>NW_020837993.1:14493369-15149249 GCF_003676395.1 Aethalodelphis obliquidens
GAGAAGGAGGGAGATAACAAAATGTAAAAAAGGTGTCTGTCAAAGACCAATCAGGCAGCTAGGGACAAGTTCCCTCTCTGGTCCGAGCCTAAGCCGGGACCAATCAGCAGGAGAACACAACCAAATCTATAATTTACATACGGGGCAGTGGGAACCTATAAAACTGACATATTCGCGCCCAAAAGGGTTCCTTCTTCGACCTCCTGCGTGAGGACCAAGGAACCCCGGTGCACCGGCCTTCAATAAACCTCTTGCGTTTTGCATCGGCTTCCGACTCTTGTTGTTTCCTGGGCGAGTCGAAACTCCTAGGAGACCGCGAAGGTCTAACAATACAGTAAGACCTTGTTTATCTATTTTGTATATAATAATTTGTATCTGCTAACCCCAGACTAATTATCCCTCCCCACGTTTCCTCTTCAGTAACCATGTTTGTTTTCTATGTCTGTGAGTTTGCTTCTGTTTCGTAAATAGTTCATTTGTATCATATTTTAGATTCCATATATAAGTGATATTATATGGTATTTGTCTTTCTCTGACTTACTTCACTTAGTATGACAATCTCTAGGTCCATCCATGTTGCTGCAAATGGCATGATTTCATTCTTTTTTCTGGCTATGTACCACATGAAATGGGTATTTTAAAAGGTGGGTGGTCATGTGGCAGAGCTCTGAGCCCTCCTACTACTAGATACCTCTTTCACCAAGTGCACACCTGGCCCAGCCTCCATGAGGTGGCCTCTGCAGCCATGGGACTGAGTTCTGGCAATGGATGTGAGGAAAATGGTGGATGTCCTTTTCAGGTTGACCTACAAATCTTCCCACCTACCATCTGCCATATTCTTTCCAGTTCTGGGGGCTGAATGCATATCATCCAGAGTCCTAGAGAGAGGACTGGAGATGAAAGGAACCTGAGCCTCCAAGTCAGGATGCTGAGGCCTGTCTGCTGGGCCCATGATGGATTCTCTTCTATGTCCACTCTCAGGGCCAGCCTCAGAACTACTGAGGGCCCCAGTGCAAAATGAAAATGTGGGCGCTTTGTTCAAACATCAGGATAAAACATTTTCCCTTCTTCCATGATCTTTCAGCCTGTCATGGAATTTTTAATTTGCTATTTAATGCTGCATTCCTTTGGGCATATGGACATTCATAGATCAAATACAGATCCCTCTAGTGTCCCTGCCCCCCCCCCACTTGCACCAAGACCCCACCAGGAGCAAAGGGGTCTTAGAGGTCTCCAGGGAAATAACCCCACTGTGATCAAGGATTATCAGCTACAGAGGAAAACACCAGCCTGATGAAGAAGTTGAACCACATGAAATTGCCATTTTCGAAGATCAAAATTAGTTGACTCATTTTCATAGGTGGTCAACCTAAAATGCCAATGGTGAAGGAAATAAGCTAAGATTTTGTATTGATTACTGTTATGGACTGAATTGTGTCCCCCCAAATTCATATGCTGAAGCCCTAACCCTCATGTGACTGTATTTGGAAATGGGGCCTACAAGGAAGTAATTAAGGTTAAAGCAGGTCATATGAGTGGGGCCCTGGTGTGATGGGATGAGTGCCCTTACAGGAAGAGACACCTAAGAGCTCTCTCTCTCCACCAAGTGAGAACATAGCAAGAAGGCAGGCACTGCAAGTTAGGAAGAGACCCTTGCCAAGAATTGAATCTGACAGCACCTTGATTTTACACCCTCAACCTCCAGAATTGTGGGAAAGTAAACACCTGTTGTTTAAGTCACCTAGTCTATGGTATTTTGTCATGGCAGCCTGAGCAGACTAGTATAATTACTTACATGTGCATGTGTCCCATCCTTTCCCAAGTTTCTTTTCCACCCACTATGTGATTCTCAGAAAGCAGAAATGGTTTGTCTGAAAAGAAGGGTTGGAAGTAAAGTTTGGACCTTTTTCATTTCCATTTCAGCATTTTCCTGCAGCCTGAATACCAACAACACTCACAGTCAGAGGACAAACTTATTACAGGACCTGAGGAAGCAGGCCTAGAAAAGTGGGAAGTAGGTGCAGGACCAGGAATAAGGAAGGCCTCGGTTTGAGGAAGCTGCTGCCTCGTGCCCACCTACTTGTGCCTGTTCCTTGAGGAGGTGTCTTCCCCATGTACCTGGCTGGAGTGAAGTCCTGAACAGCCTGCCTGCCAAAATAGGTGCTAAATCACAGAAGAACAGGTGAGCATGGAGGCTACTCCCTGGCAAAGAATGTGCTTGATGTCAAGACAAGGCAGACTAGAGACTCTTTGGGATTTCTATATTATACTACATTAAATTTCTGGCAGCTCAATTTCTGGAGTCAGTCTGACTTTTAAGGAGGAGCTCTCACCAGATACTTGGTCACCTACTTGTGGATTCCACAGAGCCCACTAACTTGGGCACTTATTTCAGGGAGTAGAACTGCAAGGCAGGGCTCCACTCACCCTGGAAGAATGGGATCCTGGAGTTGGATGGCCTGCTAGGGTCTCCTGCTTCAGGTGAATGCACTTCTTGTCCACCCATATCCTCTCAGCCAGGGTGGCCTCTAAATGCCCCAGGGTTCAAGAACACTTAAGCCTGCCTTCTTGCAACAAACATTGTTATTCAAGACAGAAAATATAAGAGCTCCAAGGATACATCAACTAAAGTATCCTTCTTAAGTAGAATATGCTTACTTGAGAGATTAAAATATTTAGGATTCAAATCTAATTCTGCTTAACCAGTTCAATTAAGACCAATTATCTAACTCATCACTTTGTGAATTGAAATGCAAATAGAAATATTTTTATGATATTTCAAAATATGTGTGTATTAGTATTAGTAGGCCCTACTTATAGTATGCCTGGTATTAAAGTATAAACCCTTGAAATACTTCTCATATATCATATCAATAAACATCAGAGGCTATTGACCATGTTAGCTGTAGCATCTATTCTTTCATTTCAATCAATCATCGAATGAAATGTTTCTGCCCCAAAGTTGCACAGACATTGTAAAAATACAGGAAAGCAATCAACCAAAACAAATAAAAACAAAAACCTTACATTGAGTGAAATAGCTCAACAGAGAAGTGAAAGAAATAGCAATGAAAGGCATTCTTAAAGGCATGAAGCCCACAGTTTATAAAATAACAGCTACTCTAATTTTCGCTAGAACTTTGCATCTTTAAATTTTCAGAAAGAACATCCATTGATGTGGAAATGGACTCTGACCCACCAGAAGGCCTTGCTACTCAAAAGCAGACCAGTAGCATCAGCAGGGTGGAACAATGTTAGAAATGCAGTCTCAGGCCCTGTAACAGAGAAGAACAAACCTGATTCCATATTGGATCTATTCTTTTAGCTCTAACCCCTGTGCTCTGTTGTTGCCTGAGCTTAGCCATACTGGCTCTGCATCTTTTGTAAAAGAATGTTGCCTATAGCCTGAAATATATGGTATAGCCCATTCTCAAGGCTCTGCCTGTTAAAGATATAACTCTTTTCATTCATATAGAGATAAGAGGTTGCAGAACAGAGAATAACATTTGTCTTGTTGGAGATTTATGAACATCCTATGTGTTCTGCTGCAAGAACAAAGGATTATCACATCCCCTGTGGGGCATCTGGCCAGCACCAAGAAGTTTGCAACAAACAGCCACACCCCTTCCCCATAAAAGAAGCCTGAATTCTAACTCAGGTATTGTTCTTTGGGACAATAGTTCACCACCTTCTCCAGTTGCTGGTTTTCTGAATAAAGTTTCTATTCCTTGCCCCAACACCTCATCTCTTGATTTATTGGCCTGTCATGAAGCAAGCATTATGAGATTGGACTGGGTAATAATGCCACTCCTCTGCTTCAGACCCTCCCCCCAAAGGCCATGCCATGGCTCTTCCTTGGATGCAAGGCCTTTCTGCCCAACTGGTACCTTCTTTCCTCCTCACTTGATATGCTCCAGATGCACCAGGAGCCAAGCGTGTGCCAACTTCAGGCCCTTTGCATTTACCATCACCTCTTTCTGGAATGCTCTTCCTCCCAGATACTCATGGGGGTAAGTCCCTCATCACTGCATCGAAGTCTCCTTAGCCAATATCCCTTACCCTAGTTCCAGTGTAAATGCCCAGTGGACACCAGCACCCACCCCACCAGAGGCTCTAGGGGAAAGTCATTCCTTGTCTTTTCAGGCTTCTGTTGGCTGCCAGCATTCTTCGGCTTTTGGCTGCATCTCTCCAATCTTCAAGCCCAGGATATTCAACTCTCTCTCTGCTCTATCTTCTCTTCACCTTCTCTCTGTGTGTGTGTGTGTGTGTGTGTGTGTGTGTGTGTGTGTGTGTGTGAAATCTCCCTCTTTCTCCCTTTTATAAGGATATGTGTGATTACCCTTAGGAACAACTCAGATAATCCAGGATAAGTTCCCCATCACAATATCCTAATTTATCACATCTGTAAAGACTCATTTTTTGGGCCTTAGACGGTAATGCTTACAGGTTCCAGGAATTAGGGGATTAGCACCTGGATGTCTTTTAGTGGGCCATTTTTCAGGCTACACATTATGGATTTTTAATTTTTTTAATTTCTATTAAAAAATATTTCATAAAATATTTTATCAGCATTTCAAAGAGGAAAGTAAATTAAGAAAAAAATTAATTTTTAGTAGTCATATGTAAAGTTGTATAATTTTTCTTCTCTTTTCTCCCCCAAACAGTATGTGCTTCTTGGAACTACTTTGGGTATGGTAGCATCCAATATGGAAAGATTAATTATAGCTACCTCTGATTAAATAGAGTATTGGCTTTTAAAAATGCCAACTGCAATTACATTTTATTGTTGTAAAAATGAAATTTAATTATTTTTAGAAAGGAAAGATGCTTGGTGTTCTGGTTTTATAATATATATGTTTGCACATAATAGAAAAAAATATAGCTGTGCAGCATTTATATGAAGCTCTTCTTTTATCTTTTATATGTAATTGGTACACAGAAAGTACACTGTATTATGCAAGTATAATATTTGAATAGTGATATAAATATATCTCTAGTCATTATGATTTTTATCCATCTCACTTTAAAAAGAATACCATTTGCATGTATTCATGGATTATGAGTGCATGAGAGACACTGTTTTTCTTAATATAGTACTTTTATGTTGGTGGAGGACAGAATCCTCTCACTATTAACAGATTTAGTTCTCTGGCAAAATCTATAGAAGGAAATTGAGGATGCCATGATTAGTACTGAAGACGCACACATAGACCCAGAAAATCTCCAACTACCCTCAATTTTAAATTATTTTAGAATCTTTTCAAAACCTAAAACAACATGTGGTTATTTGGAATGCCATGATGTGTTATTTTGGCTAAAAAGGTACTCATAAGGAGAGTTGTGAAAAGCAAAGAAAGTGATGTCAAATATATTTGGTTGAGATTATTTAAATTCCCTTTCATCTTTGGAATCTTGAGGTCTTATTGTTTTCTTTAACCCCAGGCTTCTAAAAGTCTCATATTCCACACTTCCTCCAATTCTAGAATACATGTTATTTTTATGTTTTAGCATTTCTGAAGTTGAGAAACATTATACTGCTATAAAGTAAGGAATAAATTGTGACACCCCGGGACAAGTCCTTTTCTATCCAGGTGGAAACAGCCACTGATGTAAGAGCAGTGTTTCTCTCCTATAAAGCTACCCACTGTATGTGTAAATGTCATCTGGCTCTTTTGGTGCTACCCTATAGGATTTGGGCTCAAGGAATTGTCAGAAAAATGCTATTACTCTGGCTCCTGTTATTGCTGTGATAATAAACTGTTCGTCATCTCTGACCCAGTTGTCTTCTACCAGCATCCATGAAACAGGGAAAGGCTAACATGTTAGCTTGCAAGTATGGTAAAACCTCAGACCCTTCACAGTTTCCAAAATATAAGCAGTTTAAATCTCAGCAGTATATTATTCAGTTAAAGAAAAAAATGGAACTGGGTGTAGCTTGACAGAAATGTATACAGAATTTTCTCTGATGTTCTTTGATATCCCTTTGAAAATTATACTATCAATTCTAAAAGTAATAAAGAGGTCAAAATCTCAAGCACCAGATATGGGGAAAAAAGTATTTATGTTTATAATTGTTAATGGCCAAAAGAGATTCAGAAAAACTTTTAGTATACAAATACAAACAAGATTTAGAACCAAACTTTGATTATAGAAATGAGGAATGTGGGAGGTAATTGAATGCAAAAGCATGTTATTGTTAGGTTTTATAAAGTATGTTCGATGTAAAATATCTGTTTTTCTCCAAAAGTTTCATTGCCTTAACAGTACATCTAATAATTAATGAAATTTTGGACTTGAAAGATTTTAATTCTTTGTCTTAAAGATAATTTATTGCAACCACAAAAGAATAATACTGTTATAACTTTAGACTCTTCAAATTCCCAGAAAGAAAGAAAGAAAAACAAAAGAGAGAAAGAGGGAGAGAGAGAGAGAGAGAGAATATCTATGGACATGCCTGAAAAAATTAACAGAAGAGTACTGATTTAGATCAGAATGAAGTTTAGGAAGTGAGAAAATTCTTATTTTTATTGTTGTTGACATATCTCCATTTTTCTATGCTGTAACACCAAGAAATTTTTATGATTTGTTTTATAATTTTGGGAAGCAGAATCACCCTTTATTTCCATTTCTTTTCTTACTTTGTACATATTTGAAATGATAAAGAAGCAGACCATTATTCTTAAGCTATTTAGGGTAGTTTTTGAAAACCTAAGTAGGCACTACACCAAAGAGTGATTGGACTTTCCTTCATCTTCTCATAGTAAACAGTACTTTTATCATTGAGAAAGGATTGCAACAATTTTCTGTCTTCTGAGAAACCCTCCTCAGTCACCTCACTCAGGTCATTCCCTATAAATAGGCTTTTCTTTTAAGATTTTTTCTTTGAGGTGACCAGTTTTAAAGTCTTTATTGAATTTGTTACAATATTGCTTCTCTTTTATGTTTTGTTTTTTTTGGCCATGAGGTATGTGGAATCTTAGCTCCCAGACCATGGATTAAACCCACACCCCCTGCATTAAGGCGAAGTCTTAACCACTGGAGTGCCAGAGAAGTCCCTAAATAGGCTTTAAATTAAGAACTTCCCATGTCAAACTGGAGTAGTTGAACTGCATCTCAATAATATTGATATTGATTAAAATTCCTGGCTATCTTTGTTATGGAGAGCAACAACAAGCTCATTACTCTTGCCTCTTCATTGCTGTGAGGAAATATCAGTCCTTATCACATTGTATTTTTACTACTTTTTGTTGTTTGTTTAAAAAGCAAGTCTATATTTTCTTCATCTGCATATTTTTTACTTCCTAATGTAGTGCCTATAAATGTTTATTTAGGCAATGATTGAAAACCAAAGAAAAATACATAATACAGTCAGTTCTCGTTATTCACAGTAGTTACATTCTTAAACTCACCACAAACCCTGAGTTAATGAGTCCAGAACCATTACTTCTAGGGAAAATACAGAGATTGGTTCCTGTGAGCTTCTGGTCACAAAATTATTTTTATTTTAATTAAAAAAAATTTCTTTTTGCTTTTTAAATTAAAAAAAATTTTAATTGTGGTAAAATACACATAAAATTTACCATTTTAAGTTACAGTTCTGTGACATTAAGTCTATTCACATTGTTCAGCTATCATTGCCACCATCCATCTCCATAACTTTATCTTTTTTGTGGTTGTTGTTTGTTAATTATTTTAAATATAGCAGTGTGTACATGTTGATCCCAAACTCCCTAACTATCCTTTCCCCCCACCCTTCCCCCTGGTAACCATAAGTTTATTCTCTAAGTCTGTGAGTCTGTTTCTGTTTTGTAAATAAGTTAATTTTTATCATTTTTTTAGATTCCACATATAAGTGATATCATAGGATTGTCTGACTTACGTCCCTCAGTATGACAATCTGACAATCATCCATGTTGCTGCAAATGGCATTATTTCATTCTTTTTAATGGATGAGTAATATTCCATTGTATATATGTACCCTATCCTCTTTATCCTTTCCTCTGTCGATGGACATTTAGATTGCTTCCATATCCTGGCTATTGTGAACAGTGCTTCAATGAACATTGGGGTGCATGTATCTTTTCAGACCATGTTTTTCTCCATATATATGCCCATGAGTGGGATTGCAGGAGCATATAGTAGCTCTATTTGTAGTTTTTTAAGGAACCTCCATACTGTTCTCCATAGTGGCTGTACCAATTATTTTTTTACAATAAAATTTTCCTGTTTTATCTTGAAGTTATATTCAAATATGTTTTCTCTTTTTTTCCCCTTTTATTTATTTAACATCTTTATTGGAGTATAATTGCTTTACAGTAGTATGTCAGTTTCTCCTGTATAACAAAGTGAATCAGCTGTATATATATATATATATATATATATATATATATACCCTCATTTCTCCTCCCTCTTGCATCTCCCTCCCACCCTCCCTATCCCACCCATCTAGATGGACACAAAGCACCAACCTGATCTCCCTGTGCTATGGTCACAAAAATTTTAACTGATCAATAGTTAACCTTGTATCTAAACAGTGCATACCTATTTAAAGACACCTTATTTAATATATATTGTTGATTCATTAACATTGAACTCATGGCCAACAGTCCTATAACTTATGCCTGGACGAAGCTTTTCTAGCACACTGATGTTCTATGTAAGGCACGTCACAGCCTTCTTGTACTTAGGAACACTAGACACCACATCAGCACTATAATTGGGGGACTATTTTAAACAGAAAAATTACCAACAAAAGGCACAAAAATGCAAAACAAAGAAGAAGAAGAAGAAATACACTAAAAGCTAAATAGGCCATGAAAAGGATACTTGTTTGCAGTGTGAGGGCTGAAACAGCAGGCAGAGGTAATGCCTCTTTTGACCTTGGCTGAGAATGGGCACGTGGGGAGACTCAGATTTTTGTCACTCTGCACACATCCACAAATGACCATAAAAGTACTGAGAGTGTAGATTTTGGGGTGACAAACATATTTTAGTGAGTAGGAAAGTTTGTAAATAGGGAAGCTGCAAATGATGAGGACCAACTCTACATATATTAATTGCCCTTCTATTCACACTTTGTTTCCCAAAGAAAAGTTTGAATTTAAATTACTTCTGAGACACAGATGTCAGCATTGAACACACTGAGTTTAGGATCTTGGTATTAAGCATACAGTTCTTAAAATCCCAACATATATTTTGCTGACTTTGCCTCCTCTGTTTATCTAGGTCATAGATTATCGCAGTGCATTTCTCTGTAGGCAGCTTTGTTAGCTTTGTTCTTTTATGCCTGTGGAGTAAATGTTTGTCTAAAACATATTAGTTTCTCTCCACCTGCATAAACAGGGAAGGATGGACCATGAGCCAGTTAAGTAAGTACCAAAAAATTAGGAATTGTAGTAGGCAGGAAGAGTTGATCAGCACTGATGATCACTCCTCAAAGCTTGGGGGAAAGAGGAATGAGAAACGATGGATTAACCAACTGTACTAAGAGGATGGGTATCTCTGTAGACACAATTCAGAAAGCCTCTGAATTACTAATAGCTCACACTATGAAATAAGCTTTTTGTGGGTCAAAAATAGGCAGTTTTATTTGGCTCCAGCTAATAATTAGAATGAGATAATGAAAGAAATGGTAAATTGATGTGAGCCTCCAATGGCTGGCACTTGATTACCAAGAATCCATGGTGGTGGCTTCTAAGGAGGTGTTGAAAGCAGAGAGGGTGGGAAGACGAAGGGGGTTGTGTCTTTGTATAAAATATAAAGACTCACTAATCACAGACTCACCACTATGTCACTGAATCTCTGTTAGGCTACAACCGAAATTTCTGTCCCGGTGACTGAGTTGTTAGTTGGGAAGACACCTGAGGGATATCAGAAAAACAACTCTCAATAACTGTGATATGATGATGGTGAACCTGTACATTTAATAGATGTCTTGTCCCCAGGGAAGAGAGTTTGTAAGTTGGGAGATGGATGGCATGTATACAGATATGGTCTCATTTATTAAAAAATCACCATATACCTACACTTGTAACCCCAAGTGAGAAATCGTCACCAACATTAAACAAGTGTCTGTATGGTTAAAGTATGATTTTAAGATCTGGGGAGGATACATCGAGACATAAGACATGACTACAGTCTTTAAGATTTTAGATTCTGGTTGGAAACATGATGAATACATGAAAAAGGAGAGATGAATACACTTTTAAATAATTTTTAGAATAGGATATAAAAGAACTATTTATTATTAAATATTACATTACATAAAATAAAATTCAGTCTATTGCTGTGGAAGGTGATTTTGTGGCTCATATGCAATGAGGGCTCATATGGGGGCTGCTCTTGTGTTCTGCTGTGGGGGCTGTTCTTGTGTTCTGTGGGGGATGTTCTTGTGTTCTGCTCCCATGAAGTCTCCAATGTTAGTGGATTAGTGGAAAGAACTGGGTTTGGACTTCCAAGATGCCCTTCTTACCCACTTGGTACCTGAACCAACTGAGAATTACAGAACAACACTTTTACAGAACAACACTTAAGTATTGAGGAATGTGGCCTAAATCAGTGGGCATGAGGACTTTTCAAACTGTGTCCTGGATGAGACACACATGCTTCCAGGCATCTCCATGGGTGACAGAGAAGGACAGGGGGTGCTTCCCACTGGAAAGCCCACTTCTCAGGGGAAAGGAGAGGACTGCTCAACCTGAGCATTCTGGGTTCATTCTCCTGCAATCAGGAGTCAAAAAAAACTCCTCCCCGACAGACTAAGTGAGCAGGAGCAGGGAGATCATCACTCTGGCCTGCCTGGTACAGTCCTGGTGTGCAAATACCAGTGCAGGCAGAAGGGGGATTCAGGGGGTCCAGTGCTTAAAACCTTTGACAACTTTAATTTCTGTACACTGCAAATGGTCATAGACAGAGGGACAAAAGTAAAATTCAAGAGCAATAAAAGGAATGCTGGTTTGGACACAGTTGGCCAAACAAACGTCAAAAGTTACCAAAATAACAACCCAGAGCTGAGCTTTCAGAGATCAAATTCCACTCACCCACTTGCCCTTTAATGAAATGTAATTTCCAATTACCTCTAGTGTCCTGAGTTCTCAATAAAGTAGCAGAACTTCATGTTAAAATGCTAATTTTCACATATCAGTCATGGAGGTGGTGGCAGAAGAACCATGAGCTCCATAATTGCTGCTTACAGGATAATTAAGAGATTAATATTATGAAAGTTAATTGTAAAATTATATTAATTAATTTTAATAGTCCAGGGATCCTTCTGGAATTGATGTCTGAGAAGAATGCAGTCCACAGAGAGGCCCACAGGGAAATAGTAGAGTTGACCTGAAGTTTGCAGGCCCAGCGCAATGGCCTCTTGGGTCTGAACTCTGATCCAAGAAACACAGGAAGAACACAAGGTGTGTATGTAAATGTCATGGATCCTTGGGCTCCTGGGGCAGGGGTGAAGGTGGATGAGGATCAGCTTCTCCCAAAGGTGGGCTGGTGGCAAGAAAATGTTTTCAAGGGCCAAAAGGTAAGCCTTATGACTGCTTTGTAAACTTTATCAGGCTTAAGCTATACAAGTGGTAATTTATTTAACATAATCATGATGCTCTTTCCTAAATGTAAGATTTGATGATGTATCTACTATCCAAATTACTGTAATAATGTCTTCCAGTCCATTTCTAATATAATTTGGAGATCCATGGTATAGAGAATCAGTTTAATGCTGAAACTCAATGCTCTGTCACAGGTCACAAGCCCAGGGTTTGTCCAGGTGATTCAAAGCATTCCCATTGTGATATGGTCAGTGATCTGTCTTCCTCCCCAAAATTCGTAAATGATCGTTTTTGTTTGAGTTTTTTCCTCCAGATTAAGGAAGATCTTCAATTTTTTATTTTTCAAATGAAAAGAAATATCTTCCAGCAAGAATAATGTTTGAAACATCACTATAGAGAAAACAGGATGTATTAATATGAAGCAGTGATTCTTTCCTGGCTGTCATATAACACATAAACACAGCAACTAAGAGAAGCAACTTGCAGACATAATAATCCAATCATTTAACTGATTCTAAGTATTGAAATGAGTGTCTTGGAAGTAAGCCTCTGGACAAAGATGGACCCTTTTCTCCACTAATAGGACCTGGGGTTGGTGTGCTGGTTGTCTCCAAGACAACCCTCACATTTGGTGATTTGCTCAAAAGACTCACAGGACTCAAAATAATTCATTATCCTCAGTCATGGTTTATTACTGAAAAAGGACACAGATTAAAGTCAGCCAAGGGGAAAGGCAAATAAGGTGAGGTCCACAAAGAAAGGCAAGCTTCCAGTTGTACTGGAAAGTGCATATTCCCCCCCAAAAATGATGTGTGACAACTCATGCAAAGTGTTACCAACTAGAGACGCTCACCCAAGCCTTGATGTCCAGCGCTGTACTGGGGTCAGTCACATAGGCAGGTAGCAACCATAAGATGACCTCAGCTACTCAGTCTCCAGCAGAAGAGTCAGACTGATATAACATGGCCCAAAGTCTCAGGCATACAACAATAGGTGATCACAAGTCACATTGTTAGTATCACACTGATACAGCCTGGCCCAGCGCCTCAGCCATACAAAACCCCTCTCATCAGGCCCCAGAGGTCATCTCCCAGGAGCCAGCCGAGGACCAGTGCTTTCTTGGGAATGTGAGCACACAAGCCTGCTGAGCTCACCCCTTATTACAGAATTACTCAGCCTCCTTGGGACTTGATTTCCTTCTTGGGAAAACTGAACTAATAAAAAATGTCCACCTCAAAGGGTTATCATGGGATAAAATACATGTAATGTGTTCAGAATAATTCCTAACCCTATAGCAAGAACTCCATGTTATCATTTAAAAAAAAATTAATATTATAAAATTATACCAGGTACTTTCTCACATGAGAAGATGGCGTATACATACATTTTTCTTTGCCTCCCACTAAGTACAACTAAAAATGTAGAAATATATGTGAAACAAACATATGAAGACGCTGAAAGGTGAGAGAAAAAGATATACTAGTTAGGGACTAGGCAACCCAAGGACAACATGGTAGTGAGTTCTCTGGGCTTTCTTTTTGCCTCATATATCCCAGATTTGTAGCTGAAAAGGCTGATGAGTCAGAAATCCCAACAGGAGCAGAAAAAAAAAAAAAAGCCCAAGAAAAGGCTGCTTTCTCTAGTCAAAGGAGCTGGAAAGGGGTAGTCTAGTAAGATAGAAAACATTTAGATAGTAACCGCTCTACTGAAGCCAAACACTGCAGAGACATATCCACCCAGGACAGTGAAAGCCAACTGCGGAGCTTAAACCTGCTGGGGTGGTGTCAGAGAAGGCTGATAAGGAGCTAGGATGTTCATCTCTGATAGGTAGTAATGAGCCCCCTTCGCACATAATGTCAGTGGAGACGTATAAGGAGGCAGGACTTCCAGGTCATCATGTTGGTATGAAGCACCTTTTCCCTTCCAGCTGGTTGCTGTCAGAGGAAGCCTGATGCAGAGTTGGACTTTCAACACTTTCCAGTGGTACTGAGACAACACTACACATCCCATTCCCATGGAGACCACATGGGTAGCAGTAAAGGCACTCCTGTGCATTCCAGGCATGTTGACATCCACAGAGGTGTATTGGTGAGCTGAAACTCCCACCCAACCCACTCCTAATGAGGAGGCAGTCCTTCCCTCAAGTGTTGATAAAGGCTGATGGGGAAGGGAGGAGCTGAAACAAACCTCAAAAATTGGCTGTAAACATCCTAAATTTTGCAAAATCCATAAACATAGAGATACGCGAGGCTGCACAAACCACAACTAGGGTAAACCCCAAATAATCTGCATAAAGGTCCATCATAGTCAAACTTCTGGGAACTAAAGACCAAAAAAAATTAAAAATTCTTGAAAGCTATACCATACTTATATGGGAAGACCAACTGAATGACAGCAAAGTCCTTATGAAAAACTATGGCAGCCAGGAGGAAGTGGTATGACATTGTTTCATGTGCTGAAAGAATTGTCAAGAATTTTACTAGTCTTATATCTAGTAAAAGATAACAGAGTCCCCCAATAATCCTCATCCCAAAGAGAATAAAAAATTTGGTTTTTTTCCTCCTCACCTGAATCAAAGTCCTCATTTCCTGCCCCAGGCTTTATCTCTTGCTAGAATTAATGACAATAAGAACATCTAGACACTGTAGAAGAAACCAACTATTAGCCACAGTGGCACATTTCCTCAAGTCCTATGGCCCCAACATGGAGGACACAGAGCAGCTTGACATTGGAATATTTCCCAAAGTTGGAGATGACTTTTAACCCTGTTACTGTGTGAAATTGTGCTATATGTAATTTATATGATGCTGATTTTCTTTTGTGAAAAACTCCTTTAAAAAACCTTCTCTTTTACCACATTTTACTTCTCACATTCTTACATATACACTTTCAAAATATAGCCTGTTAGTAAGTTGAGAAAATCTTAAATATCTGGACTAGTCTACATTGTAGAGCTGTGGTAGCCAACACTAGTCATATATAGCCATTTAAATTTAAATGTAAAATTCAGTTCCTCCGTTGCTCTAGGTACATTTCAAGATCTCAATGTGGCTAGTGGCTCTGGTATTGGCAGTACAGATACAGAACATTTCCAACATTTCCATTTCCAATATTTCCTATTGACATCCTATTTCAGAGGTATGCTGTTACTTTTATCCTTGGGGCATATTTCACTTCTTGGGACATAGTTGTTTTACATGAATAGTGAACTGTGGAATTATATATCTGAAATGTGTATTCAAGTTATCACATAGAACAAATCCAGTTTTGCGTCAACATTCTCCACCTTTTCTTAATGTCTCAGTGTCTTTGCCAGAAAAGTTCTTTTGCCCATTGGAACTATGAAGTGCTCAGAAGGTGCAGATCATTGTGCGTTAAGGAAGAAACCAAAATAAAGCCTTAGAAAATTTACAATATGAAGTACATAGATTTGATTAAAATATCCTTCCCCTGACACACACACACACACACACACACAAATAACATCAATCAAAATTCAATGTCCCCAAAGTTATCTATGTACTTTGTTTAAATGATAATAATATTTAATTGCAAGATTTGCATGTTTCTCTTCTTCTTGTTAAGATGACTTCATGTTGCCCTCATGCAATTAAGAAATGGCTACTATAGTTAGCATACAAATTTAATTGAAAAATTGTATATAACTCTCCAAACAAGTATACTTGGAATGAAATTATCAAGATTAATTTCAATAATTAGTTGCAGCTCTTTCTGCTGTAGTCTTTTGCTGAAGTCTTTTGCTCGAGTGACAAAATAAAATACTCATGTAAAGATGGTGATATTGTGTTACTGGCATCAAGTGTAGGCCCAGAGTTAGGAAATAGCCCCAAATGCAGGAAATTCTCAGGGAGATAGTAGTAGGTGATTGTTATAAGGGAAAAAAATTTAAACTGGTGAAACTGTAGAATCAAATCTAAGAATTGTACTACATCCTTAATTGTAAATGAAGAGGTCACGTTGACTGACACTTCCCATTCAATACTGCACCAGGGTACCAACACTCACCTCCAGTATAAGGGATTATCCATGACTTCATTTTGGTTAGGTCAGTGTTTCCCAAGTTTTCATGTGCTTATGAATCAACCAGAGAGCTTGTTAAAATGCAGATTCCTGAGCTCTGTCCTAGAGATTCTGATTAATTGGGTCAAGTTTGGACCAAAGAATCTGCATTTTGAAAAATACCCCATATCATTGGATGCAAATATTCTATGAATCACTCTTTAAACAGCATGAACCGAAGTCTCCTTTTCTTCATAGATTCTCTAACCTAAATTTTAAACTATTTCTTACAGTGTGTAAGAACATGAGTTAGACAATCCTGGGTTAGAATCTTACATCTCTATTTAGTCTTATTAACCTTGGATAAATTACTTACTGCTTTTAATAGTGAGTTTATTTATCCTCAATATTGTTGTAATTGTTCTTGTCATTACCACATATCTACAATGACCATCATCTGTCTAGAAACATACAGTTTCTATTATGAACCTTACATGTGACAGAAGAATTTCTTCCAGGTGGCTGTGTGGTATCCTGTTGGATTTATAGCCCAGCCCAATAACCTCTACAGTCACAGAATTATTTCTTCCTTTCTATAGCTTTAGAACTGTTACTCTTTTCTCTTTTGCTCTATTCTCCCACTCTTTTTTTCTCCCTCCCTCCCTCCCTTCCTTTCTTCCCCCCTTCCATCTATACTTCCTTCCTTCCTGATTTATTCTTAAGATTATAATTTATCCCATAGTCCCTAAAGTATCATATATATATATATATGCAATCTGTTAGATTCAAATCAGAAATTTTATTTCTGGAGTTTTTCAAGGGTCCATATTCTACCTGTGAGTCATTGGACTAGGGTCATTTTATCAACACACATTTTAAAGATGTGTTAAAGTTGACTTTACTGTTTTCTGCTCTCAATAATGGCCTTCCTGGTCATCTCACAAATGGAAAATTACCTTAAGTGCCTGATAGCAGCTCACAGACACTGTGTCTACATGACCACCTTAGGAGAACACCAACTAGTGTATTTTTAAGCATTGTATCCATAATGTTAGTTTTTATCCAAGTTACATACTATAAAATTGATATTTTTTTTATTTACTGAAAAATGTTTTTACTTTTGCTTTGGTCCAACAGTTTAATTTTTTTTTTCATTTGTATGGTTTGAGGTGCCAGAATATTGAGTAATTCAGTTAAACCTCATCCCAGGTAATTGATTCACTAGAGAAAATAGAAGAGAGATGTGGTATAAATAGAAATGCCTGCTTTATATTCTTTTGGTTTTCTTTTAATTGATATCAGGACATAACTGCAAAGTTCTAATCCATCAAAGCTGCAGGGCATGGTGGGTTCTTCGTGTGTATATATTGCATCAATATACTGCCAAAATAATATCAAAGAAGAAAAACCCAGAACCCCATGTCCTGATCTAAACAAACTAATGACCAACAAAATCAATAAATAAAATTCCTTATTTTTTCAAAAATTGTATTGACATTTATTTATTCATTATTTCATTTCTTTATTCAACAAATTTGAATATGTTTTATGTGTCAGTCAAAGATAATTGAAACAAAAGCCCTGCCCCCTCGGGGCTTACAGTCCAGTCCATGAGACAAGCTACTGGACTTAAAAGAGACACAGCATGGAGGGGGAAGATGGCAGAATAAGACGCGGAGATCACCTTCCTCTCCACAGATACATAAGAAATACATCTACACGTGGAACAACTCCTAGAGAACACCTACTGAACGCTGGCAGAAGACCTCAGACCTCCCAAAAGGCAAGAAACTCCCCACGTACCTGGGTAGGGCAAAAGAAAAAAGAAAAAACAGAGACAAAAGAATAGGGACGGGACCTGCACCCCTGGGAGGGAGCTGTGAAGGCGGAAAGGTTTCCACACACTAGAAGCCCCTTCGTGGGCAGAAACTGTGGGTGGCGGAGGGGGGAAACTTTGGAGCTGCCGAGGAGAGCGCAGCAACAGGGGTGTGAAGGGCAAAGCGGAGAGATTCCCGCACAGAGGATAGGTGCCAACCGGCACTCACCAGCCCGAGAGGCTTGTCTGCTAACCTGCTGGGGCGCACGGGGGCTGGGGCTCGGGCTTCGGTTGGACCGCAGGGAGAGGACTGGTGGAGCGAACACAGCCTGAAGGGGTTAGTGCACCACGGCTAGCCGGGAGGGAGTCCAGGAGAAGTCTGGACCTGCCGAAGAGGCAGGACACGTTTTCTTGCCTCTTTGTTTCCCGGTATGCGAGGAGAGGGGATTAAGAGTGCTGCTTAAAGGAGCTCCAGAGATGGACACGAGCCGCGGCAATCAGCGCGGACCCCAGAGACGGGCATGAGACGCTAAGGCCACTACTGCCGCCAACAAGAAGCCTGTGTGCGAGCACAAGTCACTATCCACACCTCCCTTCCGGGGAGCCTGTGCAGCCCGCCACTGCCAGGGTCCCGGGATCCAGGGACAACTTTCCCGGGAGAACACATGGCGCGCCTCAGGCTGGTGCAACGTCACATTGGCCTCTGCCGCCGCAGGCTCGCCCCGCACTCCATGCCCCTCCCTCCCCCCCGCCTGAGTGAGCCAGAGCCACTGGATCAGCTGCTCCTTTAACCCCGTCCTGTCTGAGCAAAGAACAGATGCCCTCCGGCGACCTATATGCAGAGGCGGGGCCAAATCCAAAGCTGAACCCCAGGAGCTGTGCAAACAGAGAAGAGAAAGGGAAATTTCTCCTAGCAGCCTCAGGAACAGTGGATTAAATCTCCACAATCAACTTGATGTACCCTGCATTGGTGGAAAACCTGAAGAGACAACAAACCATCCCAAACTGAGGAGGTGGACTTTGAGAACAAGATATATTATTTTTTCCCCTTTTCCTCTTTTTCTGAGTGTGTATTTGTATGCTTGTGTGATATTTCGTCTGTATAGCTTTGCTTTCACCATTTGTCCTAGGGTTCTGTCCATCCGTTTTTTTGTTTCATTTTTTACTTAAAAATTTTTTTTCTTAACAATTATTTTTTTATTTAAATAACTTTATTGTATTTTATCTTACTTTATTTTATTTTAGCCTCTATAATTCTCTTTCTTTCTTTCTTTCTTTCTTTCTTTCTTTCTTTCTTTCTTTCTTTCTTTCTACTTTTTCTCTCTTTTATTCTGAGCCATGTGGATGAAGGGCTCTGGGTGCTGCAGCCAGGAGTCAGTGCTGTGCCTCTGAGGTAGGAGAGCCAACTTCAGGACACTGGTCCACAAGAGACCTCCCAGCTCCATGTAATATCAAATGGTGAAAATCTCCCAGAGATCTCCATCTCAACACTGACACCCAGCTTCACTCAACAACCAGCAAGCAACAGTGCTGGACACCCTATGCCAAACAACTAACAAGACAGGAACACAACCCCACCCATTAGCAGAGAGGCTGCCTAAAATCATAATAAGTCCACAGACACCCCAAAACACACCACCAGACATGGACCTACCCACCAGAAAGACAAGATCCAGCCTCATCCACCAGAACAGAGGCACTAGTCCCCTACACCAGGAAGCCTACACAACCCACTGAACCAACTTTAGCCACTGGGGACAGACACCAAAAAAACAGGAGCTACAAACCTGCAACCTGCAAAAAGGAGACCCCAAACACAGTAAGATAAGCAAAATGAGAAGACAGAAAAACACACAGCAGATGAAGGAGCAAGATAAAAACCCACACACCTAACAAATGAAGAGGAAATAGGCAGTTTACCTGAAAAAGAATTCAGAATAATGATAGTAAAGATGAGCCAAAATCTTGGAAATAGAATAGAGAAAATGCAAGAAACATTTAACAAGGACCTAGAAGAACTAAAGAGGAAACAAACAATAATGAACAAAATAAATGAAATTAAAAATACTCTAGAAGGGATCAATAGCAGAATAACTGAGGCAGAAGAACGGATAAGTGACCTGGAAGATAAAATAGTGGAAATAACTACTACAGAGCAGAATAAAAAAAAGAATGAAAAGAATTGAGGACAGTCTCAGAGACCTCTGGGACAGCATTAAATGCACCAACATTCGAATTATAGGGGTCCCAGAAGAAGAAGAGAAAAAGAAAGGGACTGAGAAAATATTTGATGAGATTATAGTTGAAAACTTCCCTAATATAGGAAAGGACATAGTTAATCAAGTCCAGGAAGCACAGAGAGTCCCATACAGGATAAATCCAAGGAGAAACATGCCAAGACACATATTAATTTAACTGTCAAAAATTAAATACAAAGAAAACATATTAAAAGCAGCAAGGGAAAAACAACATATAACACAAAAGGGAATCCCCATAAGGTTAACAGCTGATCTTTCAGCAGAAACTCTGCAAGCCAGAAGGGAGTGGCAGGACATATTTAAAGTGATGAAGGAGAAAAACCCACAACCAAGATTACTCTACCCAGCAAGGATCTCGTTCAGATTTGATGGAGAAATCAAAAGCTTTACAGACAAGCAAAAACTGAGAGAGTTCAGCACCACCATGCCAGCTTTACAACAAATGCTAAAGGAACTTCTCTAGGCAAGAAAAACAAAAAGGAAAAGACCTACAATAACAAACGCAAAACAATTCAGAAAATGGTAATAGGAATATACATATCGATAATTACCTTAAATGTAAATGGATTAAATGCTCCCACCAAAACACACAGACTGGCTGAATGGATACAAAAACAAGACCCATCTATATGCTGTCTACAGGAGACCCAATTCAGACCTAGAGACACATACAGACTGAAAATGAGGGGATGGAAAAAGATATTCCATGCAAATGGAAATCAAAAGAAAGCTGGAGTAGCAATTCTCATATCAGACAAAATAGACTTTAAAACAAAGACTATTAGAAGAGACAAAGAAGGACACTACATAATGATCACGGGATCGATCCAAGAGGAAGATATAACAATTGTAAATATTTATGCACCCAACATAGGTGCACCTCAATACATAAGGCAAATACTGACAACCATAAAAGGGGAAATTGACAGTAACACATTCATAGTAGGGGACTTTAACACCCCACTTTCACCAATGGAAAGATCATCCAAAATGAAAATAAATAAGGAAACACAAGCTTCAAATGATACATTAAACAAGATGGACTTAATTGATATTTATAGGACATTCCATCCAAAACCAACAGAATACACATTTTTCTCAAATGCTCATGGACATTCTCCAGGATAGATCATATCTTGGGTCACAAATCAAGCCTTGGTAAATTTAAGAAAATTGAAATCATATCAAGTATCTTTTCCGACCACAGTGCTATGAAACAATATATCAATTACAGGAAAAATACAAAAATAAAAAATACAAACACATGGAGGCTAAACATGCAATACTTAATAAAGGAGTGATCACTGAAGAAATCAAAAATACCTAGAAACAAATGACAATGGAGACACGATGACCCAAAACTTATGGGATGCAGCAAAAGCAGTTCTAAGAGGGAAGTTTATAACAACACAATTCTACCTTAAGAAACAGGAAACACCTTGAATAACAACATAACCTTGCACCTAAAGCAATTAGAGAAAGAAGAACAAAAAAAACCCAAAGTTAGCAGAAAGAAAGAAATCATCAAAATCAGATCCGAAATAAATGAAAAAGAAATGAAGGAAACAATAGCAAAGATCAATAAAACTAAAAGCTGGTTCTTTGAGAAGATAAATAAAATTGATAAACCATTAGCCAGACTCATCAAGTATAAAAGAGAGAAGACTCAAATCAATAGAATTAGAAATGAAAAAGGAGAAGTAACAACCGACACTGCAGAAGTACAAAAGATCATGAGAGATTACTACAAGCAACTCTATGCCAATAAAATGGACAACCTGGAAGAAATGGAAAAATTCTTAGAAATGCACAACGTGCCAAGACTGAATCAGGAAGAAATAGAAAATATGAACAGACCAATCACAAGCACTGAAATTGAAACTGTGATTAAAAATCTCCCAACAAACAAAAGCCCAGGACCAGATGTCTTCACAGGCGAATTCTATCAAACATTTAGAGAAGAGCTAACACCTATCCTTCTCAAACTCTTCCAAAATATAGCAGAGGGAGGAACACTCCCAAACTGATTCTATGAGGCCACCATCACCCTGATACCAAAAACAGACAAAGATGTCACAAAGAAAGAAAACTACAGGTCAATGTCACTGATGAACTTAGATGCAAAAATCTTGAACAAAATACTAGCAAATAGAATCCAATAGCACATTAAAAGGATCATACACCATGATCAAGTGGCGTTTATTCCTGGAACGCAAGGATTCTTCAATATATGCAAATCAGTCAACGTAACACACCATATTAACAAATTGAAAAAGAAAAACCATATGATCATCTCAATAGATGCAGAGAAAGCTTTCGACAAAATTCAACACCCATTTATGATAAAAACCCTTCAGAAAGTAGGTATAGAGGGAACATTCCTCAACATAATAAAGGCCATATATGACAAACCCACAGCAAACATCATGGTGAAAAACTGAAACCATTTCCATTAAGATCAGGAACAAGACAAGGTTGCCCACTCTCACCAGTATTATTCAACATAGTTTTGGAAGTTTTAGCCACAGCAATCAGAGGATTAAAAAAAATAAAAGGAATCTAAATCAGAAAAGAAGAAGTAAAGCTGTCACTGTTTGCAGATGACATGATACTATACATAGAGAATCCTAAAGATGCTACCAGAAAACAACTAGAGCTAATCAATGAATTTGATAAAGTAGCAGGATACAAAATTAATGCACAGAAATCTCTGGCATACCTATACACTAATGATGAAAAATCTGAAAGTGAAATCAAGAAAACACTCTCATTTACCATTGCAACAAAAAGAATAATATATCTAGGAATAAACCTACCTAAGGAGACAAAAGACCTGTATGCAGAAATTTATAAGACACTGATGAAATAAATTAAAGATGATACAAACAGATGGAGAGATATACCATGTTCTTGGATTGGAAGAATCAACCTTGTGAAAATGACTCTACTACCCAAAGCAATCTATAGATTCAATGCAATCCCTATCAAATTACCACTGGCATTTTTCACAGAACTAGAACAAAAAATTTCACAATTTGTATGCAAAAACACAAAAGACCCCCAATAGCCAAAGCAATCTTGAGAACGAAAAATGGAGTTGGAGGAATCAGGCTCCCTGACTTCAGACTATACTACAAAGCTACAGTAATCAAGACAGTGTGGTACTGGCACCAAAACAAAAAGATAGATCAATGGAACAGGATAGAAAGCCCAGAGATAAACCCACACACATATGGTCACCTTATCTTTGATAAAGGAGGCAAGAATATGCAGTGGAGAAATACAGCCTCTTCAATAAGTGGTGCTGGGAAAACTGGACAGGTACATGTAAAAGTATGAGATTAGAACACTCCCTAACACCTTACACAAAAATAAGCTCAAAATGGATTAAAGACCTAAATGTAAGGCCAGAAACTATCAAACTCTTAGAGGAAAACATAGACTGAACACTCTATGACATAAATCATAGCAAGATCCTTTTTGATCCACCTCCTAGAGAAATGGAAATAAAAACACAAATAAACAAATGGGACCTAATGAAACTTCAAAGCTTTTGCATAGCAAAGAAAACCATAAACAAGACCAAAAGACAACCCTCAGAATGGGAGAAAATATTTGCCAATGAAGCAACTGACAAAGGATCAATCTCCAAAATTTATAAGCAGCTCATGCAGCTCAATATCAAAAAAACAAACAATCCAATCCAAAAATGGGCAGAAGACCTAAATAGACATTTCTCCAAAGTAGATATACAGATTGCCAACAAATACGTGAAAGAATGTTCAACATCATTAATCATTAGAGGAATGCAAATCAAAACTACAATGAGATGTCATCTCACACTGGTCAGAATGGCCATCATCAAAAAATCTAGAAACAATAAATGCTGGAGAGGGTGTGGAGAAAAAGGAACACTCTTGCACTGCTGGTGGGAATGTGAATTGGTACAGCCACTATGGAGAACAATATGGAGGTTCCTTAAAAAACTACAAATAGAACTACCATATGACCCAGCAATCCCACTACTGGACATGTACCCTGAGAAAACCATAATTCAAAAAGAGTCATGTACCAAAATGTTCATTGCAGCTCTATTTACAATAACCAGGAGATGGAAGCAACCTAAGTGTCCATAGTTGGATGAATGGATAAAGAATATGTGGCACATATATACAATGGAATATTACTCAGCCATAAAAAGAAATGAAATTGAGTTATTTGTAGTGAGGTGGATGGACCTAGAGTCTGTCATACAGAGTGAAGTAAGTTAGAAAGAAAAAAACAAATACCGTATGCTAACACATATATATGGAATCTAAGGGGAAAAAATGTCATGAAGAACCTAGGGCTAAGATAGGAATAAAGACACAGACCTACTAGAGAATGGAGTTGAGGATGTGGGGAGGGGGAAGGGTAGGCTGTGACAAAGTGAGAGAGTGGCATGGACATATATACACTACCAAATGTATAATAGATAGCTAGTGGGAAGCAGCCGCATAGAACAGGGAGATCAGCTCGGTGCTTTGTGACCACCTAGAGTGGTGGGATAGGGAGGGTGGGAGGGAGGGAGACCCAAGAGGGAAGATATATGGGAATGTGTATATGTATACCTGATTCGCTTTGTTTTAGAGCAGAAACTGACACACCGTTGTGTAGCAATTGTACTCTAATAAAGATGCTAAAAAAAAAAAGACTGTGTGCCCAAGATTGCCTTTCTCAACAGTCATAATATGTTGTCCTTTTTATCCTGGGGTGAATGTGATTTGCTATTATTTTGTTGAGGATTTTTTTTTTGGGGGGGGGCATCTTTGTTGGGGTATGGTTGCTTTGCAGAGGTGTATTGGTTTCTGCTTTATAACAAAGTGATGTTGAGGATTTTTGTATCTAGGTTAGTGAGGGATACTCTTCTTAGTTTTCTTGTACTGTTTCTGTCTTGTTTTAGTGTCACAGTGATGCTAACATCATAAATGAGTTTCGAAGTACTCCCTTATTTTCTCTTTTCTGAAGAATCTGTGTAGAATTGGTGTTATTTCTTCCTTAAGTGTTTGGTAGAATTCACTTATGAAACCATCTGGGGTTAAAGTTTTCTTTATGGGGTGATTTTAACTATACATTCAATTTTTTAAAACAGTTATAGGACTACTCAAGTTATATGTTTTTCTTGAATAAGCGTTGTTAGTTTGTGTCTTTTGAAGAATTTGTCTATTACATTTAATTTTTCAGGATTTTTGGCATAAAGTTATCCACAATATTCCCTTTTAAGTTGTGATTTTTATTATATGTAAAATATATCTCAATAAAGCTGAAAGAATAAAATGTTTAAAAATTTAAAAAAAAATTATGTCTGTAAAGAAAAAAAAAAAAAAGAGAGACACAGCATGAAGCCAAGAATGTAACGTGGATTTCAGATATGCAGATACTCCATTTCTCATGCCAGGCACCTTGGCACCACTTGACCTTTGCTCAGCCAGAACTCAGCTCCTGCTGCCCTCTTTCTGGGCTCCTGCAATAGAATGATTTAAACTTGTTCTTTGACAACTAGTTAACACATGGCCCTTTCTCTTTGGCCTCCCTTGGTCCTTCTTCCTTTATCAGACTTCCCAAACTGCCCGCAACTTTCCTCCAGAGAAAATCAATCACTCCCTTCTCTGAGCTCCCCAAACACTCAAAACACACCTTTTCTTTTAAAAAAATTTAATTTTATATTGGAGTATAGTTGATTTACAATATTGTGTTAGTTTCAGGTGTACACCAAAGTGATTCAGTTATACACATACGTATATCTATTCTTTTTCAAATTCTTTTCCCATTTAGGTTATTACAGAATATTGAGTATAGTTCCCTATGCTATACAGTAGGTTCTTGCTGTTTACTTATTTTTCATATAGTAGTGTGTATATGTTAATCCCAAACTCCTAATTTACAGCCCCTCCACCTTTGGTAACCATAACTTTGTTTTCTATGTCTGAGTCTATTTCTGTCTTGTAAATAAGTTCATTTGTATCACTTTTTTTTAGATTCCACATATAAGTGATATCATATGGTATTTTCTTTCTCTCAGACATAAAAAAGAATGAAATACTGCCATTTGCAGCAACATGGATGGACCTAGAGGTGATCATACTAAGTGAAGTAAGTCACACAGAGAAAGACAGAACACACCTCTTAAGAGCAGCCGCCCCATTTTATTATAGTTGTGGTTTAAGTTTGTTTCCAATCAGAAGAGGACCTTCTGGAAAGAAGAGCCTGGTCACACTACGTCCTTTCAGTGTTTGGGCCACTAGGTCCTCACAATGCATCCTGGGTTGTATTGACTCAAGCAGGAGGAGAGCCATCCACCACTACCACTGTGCACCCTCCACATCAGCCTCCTTGTCACCTGCCTCTTTGTCTTTCTAAAAGTGCTGCAGGGAGACTTTGCAACAAGAAGTAATAACAGGTAGCCCTCTTGTGGATGAGCGTGAGATGAACCAATTCCCATTTGTGAGAAATAGGTAAGCCTTCTTGATAAGACACACATATGGCGTTTTTCCTGCCACCACCCTGGGGCTGTCCTGCCTTGTGTTTCAGCACTGACCCCTTGCAGGGGCATTAGGGCATCACCCATGAGGCCTGTGTGTTAGCTTGGTGGTTGTCTGAGCTTTCAGGAAAGTAGAATGTTTTGGCTGCTAAGAAAAGAGTTTTTTCTGTGTTTTGGCCAGGAAACTCTCCATGGCTGTGTTGCTGGCAAAGCAGGAATTGTGGTGGTGAGTAATAACTTCAGACTGTTAATCAACACGATGAATGAAGTCCTACATGTTCTTAAATCCAGCCCCAACTGGAGCTTTGTTATAAATCATCCAAGATTAAATTGAAGGAAACACCAAATTTAAGTAGAGAACCCGATCCACTGGGCCAAACTGTCCCTAAGATACAACAAGAAAATCCCACCTCTGATGCCCTGGGCTCATCACTTACTCCTGAAGCTTATTTATAATACAATTCAAGAAACAGTATGCTTTTTGCTTACCTTTAAGGCCTCTCTTTCCTCTTTGGAATATCTCACCTCTTTATGCCATGGGAAAAAGGTGGTTAGAAAAAATTAAATTTTAACTTACAGATTCTGAGCGTGTCTCAGTGTGAAAAAAAAATCACTTCATATTTTGGGCAGTAAAATGAATTTGAAGTCTGTCGCACATGTGATTGTCTCCTAGGAGACCCAAGCGTGAATCATCACCATGGAGACTACTTGGGCCCTCACTGCTCGAAATCATGAATGTAGATTATCAGCCAGGGTTTGTTTTGGGGGAGGAAAGACTATAACTACCGGCCAAGCCTTACACACTACTACAGAGTTATGTGCCCAAGGTGAGCTGTGGGCTGCGACCACTGCAAGTCTGCTCTGGCAGCGTGAGTGGGAAATTTCATGGGCTGTGCTTTTAAAACACCTCTAGGGCCTGAGAGAAGATAGGCGCATCCTCAGAAACACAGCAGCACCCAGGAGTTGGAGCAGGCAGCCAGTCATCCCGGGGGAGAGTCTCTCACTCTGAAAGCTGGGCTTTGGGAAGATGCCAACCCAGAAGTAGCCCTTCCTTTGTTGGCCCTACCCCATGCAGTGCCATGCTGGGGCTGGCTAAGATGAAAAGAACACGTGATGTTCTGTTCTTCATCTAGCTTTCTTGAAACTCATTTTTTACATAATCACAACAAAAATCACCATCAACAAAAATCAACAGTTCTAGTAATCATATTATTCACAACAATCATTTCCTGGGCCTCTCCCTTATCAGAGCTGGGTCCAGTGCTTGGTGTTCAGACTTCCTCTTGCCAGACTGGGGAGTGGGCCAAGCTCTAGCCTTCCCTCCGCCTTTGTCTTAGTGATCACAGTGCTTGCTGTACACTGGATGGAATGGTAATGATGTCAAGAAGTTTTGAAGATGTCTCTTGTGGGACTATATAGACATGCAGTGGCAATGTTGCCTGGTGACCACTCCTGGAGTCTGGTTTGATGGGCTGGAAAGATGACCAGGAAAGGGAAGAAATGGTTTGAAAAGACACATGTCCGTGTTTTGGTCATTCTGTAGCAGGCAGGCACATAATAATCCGCTTTAGATTTAGAACAGCTGGTGCTCAAGTTTTATATGTAATACCAGGAAACATGTTTTCTGATCATCTGTTTTATTAATGTGATTTTGGATGCTGATGGTATTTAAACATTATATTTCTAATCCTTTTATAGCATATTTATTCAATGAAGACTTAACATCTTCCTCTTCTCTTGAACCCCTAAGAGCACTTTCTCCGGACAGTGCTCTTTGAGAATTCAGATGTACAAAGTCAAATCAGAGAAAAGATGGCATGTTTCTTTATTTTGAAGATAATGCTGGGGTCATAGTAAACAGTAAATGCAAAATGAAAGTTTCTGCCAGCCAGGACCAGTTACAAAGGAGTGTGCAGACTTGTAGCCCAGGATTTCAGCCAATGCTGGCAGCATTGCATGATTCTTCAGTGTAGTTGTTTTTTTAAAAAAGCCATTAAGGGGGCTTCCCTGGTGGCGCAGTGGTTGAGAGTCTGCCTGCCGATGCAGGGGACACGGGTTTGTGCCCTGGTCCAGGAAGATCCCACATGCTGCGCGGAGCGGCTGGGCCCGTGGGCCATGGCCACTGGGCCTGCGCATCCAGAGCCTGTGCTCTGCAACGGGAGAGGCCACAGCAGTGAGAGGCCCGCATACCACAAAAAAAAAAAAAAAAGCCATTAAGGACAGGACTCACATGTCACCTCCTCTTCTGTAATGCTTTACAGACTTCACAGCCACCCCTGCCCACCACCAGCCACCTGTACTTCTGTGGGGTTTTCTGTGCACCATGCCCACTTACTCAGACCAGATTTCCCGTGGGTTAGTTGGGCAAGTAACTTCTTCTCCAGCTGGCCCAGAAGCTCATTGTGGGAAATGTCTGCGTGATTCATCTTCATATACCCCTTTCATCCATTCAAAAATAAGTTTATCAAGCACCTGAATACCAGGCGTTGAGGACAAAGTGCTGAAGGAGACTGCTAGGCTCCTAGGAGAGGCAGCCCAGTGGATAAGCAAAGGGTCCAGTGGGGCCAGCTGGGCTGCGTGGAGGCAGCACATGCTTGGAGGGAGAATGCCCAGAGCACACGTTGCTGCAACCAACAGCCGGGGAGAGCTACCCTGAAGGACAGCAGGAGTTTAGCCCTGCGATGGGACAAGAAAAAAGCAAAACAGATAGTCAAAGGGAAGAGTGAGTGCAAAAGCCTACGCTGACAAATAGGTGGGGATTGTTCTAGAAACTGGGGAAAGGTCAGCACAGTGGAGGTTAGTACGTGCAAATGTGGGTGGATCCAGATCCTGAGACTGGTGGGGAGCTGTGACTCCGCTCTAGGTGAGATGAAGGCCAGTGAAGTGTGCTCAGCAGGATGGTCAGCCACCAAGGCATTCATGTTTATAATAGGATCACTCTAACTTTTTTGAAGAGGTTGGAGGGAGGCTGGAATGGAGCCCATTCTGAACAGGTGGTCGTGGTTTGACCGTGGTTGTGCCAGACTTCGAGGGTTTCTTGCCTCAAGTGGCTGTAATAAGGCCACTAGGGACAGGAGGGTATGGTTAGAACTTGGGAGAAAATGGCATTACAGCAAACTGCCTAAGTTTCTACCTTCAGGGCTTTTTCTGAAATGGGGAAAGAATAGGACAGAGGAGCCGCCCTGCAAGTGTACCCTTGAATATGGATTCCTTGGCCCCCAAGGAAGCTGGAGGGAATCGAGGGCTGCTGGAAATCCCAGGCTGTGCCATCTGTCCATACCTCCTCTTCCACCCCCACCTGCTGAAGAAATAGCATTGTTACTGAATCAAGCTTGGGTCTGCTTGCCCATGCACAGTAAAGCCAATCTACTGACACTGGGTTGTGGTGAAGGAAAGTGCAGCGTTTATTGCAGGAGCCAAGCAAGAAGTCCAAAGACCTGAACTCTCCAGTGGCTTTCAGGGAAAGGTTTTTAAAGACGGGGTGAGGAAAGGGGGTTGTGAAGTGTGTGATCAACTAGTGGACATTCTTCTGATTTGTTGGTGGTGAGGTAATGGAGAGTCAAGATCATCAACCTCTGGTTCCAACTGGTCTGGGGTCTACAAGCTTGTGGGCAGTATGCGGTTAACTTCTTCCGCCTGGTGGGGATTTCAGTATCTGTAAAACAGCTCAAAGGATATGGCTTAGAATATTATCTATAGCTCTTGAGGAGGAACTGAAAATCCTTGACTTTGTTTAATGGCTAAACTATTGTTATTTTGTCTTGCTTGACTGTTTTCCTTTCTTTCTGCATTTTCTCACTTCTCTGATTAAATTTACTCTTTGGAACTTGGGGAAAGCCTAGGAGGCTAAAGTTTTTATAGACAAGGGGCAGGCAGAGGATGTGTGGGAGGGGAATCTGTTCTGAGAAGACCACATGGGGTCCTGCTCTGTTACAGCATCACTTCCTGCATGTACCATGATGCAAAAGGGTCAGGAGACACAACAGAGTTATATTTCCCAAAAGAGATTCCTTAGAAGTCTGGGCATGGAAGGCAACCTCAGGGTACTAAGAGGCTTTTATGAGTGAATAAGCTCAAGAGCATTTGGCAGAATTCTACACACATCCGATGTCCACCTTTTGGAGCTGTACAATGCACTAACGTACCAGAGACACAGAAAGCCCTCAGTCAAAGGTCCTTCCCCAACTTTCTTTACTCAGAATTTCTCAGATGCATTTGACCATGGGGTCAACTTTTTAATTACATAATAACATATTAATATTCCACACAATGCCCATTGTGTAACGCCATTATAGATTTCCTAGAGGAACTGAAATGGATAAAGAGCTCTGGAAGGAACACAACAGAGAGCATAAAACAGAATCACTGAAAAAAAAAGTAAGGGAAGAAAAAGAAAGAAAAAGAAAGAAAGAAAGAAAGAAAGAGAAAGAAAGAAAGGAAAGAAGGAGAGGAAGGAAGGAGGGAGGGAGGAAGAGAATGCATGCTTACATAAAATACATATGAACAGATCCACAAAAAAGTATGCATTTATTCTTATAACAATTGTGAGGTTTGCAGGACAAGAATTATCATGTGCAATTTACAGGAGTATGTGAAGGCTCAGGAAAAGAACTGGTTTGTCTTGGGTGAAGTGTCTTCTTTTTTTTTTCTTTATTTTAATAGATCTTTATTGGAGTATAATAACTTCACAACACTGTGTTACTTTCTGTTGTACAAAAAAGTGAATCAGCCATATGCATATATATGTCCCCATATGCCCTCCCTCTTGACTCCCCCTCCCATCCTGCCTATCCCACCCCTCTAGGTCATTGCAAAGCACCGAGCTGATCTCCCTGTGCTATGCTGCTGCTTCCCACTAGCTAAATATTTTACATTCAGTAGTGTATATATGTCGATGGTACTCTCACTTCGCCCCAGCTTCCCCCTCCCACCCCATGACCTCAAGTCCATTCTCTATGTCTACATCTTTATTCCTGCACTGCAACTAGGTTTGTCAGTACCTTTTTTTTTTTTAGATTCCATATATATGTGTTAGCATACGGCATTTATTTTTCTCTTTCTGACTTACTTCACTCTGTATGACAGACTCTAGATCCATCCACCTCACTACAAATAACTCAGTTTTGTTTCTTTTTATGGCTGAGTAATATTCCATTGTATATATGTGCCACATCTTTATCCATTCATCTGTTGATGGACATTTAGGTTGGTTCCACGTCCTGGCTATTATAAACAGTGCTTCAATGAACATTGTGGTACATGTCTTTTTGAATTATGGTTTTCTCAGGGTATATGCCCAGTAGTGGGATTGCTGGATCATATGGTAGTTCTATTTTTTGTTTTCGAAGGAACCTCCATCATACTGTTTTCCATAGTGGTAGTATCAATTTACATTCCCACCAACAGTGCAGGAGGGTTCCCTTTTCACCACACCCTTTCCAGCATTTATCGTTTTTAGATTTTTTGATAATGGCCATTCTGACTGGCATGAGGTGATACCTCATTGTAGTTTTTTTGTTTGTTTGTTTTTTGTTTTTGCGGTACATGGGCCTCTCACTGTTGTGGTCTCTCCTGTTGTGGAGTACAGGCTCCGGATGCGCAGGCTCAGCGACCATGGCTCATGGGCCCAGCCACTCCGCGGCACATGGGATCCTCCCGGACTGGGGCACAAACCCGTGTCCCCTGCATCGGCAGGCATACTCCCAACCACTGTGCCACCAGGGAAGCCCCCTCATTGTAGTTTTGATTTGCATTCTCTAATAATTAGTAATGTTGAGCATCTTCTCATGTGCCTCTTGGCCATCTGTATGTCTTCTTTGGTGAAACGTCTATTTAGGTCTTCTGCCCATTTTTTAACTGGATTGTTTGTTTTTTTGATATTCAGCTCCATGAGCTGTTTATATATTTTGGAGATTAATCCTTTGTCTGTTGTTTCATTTGCAAATATTTCCTCCCATTCTGAGGGCTGTCTTTTCGTCTTGTTTATGGTTTCCTTTGCTGTGCAAAATCTTTTAAGTTTAATTAAGTCCCATCTTTTTATTTTTATTTTTATTTCCGTTACTCTAGGAAGTAGGTCAAAAAGTATCTTGCTGTGGTTTATGTCAAAGAGTATTTTTCCTATGTTTTCCTCTAAGAGTTTTATAGTGTCTCATCTTACATTTAGGTCTTTAATCCATTTGGAGTTTATTTTTGTGTATGGTGTTAGGTAGTGTTCTAATTTCATTCTTTTACATGTAGCTGTCCCGTTTTCCCAACACTATTTATTGAAGAGGTTGTCTTTTCTGTATCGTATGTTCTTGCCTCCTTTGTCATAAATTAGGTACCCATATGTGCATGGGTTTATCTGTAGGCATTCTATCCTGTACCATTGATCTATATTTCTGTTTTTGTGGCAGTCTTGATTACCGTAGCTTTGTGGTATAGTTTGAAGTTAGGGAGCCTGATTCCTCCAGCTCCGTTTGTTTTTCTCAAGATTGCTTTGGCTATTTGGGGTCTTCTATGTTTCCATACGAATTGTAAAAATTTTTGTTCTAATTCTGTGAAGAATGCCATTGGTAGTTTCATAGGGATTACATTGAATCTGTAGATTGCTTTGGGTATTATAGTCATTTTCACAATATTGATTCTTCCAATCCAAGAACATGGTGTATTTCTCCATTTATTTATGTCATCTTTGATTTCTTTCATCACTGTTTTATAGTTTTCTGAGTACAATCTTCTGCCTCCATAGGCAGGTTTATTCTTAGGTGTTCTATTCTTTTGTTGCAGTGGTAAGTGGTAGTGTTTCCTTAATTTGTCTTTCAGATTTTCTGTCATTAGCATATAGGAATGCCAGAGATTTCTGTGCATTAATTTTGCATACTGCAACCTTACAAAGTTCATCGATTAGTCCTAGTAGTTTTCTGGTGGCATATTTAGGATTTTCTATGTTTAGTATCACATCATCTGCAAACAGTGACGGTTTTACTTCTTCTTTTCCAATTTGGATTCCTTTTATTTCTTTTTCTTCTCTGATTGCTGTGGCTAGGACTTCCAAAACTATGTTGAATAAGAGTGGCGAGAGTGGACATCCTTGTCTTGTTCCTCATCTTAGTGGAAATACTTTCAGTTTTCACCATTGAGTATGATGCTTGCTGTGGGTTTGTCATAAATGGCCTTTATTATGTTGAGGTAGGTTCCCTCTATGCCCATTTTCTGGAGAGTCTTTATCATAAATGGGTGTTGAATTTTGTCAAAATCTTTTTCTGCATCTATTGAGATGATCATATGGTTTTTATTCCTTAATTTGTTAATGTGGTGTATCACATTGATTGATTTGCATATATTGAAGAATCTTGCATCCCTGGGATAAAGCCCACTTGATCATGGTGTATGATCCTTTCAATGTGCTGTTGGATTCTGTTTGCTAGTATTTTGTTCAAGATTTTTACATCCATGTTCATCAGTGATATTGGTCTATAATTTTCTTTTTTTGTGATATCTTTTTCTGGTTTTGGTATCAGGGTGATGGTGGCTTTGTAGAATAAATTTGGGCGTGTTTCTCTCTCTGCAATTTTTGGAAGAGCTTGAGAAAGACTGGTGTTAGCTCCTTTCAAAATGTTTGATAGTATTCACCTGTGAAGCCATCTGGTCCTGGGCTTTTGTTGGTTGGGAGACTTTTAATTACGGTTTCAATTTCATTACTTGTGATAAGTCTGTTTATATTTTCTAAATCTTCCTTGTTCAGCCTAGGAAAATTGTACCTTTCTAAGAACTTGTCCATTTTTTTATGGTTGTCCATTTTATTGGCATATAGTTGCTTGTAGTAATCTGTCATGATCCTTTGTATTTCTGCAGTGTCAGTTGTTACTTCTTTTTCATTTCTAATTCTGTTGATTTGAGTCTTCTCCCTTTTTCTCTTTATTAGTCTGGCTAATAGTTTATCAAATTTGGTTATCTTCTCAAAGAACCAGCTTTTAGTTTTATTGATCTTTGCTATTGTTTTCTTCATTTCTTTTTCATTTACCTCTGATCTGATCTTTATGATTTCTTTCCTTCTACTGACTTTGGGTTTTCTTTGTTCTTCTTTATCTTGTTGTTTTAAGTGTAGGGTTAGATTGTTTATTTCGGTTTTTTCTTGTTTGAGATTGAATTGCTATAAACTTCCCTCTTAGAACTGCTTTTGCTGCATCCCATGGGTCATCATGTTTTTGTTGTCATTTGTTTCTATGTATTTTTTATTTATTCTTTGACTTCTTCAGTGTTCTCTTGGTTGTTTAGTAGTGCATTGTTTAGCCTCCATGTATTTGTGTTTTTTATTGTTTTTTTCCTATAATTGATTTCCAATCTCATAATGTTGTGGTCAAAAAAGGTGCTTGATATGATTTCAATTTTCTTAACTTTTCTGAGAATTGATTTGTGACCCAAGATGTGATCTATCCTGGAGAATATTCCATGTGCACTTGAGAAGAAAGTGTATTCTGCCACTTTGGGGTGGAGTGTTCTATAAATAGCAATTAAATCTATCTGGTCTATTGTGTCATTTAAAGCTTGTGTTTCCTTATTTATTTTCCATTTGGATGATCTATCCATTGCTGTAAGTGGGGTGTTAAAGTCCCCTACTATTATTGTTTTGCCATTGTTTTCTCCTTTCATGGTTGTTAGCATTTGCATTATGTATTGAGCTGCTCCTAAGTTGGGTGCATAAATATTTATAATTGTTATATCTTATTCTTGGATTGATCCTTTGATCATTATGTAGGGTCCCTCCTTATCTCTTGTAAAGTTTTATTTTAAAGTCTATTTTACCTGATACAAGTATTGCAACTCCAACTTTCTTTTGATTTCCATTTGCATGGAATATCTTTTTCTATCCCATCACTTTCAGTCTGTATGTGTCACTAGGTCTGAAGTGGGTCTCTTGTAGACAGCATATATATGGGTCATTTTTTTGTATCCATTCAGCGAGCCTGTGTCTTTTGGTTGGAGCATTTAATCCATTCACATTTAAGGTAATTATCCATATGTATGTTCCTATTACCATTTTCTTAACAGTTTGGGGGTTTTTTGTGGGTTGTTTTCTTCTCTTGTGTTTCCTGCCTAGAAATGTTTCTTTAGCATTTGTTGTAGAGCTGGTTGGGTGGTGCTGAATTCTCTTAGATTTTGCTTGTCTGTAAAGCTTTTGATTTCTCCATTGAATCTGAATGAGATCCTTGCTGGGTAGAGTAATCTTGGTTATAGGTTTTTCTCTTACATCACATTAAGTATATCCTGCCCCTTCCTCTGGCCTGCAGAGTTTTTGATGAAAAATCAGCTGATAAACTTATGGGGATTCCTTTGTATGTTATTTTTTGGTTTTCCCTTGCTGCTTTTAATATTTTTTCTTTGAATTTAATATTTGTTGGTCTGATTAATATGTGTCTTTGTGTTTTTCCTAGGGTTTATCCTGTATGAGACTCTCTGTGCTTCCAGACTTGGGTGACTATTTCCTTTCCCATGTTAGGGAATTTTTCAACTATAATCTCTTCAAGTATTTTCTCAGGCCCTTTCTTTTTCTCTTCTTCTTCTGGGACCCTTAGAATTCAAATGTTGGTGCATTTAGTGTTGTCCCAGAGGTCTCTGAGATTGTCTTCAATTCTTTTCATTCTTTTTCTTTATTCTGCTCCTCGGCAGAATAAATACTCCACCATTTTGTCTTCCAGCTCACTTATGCATTCTTCTGCTCAGTTATTCTGTTTGATTCCTTCTAGTGTATTTTTTTTTTGTGTGTGTGTGATATGCGGGCCTCTCACTGTTGTGGTCTCTCCCATTGTGGAGTGCAGGCTCAGCAGCCATGGCTCACAGGCCCAGCTGCTCTACAGCATGTGGGATCTTCCCAGACTGGGGTACGAACCCATGTCCCCTGCATTGGCAGGTGGACTCTCAACCACTGTGCCACCAAGGAAGCCCCTTCTATTGTATTTTTCATTTCAGTTATTGTGTTGTTCATCTCTGTTTGTTTGTTCTTTAGTTCTTCTAGATCTTTGTTAAACATTTATTTTCTCATTCCATGCCTCCATTCTATTTCTGAAATTATGTATCATCTCTACTCTCATTACTCTGAATTATTTTTCAGGTAGATTGCCTATTTCCTCTTCATTTATTTGGTCTTGTAGGTTTTTACCTTGCTCCTTCATCTGTGACTTTTTTTTTTTTTTTAATATGCGGGATTATGTTCCTGTCTAACTGGTTGCTTGGCCTGAGGCTTCCAACACTGGAGTTTGTAGGCTGTTGGGTAGAGCTGGGTCTTGGTGCTGAGATGAGGACCTCCGTGAGACCTCACTCTGATGAATATTCCCGGGGGTCTGAGGTTCTGTGTTAGTCCAGTGGTTTGAACTTGGAGCTCCCACTGCAGGAGTTTTGGCCTGATCCCAGCTCATGAATGAAGATCCTGCAAGCTGTGTGGAATGGCAAAAAAAAGAAAAAGAAAAAAAAAGAGAACAATAACATAGTAAATAATAAAATTAGACTAGGAAACTAACAGATATGTTAGAAAGAATGTAAAAATAAAAATATAGATGAATCAACAACCAGAAGGTACATCAGTACCACAATAATAAAAAAGAGGAGGAGGGAAAATTTTTAAAAAGTGGGGGGAAAGTTCTTGGCTGTGGAGGGCGGGGCCTAAGCAAGGGCAAGTTTTGGGTGGTGGGCGAGGCCTATGCTTAGGACCCACAGGGCTGGAAAAGGCCCTGGGGGGCTGTGGGATGTGGGGCTTAAGCTCAAGGAACAGAAGGAGCCCAGGCATGTCTCCCACCCTTGGACTCAGAAGGTGGGGAACCTCACTGGGAGCCCAGCAGGCTTCCTGGGCTCGAGTGGATTGGGCAAATGCCCTCCTCTTCTCTCCTGCTCCTCCAGTCCTGGAGGGTCCCTCCCGCTTGCCTCTCCTGATCTCCCGGGCCTCCCTCCTATTCCCCCAGGACCAATGTGGCCGCAGGGTGAGGGAACCTTTGAGGGCAGGCAACTGGCCTGGGAGCTCAGCAGGCTCCCCAGGCCTGAGTGAGCAGGGCAAATGCCCTCTGCTCTTCTCCCACTCCTCCCAGAGGACCCCTCCTGCCTGCTTCTCCTGATCTCTTGGCCTTAGGGGCACCGATCCTGTCTGTCCTCCACTTCTTCTCCCCACCTCAGTCCTCCCACATCCTACTGATTCACTTGGGGGTTCCTCCCATCTCCTTGGGTGTCAGGGTCCCCTACCAGCGGCCAGCAGGTGCCTTAGTTGTGGGGAGACGCTAACTCGGTGTCTTCCCACACTGCCATCTTGACTCCGTCCCCCTTTCTCTTGTGGGTGAAGTAAGAGAAGATGACCCTTTAATCTGATTCTAATCCCAAAGCTCTTCCACTACAGCAGACTGTTTCTGCACATGACTGAAGTACATAAGGATCTCCTAGAAAATTGTCAGAAATAGCATTGAACACGTCCCTTGAAGAACCCGGAAAGTAACTCCATCGGTAAAATGGCATCCATCTGGGCACAGATCAAGAGTGCTATGTGCATGAAGAATGCCTCATGTATTCAGTGGGACCCTGGCCACTAAGTGAAGCCAAAGCATGTGTAAGATTCAATTTAAACAACTAGAAGTAATCATTACAGTCCTCAAAGGCAACTGGAATGGAGATTTTTCATTAGCAGGATCTTGGTTTTAGGAAGACCTGTCTGAATTTTCAGGCTATCTTGTCTCTACTGTTAAAATTAATATTAGAAGGAACTGCTGGCTCAAACACACAAACATCACACATCTAATATGGACCAATAGGGATGAAGTATTCCCAGCCACATCTGGCTATGGAGCTGGTTAGGAAAACAGCTGGTAACCAGATATTTGCCATCTGTTGTTGGAATGGAACATCTAATGAATGATTGTTCTATGGTAAAATAACCCATAATTTACTGTCCTTGAAATTCATAGAGAGCCCAAGGTTGGAAAAGAACTCATCAAGCAACTAACCAAGCTATTTTGATATTCGTGTACACAGATTTTAAATGGAAATGCATAAACAGAATAAGATAACAATAAATGCAATAAAAGAAATGTCCCCTTTTTTTTCTTTTCTTTTTTTATTATTATAAAAATAATATTTTTATTATTGAGGTATAGTTGACTTACAGGATATACAGGTTTCAGGTAAACAACATAGTGATTCATAATTTTTAAAGGTTATACTCCATTTATAGATTTTTATAAAACATTGGCTATACTCCCTGTGGTGTACGATATATCCTTGTAGCTTATTTATTTTATACATAGTAGTTTGTACCTTTTTATTCCCTACCTCCATCTTGCCTCTCCTCCCTTCCCCCTCCCCATTGGTAACTACTAGTTTGAACAAGAACCAGATTTATGTATAATGTGTTTACCATGTACTACTATATATTGTGCTAGGTTTGACATACATTATTTTGCTTAATTCTCATGATAACTCTATGAGGTAGAAGCTGTACCATTTGATTATTTGCTTCATCTGCTACTTTGCCTTTAAGGGTTTATGTCCAGATTAGAAACATCAATCAACCTGTGTGCTTTGACTAGAATTCAAGGCAGACCTCTCAATCAAAGAGCAACCATTAAGTGTAACAATTTACAAATCTTATGGGTATTCTCTTCTACTTTTGATTGATTAAATTCTGCTCATAGTTCTTTTTCTGATTAATTACAAGTCTCTTTGCCTGAGTAATTGTGTCATAATGTCTTACAGTTGTACAGTAAAGGAAATGTCCCCTTTAACTCAAAGGATGGATATCATGTTTTCAGAGCCTAGGGCACAAGATCTACATCTCAGAAGGGATGTTAAGACTATAGAAAGCATATTTTCAAACAAAAATTCTATGTCCTTGATTTAAAACAGCCACACTCCACCTGCCTTTGTTGACTGTTGAATTTTTCTCCTCTAAATATATCCATGGCTCATTGTTCTCCTATATTACCCTGTTACCTATCAACTAAACATTTTCCATCTCTTCTAACTTTTCATCAACTCTTGGAGACTTTTAAGTGTTGAAGCCTCTGCATCAGTTACTCTTAATCTGAATTTTGTTTACCTGCTTTGGAATAACATTTGTTTCATCCAATTCTTGTACCTTGAACTCTTTCTGTTTATTCACTTACTCCTGAAATTACCCTTGTGTGATTTAGAAATTTATTACCTTTCGTCCTTCAAAGCATCCTCCCATCTCACTTTTTCCTCTGGCATTCATGGGTAACCAAAAAGGTCCTACATACATGAGTGCTTTCTCTGAAAAGTACTTCTAGCCCCTGACAAAGGGACACATACAATGGATGTTGCTATTTTTGAAACACATTCAGATGGGAAAATCCATCCATAAGACAGGGAAAGCTACATGGATGCAAGCAGATGTAAGAATAAAGTCCAACCTGGGGGAAATTGAACACAATTGAAAAAATACACAGTTCTGAACTTTCAGGGGCTCACTGAGTTGTACAGGTCTCAGTCTGAGTGTGCTGATAGGAAACAGTGTGACTCATCTGTGCAGAAAGACACATCTCACTCTCAGTGATGGTGCTTGGTCACTGGGTGCATTGCACATCATGACAGACGTGGGGGAAGAGATAGGGAGTAGTATGTGAATTGAAAGATCTTGTTTTGCCCATTCTCTGAATCAGTCCTTTCCCACAGCCCAAGGTGGCAAACAATGGGGTAGGTGGCCAAGTTTTCCTAACAGAGAAGAAAAATCTGACTTTGCTACTCATTTAATTCTCCCTGCTTCACTATTCCCTATAGTGAATTGATTTTGCTGAATCCACCATTAAAATGTTAACCACAACCACTACAACTATCAAGCTAACATTTTCTACACTATGAAATCCTTGTGAAAGCCTTTGACTTACAAGTATTTACCATTTGCCTGAGTGAACAACATAAATCTCAGCCCCAAAGATAATCTCTCAGAATGTCATCAGAAAAGATGATGGGAGGGTTACGATGAAAATGCTGCATCAAAGGGAGGTTTCACAAGAAAAGAGAAAATATTCAGATACCTTTTCATGCAATGAGTGTCAAAAAATAATTTAAATTATTAAATTTGATTTAAATTTAATCATCAGATAATCAAGCAGAATACCCACATCATTTACAAAAAGAATTTATGAAAAACACTTTTTTAATTATTTCTTATCATATATGCCAGGGTTCACCTGGCATATAAATTATGTCTCATTTATGGCTGTGGGTACTACTGTGTGCCTTTCACATCTCTCACTCTTTCATTGCCATAGTAACTAATGTGCTTTAATGGTAGGAGCACAGGAAGACTAACATAAAGTACTAAAAGTAAAAGGGATAAAGTATTATTAGGTTGAATGAATACCAAACTAAAAATATGTTTATTTGAAGAGCTATCAATTTTATTACTATAGATTTAAAACAATGTGCCAAACTCATTTTTTAGCTGGCTATCAATAATGACAATATTGAATCAGATGTTACTTGTATTTTTTCTTGAGGATCCAACTTTCCAAATTAATAATTGTTTTTATTTATTTTCTCAAATGAAACAATGACAAACCAGTACTAGATCCTTCATTTGGTCCCCATTTATTTTCCACACACAGACTGAAAATGAAGTCAAACATAATTCTAACATGGTTATACAATCAGATTTATCTGTGTGGCAGAGCTAGAGTTTGGGGGCAATTTTTGAATGAGCGTATAAAATGGAAGTAAAAATAGTTTCCGTAGGGTAATAGCAGAGGAGGTGTCAATGGAGTCAAAGATGGGCTGCCTGAAGGGGAATAATGTAAGGAAAAATATAAAAGGAGGAGAGGATGATGGAAAAGGAGGGCATGATAGACAGAGGGCCCCAGGTGCTTTTTATCATGTTGACCTCAGCCAGCTCAGATGTCACCCACTGAGGACCTGTGCATGGCAAGCACTTTACAAGATGCTCCCAGGAGGCTCAGAAGGTAGCAAGGCAGCCTACAGATACCCTGAATGTCATACATATGATTCCATGATGAAATCAGGCAGATCTACAAGTTTTGTTAACATCAAACACTGTACTTAAGGGATTGCTAGACATGTGACTTGCCAGAGTGGTTCCATTTCCACTTTGTCATTCCAGAGTTGATGGCAAAAGTCTCAGTTTTCAAATGATAAAGAAGGGACCAAGGAATAGCCAACCTAATTCCCCATTCCTCCTGCCATCATCACCAGAGTTTCTAAATACGTAATGGTAACAACTATTATTTACTGAACATGAAGGTATGTCAGGAACAAGGTCAAGTCTTCCTAAGCATTGATTTATTTTATCTTCAGAATGACCACATTCTGGATGTGTCTGACTAATTCCACAGAGTGTCATTTAATATGTTCTTTTCTCCTTTATTTTTCCTGTAAATTCTAAGTTATGTCTAGAGACGTGATACTTCTGGATTAAACATTTTGGAAAAAGTACTACACAGATGCCCTGTGGTACTTCCTATGGCATTAAATCAGGAAGTGCACAATCTCAGGGTTTCCACCATAGGAAATGCTGACTTTGATCATTTGGTTAAGGTGGTGACTGCTTTATCCCTCAACATCAACACTACATTTTCCTGTTTGGAATCTGTAAAAATTCGGAGGGGTGATACTTTGTCACCATTAGATACCCTGTCCCCCCAGATCTTTCACCTAACAATTTTAGCATGAATTGATAACTCTTGCCAGAACTAGTCATTACAGTTGGATTTGCAAAATGTTTATTTTCACATTCTATTATTCTTTTTGCATTTATTAGGTAACATTCTTTTAAAAAGAAGAGATTTCCTTTTTTTCTCTTTTTTTTTGGAATATCTTTTCTGAATTCATTAATTTGTATTTATTTAGTTGTTATGGCTGTGCTATTATCTCAATGGATAAGCTATATCTATCTATCTATCTACACAATAGAATATTATTCAGCCTTAAAAAGGAAGGAAATTCTGACACGTGCTACAACATGGATAAACCTTGAGCACATTATGCCAGGTGAAGTAAGCCAGTCACAAAAGAACAAATACTGTACAATTCCACTTATATGAGGCACCTCAAACAGTCACACTTGTAGAGGCAGAAAGTAGACCAGTGGCTGCAGGAGCAGCGGGGAGTAAGAAATGGGGAGTTTTTATCTAATGGGTACAGAGTTTTAGTTTGGGAAGATGAAAGAGTTCTGGAAATGGACGGCAGTGATGGGTGCACAACAGTGTGAATGTCCTAAGTGCCACTGAACTGTACACTTTAAGATGGTTAAGATGGTAAGTTTTATGTTATGTATATTTTATCATAACTTTTTGTGTGTGTGTGTGGTACGCGGGCCTCTCACTGTCGTGGCCTCTTCCGTTGCGGAGCACAGGCTCTGGACGCGCAGGCCCAGAGGCCATGGCTCACGGGCGCAGCCACTCTGCGGCATGTGGGATCTTCCCGGACCGGGGCACGAACCCGTGTCCCCTGCATCTGCAGGCGGACTCTCAACCACTGCGTCACCAGGGAAGTCCTTACCATAACGTCTAAAAAATAAGAAATAAATAAAATCTATCTGAAAATATAGTCACATGAAACAACCATTTATTGTGCTCACTGGTTCTGTGGGTCAGGAATTTGAACAGAGCATCTGAACAGAGGGATGGCTCATCTCATTCGAAGGTTTGGATCATCACTCACATGTCTGATTGTTGATCATGGTTCTTGGCTGGGGACCTCAGCTCCTCTCAGCAAGATCCTCTCCGTGTGGTCTCTCTGCACCGGCTAGTTCTGGTTTCCTCATAGGATGGTGTTGAGGTAGGAGGTAGATGGGCCCCTGGGCTGAGCAGCTGGAATTTGTCAAGTGGAGTAAATTGAAGTTTTGTTTTCCCTGACACTCCAAGGACAAAATTAATGGCAGGATCTGAGCTCTGCTGGAGTAAAGAGATTAAACAACCGCATCTATTACTCCTGAGGTCAAGGAAACCTCCCCGACTGCAGATGTGAAGGAAGGCTCTTCAGGGGGTCAAAAAGGTAGGGGGCATCATTTCATAATATATGTGGTCATACTCCTTTGAGCCTCTGTGCTAGAATCCATCTTGGCAAAAAAGATGTGCACGCGTATTGGAAGGGTTCTAGAGCAGGTCAGATATGGAAAAAGAAATGAGGTAACTGGTTAGAGGAGAAAAAAGACCTGGAAGAACTGCCTCATGTAAGTGATTTAAATCACATCTCTGGCACATTCCTCATTCAGGATGGCCGCACTCCTCTCTGGGTGCGTATTTCTGCCTTGCTTCTGTCTTAAATAAATAAATTGTTTCTCTGTGTGCCTTCCCAAGTTGTGCTGTGTCTCTAATAATAAACTTTGTACCTGTTTTTGCAGTTTCTTCCTCCTTGGAACTTTCTTGTTACAATAGGGGCAAGGGCCAGGGCTACTTTGCTTCTAGCTTTTAGCCACTGGTGGTCTAGCAGCTAGGACTCCTGGTTTTCATCCAGGCTACTCAGGTTCAGTTGCTGGGCAGGGAAATAAGATCCTGCTTCAAGCCACCACTCACTACTGTCCCACCAAGAACATTGTCAAACACAAGCATTGAGAGAGAGAGAGAGGCAGGCAGGAATAGTCACAAATACAGATCTACATTCAAGGAAGAGTCACAGACCCTCCAAGTCAGTAGCAGGACTTTCAGTCACATTGTAATAAGAGCCTAGAGCATATAGGAACACTGACAGGCACACACATGCATACACACACACGCATAGCTGTCATGAAAAATACAGCTATGAAAAAAATTTGCGAACCATAAGGTGTGAATGTCAATTACATTAATGATTCCTTTTGTTGTTCCAATTGACCCAAAAGCTGCAGTGTGAGTCCCTTCAAACCTGTGCCCACATTCTTCTGATATTGCTCTGGGAATCTTTGTGCTCTACCTTGATTTCCAGCTCAACACAATATATCAGACTCATTTTACACAATATATCAGACTCATTTTATTCTTTTTCTGGCCCAACTGAGATTCAGCATTTCTCAAAGGAGGCCTAGTTATTTTATGTGGGAAATCTATATATTGTCAATGTTCATTGCTACTAGGGTGTCACTGCTTCTAAGCCCTTTCAATGGACAGAGCTAGAAATGTTTTTAAAAACATGAATTCATACTGTATTTCCAATTAAAATTTAATATCACAAAGTTTTTCCTTACTTTCTTTGTTTTATTTTAAATCTTACATTAAAATGTTAGTTCCTAATAATTTGCTTTATCCAATGATATTCATTTAAAATTTAAATTACAACACCACTACTATTATTAACAATAAAACTACTGAGTGAGCTTTAAAATTTATTTTTAGCTCTCATTGCCTTTAGAATATAACCTGATAAATATATTTAATCAGAGGACTCTATTAAGGATTACTTAACACAATATTTTCTGAACATGATATTTTCTCTACAACTTTATGTTATTAATTTGATATAAATTTGGATTTATTTGTTACTGTTTATGCTCAATATTAGGGCTTATTTTTTCTGTCTGATTTAAGTTATTGGGGATTTTATATATGTATGGATGAGGATATATATGTAAATACACACACACATAGTTCAAAAGTCAAAATTATTTAAAAGATTTCTCAGAGATGTCTTCCTCCCAACTCTAACCCCTTTACTCCATTGCCTGCTACACCCTATAGCTATGTTCTTTTGTTTCTCCCTATTTTCTTTTTCTTGTGAAATAATAAGTCCACACGCTTTACTGTTTTACACTTCACCTTGACCTGGAAGAATGCACTGAGAAGGCAGCATCACAAAATGGATGGTCCTGGCCCTGAGTTACACTATGGAGAAGGCCCTGGGCAGCATTGGGCTTTGCATGAGCTTAGCATTCAACTTGTGTTGTGCTCTGCTAGGAGATCTCAGAGTTTGTTACTGCAGTGTAGCCCATCTTATCCTGACCCTTTTCAATTCCCACTGCTACTGATGTTACATTATAAGAGCATTCATCATACAGTGCTTAGCACATCTTCTGCTCCAACCCATTCACTCACATAGTTCATGACTTCTTTTTCCCCTCCATTATCCATTTCCTTATAAGGAAGCACTAAAAATCACAATTAAAATTTTGAATTATCATACCAATTAACCCAATTATTTACTGGAGTCTTCTTATGTAATCAGTGAAATGTATATTGCTTATACTCTCATTCAGTGTATGCAATAAATTCCTTATGTGGATTTGAACATGTGAAAGGCAAACTTTTTTAGTTGTTCTTTATAATGATCCACTAGCATCTCAGAAGAGCTGATCTTGAAAATATAATTTGCTGATTTATTCAGAACAAGTTAAGCCTACTTAAGAGTATTGACCAAGGTTGGATGTATGCAAGCTTGAAGACTGTTGCTTTCACAGTGCTAAATTGCCCTGCAGGAAATAGGGATAGAATTTGAAAAGGGAAATCTGGAAAAGAAGATTTGGGGGGCTTATGGGTTGAGCACTGAAGCAGGAAAGAAAGGCTGAGTAGACATAGCCACCAGGCCACAGAAACAAAGAGTCTTGGGGAGGAAGAACATCTACTGAAGATGTCTTCATGTGAAATGCTTGATGCAATGTAAACCTACTTCTCTATCTCCCCAATACATTCTTCAATAATTTATGTCTTTCAACAATGCTTTCACACAAAGGGAGTTTTGTTTTGGAAGAGCCCAATGAACAGACCTAGGAGACAGCTGACCTCTGGGTTATAAGCCTAACAGAGTTTACAATATCTATTCATAGAAAAAAAAGCTGTTATATGTTATTGCAAGTTATTGAGTATAGTTCCCTGTGCTATACAGTAAGTCTTTGTTGGTTATCTATTTTATATATAGTAATGTGTATATTTTAAAGAAACTAAAAAAGAATATATGTGTGTACATGTGTATATAACTGAATCACTTTGCTGTACACCTGAAACTAAGACAACATTGTAAATCAACTATATTTCAATAAAAATGTTTTTTTAAAGACAAAAAAAAAAGGCCTCAAAAAGAAGTCCAAAAGAGAACCTGCAGTTTTTTAAAAGTTGGGGAATTATAGATATTTTTTATTCTTTTTGTGTTATTTTCCTAAACTCTCTTTAATGAGCATGAGTTTTAATAAAACCAGTTGATTTTTAAAAAGCTGTTAATTAATTAAGGAAACCTGAAAGAACACCAATCATCAGCCTGCCATGGGGTGCACACTTGTCTAGGTGGCCCTGCCACCTGCCCTATCCAGACACCACTGGAATCTCTTTGGTAGAGAACAACTTCCAAATACAGTAGACATCTTTTAGTTCTTACTTTTATTAGCTCTTGATGACATGTAATACTGTAGCTCACACCTTTCGTTTGAAATAGTCTTTTCTCCCAGCTTCCTTAAATTTCCTTTATCCATCCCAGTTCCATGCAAGAAAACAGAAATTCTAGGTATTTCTGAAGAAAGAAGCTTTTAATCCAGGGAATTCATTGTTTACCTAAAATCACTGGATGAACCAGAAAAGTAGAAGTCAGGGGGCTTCCACCGGGATGCAGAGTTGAGGAATATCACCGAAACAATGATGTAGTTGAGGTGCAGGGAAGTGTAGCTGCCACACCTGTGTTCCCACAGATGTGCCCTCCCTGCCTGTCTCTCAGCACTTGCAGATCTGGTGACCACACGCCGGACCACTGAGTCCAGTCCCCAGAGCTGCCCCCAACATTCAGGGCCTCACTGCTTGTTTGCCAGCAGTGCCAACAGGAGGAATATGGCCTCTGCCTCCCTGTAGTCATCCATGTCCTGCATCAGTGCATCTAACTGGCAAAAACTGATTGTCATCTGAAACCCTAGTGGCCTGTGCAGCTGGGAAATGTTTTGTTTTGTTTTTACTTTTACCCTTTCAACTTCTCACTCTGGAAGGAGGGTGAAGTGGAGGTAGAGGATGTTAGCGCACTGCATCTACCCAACTCCTATTCATAGGTGTTCTGGTCATTTCTCCAGCCTTGGTTCCTCACAGGCACCTGGGTCTGCATCTCTTGAACCACATACTCATTGGGAGGATCTTTTTCCCTTCTTGTTTTCAACTTCCATCTGTTTGCTAATGAATCTCAGGCCAGCATTGCCAGGCTAGGTCTCTCCCCTGAATGTATCACTTGAAATCCCCACTAGGATGTCTTACAAACTGCTTCAGCTCAATGTGTCAAGAACTAAACAGATCACACACCCTCACCAACACACTTGTTCACTTTCATGACCCATTTCTCCCACTTCACCCACCTCTTGGCTGATATCCCTTGGGTGTCATCTTAACTGTCCCCAAACTGGCAAATCTGAGCAGGTGGTGCTTTTGTATTCTCTGAGGTGTCTGTATCATCTGGGATCTTGAAACTCACGGAGAGCAGGAACAGTCCTGTATTTGACCCACAAGAAACATCTCCTCCAATGAATCTGCTGATGACTCCAAGTTCTGCTCCAAATGAACATCTGCCACTGTTCCCGCAGATGCATTCCCGCATCCATTCAGTGGGATTTTGTCTCCCTGTCATTTAGTTCCTCCGCACTTTGCCCTACCTCCCCTGGAAGATCACTGTGCTCTACACTCTTACCTTCCTTTGGATTGAAAGACAGTCATGGGCAGGTGGTGTCTGACAAATCCCTATGTTTCATGGAGTAAAAAGTCTTAAAATACCCTAAAAGGCAAGAAAATTGCTGACAATCAAAGAACAAAAGATGTATTGATAAACACAAAACTCCTACAGCTTCCTTAAAACTACACTAATCCATGGAATGCCACAGGAGACATTCCTCTGTACCTACTGATGTGCAGAGGAAACACTAGTCTCACTTCTGAAATCGATTTCACCATTTTCCAGTTCAGGTCACTTCAATGGAATTGCCAAAGGATTACTGCATAGCATTGGAACTTTCCATTCAATGAAATCTGTACTAACAGTCAAAGAAACATGAAAAGAAAAATTTTACTATATTTATGTTTATTGCAAAGAGATCAGTTTGGGATTAGTGAAAAATGAAGATTAGTTAAATGCAAGAACCAACAGTTTCTACTGCAAACTCAACATAGTCCTGTCAGTGGGGTTGGCTTTCATTTCTTCCTTACAGCCTTCAAACCAGGGAAGAATATGATTATCTTCATTTTACAGGTAAAGAAAATGGGGCTTTCAAAATCAAAACTACAATGAGATATCATCTCACACCGGTCAGAATGGCCATCATCAAAAAATTTAGAAACAATAAATGCTGGAGAGGATGTGGAGAAAAAGGAACACTCTTGCACTGTTAGGTGGAAATGTAAATTGATACAGCCACTATGGAGAACAGTATGCAGGTTCCTTAAAAAACTACAAATAGAACTACCATATGACCCAGCAATCCCACTACTGGGCACATACCCTGAGAAAACCATAATTCAAAAAAAGTCATGTACCACAATGTTCATTGTAGCTCTATTTACAATAGCCAGGACATAGAAGCAACCTAAGTGTCTATCAACAGATGAATAGGTAAAGAAGATGTGGCACATATATACAATGGAATATTACTCAGCCATAAAAAGAAACAAAATTGAGTTATTTGTAGTGAGGTGATGGACCTAGAGTCTGTCATACAGAGTGAAGTAAGTCAGAAAGAGAAAAACAAATACCGTATGCTAACACATATATATGGAATCTAAGAAAATAAATAAATAAATAAATAAAAGATCATGAAGAACCTAGGGGTAAAAAAAAAAAAGAAAATGGTGCTTTCAGAGGCTAGGTGACTTGTTCAAAATTAACAGTCAGTAAATTGAAGAGTCTGGATTCTAACCCAGGTCTGTCTCATTCTTCACCATTTTGCCGTACTTTAATAACAGACCTGTAATTAGTACAGAATTAAAAGAATGGGGAAATTCTGTGGGGGAGTTCCTCTAATGAGTAGGTAAGAGTGATTTGTAATTATCATATCAAAGGTCTGTAAGTAAATTAGTGCTTCCCTCTGCAGAGGGGGCTTTAAAAATGAGTTGAGTTAGGTTGGGTCTCAGTGCTCAGCCTTCCTGCGAGCAGCATCCAAGCATCCTATAATTCCACACCTTGCTCTCTGAGTCATCATTCCACTTTTGTGAAGGTGAAGATTAATTAGATTTAACTATGTGCATTTCATCAAACCAGAAGAATAAAAAGCATCAAGCACCGCCATTTTTTATAGTGTTAATTTAATTAATTTGGGGTGGTGAAGCTTTGTGACATTAGATTCCCAGCCTCCACCGAACTGCATCAGGGTGGGAGGAGGCCTCCTGACAGGTCTGTTCACACAGATGGGTGTCCTCACTGCATCCTGGCATGGGAGGAGGTCCCTGGTAAGGCAGTGGGTCTCCTGCATTGGAACCCAGTCCCCACAACTCAGAAAGTTACTTATCCCATCCCCATGGCAATTTTTAAATCTGACAAGCAGTAATGACAGAGTCCCTACTTCTTGGGGAACACGAAAGTTGTTAATACTTGCACGTAGAATAGTCTTTATAAATTCTACCTACTGCTATTATTGTTAGTAATCCTATACAGGTTGTCAAAAAACATTAATCAGTTGATCTAAGAAAGACTGGAAAATTTTATTCAAGCCAAATTTGAGGATTATAACCCAAGAAGAGCATCTCAGAAAGGTCTGAGAACTGTTCCGCCGTTAGAAGTCAGGACACGGTTTATATAAGTTTTTTGAGACACAGGGCTGTACATCAAATGACATATTTTTGACAGTTTATGTAATCCAGATTTAAGCACCGTCATGGTGGGTCATGTGACCTTTACAAGATCAAGAAGGAATGTTGTCTTTTAAGAAGTTGTCTTATTGATGCTGGGAGAATGTTGCTGTTTATGGCTGAGCAGGTATTCCTGCTGACTGGGAAGGTCTGGTCCATGCATAATGCTGATACACAATGCACAGTTAGGGGAGAGGGGAGGCCAAAGGGCAGAGAAGAATTTTTATGTTTAATTTTTTTTGTCTTGCCATAAATATGAATTTTATTTCACAAAGTTTACAATAGATGTTTTGAATTTGAAGATTGCTACGGACCACATGTTTGCGTTCCTCCCAGATTCATATGTTGAAATCCTAATACCCAAGGTGATGGTATTTAGATCATGAAGGTGGAACCTTCATGATGGGATTAATGCCCTTATAAGGAAAGACAGAAAGAAAGTGTGCTTCCTCTCTCTCTCTGCCATGTGGGACACAGTGAGAAGATGGCCATCTGCACATCAGGAAGTGAGCCCTTGCCCAACACCAGAACCACTACACCTTGATCTTGAGCTTCCCAGCCTCCAAAACTGGGAGAAATAAATATTTGCTGTTTAAGCCACCTAGTCTGTGACACTTTGTTGTAGCTGCCAAACTGACTAATACAGGGATGAAGGGCAGGAAGGCAGGGAGGGAGGGGAATGGAAGAACAAGGCATCTAAAAGTCAGTTTTTTTCTGGGAAGATTTTAATTTCACTTGGAAAACTCTACTCTGTAGACCTCGAATGGTTGACTCTGCTGGGTCTCCCAAAAGAACCCTTCTTTTTCCAGGACATGATCAGGGCAACTCGGGTTTGCCAAGGCCATGCCAAGGGGTAGCTCTTCACAATGAGGACAACCCAGGAGCCACTGGAGAAATCTTGATAATGAACTTGTGCTGACCCCTAACGAGTTTCTAAGACCGCTCACACCACCCCTGGAACATTCGCAAGCATCACACTGACCCCACAGCTGTGTAATCTGGGTAACAATAACATTAAGAAAAAACCAACATCCTGGGGATGATGCCAATGATCAGGGCACTGTAATTGCTATAATTAAAAGCAAATCAAACACTGCAGCAAAAGTAGGTCAGCCATCCACTCGGTGTAAACACGTTTCTATTTGTTAGGACTCTGCATGGGTGTGTCACAGTGCGCTGCTGGATATTAAAAGGTAATCTCATCAGTGCAGCCATACCTCAGACAATTTCTGGAACCCTGAATCCCAGAGCATAGTGTATCTTTCATTCCAGTTGTCACTTGACGCTGTCTTTAAGTAAAAACACATTGATCCAAAGACAAGCTCACTCTTTCTTTGTACGGGGACAATTCCTTTTAAATCCAGAGCAAAAAAAGAGTTTACCTTTTTTCTCTAATTGTTTCATCTGCAGAAGTGTCGTACCCTTGAGAACCTTATATTTTCTCATATCTCTTCTGCAGTAAAGGGTATATGACAGATGGTGATGGAAATCCCGGCAGTGCACATACAAGGTTTATATACAGCAAGTCAATCATGGAAACTGAAGCCAGGACCACCAGTGGACTCTGGGGAAATATGATCTTATTTTAGGTCAACCTTCTGTGACTTCTCTGTCAGGTGGATGGTTTGTGCAATGGTTAGATGTGGGGTCTGTAAACAGACAGAGGGGGTTAGAATCCCAGCTCCATCCCTCTCTACCTAACTAAAGTTGGCCAAGTTCTTTACTCCCCGAAGTCTTGATTTCCTTCTCTATAAAATAAATGCAATAATAATATATTAAATGAGATAATACACACAAAGCCTTTGGTATGTTGCTGTCATCCAATAAATGGAAACAATTCCAGTGATTTACTCATGTTTCCTAGGGGTGTTATATTTCTCTACTTGTAATTTTTTCCTACTTGTGCAAGTCCAGCCCAGTGTGAGTTTCAGGAACAGGAAAAGCCATTCTGCTTGAGATAAGGAAAAAAAACTTCTTCACCAGCACCACTGACCTGAGGTAATGAGGAAATGAAAACCAAAGTGGAGTTGTTGCCTTACCAGCAAACAGCCCACATGGCAATGGCACCCATGCACCTCCCAGAGGTTCAGACACAACCAAGTGACCAGTAACAACCAATTCGACCTCTCTGCCTTCTTGTTTTGTGAAGATGTTTTTGTTGTAAAGTGAGTTCCTTCTGGAGGAGTAAGTTACTCTTTTGTGAGTGTCGAATGCCACCTTTCCCTTTCTGTGAAGCTTCTTGCCTTTGGTTTTCTTTTTTTTTTTTAAACATCTTTATTGGGGTATAATTACTTTACAATGGTGTGTTAGTTTCTGCTTTATAACAAAGCGAATCAGTTATATGTACACATATATCCCCATATCCCCTCCCTCTTGCATCTCTCCCCTACCCTCCCTATCCCACCCCTCTAGGTGCTCACAAAGCACTGAGCTGATCTCCTAGTGCTATGCGGCTGTTTCCCACAAGCTATCTATTTTAAATTTGGCAGTGTATATATGTCAATGTCACTCTCTCACTTCGTCCCAGCTTACGCTTCCCCCTCCCTATGTCCTCAAGTCCATTCTCTATGTCTGTGTCTTTATTCCTGTCCTGCCCCTAGGTTCTTCAGAACAATTTTTATTTTTTGGTTTCCATATATATGTGTTAGCATATGGTATTTGTTTTTCTATTTCTGACTTACTTCACTCTGTATGACAGACTCTAGGTCCATCACCTCACTACAAATAACTCAATTTCATTTCTTTTTGTGGCTGAGTAATATTCCATTGTATATCTGTGCCACATCTTCTTTATCCATTCATCTGTTGATAGACACTTAGGTTGCTTCCATGTCCTGGCTATTGTAAATAGAGCTACAATGAACATTGTGGTACATGACTCTTTTTGAATTATGGTTTTCTCAGGGTATATGCCCAATAGTGGGATTACTGGGTCATATAGTAGTTCTATGTTTAGTTTTTTAAGGAACCGGCATACTGTTCTCCATAGTGGCTGTATCAATTTACATTCCCACCAACAGTGTAAGAGGGTTCTCTTTTCTCCACACCCTCTCCAGCATTTATTGTTTGTAGACTTTTTGATGATGGCCATTCTGATGGGTGTGAGGTGATACCTCTTTGTAGTTTTGATTTGCTTTTCTCTAATAATTAGAGATGTTGAGCATCTTTTCATGTGCCTATTGGCCATCTGTATGTCTTCTTTGGAGAAATGTCTATTTAGGTCTTCCACCCATTTTTTGATTGGGTCCTTTGTTTTTATGATAGCTGCATGCGCTGCTTGTAAGTTTTGGAGATTAATCCTTTGTCAGGTGCTTCATTTTCAAATATTTTCTCCCATTCTGAGGGTTGCCTTTTCGTCTTGTTTATGGTTTCTTTTGCTGTGCAAAAGCTTTTCAGTTTCATTAGGTCCCATTGGTTTATTTTTTTCTTATTTCCATTTCTCTAGGAGGTGGATCAAAAAGGATCTGTGATTTATGTCATAGAGTGTTCTGCCTATCTTTTCTTCTAAGAGTTTTATAGTGTCTATCCTTACATTTAGATCTTTAACCCATTTTGATTTTATTTTTGTGTATGGTGTTAGGAAGTGTTCTAATTTCATTCTTTTACATGTAGCTGTCCAGTTTTCCCTGCACCACTTTTTGAAGAGGCTGTCTTTTCTCCATTGTATATTCTTGTCTCCTTTATTAAAAATAAGGTGACCATATGTGTGTGGGTTTACCGCTGGGCTTTCTATCCTGTTCCATTGATCTATATTTCTGCTTTTTGTGCCAGTACTATACCATCTTGATTACTGTAGCTTTGTAATATAGTTTGAAGTCCAGGAGCCTGATTCCTTCAGCTCTGTTTTTCTTTCTCAAGATTGCTTCGGCTATTAGGGGTCTTTTGTGTTTCCATACAAACTGTGAATTTTTTTGTTCTAGTTCTGTGAAAAATGCCATTGGTAGTTTGATAGGGATTGCATTGAATCTGTAGATTGCTTTAGGTAGCATAGTCACTTTCACATTGTTGATTCTTCCAATCCAAGAACATGGTATATCTCTCCATCTGTTTGTATCATCTTTAATTTCTTTCATCAGTGTCTTATAATTTTCGACATACAGGTCTTTTGCCTCCTTAGGTAGGTTTATTCCTAGGTATTTTGTTCTTTTGGTTGCAATGGTAAATGGGAGTGTTTCCTTAATTTCTCTTTCAGATTTTTCATCCTTAGTGTATAGGAATGCATGAAATTTCTGTGCATTAATTTTGTATCCTGCTGCTTTACCAAATTCATTGATTAGTCCTAGTAGTTTTCTGGTAGCATCTTTCGGATTCTCTATGTATGGTATCATGTCATCTCCAAACAGTGACAGCTTTACTTCTTCTTTTCTGATTTGTATTCATTTTATTTCTATTTTTTTCTCTGATTGCTCTGGCTAAACTTCCAAAACTATGTTGAATAATAGTGGTGAGAGTGGACAACCTTGTCTTGTTCCTGATCTTAAAGGAAATGGTTTCAGGTTTTCACCATTGAGAATGATGTTGGCTGTGGGTTTGTCATATATGGCCTTTATTATGTTGAGGTAAGTTCCCTCTATGCCAACTTTCTAGACGGTTTTTATCATAAATCGGTGTTGAATTTTGTCGAAAGCTTTTTCTGCATCTTGAGGTGATCATATGGTGTTTATACCTCAACTTGTTAATATGGTTTATCACATTGATTGATTTGTGTATATTGAAGAATCCTTGCATTCCTGAGATAAACCCCACTTGATCATGGTGTATGATCCTTTAAATGTGTTGTTGGATTCTGTTTGCTAGTATTTTGTTAAGGATTTTTGCATCTATGTTCATCAGTGATATTGGCCTGTAGTTTTCTTTCTTTGTGACATCTTTGTCTGATTTTGGTATCCGGGTGATGGTGGCCTCATAGAATGAGTTTGGGAGTGTTCCTCCCTCTGCTATATTTTGGAAGAATTTGAGAAGGATAGGTTTTAGCTCTTCTCTAAATGTTTGATAGAATTCGCCTATGAAGCCATCTGGTCCTGGGCTTTTGTTTGTTGGAAGCTTTTTAATCATAGTCTCAATTTCAGTACTTGTGATTGGTCTGTTTATATTTTCTATTTCTTCCCAGTTCAGTCTCGGAAGCTTGTGCTTTTCTAAGAATTTGTCCATTCCTTCCAGGTTGTCCATTTTATTGGCATATAGGTGCTTGTAGTAATCTCTCATGTTCCTCTGTATTTCTGCAGTGTCAATTGTTACATCTCCTTTTTCATTTCTAATTCTATTGATTTGAGTCTTCTCCCTTTTTTCTTGATGAGTCTGGCCAATGGTTTATCAATATTATTTTTCTCCTCAAAGAACCAGCTTTTAGTTTTATTGATCTTTGCTATCATTTCCTTCACTTCTTTTTCATTTGTTTTTGATCTGATCTTTATGATTTCTTTCCTTCTGCTAACTTTAGGGGATTTTTGCCCTTCTTTCTCTAATTCCTTTCGGTGTAAGGTTAGGTTGTTTATTTGAGATGTTTCTTGTTTCTTGAGGTAGTATTGTATTGCTATAAACTTCCCTCTTAGAACTGCTTTCGCTGCATCACATAGGTTTTGGGTCACCGTGTTTTCATTGCCATTTGTTTCTAGGTATTTTTTGATTTCCTCTTTGATTTCTTCAGTGATCTCTTGGTTATTTAGTAGTTTATAGTTTAGCTTCCATGTGTTTGTATTTTTTAGAGACTTTTTTTCCTATAATTGATAACTAGTCTCATAGTGTTGTGGTTGCAAAAGATACTTGATACAATTTCAATTTTCTTCAATTTACCAAGGCTTGATTTGTGACCCAAGATATGATCTATCCTGGAGAAGGGTTTTCAAGTTTTACTCTAACACTGTAGGGTTTTCAAGTTTTACTCTAAGCCTTATCTACTAACATCAAACAATAATTTGAGAAAATAATTTCCAGAGTTTGTGTTTATTTAGGCACTGTTTCTTACTACAGGAACCTCAGGGCCAAATCTGTATTCTCACCTTTTATTTCAGGATTGTCTCAGGCTAAGCTCCCCAGAAGTGGATCCTGTTAATGGATTCATACGCCAATGATTTATTAAGAAATTTCTTCCACAGGAAACCTGTAAGGATGTGGGGGAAACAGAACAGGGAAGGGGAAAGAATTGTGCAAGTTCAGACAAAGCCTGGCCCCAGCCTGATCCCACAGGGAGCACTGGAGCAGCGTGAGTGACACCTCAGACTTTTCTCCACCTGAGGCAAGAGAGCTGGGCTGTCATGTGTCCCTGCACTATGGGTGGTTGGCTGTCCCCTGGGGGAAGTAAATTCCCAACACCTTCAGGTCTCTGCACTTGAGGGTGAAGAGCCTCCAGGAACCCTCTGGCCTTGTCTGAGGAGCTGCACGTGCCAACTCTAGAAGCAGACAGAGATCGGGGAAGAGGGGTGCACTGGAACTAGAGCTACCAGATGACCAAGTGCAATTATAAGACAAAGATTCCATGGGACTTACATGTTCTGAAAAATTATTTGTTACTGATCCAGGAGTCAAATCCAACTGTCTCCTTTGTCATACCTGGCAGCCCTAAGGGAGAGTTGACAGGGCTGACTGGGTGTGCTTATGTTACCTGAAAACTGGGTTCACCTCTTGGTGGGTGTCCAGCCAATAAACACAACTGAGCCAAAGATCGGAAGAAGGAATGATTTATTACTTGCATCTAGTAAAAAGAACACCAGGATCTTTCCCAAAGCAGGGTCTCCCCAACAGCAAAATTGTGGAAGTTTAAGCTAAGGGTACATGCATATTCATGAAGGGGACTTGCTCAGAGAATTCAGCATAGAATTGGGGCAAAGGTCAACAAAGTCCAAGCTTTAGTTGACCGAAGACAGGAGGGTCAACATAATCATTCTGTCCTCCACCTGGGTGGGGGCCTCAGTTCCTGCAGAATTCAAAGGTATATTATTGTGTATATCTCTTAAGGAGGAACTAGGACTCTATCACTGCACTGTTGTTTGACTGCCTTTTCTCTGTTCCTGCATTCCTCCATTCCCTTAAGATCACTAGTTACTGAGACCTGTTCTAGGGCAAGCATTGCAGCCAGGCTTAGATCACAAAATGGCTTAGGTCAAAATGGCTTCCCTTATGTCAAGAAAGCCATGCCTCGTTCTCTTTCTCCAGGAGACCCCTAACTTATCTGCTTATACCGCACACTAGACCCCCAGAATCATGCTATCAGAGGGATCTTGCTGGTGCTTCCTTCTGTACCACAGCCTTCACAAAATGTGATCCTTCTCTCGCTCAAAACTGTGTGATGAAAGGGCGCTGAACACTCTTAAAGCAGCTTGTTTCTTTAGGAACAATTCTCCTGACTAGAAAAGTTCCTTGCCACTTTCCGTAGCTCTCATGAAGAAAGGCAAGTCTAATTCATTGTCCACAGTATAGCTTTCTTGGGCATTTGTGGCTGCTATATTTTGTTCTGCTTCAGGCTAGAAACCCTGAACTCCATCTAACATTGTTACATTATTTTGCCTTTAGAAGATTCCAGGCAGCACCCTAAGTGTGAGCATTTCCAAGATTCAGGGAAACAGGAACTTTCTCTACTTTGGTTGCTGATGTGTTCCACCTTGAGAAGTGAGGAGGTGCTAAGTAAACATTTTCTGGAGGTCAAAAGCGGAGCTCCTCTTAATGAATGTCCCTCTCAGCAGTCATTGTTCTTACATAAAATTTGTACTGAATTACACTGAAATGAGTAATAAAAGAAAGGGACGCATTATTACTTTCCATTGAATTGAGTGGTATTTTGTTATAAAAGTGTTCCCCTGGGGCTTCCCTGGTAGCACAGTGGTTGAGAATCTGCCTGCTAATGCAGGGGACATGGGTTCGAGCCCTGGTCTGGGAGGATCCCACATGGTGCAGAGCAACCAGTCCTGTGAGCCACAACTACTGAGCCTGCGCGTCTGGAGCCTGTGCTCCACAACAAGAGACGCTGCAACAGTGAGAGGCCCGTGTACAGCGATGACGAGTGGCCCTTGCTTGCCACAACTAGAGAAAGCCCTCACGTAGAAACGAAGACCCAACACAGCAAAAATAAATTAATTAATAAACTCCTACCCCCAACATCTGCTTAAGAAAATAAAAATTTTAAAAAAAGGGTCCCCCTGTCATCCTATCTTTGTCCCTGATATCTTTCTCTTTTGGATGCTCATGTACACAGAACCACCAAAATATCCCCTGGAACTTCCACTTAAAAAATGAACTTGCATATTTTACTGAGAAGTAGCATTTATAGATGAAAATACACAAATTCTAATGTGTAACTCAATAAATTATCACAAAAAGACACACCTTTGTAACCATATCCCAAGAAAATAAATGGGACACTAAAACATCATAAAAGACCAATAACTGTCAGTACCATTTTAAATACCATAGATTAATATTGTCTGTTTTAGGACTTTATATAAATGGAATCATACAGAAGTATCTGGTTTCATTGCTTGATATTATATTTTTGAAATTATCCCCTGTGATATTTTTTGTTGCAGCAAATCATTAATTTTCTTGCTGTATAATTATACATATTACATTGCATGACTATATTACAACCTATATATCCATTTTATTATTGGTGAATATCTACTTTATTGTAGTGTTTGGCTATTAAAATTGACTTTACTATAAAAAAGATGAACCTGCTTTGTCCATTTATTTTTTGTTTGTTTGTATTTTAGATTCCACATATGAGTGAAGTCATATGGTATTGGTCTTTCCATCTGACTTAGCACACCATAGGGTATACAGTAGTAGAAACAGAATGTTGTACACATGAAACTTAATAGGCTTATAAACCAATGTTACTTCAATAAAAAATAAATGAAAAAAATCAAGTTGCCTGGTTCTAAATGGTACTTCTTCCAAACCTACAATTTAGGGACATTGTACCAGAATTAAACAGGCAAGCAGCTGTTCCTTCTAATTGTTTTGCTGTGAGACACTGAACCCAGTCAATGTATACCAAAGTGACTACAGAGCACCCAGATGGAAAAGGAAAAATATCACCCAAGAGTCTGACTTTTTAATTTAACTTTTCATTTTGAAATAATAGATTCACAGGAAGTTGCAAAAATAGCACAGAGAGGACTTGTGTATCCTTCACCCTGTTTGTTACATTTTACATAACAACAGTAGAACATAAAAAGGAGGGTTGGGGGAAGACAGGTGCACCTCATCACTGCTGGGCAAGGGTGGGGGTCAGGTTCCCCACTAGGGAGCTGGCTCTGGGAAGGGCGTGTTTGGCTGGAGTTTTGTCTAAACTTCTCAGTCCTGCTAGGCTGACCCATTCCTGGCCCTTGGACTCGAGGGACTGGGCTTCCCTTGGATTTTTTTTTCTTTTTTTTTTTCAATATTTATTTATTTATTTTGGTTGCACCAGGTCTTAGTAGCGGCCCGTGGGATCTTCCTTGAGGCGTGCAGCATGCGAACTCTTAGTTGCAGCATGCGGGCTCTAGTTCCTGGCCCAGGGATAGAACCTGGGCCCCCTGCATTGGGAGCGCGGAGTCTTACCCACTGGACCATCAGTTGTGCACTCTCCGGGGTGTGTCTGGGTTCCTGGCTCCTCTGGAACATGGTCCACGATGTATGAGGCATGAAGAAAAGCAAAGGAACTCAATGACGTGACCTTCCACGGTCCTGAGGCCCCTGGTAAGCTGCCTTTTTCTCTCCACCGTTCTGAGTCTTGTTTATTGTATGTATAATGGCCAGGGATGGGATTTCAGCTGTTCTTAGGAGGGATACATAGCAAGAAGTGTGTCTACTTCTGAAAACAGAAGTATCCTGTCCTGAAAACAGAAGTGTCTCACACTGGCTTTTTCTACACTTCGGTGCTTCGTTTCTCCAAGGAGGTAAATCTTTATTTTTTATACACACTCTATCGAAATGAGTATAATACCAAATAAAGCTGTAAAAAAACAAAAACAAAAACACACTTTCAAAATAACAAGGCGTTAGCTATTTTAACAAATAAAAACGTTGTGATTTTAAATAAAGAAAAAAAGGTGATGAACCCACTCCTGGTGAAACAGGGGGTCCACAGCCTGCATCTTGACACTCCACCCTCTTCCAACTTTCAGACATTTATATTTACTCTGAATATAATAAACATCAAGGACATTCCTCTCAGTGGAACAAGGAGCATAAGGATAGGAAGCCCTAATGAAATAGGAAGGTTCCAGCCAGGCTCACTTACGTTGTCATGGTGACAGCAGAAGAAAGGTAGAGAGTATTTATGAATGCCTTGAATCTTTTATAAAATCAGCCCATGGGGCAGGCTTCTCATTCTCCTGATTTCTACCACCTTGAGTCCCTGCATGGATGTCCACAATAGATAAGACCAGGACAACCTTCCCACGTGAACCTATCATAGGAAATTTCTACCAAGTAGTGGTGATTCCTACAAGTTCCTACAAGTTCCTTTGAAATAAATATATCCTTCAATTTATGGAGCAATTAAAAAATAAATGATTCTTCCATATAATGGTTGATTCAGATGAGGATTAATAAATGCCCAAGCCATTAGGGGGGTGGTCGTTGGGAAACAGGATATTTGAAATGTGCCAGAGAGTCCCTGCAGAGAGTACCAGCTGATTGCAAAAGACAATGTATCTTCATGATGGAGGATCTGCAAGTCAACGCCTGGGACAGCCAGGTGTTCTGTGCTTCCTGATGAGATGAAATGGGAAGCACACAGCATCACCTATGGAGCATTCTTGACAAAAGTTTACCTTAAATCTAAAAAAAATCATCTAAATCTAACTTGCAGTTCACAGAAAACGTGAGGAATAGAGGGAGAAGGTAAATATACAATATTGAAAAATAATTTACAAATCCAGAATGTTGGACACAGTACAAGGCAATTAGTCCAGACTTCAAAACTAAAAGCCATAGGGGAAAAGAGTCTGGATTATTCTAGAGTCAAAGAGACTAGAGGCTCATAAAAGTCATATATATATATATATATATATATATATATATATATATATATATATATGAATCACTTTGCTGTACACCTGAAACTAATACAACATTGCAAACCAACTATACTTCAATTAAAAAAATAATTTAAAAAGGCAAGTATCAGAACATAATTTATATTATGAAATCATTTTTATAAAATCACTACACATTACTATGTATTATTTAAACATTGTGCATATCTATATCTATATCTATGTAAAAATTATAAATACACAAAAATGCATGGTAGAGAGTATCTCTGAAGAGGAAGGGGAAATTAGGCCTGGGGAGGGAAAAACAGAGAGAGAAGGATTACAAATATATTAGTCATAGAATTTTTGTTGGCTCTGAATAAATAATGTCAAAATGTTAAAAATTGTTCATTGTGGGAGGTGAGTACATGAGTTCTTACATTATACTGTTTATTTTTCTGTAATGTTTAATTGAAAAGGAAGGAGGACCTAGATACTGCCTCCCTGGGGGGCCATCTTCTCCATAGATCACTCCCCAGTGAGTCCTGCCTCCCAGGTCCTGTTACTGTGCTCTCTTCATAGGGCTTCAGGCCTGGGGGACAAATGTTCCTACTTTTACTAGTCCAGGGCTCTCTATCATCTCTTGATGTTTTGCCAAATCCCTGCTTACACCTTTAATAATTAATCCTTTGATTAAATTCTCCTAAAATTGCCCAATTTTGAGAAGGAGATACAGCTGGGACCTACAATTTCACCACTTATTATTACTTTTTCTGAGTGTCTAGTCAATGCAATTTCATAAGAGAAATAAGTGACAGGAAAATATTGGGAAATATGTGGCAAAATCATCATTATTTACAGATGATATGATTACATACATACAGAGTTAAAAAGAAATCAGCTGTCACAGTAAAAGAAATAAGATGCTTTACTAAGTTGATTTCTTAGGAAGGTATATACAATATTAATAATTATATGCAGGGCTTCCCTGGTGGCTCAGTGGTTAAGAATCTGCCTGCCAATGCAGGGGACACAGGTTCGAGCCCTGGTTCGGGAAGATCCCATGTGCCACGAAGCAACTAAGCCCATGTGCCACAACTACTGAGCCTGTGCCCTAGAGCCCACGCCGTAACTACTGAAGCCCGTGAGCCACAACTACTGAGCTCACGAGCCACAACTACTGAAGCCTGCATGCCTAGAGCCTGTGCTCTGCAACAAGAGAAGCCACTGCAATGAGAAGCCCGCACACTGTAACAAAGAGTAGCCCCCACTCGCGACAACTAGAGAAAGCCCATGCGCAGCAATGAAGACCCAACACAGCTAAAAATAAATAAATAAATAAATTTATTTTTAAAAATAAATAAATTTATTTTTTTAAATAAATAATATTAATTATATACAAAGACAACCATTAAAAGTTAATGGAACTGAGGAGGGAGAGATGAGCAGGCAGAGCCTGGAGGATTTTTAGGGCAGTGAAACTACTCTGTATGATACTATAATGGTGGTAAACATCACCATACATTTGTCCAAACCCATAGATGTGCAATACCAAGAGTGAGCCCTAATATAAACTATGAACTTCAGGTGATGAGGATGTGTCAGTATAGATTGTAACAAATGCACCACTCATGCAGTCTGTGCATAAGTGGGGGAGGCTGTGCATGTGTGGGGGCAGGGAATATATGGGAAATCTCTGTACTTTCCACTCAATTTTGCTATGAACCTAAAACTGCTCTAAAAAGTAAAGCCTATTAAAATATTTTTCAAAATAAAAAGAAACTTGCTAGAGGAAAATTATACAAACTGTCATGTACTTTTCAATGCAGATTCTTGGAGCAACTGGGGGAAAAACTTTATGTTACTGTTCTGTAATGAAGATATTTGATTTCAAATATTTAAAAAACAGCAAATGCAAGAAAACATGTGAACAAGGATTTGACTAACAAGAATCACTGAAGACCTCACTCATAATTTTAAAAAAGAAATCAAACAATGAGATGAGTTTCCAGTTCCTACAAAAAAGGAGTGAGCTCTCTATGACCACTCTCCCCCTATGATTACTACTAATGTATAGTAGTAGTATACTACTACTAGTAGTACAAAAGAAGGTGGATTGTGGAGAGGAGTTAAAACTGGTGTGGCAACTCTAAAGGGATGAGGTTTCCATATTGTTTTCTTCTCACAGCTTTGAGGTGAGGGTGGGTCCTCAATGTGGAGTCATATTGTTGCCAAAATTCAGCCTCTGTACACTGGTGTTGGATTAAATCTCAAAGACAGAGTTTTGGGTGAAGCAGAAAGAAATAACTTTATTGCTTTGCCAGGCAAAGGGGGACACAGTGGACTAATGCCCATAAGTCTGTGTGTCCTGCCCTGGAGGGGGTAGTGAGGACACTTATAGTAATGGTTCAAGGAGCAGGGTGTGGTCAGCTTGTGGACATTCTTCTCACTGGTTGGTCATGAGGTAATTGGGAATCAGCATCATCAACCTTCTGGTTCCAGTCTAGCGTCTATGTTCTTGTGGTCAGCAGTTTTCATCTGGTGGAGGTCTGCTTCCTGTAAAAACAACTTAGGAATGTGCGTCAGGCCTTTATCTATGTCTTTCAGGGAACCGTGAGTTCGGTGATTCTGCCACATGGCAGACTTATAGTCTAAACTGTTACCAGTTCTCCAGCCCAACAGCTATTCTTTGTTTCTCTATCTTCACATTTCCCAATCATTAACTCTAGAGTCAGCTTTTTACTCCAAAAGACAAGAACACAGGGGCTTGTATACAGTTTCAATATGTCATCTAAGGAGGCTAAAACTCCAATTAAAAGCCTCACTTTTTGTCCAGAGGGATCATGAAAAGCATCCCTGTGGTGTGAAGATGGTAGAAGCAGCCCCTGTGTGTGTTTAGTTCACTTTTTTCTTCTGTAGCTTTGTCCCAAGAGCAGGCCCCAATCATGGAACTGTACCTGCAGCAATGGCAAGGGTACCTAAAATTTTTCTGGCCAGAGGCACCAGAAAAGACACCCTTTCATACCAGAGGGGGAAATCCTACAGAGAAGACAGCAGAAAAGGTGATCCTTCATTCTCTGTATGAGTCCACACACCCTTGAGCTCATCCCTGGGCTGTGGATGTGGAGGACAGACCCAGACAAGCAGAGACCTGGGGACCAAAGTAAGATTTAAATCATCACCTAAGTCTTAAAGAACCCCTTAGTGACACAAACGCAGAACAGACCCAATGCAGTGGAACAAAAGGTTTGAAATTAATTTAAGATTGGAACCAGTACTCACAGAAAGCAGGGCAGAACTTGGAGTCTGATCCTATCTGGACAGATTAGCTTCTAAAATGACAATATTAACATTTTCCAGGAGATTTGAATGGGACTGAGAGTCTACACAACATAATATTCAAAGACTTTAAAGCAGCAAATGTAACTGTCAATTAGGTAAAGATACAATTGAAATGAATGGAAAGGAGTTTACAACAGAGAAATAAAAAGTAAGAAAGAAGCAAATGATAATTTAAGAACTTAAAAATATAATGGATGGGCTCAAGAGCAGAATTGAAATGACCAAGGAAAGAGCCAGTGAACTTGCAGATAGGTCAGTGTAAATTATCAATCTGAAAGAAAGAGGGGAAAAAGGTGAAAAACTAAATAGAATTTTGGGGAAGTGCCATTTATGTGGAAAAATATTAATGATACATTTGTCTAACATTAAATCACTGGAGTCCCAGCAAGAGAAGAGAAATAAATCGGTAAAGGAAAAAAATTGTATTAATAATGTTCAAAAACTGGGCTTCCCTGGTGGTGCAGTGGTTGGGAGTCCGCCTGCTGATGCAGGGGACGCAGGCTTGTGCCCCGGTCTGGGAGGATCCCACGTGCCACAGAGCGGCTGGGCCCATGAGCCATGGCTGCTGAGCCTGCGCGTCCGGAGCCTGTGCTCTGCAGCGGGAGAGGCCACAGCAGCGAGACGCCTGCGTACCGCAAAAAAATAAATAATATTCAAAAACTTCCCAAGCTGGTGAAATTAATAAATTTACAGATTCAAGAAGCTCTGTGAACCTCAAATGAGATAAACTTAAAGAAAATCATGACCCTACAGACAATAATTAAACTTCTCAAAAGTAAAGATAAAGAAAAATTCTTATAAACAAGTAGAGAAAAAAGAAGATATTCAGGGGAACAATGATACAAATGACCACAGATACCTCATCAGAACATGAAGACCTTATTCACTATAGCCAAGACATAGAAGCACCTAAGTGGTGTCCATTGCTGGATGAACAGATAAAGAAAAATATATGTGTGTGTGTATATATATATATATATATATATATATATATATATATATGTGTGTGTGTGTGTGTGTGTGTGTGTGTGTGTGTGTGTGTGTGTGTGTGTATTACAATAGAATATTATGCATCCATGAAAAAGAGGGACATTTGTGACAACATGGGTGGACATTGAGGGCATTATGCTACATGAAATGAGGAACATAGAGAAAGACAAACACTATATGATCTACTTATATGTAGAATCTTTAAAAAAAAAAAGAGAGAGAGAGAGAAGAAATTCAAAACGAGAGTAGAGAATAGTTTGGTGGTTTCCAGGGGCAGAGGTGTGGGGGAATTGGGAGATGTTGGTCAAAGAGCACAAACTGGGCTTCCCTGGTGGTGCAGTGGTTGAGAGCCCACCTGCTGATGCAGGGGACGTGGGTTCATGCCCCGGTCTGGGAAGATCCCACATGCCACTGAGCAGCTGGGCCCGTGAGCCATGGCCACTGAGCCTGCGCGTCCGGAGCCTGTGCTCTGCAGCAGGAGAGCCCACAACAGTGAGAGGCCCGCGTACCACACACACAAAAAAAAAAGGGCACAAATTTTCAGTTACAAGATGAATAAGTTCTGGAGACCTAATGTACAGCATGGTGACCTAATAAACAATATTGTATTTATACTTGAAAGTTGCTGAGAGTAGGTTTTAAAATTTTCACCACATACACATGATCGATGTGTTAACTAACCTTATTTTGGTAATTGTTTTGCAGTATGTATGTATATCCAATCATCATGTTGTACACTTTAAACTTACACATTGTTATATCTCAATTATATCTCAATAAAGCTGTGGGGGAAGGGAAGAGAGCATGCAGGCCAGAAGACAGTGAAACGTGATCTGTAAAGTGCCTAATGAAAAAGACTCTTCACCCAGAATTCTGTATCCAGCAAAAACATCTCTCAGGACTGAAGGAAAAGTAAATACATTCTCAGTTGAAGAAATTAATAAAATTTGTCACCAGTAGAATTTCTTTAAAGGACAATTTAAAGAACATAATTTAGTATTTAAGAAAATTACACTAGAGGGAAATTAGTAATTTGAAGAATGAAGGAAGAGCTTCAGAAATGTTAACTATTTGGATAAACATAAAAGACTGCTTTTCACTTATTAAATTCTTTAAAATATATATGACTATTGAACATAAAGCTTATTGTATGGTGGTGTTTTCTATGTATGTTGTGCTATATAAGAAAACTGTAACATAAGTGGAGGGGGTAAAATGACAAATATGGTTGTGAGGCTTCTACTTTCACCTGATGTGAAAGTACACACTCTAAGGAAACTGAGAAGGGTTGTGTGTGCATATTATTATCTCTAGAGCAACCGTTAAAAAAATAAACTAAAAAAAAATCAAAAAATTTAAAAATGATACACTAAAAATATTAAAATAATCCATAGAAGGCAGTAAAATTGGAATGGTGGAACAAAAATCAGAGAGGAAAAGAAAACAAATTAAAAACTGGAAGAATAAAATTTAATAATATCAATAATTACATTAAATGTAAATGATGCAAAGGCATTTATTAAAAGAGACAATTAAAAGACTATTTAGATTTAAAAATATAATATCCAACCATATACTGTTTATAAGAAAACCAGTCTAAATGTAAAAAGGAATAAATCTTGACCATGTAAGATTTATAGCAGGAATGTGAGGCTGGTTCAACAGTCAGAATGTAATTTACCAGGTCAACTGAATAAAAAGAAAAAGACATAATAATCTTAATGGATGAAAAAAATCATTCAAAAATTCCACTCATGATAAAAATATTCAGCAAACTAGCAATAGAAGGAACTTGCTCAACCTGATGAAAGGCATCTGTGAAAAACCTACAGGTAACAACATATCTAATAGGGAAAGATTGCATGCTTTCTCCCTAAGTCAGAAGCAAGGCAATAAGGTCCACTTGTACACTTAATGGAGGTTCTAATCAGTGCAAGGAGGCAAGATAAATAAATAAAAGGCATATCAATTGGAAAGGAAAATAAGTGTCACTTTTCACAGATGACATCATTGTCTACATAGAAAATGCCAAGGAACTGGTACAAAAAAGATACTAGAACTAATAAGTGAGGTTAGCACAGTCACAGGACACAACTTCATATACAAAAATCAATTCTAGGGCTTCCCTGGTGGCGCAGTGGTTGAGAGTCCGCCTGCCGATGCAGGGGACACGGGTTCGTGCCCCGGTCTGGGATGATCCCATATGCCGCGGAGCAGCTGGGCCCGTGAGCCATGGTCGCTGAGCCTGCGCGTCCGGAGCCTGTGCTCCGCAAGGGGAGAGGCTGCAGCAGTGAGAGGTCCGTGTACCGCCAAAAAAAAAAAAAAAAAATCAATTCTATTTCTACCTCCTAGCAATGAACGATCGGAAATTGAAATTTTAAAAAGACCACTTACAATAGCACCCCCAAACATGAAATAGTTATCTAACAAAATATGCATAGCATCTGTATGTTGGAAACTACAAAACACTCATTAACTAATAGTTAATTAAATAATTAATTAAATAAAAACCAAAAAGGACAAATAAATAGAAATATAGCAGATTCATGTATTCAAAGATGTTTCTGACAATAAATCTATGTACTCAATGCAATCTATATAAATATCCAATATTACAAAATACCAACATTAAATTTATAGGGAAAGTAAAATAAACTAGAATATCCAAAACAATTTTGAAAACAAAGAATATATTTGGAGGACTCTCACTACCTCATTTAAAAACTGACTGAAATGGGCTTCCCTGGTGGCTCAGTGGTTGAGAGTCCGCCTGCCGATGCAGAGGACACGGGTTCGTGCCTTGGTCCGGGAGGATCCCACGTGCCGCGGAGCGGCTGGGCCCGTGAGCCATGGCCGCTGAGCCTGCGCGTCCGGAGCCTGTGCTCTGCAACGGGAGAGGCCACAACAGTGAGAGGACCTCGTACCGCAAAAAAAAAAAAAAAACTGACTGAAAAACTGTATTAAGCAAGACTATGTGGTATTAGTGAAATGATAGACACAAAGAACAAAGAAATATAGTAAAAAGAGTCAAGAAATAATCCCACATACAAATGTATGGTGATTAATTTCTGATAAAGGGTAAGAAGTTAAACTTCTCAAAAAATGGTCCTGGAACAACAGGACATCTATATTAAAAACAAAACAACCCCCCCCCACACACACACAAATAATCTTTACCCATACCTTACCCCTTCACATCTTATGCTAATATTATGGGCCATAGACCTAAAGGTAAAACCTAAACATAGGAAACTTTAAGAAGAAAGCATAGAAAAATTTGTTATATATATTCAATATCTTGTAATAACCTATAATGGAAAAGAATCTGAAAAAAAAAAAATATATATATATATGTATAACTGAATCACTTTGCTGCACACCTGAAACAGCATTATAAACTAACAGAGTATTGTATCAACTGACAATACTTCAATTAAAAAGTGTTATAACTTTGGGTTAGGCAAAGATTTCTTAGCTATAATATCAAAAATGTAACCCATTAAAAATAAGTTAATAAATTAGAGATCATCAAAATCAAAAAAATTCTGTTCCACAACACACACGATTGAAAGAATAAAACTACAAACTACAGACTGGGAGACAATGTTTGCAAAAACACACATGACAAAGGAATTGTATCTAAACTATATGAAGAACTACCAGAATCCAATAAGAAAATGAACAGCCCAGTAACAAATGAGCCAAGGATCTGAAGTGCCTCTTCATCAAAGAAGGTATATGAATGACATGTAAGTACATGAAAAGATGCACAACATCCCATTAGGGGAAGGGAAATGAAATCACAATGAAACACCACCACTGCATGTGTAATAAAATGGCATTAAATAAATAGATAAATAAATAATAGCTTGTGGATAGGAGAGGAATTTGTGTATTTTTGGAGAACTATTTTGTGAAAGTTATTAAAAATTTAATGAACACAGTCTTAGGTACAATAATGCTACTTCTGAGAAATAGTTAACTTCCGTACATCTAAGCAAAGATATACAAGGATATTCACCTAGCATATATTTGTACGAATGCTTTATATCCATTAAAATGTGAAAAGAATCCATAAGTGTAGCTATAGCTAGAGAATCGGATGGGAAAGTAGGGGTGTGAAAAGAAATATTTACTTTTTAATTTATAGTCTTCTCTACTGTGTTTCTTTCTAATTTTTACCATATGTTTGTATTTCTTCTATAATTAAAAACCTAAACCACCATGATAGATGCAAATTAATATGCAGTGGAATAGGCAGGACGTGTTGTCAGCATTTGGCAAATTGAAGGATTCCAAGTTGCAAGTTAAGTCACACTTTTGAAGAACTCTAGTCCAGTAAATTGCATTGCACCATCTGTTTTCGGCTCCCCATCAAATGGAATGTGGTGCCTAAAATCATGTCTCTGTTTAATAAGTGTAACTTCATCACCTAAAGCTCTGTTCTTTCTTTTCTGTTCTGTATTGGTCTGAATACAGTGCTTCCTGAAGGATGCTCAGGCAAGGTAACAAATATGGCCCCTATTCCCCATGCTCTGGGTCTCTACCACATTACCCCAGATCAGGACCTCATGAACTGTTGCCTGGATTATTGCAATCAACTTAAAAACTTGTCTCTGAAACTCCAATACTCCAATACATCCCTCAAACTTGCTGCCCATGGGGCACCCAGACAGAGATTTCTAAAGCATAATTACAGCCATGGCATACCTGCCTAAACTCCATTAGTGCCTCCCCCTTCCTACTAGACAAGTCTCCTTAGGGTGACTCCAGCCTCATCACTCATCATCCCATGCCCCACGATACATGCCCCAGCCAAGCAGAACTTCCGAACGACAACACTCCCTGAGGCAAGGAGTGTCCTCTCTCTTTTCCCTCAACCATCCTGACCCCTGTTCCTACTGTGCTTCACCAGAGGTCTTTCTTGACCTGTCTGAGCTAAGACTCCCTTCTAGTGATTTATTTAACTACACTGTGCTTTCATTCAACCAATGTCCCCCTGCATCATTTAATTACATGCCTGACCCCCCAACTACTGTGTAAGCTCCATGGGCAGGAACTCTACCTGATGCATCTTTCTATCTGCTGTGCCAAGCACAATGTCTACAATAGGGTGAATATCCTAAAAATGCTTGCTTAACTGAATAAAGAGACCAGCCCTGACAATGGAGAAAACATCTTTAAGTTGATATTCAGTTGTCTGAAAACACTAAGATGATGGTTCTATGAATCATCATATTTCCCTCAATAGAAACACAGGTAGCCATTGATCAACTGATTTTTTTTTTTTCACACACACATTTCACTTTTTAGAGCAAGAAACAAATGTAAACAAGTGGACTGTGGGCCAAAGTTTTTATTTTGTCAAAAGACAATTTCATGGGAGTATATCTGGTCACTGTACAATTCATCTACTTCTGGAGCAGTTGTCATAAAAACTATCCTAGGTTTTACTCACCTTCCAGTTATGCCTCCTTGCTTTACTTTGTGTCCTTTCTTGGTGCTGTTTTACTGAATGGAATCTCAGCATCAAACACTGAGTGAAATCTCAACCAGCCACTGAAGAGTGTAGACAAACATGGTAAGGGTTGTCAGTTGCTTGTTGAATTGAGGTGTGTGGGCCAGGCAAAAACAATGATCCAGAATGTCTGTGTGCAGATGGGAATGACAGGGGCCCTTGTTTTTTTGTTTGGATTTTGCTTTTGTGTGTTTTTAAGGAATAACAAAGAAAATAATCCAAAAGTTCACAGGATTGAGGAAGTTGTTAAACTGAGATTGTGCCCTTCTGACGTTCAGCTGGCCAGATCAGAGAGGTAACCATCCCCCTATGTGCCAAACAGAAGCTGGGACCCCTGAGGTGGGTGCTTCCTCTGCAGTTTTTTGGTGTTACTCTTCGGGTTCAACAGAGGAGGGCACAGAAGTGCATTGAACAGAGGGAGGTTAGGAGTTTGCTCAAGGAACCCAGCTCACCAGTGGAAGAGCCAGTCTCAGACTCAGCCCTGAGTGGTGCCAAGTTAATGTACTGTGTGCCTCCCCAGCCCAGTCAGATGATACCAGATGTGAGGGCTGAGGGAGAGTGCTGGCACTCTGCAGACATCAGAAGTGAGACCTGACCTGTTTGCTCCCTTCGTCTTAGTCCAGGATTCAGCCACTTTTCAGAAGGCTACACCTCTCTCTCATTTGTCTGCCAGAAAAAGGGGGAGCGCCTGGTGTGCAGCAGCCACCCCTACTCTCCCCCACCCTTTCCTACTCCAGCTGTGGGTGGCACCCAGGACCTACCCTGTGCTGGCTAAAGGGCAGGTCTGCTCTGTTGTGAGGTCCACTGCAAACTCTGCCCCGTGTTTCCCTGAGAGGCCACCGCAACTGATGCTCCAAGAGGCACAGGGCTGCCTTTCACTCATTGACTCTCGGCCAGCACAGTGCACAGCAGGTTCTGGGTCCACGGAGTGAGTGGGGTATGTGGTGCTTCTGCTCATTTTCTACCTTCACGCTGCTGAGACTGCCCTTTGTTTATCTCATTTAATGGCAGAATGTTCTAGGGAGCTGAGAGGCAACAAAGGGACATTCCAGATGCCCTGGAAACCTGGGCAAGCATACAGTCCATAAATGGACCAAGGAGGTGCTGCCCCCTCTACCCTGATGTCACAGGTAGCAAGGAAGGGCAGCACCTGGGGCCCTGATTTCCCTTGTTCTCCAGGCAGTCACATTCTTGCCAAAGCCCACGGCCCCTTGTTGCTCTGCTGAGATCTCTACGCTGTCTAAGAGCGCAGGGAGGAAACAAGGCAAACTCTTAGGAGGGTCTGATACTGACCAGGGTGCTTGACTTTCCCCAATCAATAGAAATTGACTAGAGGCAAGACAGGAAAATCAGGCAAGGCTTTTGGGGCCCCTGTTGCAGCAGTGGGGAGCAAGGACAAACAACAGGTTCCCTTGCTTGCTCCCTCCCTGAGTGGGGGTGAGCTGGTTCCTTATATGGGGTGAGGGTAGAGGTGTGTCCAGGGGTTGGGCTGGAGGGGTGGCTTAGATGTTTTGCCCACCCCTTAGGTGGTGTGCAGGGGGCATGCTCAGTACCCTGCTTTTTCTCCCAACACCCTGTTTTTGCTTGAGGGTCTTCAAAATTGGTAGTTGGGTTTTTTGGTTTCTTTGTATTTTTGGGTCGAGAATTTGCCCCAACTGTACATGCATGCACTTATTTTTAGTCCTGTATAGTTTCTTTGTGTTTTGTTGCTAAGGAGAGGTGTGTCTAGCTGCAAGCATTGCAGCACTGCAGCAAAGGGGCCCAGGTCCCAGCCTGTCTCAGTTCTTCCAGATTTATAGGAACCAACCTTCTAACTGGCATCCCAGAAAGTCAGCCTTGGTGTTCATGTATCTGTGTGTCCATATAAACCTTGGTATGTTTGCTTATACAGAATGGAATGTAATAGGGAAGAACAAATCTGACTCCCTATTAGGTCTGTTTCTTTTACTTTAATCTTTGTGCTCTGTTGCCTGTGCTTAGTCATGCTGGCTCTGCACCTTTTATAAAAAGAATGTTGCCTATAACCTGAAATATATAACTAGCCTATTCTTAGGGATATGACCTTTAAGAGTCCATTCATTTAGAGAGAAAAAGTTGCAGAACAGAGAATAACATTTGTCTTGTGGGAGGTTTATAGGAACAGTGTGCCCTGACCTACGTGGACAGCTGCAAGAACAAAAGATTCCTACACCAAGAAGTTTGCAACAACTAACCAAACCCTTCCTTCCCCTGGCCTTTAAAAATGTTTTGCTGGGACTTCCCTGGTGGTCCAGTGGTAAAGAATCTGCCTGGCAATGCAGGGGATGCAGTTTCGATCCCTGGTAAAGGAACTAAGATCCTACATGCTGCAGGGCTACTAAGCCCATGTGCCACAACTACTGAGCTCACACACCTCAGCTAGAGCCTGCCTGCCACAAACTACAGAGCCCATGTGCCACAACTAGAAAAGAGAAAATTCACATGCCACAACTAGAGAGAAGTCTGCATGTGGCAACAAAAGATCCCGCGTGCCTCAACAAAGATCCAGTGTGCCACAACTAAGACCCAATGCAGCCAAAAATAAATAAATAATAAATAAGTCTTTTAAAAAAATTCTAAAAATGCTTTGCTGAAACCCTTTAAGGAGTTTGGGGTTTGGGGGCACAAGCTACCCATCTCCTTACTTGGTCCTGCAATAAACCTTTCTCTGCTCCAAATTTCGATGTTTTGGTTTGTTTGGCCTTACTGTACATAGGGCACATGAACTTGAATTTGGTAACAGGAAAAAGACTTATAACACGTTATTAATAATTGAAATTAAACATGCCATAAGGATCAAGTGCATCACAACTTCATTGGCCCCACAGCCTGTGAGCAGGAGGCTTTAACTGCTACCTTTAGCTATCCTTTAACTGCTACCTGCTTTGGCTCTCATCCTGTCCTGTCATGCAGCAATCACAGGTCTGCATACAGAGGTCACATATATTCTTTCACTCTGTCTAGAAGAGGAAGGTCTCCTGACTTCGGGGTCTCTGAGGGCTGGGACATGCCAATTAAGCACATGATTCAGCTCTGAGCCAGGGTGGAGTTCACTTTCCCTGAGTCAGTTTTCTCTTCTCTCATTCTGCTGCTAAAACGTTAAATACACAGGTCACAGTGTGAACTTTAAAGATAATATGTCATCTGATTTCTCTTCTATTTCTATCCCCTGAGACTTAGTGAGACGTGAGCACACCGGCAGCAACGGACGCATCACAGACCAACAAGGTCTGCCCCGAGGTCCCCAGGGTCTGCCCCGAGGTCCGCAGAGGATGAGTGAGAAAGAAGTCCCTTAGCCCCCAAGACCAACCACCCCGAGTAAAGGGAGGAGGATGGAGCACCCAAGGAACTGCAGGTGGGAGGCACTGGGTTCCCTATAGAAATGTCTCCTTTTCTTCAGTTGGAGAGACAGAGTGTGAATTGACTTAATTGGAACTCAGAGTGATGAGGGTTGGCTACTTTGTCTCCAGCTGGACTGATAGGGAGAAACGTCTTTCTGCCAAAGTGCTGACCTTACAGAAGAGGTAAGTTTGATCATTATAACTTTCTGTTCATGTGTCAAAAGTTCTTAGAACACGAATAGGGAAACAAGATTTAGACATGACCAAAAAAAAAAAAAAATGGTTTTGAGATCATATCCATCAGGAAACTCAGTGTGAGCCAAGCATAAGAGTGTGTTACTTATCCTCCCCCCACAGTGGCTTAAGAGACTTTAGGTGGCAATTAAATTCATCTAGAATGACTTTAATCCACGCTGAGCGCACAACACCTGGAAAACGGCCTCCCGAGTTAGGAGGCACATGCCAGGAAGGAGATGGGCTTCCTGGAGCAGGCTGAAGGAAGCGACAGGGTTTGGTAAGCTGAAAGCAAGCAGGGGACCACTGCTTTGTTAGACCACAAACCACAGGGTCTCAAACATGATTTGAACTTTCATTTGAAATTCAAACTATATCACATACAAATCTAGATTCTGATTTTTTTCATCACAAACAATCAGAAGACCTAGTTACATGGGTTCCATTTTCCTATGAGGCACTCATGGGCCAGAGAGCAGAAGGGTTGCAGCCTTTAGATGGTGTGCAAGCCCAGTGGACTCAGGCCCTCGCTGGCTTGTGTCTCCTAAGGAATGAGTCTGTCGGTTATTTATCAAGTACCTTCAGGCTTATGCTGGCACTTTTCTACAGAGAGATATTTCTCTGCTCTTGTGTCCAACAAAAGCAGCAAAATTAAAGACTCCTAAGTGCAAGTGAAGAATATTTCCATATGTTTAATACAAAGACCAGGCCCACTTCACTCCTTTCTTTTACTTACCTGAATTCTGTAAACTACTTAACTATTTGGCCTCTAAGTTGTTTTGCCTAAGAAACGGCTGAAAGATCTAGGAATGATGAACCCAGAAAAGAGAAGACTCAGGCAATACATGAGGATAGGTACTGATGTAAGACTGTCACAAGGGAGAAATATTGGACTTGACCTGCGGGGTATCATGAAATCGACCAGGAGATAGTTTGCAGCTTGTAGGAAGAAGTCAGTCCTAGAAGAATTTTCCAAGTATAAAATGGGTGTCTGGATTTCAAGAGCCCCAGGTGCTGATGGTGTTGAAGCACAGGAAGGCACTCCTAGATAGAAAGACCAGGATGCAGATTGAGCAGCTGAGTGTGCAGTTAAAACTGGTCAGTGTAATCTGGACAACTTTGTAGATGGGCATCAAGGGCCCACAAGTCCTGTGGAATTGTCTACAAATGTGGAAATGGATTCTAAAAGGAAGAAAGTTTGTAAATCTGGATCCTTACGACTTGCTGAGAGTCTCAACTTTCTCCACATTCCATCAAATCCTGGTCTTTTCAACCACCTGTTGAGAGTTTTCCATAAGATCTCACAAAGTGTTCAAACATCTGCTTCTCTGCAATTGCAGCCCAGCCTGGAGCCTGCCACTAGCTCGGTCATGAGAAGGGTGATGGGGTATCTGTGTTGGTATGAGGCATTTACCTGCTCCAGTTTCACACGAGTCCTTAGGACACCTGATGAGCAACGAGACCAGTGTGTCCAGGTGCCTGCTACCCATAGAGTTTTATTTGTACACAAGAAATTAATGCAGAGAAAATGTTTGGAGCAATCTGAAAACTATGTGATTCAATACACTGATATCTTTCCAGTGGAAGGTAATACATTCAATTATTACATTATTATTCAAGTGGAATGTTTGTCTTATCTATTCTCTTAAAACTCAGAGATTAAATATGATATTAGTGATGATGAAATGAGGATGGAATATTAACTTTCAACAATGGCAAACTGTATAATAGGCAACTGTAACCCCTGGAAGCAACCAGAAAAACAGGACTAAATATATTATTATAAATCTGTTTGAAGACAAGAGAGAGTAAATAAGACAATGGCAGAGAATAAAGCCGAGATCCTCTGGAAGAATGTAACCCTGAGAAGCAGGCCCACAATCTGGTGCGTCTGTACATTCTGAGAGGGCCAGGAAAGAGGCAGAGAAGGGCGGCAGGACACGGACAGCCTGGGAGAGTCAGTGTTGGAGTCCAGATCCCACAGGAGCAGGGTCCGACAAGCCCCCTGCAGTTTAGTTCAAACCCCAGAGAATGGGACTCTAGGACACTCTAGGACTATTAAGGTAAAGACAATAACATTGTAAGATTGGAATCATAATGTATGTGGAAGTAAAAGATATGACAATAGCACAAAAGATGGAGGTAAGGAGTGGTAAATAGAATCAAACTGCTGTTAGTGAAGGGGGAAGAGGCATAATATTGACTGTAAATAGACTTTTATATACCAATAATACATAGTATTAGCCCAAGAGCAACTACCATAGAATAGTAAAAAGAGTAATAATCAAAGGGTAACTGTAATGAAGTCTGACTCCATTTTTGATATTTGACTGCTAACATCATTTAAGCCTCACTCATCCTTTTTTCCCTCCATCCCACAACTGGGCAAGCTGATGAGAAAGGCTGGTGCTCCGTCCTTGGGTGCTGGGAGGGGAGGTTCAATCTGTACAAGCCCCTAGCTTGTGCAAGAGAACCTTCATCTTGACTCAACCTCATAATCACCAAAAAAAAAAAATCAAGCCAGTGCATTTTGCTGCCTCTAAAACCATTTTTGGACTACCTTAACAGCTTGCTGTGCTGGCTCCAGAAAGCCTCACTATGGTGGGTAATAAACTTTGTCATACCATCTTGGAGTATATGATGTCTTCAGTCTCAACATCCAAACCAAATTAGGAGTGAGGGGCCCGACCCATCTCCATAGAGTGATTACCAGCACCAATGAAGAAAATAAAATTAAATACTAAGAATGAAGATAAAATAAATATATTTGAGGAGTTTGTTACTGCATACTTCTCCAAAGGAAATACTAAAGAGTACTCTTCAGGCAAAACAAAATGCTCCCAGGGAGATGATCAAATTGAAAATGGAATGAGAAGCAATAACTATTTGGGTAAATTTAGTTGCATATTGACTATACCAAAAAATAATGATAGTTTATAGAATTTAAGATATAGATCTTAATATTTTATACACATAAATACATAGAATTTAAAATTACATATACACCTTACTCAGGATAAATGATATTTAAGGGTTTTAATGTTCTTGTATTGTCTTAGGAGAGAGATAATTATTGATTAATATTAGATATTTGTTGTCAAAAATCTAGGCTAATACCAAAAAGAACAAAAAATTTCTAAGAAAATAGAAAAAAAAGGAATGATAAAAAATATTCTAAAATGAGGCAAGAAAGAAGAAAAATGAATTTATAATAGTCTGAAAATAGTCAATAAGTAATAAAATGGTAGACCTAAATGCAAATCTATTTTTAAATTGACTAAATACTTCAATCAAACATCAAAGACTTTTAGACTAGAAAATCCACTTATGGCAGTTTAAAAATATCCATCTAAAAATATATGGATCAGAGAAGAAATTCCAACAGAACTTAGAAAACAATTTGAAATGCGTAAAATTTTAAGAGTAAAACTTACATCAAAACAATGAGATACAGAGAAAAATTTATAGAAAAGAGAAGGCTGAAAATTAATGAGCCTATCACAAGTTTTAAAAAGAAAAACAGCAAATTTAGCCCCAAAGGAAGAAGGATGAAAATAATAAAGATAAATGCAGAAATCAATGAATTAGAAAACAAGTGTGCAATAGAAAAGATCAAACAACCTGAAATTTAATTCTTTGAAAGACTAAAAAACTAATAAACCCCAGGAGAGACTGATCAAGAAGAAAATATATCAGGATAAAAAGGAGATCATCAAAAAGATCATAATGATTTTTAAAATCAGGACATCATAAGGATATTACAAATATCATAGGAGGAATTTAATGCCAATATATTTGAAAATTTAGGTGAAATGGACAAACAATAGAAAAATACAACTAACAATAAAAAATGTGGAATCCTACAATTATTAGAGAAATTGAAACTGTAATTATAAATCTTCCCCCAAAGACATCTCCAAGCCCAGCTGGTTTTACCAGTTAATTCTGCCACAAATTTAAGAAATAAAACCACACCAATCTTGCTTAATTATTGCATGAACTGGAAAAAATAGATTATTGTTTTATATAAAGCCAGCATAACTTTGATTCCAAAATCTGACAAGGGAAAAAGAAAATTCGTAGAAAAGAAAATTACAGGTCCAACTCTTTCATGAATTCAGCTGCAAAAATTGTAAACAAAATAACAGCGGATAAAATCTGGCACTACACAAAAACAGTAATTCCTCAAAACCAAGTTTATTGATTCCATAAGTGCAAGATTAACTTAAAACAAGTGACTGATTTAAAAATCAATCATTCTTTTTAGATTCCAGCTAACACACATATATGGAATATAAAGAAAAAAAATGGTCATGAAGAACCTAGGGGCAGGACAGGAATAAAGACACAAAGCTACTAGAGAATGGACTTGAGGACATGGAGAGGGGGAAGGGTAAGCTGGGACAAAGTGAGAGAGTGGTAGTATATATATGGACATATGTACACTACCAAATGTAAAATAGATAGCTAGTGGGAAGCAGTCTCATAGCACAGGGAGATCAGCTCAGTGCTTTGTGACCAGCTAGAAGGGTGGGATATGGAGGGTGGGAGGGAGTGAAACACAAGAGGGAAGAGATATGGGGATATAAGTATATGTATAACTGATTCACTTCGTGATAAAGCAGAAACTAACACACCATTGTAAAGCAATTATACTCTGATATAAATATTAAAAAAGAAAGAAAAGAAACTGTCAATTCAGTAAGTCAAGGGAAAGGAATGAAAATTAAGAGGGTTAGAAAAGAAGAGATAAAACAGTCATCTCATTTGCAAGTTATGATTATATTTGTAGAAAATTCAAAGAAATTTACAGGTAAATTATTGATTAATAAGTGAGGTCAGCAAGTTTGGTAATCTAAAGTCAATAGAAACAAAATTAACTAAAATTCTACATACCACCAACATACAACTAAAAAATAAAATTTTGCAATATGATACAATGTACAATGATAACAGAAATTTCAAAACCAGGAATAAATCTAATGAAAATGTGCACAATCTCTACAAGGAGAGTATGAATATTGTTAACATAAATTAGAAATGAAATAAATAATGAAGTCATGTGCAAAGGTGACACATCAGAAAACACAGTATTTTTAAGATGTAAATTTTTCCCAAATTGGTCGATAAAGTCAAAGCCATCCTAATGAAATACCAATAAGTTTTTTATTGGGGGTGAGGAGACTTGACAAAATTCCTTTCTGTGTGGAAATAACAAGGACAAAGATTAGCCAAGATCCAAGTCCCTCCCATAGGGAAACTAACACAAGCCTCTTAGACAGCCTCATCCACCAGAGGGCAGACAGCAGAAGCAAGAAGAACTACAATCCTGAAGCCTGTGGAACAAAAAACACATTCACAGAAAGATAGACAAGATGAAAAGGCAGAGGGCTATGTACCAGATGAAGGAACAAGATAAAACCCCAGAAAAACAACTAAATGAAGTGGAGATAGGCATACTTCCAGAAAAAGAATTCAGAATATTGATAGTGAAGATGATCCAGGACCTCAGAAAATGAAATGAGGCAAAGATTGAGAAGCTGCAAGAAATGTTTAACAAAGACCTTGTTCTTTAACAAACAAACAGAGATGAACAATACAATAATTGAAATGAAAATTACACTAGAAGGAATCAATAGCAGAATAACTAAGGCAGAAGAAAGGATAGGAGACATGGAAGACAGAATGGTGGAATTTACGGCTGCAGAACAGAATAAAGAAAAAAGAATGAAAAGAAATGAAGAGAGCCTAAGAGATCTCAAGGGACAACATTAAAAGCAACAACATTCACATTATAGGGGTCCCAGAAGGAGAAGCGAGAGAGAAAGGACCTGAGAAAATATTTGAAGAGATTATAGTCAAATATTTCCCCAAACTGGGAAAGGAAATAGCCACCCAAGTCCAGGAAGCACAGCAAATCCCATACAGAATAAACACAAGGAGAACCACACTGAGACACATAGTAATCAAATTGGAAAAAATTAAAGACAAAGAAAAATTACTGAAAGCAGCAAGGGAAAAATGACACATAATATATAAGGGAACTCCCAGAAGGTTAACAGCTGATTTCTCAGTAGAAACTCTACAATCCAGAAGGGAGTGGCATGATACACTTAAAGTGATGAAAGGGAAGAACCTACAACCAAGATTACTCTACCCAGCATGGATCTCATTCAGTTTCAATGGAGAAATCAAAAGCTTTACATACAAGCAAAAGCTAAGAGAATTCAGCACCACCAAACCAACTCTACACCAAATACTAAAGGAACTTCTCTAAGTGGGAAACACAAGAGAAGAAAAGGACGTACAAAAACAAACCCAAAACAATTAAGAAAATGGTAATAGGAACATACATATTGATAATTACCTTAAACGTGAATGGATTAAATGCTCCAAGTGAAAGACACAGGCTTGTGGAATGGATACAAAAACAAGACCCATCTATATGCTGTCTACAAGAGACCCACTTCAGACCTAGGGACACATACAGACTGAAAGTGAGGGGATGGAAAAGATATTCCGTGCAAATGGAAATCAAAAGAAAACTGGACTAGCAATTCTCATATCAGATAAAGTAGACATTAAAATAAAGAATGTTACAAGAAACAAGGAAGGACACTACATAATGATCAAGGGATCAATCCAAGAAGATATAACAATTATAAAGATATATGCACCCAACATAGGAGCACCTCAATACATAAGGCAATAGCTAACAGCTATGAAAGAGGAAATCGACAGTAACACAATAATAGTGGGGGACTTTAACACCTTACTCACACCAATGGACAGATCATCCAAAATGAAAATAAATGAGGAAACAGAAGCTTTAAATGACACAATAGACCATATAGATTCAATTGATTTTTATAAGACATTCCATCCAAAAACAGCAGAATACACTTTCTTCTCAAGTGCTTATGGAACTTTCTCCAGGATAGATCACATCTTGGGTCACAAATCAAGCCTAAATAAATATAAGAAAATTGAAATCATATCAAACATCTTTTCCGACAAAAACCCTATGACATAAGATATCAATTACAGGGAAAAAAAACATAAAAAAACACAAACACATGGAGGCTAAACAATATGTTACTAAATAAATAAGAGATCACTGAAGAAATAAAAGAGGAAATCAAAAAATACCTAGAGACAAATGACAGTGAAAACACGATGTTCCAAAACTATGGGATGCAGCAAAAGCAGTTCTAAGAGGGAAGTTTATAGCTATACAAGCCTACCTCAAGAAACAAGAAAAATCTCAAATAAACAATCTAACCTTACACCTGAAGGAACTAGAGAAAGAACAACAAACAAAACATAAAGTTAGCAGAAGGAAAGAAATCATAAAGATCAGAACAGAAATAAATGAAATATAAACAAAGAAAACAATAGCAAAGATCAATAAAACTAAAAGCTGGTTTTTTGAGAAGAGAAACAAAATTGATAAACCATTAGCAAGACTCATCAAGCAAAAGAGGGAGAGGACTCAAATCAATAAAATTAGAAATGAAAAAGGAGAAGTTACAACAGACACCGCAGAAATACAAAGCATCCTAAGAGACTACTACAAGCAACTCTATACCAATAAAACAGACAACCTGGAAGAAATGGACAAATTCTTAGAAAGGTATAACCTTCCAAGACTGAACCAGGAAGAAATAGAAAATATGAACAGACCAATCACAAATAATGAAATTTAAACTGTCATTAAAAATCTTCCAACAAACAAAAGTCCAGAGCCAGAAGAATACACAGGTGAATTCTATCAAATATTTAGAGAAGAGCTAAAACCCATCCTTCTCAAACTCTTCCAAAAAATTACAGAGGAAGGAACACTCCCAAACTCATTCTATGAGACCACCATCACCCTGATATCAAAACCAGACAAAGATACTACAAAAAAAGAAATTTACAGACCAATATCACTGATGAATATAAATGCAAAAGTCCTCAACAAAACACTAGCAAACAGAATCCAACAACACATTAAAAGGATGACACACCATGATCAAGTAGGGTTTATCCCAAGGATGCAAGGATTCTTCAATATATGCAAATCAATCAATGTGATATACCATATTAACAAATTGAGGAAGAAAAACCATATGATCATCTAAATAGATGCAGAAAAAGCTTTTGAGAAAATTTAACACCGATTTATGATAAAAACTCTCCAGAAAGTGGGCATAGAGGGAACCTACCTCAATATAATACAGGCCATATACAACAAACCCACTGTTTTTCACTGTTGGTGAAAAACTGACAGCATTTCCTCTAAGAGCGGGAACAAGACAAGGATGCCCACTCTCACCACTATTATTCAGCATTGTTTTGGGAGTCCTACCCATGGCAATCAGAGAAGAAAAAGAAATAAAATGAATACAAATTGGAAAAGAAGAAGTAAAACTGTCACTGTTTGCAGATGACATGACACTATACATAGAGAATCCTAAAAATGCCACCAGAAAACTACTAGAGCTAATCAATGAATTTGGTAAAGTTGCAGAATACAAAATTAATGCACAGAAATCTCTTGCATTCCTATACACTAATGATGAAAAATCTGAAAGAGAAATTAAGGAAACACTCCCATTTACCATTGCAACAAAAAGAATAAAACATCTAGGAATAAACCTACCTAGGGAGACAAAAGACCTGTATGCAGAAAACTATAAGACACTGATGAAAGAAATTAAAGATGATACCAACAGATGGAGAGATGTACCATGATCTTGCATTGGAAGAATCAATAGTGTAAAAATGACTATACTACCCATAGCAATCTACAGATTCAATGTAATCCCTATCAAATTGCCAATGACATTTTTTACGGAACTAGAACAAAAAATCTTAAAATTTGTACGGAGACACAAAAGACCCCGAATAGCCAAAGCAGTCTTCAGGGAAAAAAATGGAACTGGAGGAATCAGACTCCCTGACTTCAGACTATACTACAAAGCTACAGTAATCAAGACAATATGGTACTGGCACAGAAACAGAAACATAGATCAATGGAACAAGATAGAAAGCCCAGAGATAAACCCACACACCTATGGTCAACTAATCTATGACAAAGGAGGCGAGGATATACAATGGAGAAAAGACAGTCTCTTCAGTAAGTGGTGCTGGGAAAACTGGACAGCTACATGTAAAAGAATGAAATTAGAACACTCCCTAACACCATACACAAAAGTAAACTCAAAATGGATTAAAGAGCTAAATGTAAGACTGGACACTATAAAACTCTTAGAGGAAAACATAGGAAGAAAACTCTTTGACATAAATCACAGCAAGATCTTTTTTGATCCATCTCCTAGAGTAATGGAAATAAAAACAAAAATAAACAAATGGGACCTAATGAAACTTAAAAGCTTTTGTACAGCAAAGGAAACCATAAAACATGACAAAAACACAACCCTCAGTCTGGGAGAAAATATTTGCAAACAAATCAACTGACCAAGGATTAATCTCCAAAATATATAAATAGCTCATGCAGCTCAATATTAAAGAAACAAACAATCCAATTCTAAAATGGGCCGAAGACCTAAATAGACATTTCTCCAAAGAAGACATACAGATGGCCAAGAAGCACATGAAAAGCTGCTCAACATCACTAATTATTAGAGGAATGGAAATCAAAAATACAATGAGGTATCACCTCACACCAGTTAGAATGGGCATCATCAGAAAATCTACAAACAACAAATGCTGAAGAGGGTGTGGAGAAAAGTGAACCCTCTTGCACTGTTGGTGGGAATGTAAATTGATACAGCCACTGTGGAGAACAGCATGGAGATTCCTTAAAAAACTAAAAATAGAATTACCATATGACCCAGCAATCCCACTACTGGGCATATACCCAGAGAAAACCATAATTCAAAAAGACACATGCACCCCAATGTTCATTGCAACATTATTTACAATAGCCAGGTCATGGAAGCAACCTAAATGCCCATCAACAGATGAATGGATAAAGAAGATGTGGTACATATATGCAATGGAATATTACTCAGCCATAAAAAAGAACAAAATTGAGTCATTTGTTGAGACATGGATAGATCTAGAAACTGTCATACAGAGTGAAGTAAATCAGAAAGAGAAAAACAAATATCGTATATTAAGGCATGTATGTGGAACCTAGAGAAATGGTACAGATGAACCAGTTTACAGGGCAGAAGTTGAGACACAGATGTAGAGAACAAATTTATGGACACCAAGGTGGGAAAGCCACAGGGGTTTGGGGATGGTGGTGTGCTGAACTGGGTGATTGGGATTGACATGTATACACTAATGTGTATAAAATTGATGACTAATAAGAACCTGCTGTATAAAAATATATATAAAATTAAATTTAAAAATTAAAAAAATAATTAGTCAAGATCCTGTTAAAGAAGAAGGACAAGTAGAAAGATTTTTTTTCTATGAGTAGCAAGACATAAAAAACCTAAAGTCATTAAAAGAGTATGGTTACTCTAAGACTTATGAAGGCACTAACAGAAGAGGAAGTTGAGGAATGACTCACATATGTATGGATACTTAATTTCTGATTAATTTGGTACCAAAATAAGAAAGAAAAACATTAGTTTCTATGAATGTAAGAGGTCAGTTGGACATACATAAGAAAAAAAAAATTTGACCCTAAGTTATGGGCTGAATCATGTCCCTGAAAATTCATATGTTGAAATCCTAGCCCCAGTACCTCAGAATATGACTGTATTTGAAGACGGTCTTTGAAGAGGTAATTAAGTTAAAATAAGGGCTTTAGGGCTTCCCTGGTGGCGCAGTGGTTGAGAGTCCGCCTGCCGATGCAGGGGACACGGGTTTGCGTCCTGATCTGGGAAGATCCCACATGCTGCGAAGCGGCTGGACCCGTGAGCCATGGCTGCTGGGCCTTCGCATCCGGAGCCTGTGCTCCACAACGGGAGAGGCCACAACAGTGAGAGGCCCGTGTACTGCCAAAAAAAAAAAAAGGGCTTTAAGTTGTGCCCAAATCCAATATGACTGGTGTCGTAAGAAGAGGAAATTTAGACACAGAAAATGTCCATGAAAAGACATAGGGAACGGACAGCCGAAGTCAAGGAGTGGGCCCTCAGAAGAAGCCAGATCTGTTGACACCTTGTTCTTGGACTTCCAGCCTCCAAAACTGTGAGATGATATATTTCTCTTGTTTAAGCCACTGAGTCTGTGGTACTTTGTTATTGCAGCCCTCACAAGCTAATATACCTTAGTTTACATCATTCACAGAAATCAGTTCTGGGTGGATTGTAGATCTAAAACCAAAACCGTAGTTCTTCTAGAACATGCTATGGATAATATCTTTAGGGCATCAGGGTGTAAAATGTTTTAAATCACAAAAAGCACTAACCATAAACAAAAACATTGATAAGTTGGACTTTATTAAAATATGAAGTTCAGTTCAACAAAAGATAGTGTTAAGAGTGTTAAAAGGCTTAACTCACTGTGTTTGGGGTCTCAGACACAGAATGGCAGAATATATTAGCAAAACATATAAGCAAACAGAAAAGTCTTGTATCCAGTATGCACAAAGAAGTCGTTAAGGAAAACACAACCTAATAGAAAAATGAACACAAATTTTGGACAGGCACTTTGTAAGAGGATATCTGAGTCTGTTAGTCTGCTCAAGCTGTTATCCCAATACACCAGAGCTTGGATGGCTTAAATCTCACAGATCAAGATGCCAGCAGATTCAGAGAATGGTGAGAGCCCTCTTACTTGCTTAGAGACAGCCACCTTCTTGCTGTGCCCTTACAAGACAGAGAGAGCACACACTCTGGTCTCTTCCTCTGCTTATGAGGACGCTAATCCAATCATGGGGGCCCTACCCTCGCCACCTCATCTAAACCTAATTACCTCCCAAATGCCCCACACACGAATTTTAGGAGGAGAGAAACATTCAGTCCATAAACATGTGAAAGGGTGTTCACCCTCCTTCATTATCAGGAAATGCAAATCAAAACCACAATGTGGTACCACCACCAGCCTACCGTAATAGCTAAGGTTTACAAGACTGACCGTAGCAAGTGTTGGTTAGGAGGTGAAACAAGGGAATTCTTGTATGTAGCTGGTGAGAATGTATCCTGCAAAACTGGGTAAACAGTTTTGTTTATTACCTGGTTGGAAATAAGCATATCTTGTAACTAAGTAACACTAGCCCTACAGGAGTGTGCCTGTGTACAGAGACAGACAAGTACTTGGGACAATTATGGCAGCATAGTCATGACAGCCCCAAGCCATCAACAGCCCATAAGTCCTTCTACATGAGATCGGATCAATAAATGGTGGGACATACATTTAGGAGAATATTCAGCAATGAAATTAATGAAATGTAGCAGCATACGGCATGGGTGGTATCAGAAGCATACTATTATTGAGTGAAAGAAGCAAGACACAAAATAATGCATACTGTATCATTTCTGTTCTATAAAGTTCAAAAACAGGAAAAACTTAACTCTGGAATTCAGGATAGAGTTCACCTTTGGGAGAAGTGAAGGGTTTAAACCTCCAAGAGGGCACAAGAAAGGCTTTCCGTGTGCTGCCAGCTTCTTCTTAACCTTAGTGACTCATTTTGTAATAGTTTATCAAACTTTTCCTTTATGTCTTTGCACTTTATTATAAGTGTGCCACACTTCGCCATTTAAAAAGTTAAAATTGAGGAAGGAAGGGCTGGCATTTGATTAAGCATATACTATACACTCAAATTTAGTTAGACACATACCTCCTTTGATCCTTTTAGCATTATTAACCCTATTTTGCAAATGAGAAAACTGAGTTTCAGAGTGGTTAAGTATATTACATACTACCTATAAAAAGTAAAGGTAGAGTTAAATATGATTTCTTTTCCAATGTACACTACTGCATCTCAGTAATGGTAACCCTATTCTTACCCCATCTACCTGAACTTGTTATTTTTGAAGAGGACTATTTAAATAATTAAGTATGCATCATAATATTTTGTCAGTCATATTGACATAGACCTAGATATACATACACATGTATATTTATACACATTCACATATATATGAAAAACAAGGTCCAGTTATTTGAAAAGACCATCTAATATTAAACATTTGGATGATGATATTGAGAAGACTAATTATTATAAAACTGTAAATTATTTTTCCCTTTTTCATCTAGGAGTGAGTTCGTGGGCTCATTGGGCAATATGGATTGTTCTTTCCCTGTCCATGTTTATCAGATGAATTTAGGGAAATCTCTTTGGCTCCCTATACTTTAATGTCTTCATTTCAAAAAAAGAAGCATACAATTCCGCCCACCTCATAGCACAGTTGTCAGAAGAACATTGGAGTGTGAGTATGAGATGACTTTATTGAATCATTAAACCCTGTAGAAATGGAAACAACCAGTTGAAGCCATGGCATGGCAATTTACAAGGACCCACATCTCCCGTGTGCTATATGAGAGCAATCATGGACAAGTAGAAATATGTAACTGTTTGAAAGACAAATGAGTTCTCAGAAAGGAAAGGGAAATGAAATTGCCTTTCTCCATTCAGTCTTTCAAATGAGAAAATGTATTTCTGTGTCTTTGAATATGTCATGTGGTTCTTACAGACAGAAAGGGGCTAATAATTTAAAACTATTTGTTTTCCTCTGAGTTCAAGTTCCTAAGTGGAATTGAATTAGAGAATATTACAGCTTAAAGGGAGTGGACGAGTGCCTATGAAATTTGCACTACATGCCAAGCACCTTGTAGGCACTGGGGTCGTCCAGTTTATTTAATTCTCTCAACAATGGAAGGAGGGTACTGTTGACTTTATTTTGGAGAAGTAACTTGATTAAGTAACTAGTCCATGAGCAGTAAGCAAGTGAATGACATGCCCAGAATTTGAACTCAGATCTTCTGATTCCTATTTCCAAATTATTTTTGTAAAAAACTTTAAAAAAATCATTTGTCATGTGCAGAAATAGATCCAGAGAAGGCAAACTACTTTTACAAGGTCATTCAGGTAATTCATTAAATCGGTCAGTTCAAAAACTCTTCCTGAGTTCCACATGTGCAAAGTTCTATGCTAGATAATCACAGAGTACAGATAATAGTAATAATAATTTAATAGTAATAATAAGTCTTGAAATGTCTGTACCTGTATCTCTCTCTACAACCTGGTGCTCCAGGCCTCCTTCTACTGATGACATTTAACTTACAGAAACCTGAGCATGTTTGTTGACTTATACTCAGGATTCTTGCTCATAGCAAAGATGTGATTTAAGTTCTGGGCCTTATTAAATCATCTGATGATGAAAGGTTGCATGGAATTTAGAGAAATGAGTAAAAGTCATTACTGCCCAAAGTGTCAGAAATATTCATTAAATCACCAAACCTCCTAGACCAAAGTCTTGTCCTATGAGAGGGGGAGACTCCAGCTCACCAATGACCCTCTGGGACAACCCATAGATTTAACTCAATGAATTCACATCCTTCCCATGTCCAGGCCAAGTTTCCACTTGAAAATTATTCTGTGAGTTAAGATCTTACTTAGCTCCAAAAAGATCCCTAAAAAGAGCTTCACACATTTATAATAGACTTCCTTTTCAGGAAAATGTTAAAAATGTTAAAAACTCATTCTAATAGAATCTTTAAAAAATAACATGTTAACAGTTTCCCCAATCTTTAAAAAACCTAGATGTAATTAACAAATATAATAGACATAATACTTTCTTTAGGAGAAATAAAATCCTGATGTTTCTCTATGTGCAGTAAACTACCTTTTCCCTTCTAATCAATAGTTAATATGGATTTCCTCAGTCAAACTGCCTTTTCTTCATTTTTATTAGTGCAACATTAGCAAATAGTTACAGATGGACATTTAATTCTCCAAGTACACTGGAGGTTACAGCTCCATATATTAATTATGTTTTTTGCATGACATTTGGTAAGTGTCATGTGCTGAAAAAGACTTGCAGATGCACAGGTGTTTGAGTTGGAATAATGGGAATTGCAGAGCCTCATGTGTGGTCTGGACAAAGGGATGGTTTGAATCACAGCTTTCATGAAACAATGAATATAGTAGATTACAATTAAAATATGAAATGTGTCTGGCAAACCATGAGGCTATCATCTTAATGGTCCTGTTGTTTTCTAACTATAAAATCAAGCTAATTGGTATCCCAGGGGCCAGCTACAAACCCAATTAACAAAGTGAAATAAATTAATGTATTAAAATTGAAGACATCCCTAAGAGACTCGGGAAAGACCTGCCCTTCAGGGGAGAGAGCAAATGACTTCTTTGTAGATACCCGGAAAGGGATTTCATAAGTCTCCACTAGTTGACCTGACTAGTGGGAACTGGCTAGCATTTATATACAGGGAGTACCCTCTCTTCCAGTTTATGTTGGAAAATTCCAGCAGCTTTCCAGCAAACATCTTCTCTGGCCAAGCTCAGTCCCCAACCACCCTTTCCTGCTCACTGCAGAGCACAGTTTAACTTGCTTTTCTCTTCTCTATACCTGTGACTACCCACTCTATTCCTAGGGAATGGTTCCTTGTTCAAGGAGCCCAATTGGAATATAATTTTCCCACTCCTGCTTTCCTTCTTCTCTGAAAACAAGCACATTTTTACTTGAACCATGTAGTGCTAAGCCCAAAAGTGAATCAAGGAGAGGAAAATAAAATAACAAAACAAACTTTTAAAAAGTTAGAAATGATGCCCAAATCTACAGAGTCTTTACAGTCTCCATCTCCAAACTGCAGCCCTGACTCCTTTCTTCAATGGTAATAGGATTTCCCCCTTTTCCCCCCTCCTTCTCGAGTTCCCCCTCCTGCCACATTCCAATAGGTTGGAGGGTTCCATTGTAGGTAATTCTGTTGATGGCAATATAAAGATCATACATTTATCAGAGTCAACTTCACGAAAGGTTTCATTGTGCTCCAAATACAAAACTTCCAAAATGGAACGATTTCCATTGACAATTCTGCGGCAAGTCCCGTCCGACTGCTTAAGTAGAAGGAGAACACATGTGCTGTCATTTGAGAATGATTCTCAGAGTTTGTTCCCCAAACTATCATACAGCAAGATGGTTACTTTATTTCTCAGGTTCTTGAAAGATTTTTGGAACTTGAAATATAAGTTCCCGGTGAGAATTTGTGCCTGTGTGTTTAGAGGGAAATAAGGAGAGTGTTCTGATCATTCCAACGCTGGTCCCAAAATGTTCTTTCCCAAACTCAAATTTTCAAGAGTATGCCATTCTGCCAGCTGTTCTGATTAATTTGGCCAGCTGATGCAGGGACCAAAGCCGTTTGACATGTCCCGTACAGTATTTAATTAAGGCTACTATCAACAGTATCCAAGTAGCAGGATGAGGCCAGTCTCAATTATGCTCCCTGCCCCAAAGTTATAGATTCAGTCAATTTCCAACAAGTCCCAGAGACATAGGGTTTTTGAGATAGCCAGGATGTAGACTAAGGTCAGACTATTATCTATTACAGCCCACTAAATTGACATTCTGATCTTCGGTGTCATTGTCAATAATTACAAGAGCAATAGATGGGTCACAAAAAAGCCCCAATTTCCAATGAGACAATATTCCATGGCTCACATACAAGTCAAAGGTGCACAGTCCTTCCAGTTTGGGATTTGTTGGCACCCTTTGCATTGATTTGGTTAAGTCGAGGGGGCAGTGTTGTGAGTAGCTGCAGCCTCATTACCACAGAGGGCATCTCCCAAGTCCACCTGGACATCCAGAAAAGCAGGTGCACATTCAGTTGGATTGAAGCAGGGTTGTTGAGTCTGTGAGTCTGCACGTGTTCACAGCTGAGAGCTGTGGTTGATGGCATCAGACATAGCAGGATTGGGATAGGCCATGGCCACAGAATTTACAAGCTTTCATAGTCCATGGACAGGATGACAGAGCCAGCAGCCAGTCCGACTGTCAGCTGCAGCTGCTCTTTGACTCAGCCCTTGCTGCTGAACTAGGGGACAAAGAGAGCATTACTCCACCACCACCCCACCCTGTACCTCCGAGAGTCCAAGGTGTCCTCTCTGGACATGCCAGGGCCCTTGCTCTTCTTACACTACCCCAAACTTGGCAGATCCCATCCCACTTCCTGTTTATCTTTTCTCCAGTCATACCCACCGTGACCAGACCTGGAAAGATCAGAACAGAAACCTCACATTACAAAATATCTCAGTATAACTTCACATAACAGGTAAATTCTATTCGTTTTATTCTGATCCTTACCGAGGAAGCCACTGAGAGGAAATGATCCCTTCCTGGGGATAGCTTCACCCAGTGACCAATCTGCCTCACTTAAGTGTGTTGCGCTGGAGAAGGTGAGGGAGCTGGGCTCAGGAAGCCACTCTGGGCTCCTCGATTCCAGGTGCAAGTGGATGATCAGGAGTGTGGAATGGCTGTTAAACACATTGACCATTGGCCCATTGCATGGTGGCCTTTATGACAAAAGGTGCACCATTGTCAGACTGGAAAAGGTCCAGGAAGCTGGAAGGACAGCTCAGCTCAGCTTCAAGGCCCACAGTGAAGGTTGGCTGAACAACACTGTTAACCAGTTTCTCCATCTTAGTACTGCTGCCATTTGGGGCCAGATAATTATTTGGGGGTGGGGCAGGGTTGGCGGCTGGGGTGGGCACTACCTGTGTGTTGTAGGGGGTTTATCTGCATTTCTGCCTCTGCCCACCGATCTCCTTAAGTTGTAACAACCAAAAATGGCTCCTGACAGTGCCAAGGTCCCCTGAGGGATGAAATCACCCCCAGTTGAGACCCACTGCCATCATTTGAAAGTCCATCAACAGTAGCAGGACACCACTGATAGCCCCAAAGAAGGATCAACAATGCAACAAAGCCAGTGCCTCAGGAGTGGGCCTGAATCACAAGACCAAAGGACCAGCTCTTGGCCAGAGTTCCCAGCGTGACTGCCGTGGCGGCCTCTGCATCGTACTGTACTGGTGACCAGCCTGTGACAGTGGCAGCCTGAGTGGAGCAGCCTTGACCAAAGCCTGGGTCCAATTGGTCTCATTGGGAAAAGGGCCTGTATCATTGATAGGAGTGACCCAGGTGGTCCAACCAGCAGCCACAATTCATTCCCACAGTTCAGGGCCCACACAGAGCGTGTCTTTAATGTGCAACTATAGTTTTCCCAGCAGCAGCCCAAACCACGAGGCCACTGACAACAGCCCAAGGGTCAGTAAAGATAAAACAAGCTTCCTCCAGGGAGTGCTGGCCACAGCTATGAGGACGGCCTTGAGTCCTGCCCACTGGACAGAATGACCAGGTCCACTTTGGGATCTTCAGAGCTGGTTCTGGGGCCACACAGCCACCACGGTCCAGTGGCCACCACCAGGCTCAGCTTAGCTGAGGCATCCGTGAGCAGCCGAAGGGTTTAGGGGCCTCTGTGCATCCGGGCGCCCACCGAGCCTGAAGCTCAGAGTGGGGGATGTTTCTCCAGGGGGGCAGCTGCCCTTCACACAAAATGACCTGCTGCCTTGGCCAGGTTGGCTGCTCTTGCACATACCATTTCCACCCAGCCGGCCAGGCCCTTGAGTGTGTGTACCCCAAGAGTCCAGTGAGGGGCTGGGCCTCTCGGGTGTGGGCGAGCTGAGGAGAGAGCATCTTTACTTGAGCATCAGAGGAACTGAACTTTGGGAACCTGCTCCCATGGCCCCTAGAAACTTTACTTGGAAGCAAACTCCTGACTTGTGTGGGGGTTTGTCAGCCACCTCTGCTGGCACAGCTGGGATTATACTGCAGTCAGGACCTGGGAGGCTCGTCAGCAACATCAGGACTTGGTTTCTGAATTGTCAACCAGCAGGGACCCCTTTGCACATCAGTGGGTCGAGGCCCTCCCTGGGGGCAGAGGCAGGGTGTAGTTTCCATTGTGTCTCCACTGGCAGCGCTGTCCTGAGCGGGAAGAGGAGGGAGCTGCCTGCCCTCACTTACCATTCTCCTCCTGGACCCAATCACCACGTTTCAGCACTTATAACCTAGCACTTTCCCACTTTCTATTCGGGTTCGAAACAGGAGAATATCTTGCTCCATGGTCTCACCTTCTTGTCCGAGATCCGCGCTCCCAGTCAGTTTCCATCATGTCTCATGACACTGGGGCGGGTCGTTTGCATTTCATTGATCTTAATAGTACACATGGAGGATAGAGCTGGGTGTCCCCGGAACTTGCCTTCTTTGGACGGCTCTAATCCTGGGAGCAGAGGACAGTGTGGTACAGGGACAGCGTAGGTGCTACTTCTGCTCGCTTATGCAACCGTTTCTTATTTGCTGCAGGAAACCTCTTTCTTTAAGCAGAAATGGCCCTTCTAACACAAATTATTAGCAGCTAAACATGGCTGCAGTTTTATTCCCACAAAGATGGCCCGCCGCAACCGGTTACAAAGATTCAGTTAAAATATATTTTATTAAAATACTCTAGTAACTGATTTCAAATGGAACTTGTATTACTAAGGGAAAAAATATCATAAGTTTGCATTTAGACAACAAGATATTAAAGAGTTTTGCTGACCAGGGGCTCTGGGGTCCTGGATCATATCCCTTTGCGGATGGACACCACACCTTGCTTCGCCTGGTCTCTACAAAGAAGTGCTCCCATGATCATTTTAACTTTTTCTTTAGATATTAAGAGCCTATTAATATATTTCACTGGCTTTTGGAAACCCTAATCTTAAGGGACTACTATTATAATAGTAATTATGAAATTAAAACTACGTGATATAAAGACTACTTATTACAGAGTTTTATTGCTGTTGAGAAAAGCTGAGGTATTTTTCAAAAATTAGGGGACAGGCAAACCTCTTGAACTTGCATCCAGGACAGCTTTATGCCACCCTGCAGAGAAGGCAAACCTCAATTCTTTGCTGCGTGTGTAGGTGGGGGAAGAAAAAGGCAAAAGGTAGCCATGTAGGTGTTTTTTAAAATTATTTTATTGAAGTATAGTTGATTTACTGTGTTGTATTAGTTTCTGGTGTACAGCAAAGTGATTTTCATATCCTTTTCCAGTATGGTTTATTATAGGATATTGAATATAGTTCCCTGTGCTATACATTAGGACCTTGTAGTTTATCCATTATAATAGTTTGCATCTGCTAATCCCAAACTCCCAAGCCACCCCTCCCTCATACTTCCTCCCCCTTGGCAACCACAAGTCTGTTCTTTATGCCTGTGACTCTGTTTATGTTTCATAGATAAGTTCATTTGTGTCATACATTAGATTCCACATATAAGTGATATCATATGGTGTATGTATTTCTCTGTCTGACTTACTTCACTTAGTATGATAATATCTAAGTCCATCCATGTTGCTGCAAATGGCAGTATTTTGTTCTTTTTTATGGCTGAGTAATATTCCATGTATCTATCTATCTATCTATCTATCTATCTATCTATCTATCTATTCTACCTCTTCTTTGTCCATTCATCTGTCGATGGACATTTAGGTTGTTTCCATGTCTTGGTAGCCATGTAGTTTTGAATGCTGTTTTTGATATTTCCACTATAAATGTATAGATATATACTTATAAATATATATATACTTAAAAAATATATATATATGTGTGGAAATTGTTCACAGGCCAACTAAAAGTGACTTCAGTTTCCTTATCTGAATAAAGTGCTGCCAATTTTGTGTCATCTGGGGATGTTGGTGGCCCCATGTCCACTATTATGTTGACTCATTCACTGTATTCATTGGACAAACATTATTAGACCATTGAGCATGGCACTGTGCTGCAGGCACAGAGCTAACCACACATCACACACTCCCCTACCTCTGTCCTCAAGGAAACCATGGTCTATTGGAAAAGCAATTCATTGATGAGCTGTCTGTAGTATAACTGGAATTTCTAGGGAATGACTGAGGTCCAAACACCATTACCAGGCAGGAGGTCCCAGCATCACATTAGGACATACTCAGGTCTGACTGCCTTTGGGCTGATTTAACAAATGGCAGCTGACATAGTGGCCTGGCCAGGGCAGGCTGCTGTAAAGGAAATTGCCCACCTTGCTTTAAGCTCTGAGCACCTCAAACAGGACAGTAATTCTTGTGAATTCATAATACTATTTTGAGCTCTTAATAATTATAGATCATTAATTAAAATCTAAATCAAAATTTAAATGATACAATAGAGATCACAGGAATAGAAAATTCCTTAATAAGTGCAGGGAATTTAGTTGGGTAAAAATATTTCAGGTGTCCAAGAGGAAGGGTTGGAAAGATATTTTTAGACAATTCTTGCTTAGCTATGCCCACATTGCAATATTGCTCTTTGCAGTACTTTTTAATGAATGCAAACATGCAATATGCTTGATGCTAAGTCTAGGGGTTGTTGCTGATGGTTGTAAAATTCAGTCTGATGAGACCTCAAAGGACAGTAGACACCCTTGCTCCTTGGCTTGGTTGTGCCGAGGTGGAAAGCTGGACTGGATCTCAGCGTTCTCTGTCCCCCTCTGGCATCTGGCCTGCAGCGACCTCCCAAAGGCCTCAGGGCCCTTCACATTTGTTCATTTCTTACTTGAGCAGACACTTTCCGAGCATGGTTTCTATGTTAGGATTGTCACCAGCACTGAGGACACAAATATTAAAGTTGCAGAAGGACCTGAGCCAATAATGGGTAATTGAGTGTGCTCGGTAGATGGAGCTGACCTCAGAGAGGTGAGGAACTTAGGGTCATATGTGGGCCCAATGTGGGAGGGATGAGGTTACTGATGAGAAAGGAGAGGAAGGAGCTGTGTGCAAAAGCACAGAGATGCACAAATCCTTTCAGGAAATTGCCAGAAAAGACGGCAAGGCAAAGGGGAAAGTTCACAGCCTTGGATTGTGATCCCTGGGTTAGAATTGTGCTTCCACCCCACTAGGGCAGGCATGTGATTTTGGACAAGTTACTGAGCCCTTCTGAATGTCGCATGAAATGCCCAGATCATAATAGTAGATTGCAGGGTATTTGTGAGGGTGTCACACGATGGAACATTGTGTGTTGGTAACTGACAGCTGCCACAGTGAGTTCAGTCCCTTGGAGCAAAGTGTGAGCAAAGTGTGCAGAAGATGAGGCTGCAAGGGAGAGGACAGAGCTTTTTATGGCTTTCATTTTGCTGCAGTGGCAGGGTCACTAGAGACAGCCAAGCGCAGAAGAGACAAGTCACCGTATGTATTTTAGCAAAATTCATCTGAAAGCAGCACGGAGAACAATTTTTGGAGGCAGGACTAAGTGGGGATTCAAGTTAAAACCTGTCCCGGTGTTGGTAGGGAATGACTGGTGTCTGAGCAGAAGCAGTGTTGAGAGAGGGATGGAGGAAGAAGTTGTCAGGGTATTAGGACAGGGCCAAGGGTGGAGGGAGGGAGGGAGCGAGGGGGGGGGGGCAGGGAGGAGAGGGTGGAGGGGAGGAAAGGAGCTCAGTGAGATAACATCTGAGAGGATCCATTAGATTTAGAAGTAAGGGCTCAGTTAGTGAACTTGGACAAAACAATTTCATGTGCCATTGAAGCGATCAGAGCTTTTCTCAAATGGCATATGTACACATACATTTCACTTCTCCACTTAACTCTAATAACGCCTGAGTCGATGTTCAAGTATATTAAACCCTCCACAACCCATAAAAACACCCTGGATACCCATGAGTTTCACCCTCAGTTTTTACTGAATAAATCGTCAAAATGTAAAGTGAATGTTTAATTTTTAACTGCCCATAATTAATGATCATGGAAATGACATTTTTCAAATTTCTCCATGAAATCAACCAACATTCATGGAGCAGTTTTATTTCTTGCTTTCTCACTGAGTTACAGTTACGGTGATGGGGGTTCAGGACACACAACTCCAAAATATGACACCTTGGCATGTTGAATATTTTAAGCTGAAAGAATTTGAGAAATGGTAGATTCTGGAATGACCCGATGACCTCCCACTCACTTGTCCCTGGAAGCAGGTCATCAGACCCTCACGTGAGAGGCGCCTTCCCTGTACCCTGAGGCAGGGAGCACCCTTGTCTGAGAGGCGTCCTAACAAACAGCCTTGCTAACTCCCCCATCTCACTACCATTTGTTCTTACCCTTTTGTCTCATCACATTTTTCCATGACTTTTCACTCTTCATCAAACCTGGTATAAGAATGCTCAGGTTTCCTCAGGTCTTCATTTCCTTATGAAGGCTCCCATGTTATGTAAAACTTACATTAGGTAAATTGTATGCTTTTCTCCCACTAATCTGTCTTTGTCAGTTTAACTTTTAGACCCAGCCACGGACCCCAGTAGGGTCACGGTAAAGTTTTTCCTCCCCTAGAATGGTAAAGATCAGCTTTTTTTAAAATGGGATCATTTTCTTGCTCGATAATTCATCAATCAAAAGATTTGTTACTATCTAGAACAATGTGGCAAAAATGGTAACAATTATTTTTATTTTTTTTTATTTTTTTTATTTATTTTTTTTTGGTAACAATTATTTTTAGAGGTTAAAAGTCATTCAAAAATATTTTCAGTCAAGGGTTTAGTTGTGCTGAATATTGTAGGAGTAAGAAAAAAGGGGGCGTTAGCAGATGTTTGCTATGATCATGTGTTAAAAATGGAATTAAATCAGTCCTATGATAGAAACAAGAAGTTCACAGCCACTGTTCTGTTGATTATGTGGAGATAATCAATTATTACTTTAACAACTTCTAAAGCAATGGAATTAATATATTTGGAACAAAATTTAAATAATTTCTAAAAATTATTTTCAAATTCCTTTCTTTGGGTTTGAAATTATGTTTACACAAAATTTACTCAATCAGCATATTCACAGGTAATTTTTTCCTTTTAGTTTATTGTTGGAGTGTCATCAAAGTATGCGTACTAGCAGTTTATATGTTTACTCTGGAATGTAATTTTTTTGCCATGTTTAAATGGATAAAAAGATTACTACTAAAATAGTGAAAGGAAGTATAAATCATTAGCTGGAAAGGCATAAATTACAAACACTAAAGTAACATCTTTTTAAGTCAAATAGAAATCAGTATCATATGCTAATAATGAGCTATTTACTAATTATATGCTGTTAGCTGTAACTATTTTCTGATCTGCAGATGCAAAACAGTGATATATTTATTTTGTGTTATTTGATGTGTCTATTTATAAAAAGAAATTAAAGACTAAAAAATGAGTATTTCATTTAAGATTTTGAAGGTGAGATATTGTAACGTGAGTTAGGACTATGTAACAGGACTTATCCATTTAGAGTAGTCACCACTCAACTCTGTACTCTCTTGCCTTTGGGCTGTGCTATGCCTGCTTCCCCAACTTTTGTGGCACCAGGGACCGGTTTTGTGGAAGATAATTTTTCCATGGAGGCCAGGGGGGATGTTTCAGGTGGTAATGTGAGCAATGGGGAACGATGGGGAGCAGAGGTGAAGCTTCGCTCACTAGCCTCCTGCTGTGCGGCCTGTTTCCTAACAGGTCACCAACCGGTAGTGGGGGTTGGGGACCCCTGTTCTAGAACACAGTTTATACCTTCCTGCCCTCACACCTTATCCAATCCTACTCCCCCTTCTGGGTGTGGATATATACCCAAGAGATACCCAGGATGTCTGCACCTGCCTCATTGACAGCACCCCGAACGCCTTTTATGTGGTCTCCATAATCATGATCCTCTACCTCCTTCTGCAAATCACCATTAATTTGATTTTGTGATAAATACTTCCCGGTCCCCTTATTTATAATTTTACTAATGATGTATGCATCCCTATACCCTTTATCCAGTTCTGCCTGTTTGGGGAACTTTATGTGACTTGCAAGGATGGCAGTGCTATTTTGCACCTTGTTTTCCACTCTGAATACTGATATCCATCTTTGTTATTGTGCTTAGCTGCATTTTATTCATTTCCCTTGATGTATAATATTCCATTACATGGATATACCACAATTCATTTCTTTATTTTTCATTCACGGTAGACATTTGGGACTCTTGCCTTGGTTCTGGGCTGGGGTTATTTGAAGCATACAGCACATGTATGGTTCTTGTACATAAGCTTCTTGTACAGAAGCTTCCCTGAGATCCACTCTGATAGAGGAAGTGCTGGGCATAGTGCATAGGCATCCTTAACTTTGATAGATAATGCTACGCTACCCTCCAAAGACATGGTCCTAGTTTGCATACTCAGAAGCACTGTAAGAGTCCCAGTTGATACACTTTCTCAAAAATACATGATATTTTCAGATTACAAAATTTTTGCCAACTGGCTTATGTATGTAATGTTACATTACTGTGGTTTGAATTTGAATTTCTTTTCTTACTAAAAAGATCAGAGCCCCTCTTATAATTATTGGTCATTTTGATTTGTGGAGTATGTCTTAAGCCTTCTGCCCATTTTTAACCAACTGGTCTTTTTCTCATTGATATGATATTTATTTTGGGGGGCATGTTTTATAATATTATTTTGTTGTTTTCTGTAATATCTGCAGAATCCATTGTAATGCCCCTATTTATTCTTTTTTAGCATCTTTATTGGGGTATAATTGCTTTATAATCTTGTGTTAGTTTCTTCTGTTAAACAAAGTGAATCAGCTATACGTGTACATATATCCCCATATCCCGTCCATCTTGCTCCTCCCTCCCACCCTCCCTATCCCACCACTATAGGTGGTCACAAAGCACTGAGCTGATCTCCCTGTGCTATGCAGCTGCTTCCCACTAGCTATCTATTTTACATTTGGTAGTGTATATATGTCAATACTACTCTTTCACTTCATCCCAGCTTACTCTTCCCTTCCCCATGTCCTCAAGTCCATTCTCTACATCTGTGCCTTTATTCCTGTCCTGTCCCCAGTTTCATCAGAACAATTTTTTTTAATTCCATATATATGTGTTACCATACCATATTTGTTTTTCTCTTTCTGACTTACTTCACTCTGTATGACAGACTATATGTCCATCCAACTCACTACAAATAACTCAATTTCATTCCTTTTCATGGCTGAGTAATATTCCATTGTATATATGTGCCACATCTTCTTTATCCATTCAACTGTTGATGGACACTTAGGTGGCTTCCATGTCCTGGCTACTGTAAATAGTGCTGCAATGAACATTTTGGTACATGTCTCTTTTTGAATTATGGTTTTCTCAGGGTATATGCCCAGTAGTCGGATTGCTGGGTCATATGGTAGTTCTAGTTTTAGTTTTTTATGGAACCTCCATACTGTTCTCCATAGTGACTGTATAAATTTACATTCTGACTAACAGTGCCAGAGGGTTCCCCGTTCTCCACAATCTCTCCAGCATTTATTGTTTCTGGATTTTTTTGATGATGGCCATTCTGACCAGTGTGAGGTGCTACCTCATTGTGGTTTTGATTTGCATTCCTCTAATGACTAGTTATGTTGAGCATCCTTTCATGTGTTCGTTGGCAATCTGTATATCTTCTTTGGAGAAATGTCTATTTAGGACTTCTGCCCATTCTTGGATTGGGTTGTTTGGTTTTTTGATATTGAGCTGCATGAGCTGCTTGTATATTTTGGTGATTAATATTTGTCAGTTGCTTTGTTTGCAAATATTTTCTCCCTTTATGAGGGTTGTCTTTTTGTCTTGCTTATAGTTTTCTTGGTTGTGCAAAAGCTTTTAAGTCTCAGTAGGTCCCATTTGATTATTTTTGTTTTTATTTACATTTCTCTAGGAGGTGGGTCAAAAAGGATCTTGCTGTGATTTATGTCATAGAGTGTTCTGCCTATGTTTTCCTCTAAGAGTTTTGTAGTGTCTGGCCTTATATATAGGTCTTTAATCCATTTTGAGTGTATTTTTGTGTATGGTGTTAGGAAGTGTCCTAATTTCATTCTTTTACGTGTAGCTGTCCAGTTTTCCCAGCACCACTTATTGAAGAGGCTGTCTTTTCTCCATTGTGCATTATTGCCTCCTTTATCAAACATAAGGTGACCATATGTGCGAGGGTTTATCTCTGGGCTTTCTATCCTGTTCCATTGATCTATTTCTGTTTTTGTGCCAGTACCATATTGTCTTGATTACTGTAGCTTTGTAGTATAGTCTGAAGTCCAGGAGCCTGATTCCTCCAGCTCCGTTTTTTTCCCTCAAGACTGCTTTGGCTATTCGGGGTCTTTTGTGTCTCCGTACAAATTTTAAGATTTTTGTTCTAGTTCCGTAAAAAATGCTATTGGTAATTTGACAGGGATTGCATTGCATCTGTAGATTGCTTTGGGTAGTATAGTCATTTTCACAATATTGATTCTTCCAATGCAAGAACATAGTATATCTCTCTATCTGTTGGTATCATCTTTCATTTCTTTCATCAGTGTCTTATAGTTTTCTGCATACAGGTCTTTTGTCTCCTTAGGTAGGTTTATTCCTAGATATTTTATTCTGTTTTTGCAATGTTAAATGGGAGGGTTTCCTTAATCTCTTTCAGATTTTCCAATGTTAGTGTAAGAGAATGTAAGAGATTTCTGTGCATTACTTTTGTGTTGTGCTACTTTACCAAATTCATTGATTAGCTCTAGTAGTTTTCTGGTAGAATCTTTAGGATTCTGTATGTATAGTATCATGTCATCTGCAAACAGTGACAGTTTTACTTTGTCTTTTCTGATTTGGATTACTTTTTTTCTTTTTCTTCTTGCTTGCTGTCACTAAAACTTCAACAACTATGTTGAATAATACTGGTGAGAGTGGGCAACCTTGTCTAGTTCCTGATCTTAGAGGGAATGGTTTCAGCTTTTCAACATTGAGAACAATGTTGGCTGTGGCTTTGTCATATATGACCTTTATTATGTTGAGGTAGTTTCCCTTCATGCCCACTTTCTGGAGAGTTTTTATCATAAATTGGTGTTGAATTTTATCAAAAGCCTTTTCTGAATCTACTGAGATTATCATATGGTTTTTATTCTTCAATTCGCTAATATGGTGTATCACATTGATTGATTTGTGTATATTGAAGAATCCTTGCATTTCTGGGATAAACCCCATTTGATCATGGTGTATCATCCTTTTAGTGTGCTGCTGGGTTCTGTTTGTTAATATTTTGTTGATGATTTTTGTATCTATGTTCATCAGTGATATTGACCTGTAGTTTTCTTTTTTGTGACATCTTTGTCTGGTTTTGGTGTCAGGGTAATGGTGGCCTCATAGAATGAATTTGGGAGTGTTCCTCCCTCTGTTATATTTTGGAAGAGTTCGAGAAGTGTAGATGTTGGCTCTTCTCTAAATGTGTGATAGAATTTCCCTGTGAAGCCATCTGGTCCTGAGCTTTTGTGTGTGTTGGAAGATTTTTAATCACAGTCTCAATTTCAGTGATTGTGACTGGTCTGTTCATATATTCTGTCTCTTCCTGGTTCAGTCTTGGAAGATTGTAACTTTCTAAGAGTTTGTAGGTTTCTTCCAAGTTGTCCTTTTTATTGGCATATAGTTGTTTGTAGTAGTCTCTCATGATTCTCTGTATTTCTGCAGTGTCAGTTGTTACTTCTCCTTTTTCATTTCTAATTCTGTTGATTTGAGTCTTTTCCCTTTTTTTCCTGATAAGTCTGGCTAATGGTTGATCAATTTTTATCTTCTCAGAGAACCAGCTTTTAGTTTTATTGATCTTTACTATTTTTTCCTTCATTTCTTCTTCATTTATTTCTGATCTGATCTTTATGATTTCTTTCCTTCTGCTAATTTTGGTGGTTTTCTTTTTTTGTTCTTCTCTAATTGTTTTAGGTGCAAGGTCAGGTTGTTTATTTGAGTGTTTCTTGTTTCTTGCGGTAGGATTATATTGCTCTAAACTTCCCTCTTAGAACTGCTTTTGCTGCATTCCATAGATTTTGGGTCGTCATGTTTTCATTGTCATTTGTTTCTAGGTATTTTTTTTATTTCCTCTATGATTTCTTCAGTGATCTCTTGGTTATTTAGTTGCGTATTGTTCAACCTCCATGTGTTTGTATTTTTTACAGTTTATTTTCCTGTAATTGATATCTAGTCTCATAGTGTTGTGGTCAGAAAAGATTTTGATACGATTTCAATTTTCTTAAATTTACTGAGGCTTGATTTGTTACCCAAGATATGATATATCCTGGAGAATGTTCCATGAGCACATGAGAAGAAAGTGTATTCTGTTGTTTTTGGAGGGAATGTCCTATAAATATCAATATAGTCCTTCTTGTCTAATATGTTATTTAAAGATTGTGATTCCTTATTTATTTTCATATTGGATGATCTCTCCATTGATGTAAGTGGGTGTTAAAGTCACCTACTATTATTGTGTTACTGATGATTTCCCCTTTTATGGCTGTTAGTCTTATGTGTTCAGGTGCTCCTATGTTGGGTGTATATATATTTATAATTGTTATATCTTCTTCTTGGATTGATCCCCTGATCATTATGTAGTGTCCTTCCTTGTCTCTTGTAACATTCTTTATTTTAAAGTCTATTTTATCTGGTATGAGTATTGCTTCTCCAGCTTTCTTTTGATTTCTGTTTGCATGGAATATCTTTTTCCATCCCCTCACTTTCAGTCTGTATGTGTCCCTAAGTCTGAAGTGGGTCTCTTGTAGGCAGCATACATAAGGATTTTGTTTTTGTATCCCTTCAGTGAGCCTGTGTCTTTTGGTTGCAGCATTTAACCCATTCACATTTAAGGTAATTATCCATATGTATTTTCCTATTACCATTTTCTTAATTGTTTTGGATTTGTTTTGTAGGTCTTTTTCTTCTCTTGTGTTTCCCACTTAGAGAAGTTCCTTTAGCATTTGGTGTAGAGCTGGTTTTGTGGTGCTGAATTCTCTTAGCTTTTGCTTGTCTGTAAAGCTTTTGATTTCTCCGTTGAATCTGAATGAGATCCTTGCCGGGTAGAGTAATCTTAGGTGTAGTTTCTTCCCTTTCATCACTTTAAATGTATCATGCCACTCCCTTCTGGCTTGTAGAGTTTCTGCTGAGAAATCAGCTGTTAACCTTCTGGGAGTTCCCTTTTATGTCATTTGTCGCTTTTCCCTTGTTGTTTTAATAATTTTCTTCTGTCTTTAATTTTTGCCAATTTGATTACTATGTGTCTCGGTGTGTTTCTCCTTGTGTTTATCCTGGTGGGGCTCTGTGCTTCCTGGACTTGGGTGGCTATTTCCTTTCCCATGTCAGGGAAGTTTTCAGCTGTAATCTCTTTGAATGTTTTCTTGGGTCCTTTCTCTCTCTCTTCTCTTTCTGGGTTCCCTATAATGTGAATGTTATTGCATTTAATGTTGTCCCAGAGGTCTCTTAGGCTGTCTTCATTTGTTTTCACTCTTTTTTCTTTATTCTGTTCTGCAGCAGTGAATTCCACCATTCTGTCTTCCAGGTCACTTAACTGTTTTTCTGCCTCAGTTATTCTGCTATTGATTTTTTCTAGGGTATTTTTCATTTCAGTTATTGTATTGTTCACCTCTGTTTGTTTGTGCTTTAATTCTTCTAGGTATTTGTTCCTTAATTCTCTAGGTCTTTTTAAAACATTTCTTGCATCTTCTTGATCTTTGCCTCCATTCTTTTCCCGAGGTCCTGGATCATCTTCACCATCATTATTCTGAATATTTTTTCTGGAAAGTTGCCTATCTCCATTTAGGATTTTTTTGGTAGGGGGTGGTTATCTTGTTCCTTCATCTGGTATGTAGTCCTCTGCCTTTTCATATGTCTGTCTCTCTGTGAATGTGGTGTTTATTCCACAGGCTGCATATTTGTAAGTCTTCTTGCTTCTGCTGTCTGCTCTCTGGTGGATGAGTCTAAGAGGCTTGTGCAAGCTTCCTGATAGGAGGGACTGGTGCTGGGTAGAGCTAGGTGTTGCTCTGGTGGGCAGAGCTCAGTAAAACTTTAATCCACTTGTCTGCTGATGGGTGGGGCTGAGTTCCCTCCCTGTTGACTGTTCTGCATCAGGTGACCCAGAACTGGGGCCTACAGCCTCTTTGGTGGCACTAATGTTGGACTCTGTGAAGGCTCATGCCAAGGAATACTTCCCAGAACTTCTGCTGCCAGTGTTCTCGTTGCCGTGTGAGCCACAGCCACTCCCTGCCTCTACAGGAGACCCTCCAACACTAGCAGGTAGGTCTGGTTCAGTCTTCTATGGGGTCACTGCTCCTTCCCCTGGGTCCCTATGTGCACACTACTTTATGTGTGCCCTACAAGAGTGAAATCTCTGTTTCCCCCAGTCCTGTCGAAGTCCTGCAATCAAATCCCACTAGCCTTCAAAGTCTGATTCTTTAAGAATTCCTCCTCCCGTCGCCGGACCCCCAGGTAGGGAAGCCTGACCTGGGGCTCAGAACCTTCACTCCAGTGGGTGGACTTCTGTGGTATAAGTGCTCTCCAGTTTGTGAGTCACCCACCCAGTGGTTATGGGATTTGATTTTATTGTGATTGCACCCCTCCTACCATCTCATTGCGGCTTCTCCTTTGTCTTTGGATGTGGGGTATCATTTCTCATAAGTTCCAGTGTCTTCCTGTCAATGATTGTTCAGCAGTTAGTTGTAATTCTGGTGCTCTTGCAAGAGGGAGTGAGTGCTCGTCGTTCTACTCCATCTTGCCATACTGAGTTGTGTATTTATTTTTTGATAGTTTGATTAATATGTGTCTTGGTGTGTTTCTCCTTGGATTTATCCAGTATGGGACTCTCTGCACTTCCTGGACTTGATTGACTATTTCCTTTCCCATGTTAGGGAAGTTTTTGACTATAATCTCTTCAAATATTTTCTCAGTACCTTTCTTTTTCTCTTCTTCTTCTGGGACCCTTATAATTCGAATGTTGGTGTGATTAATGTTGTCCCAGAGGTCTCTGAGACTGTCCTCAATTCTTTTCATTCTTTTTTCTTTACCCTCCTCTGCAGCAGTTATTTCCACTATTTTTTCTTCCAGGTCACTTATCTGTTCTTCTGCCTCCATTATTCTGCTACTGATTCCTCCTAGCATATTTTTAATTTCATTTATTGCTTTTTTCATAATTGTTTGTTTGCTCTTTAGTCCTTCTAGGTCCTTGTTAAACGTTTCTTGTATTTTCTCCATTCTATTTCCAAGATTTTGGATCATCTTTACTATCATTACTCTGAATTCTTTTTCAGGTAGATTGCCTGTCTCCTCTTCATTTGTTTGGTCTGGTGGGTTTTTACCTTGCTCCTTCATCTGCTGCATATTTCTCTGTCTTCTCATTTTGTTTAACTTACCATGTTTGGAGTCTCCTTTCTGCAGGCTGCATGTTCATAGTTCCCATTATTTTAGGTGTCTGCCCCCAGTGGGTGAGGTTGGTTCAGTGACTTGTGTAGGCTTCCTGGTGGAGGGGACTGGTGCCTGTGTTCTGGTGGGTGGGGCTGGATATTGTCCTTCTGGTGGGCAGGGCCACATCCAGTGGTGTGCTTTAGGGTGTCTGTGAAATTAGTATGACTTTAGGCAGCCTCTCTGCTAGTGGGTGGGGTTGTGTTCCTGTCTTGCTAGTTGTCTAGCATGGGGCATCCAGCACTGGAGCTTTCTGGCCTTTGGGTGGAACTGGGGTCTTAGTGTTGAGACAGAGATCTCTGGGAGAGCACTCACCAATTGATATTACAGGGGGTCCAGGAGGTCTCTGGTGGTCCAATGTCCTGAACTTTTCTCTCCCACCTTGTAGGCTCAGTCCGTACACCCAGCCAGAGTACCATGACCCTGCCAGCCACACAGCTCAGAAGACAAGGAAGCAAAAAAAGAAAAAGAAAGAAAACCAACAAGTAGAACCCTAAACCAATTGGTAAAAGCAAGACAAAACAGACAAAATCACACAAAGAAACGTACACATACACACTCACAAAAAAAGAAAAAAGAAAAAAAATTAAATAATAAAAGAAAAAAAATAGAAAATATTTTTTAAAAAAAGGAAGAGGAAGATAGCAACCAAACCAATAAACAAGTCCACCAATGATAACAAGCACTAAAAACTAAGCTAAGAAACATAAAACCAAAAACAAATCAGATGCAGAAACAAATCCCAAGTCTACAGTTGCTTCCAAAGTTCACTGCTTCAACTTTGGGAATGTTCATTGTCTATTCATGTATTCCACAAATGCAGGGTTTATCAAGTTGATTGTGGGGATTTAATCTGCTTCTCCTGAGGCTGCATGGAGAAATTTCCTTTTCTCTTCCTCGTTCGCTCAGCTCTTGGTGTTCAGCTTTGGTTTTGCCCCTGCCTCTGCATGTAGGTCGCCCTCGGGCATCTGTTCCCCACCCAGAAAGGAGGGGGTTAAAGCAACAGCTGATTAGGGCTCTTTCTCACTCAGGCAGGGGAGAGGGAGGGGTACAGTAGTCATAATAGGAATGCAAGGCAAGCCTGTGACAGCAGAGGCCACATGACTTTGCAAGAGCCTGAGGCACCCCGTGTGTCCTCCCAGAGAAGTTGTCCATGGATCACGGGACCCTGGCAGTGGTATGCTGCACAGGCTCCTGGGGGAGTGTGGGTAGTTACCTGCACTTGCACACAGGATTCTCGGTGGCGGCAGCAGCAGTGTTAGCAGTTCATGCCCATTTCTGGTGTCCGAGCTGATAGCTGCAGCTCACGCCCATCTCTGGAGCTCACTTAGGCAGTGCTCTGTCTTCTGTGGGCACGTGGAACAGGAATCCCCTCTCCTTGCACACCCTGAAACAATGGTCTCTTGTCTCTCAGGCAGGTCCAGACATTTCCCTGGACTCCCTCCTAGCTAGCTGTGGCACACTAGCCCCCTTCAGGCTCTTTTTACACAGCCAACCCCAGTCCTCTCCCTTGGTCTGACCTCCAAAGCCCAAGCCTCAGCTTTCAGCCCCCAACAGCCCCAGTGTGTGAGCAAAGTGTATCAGGTTGGTGAGTGCTGGTCGGCACTGATCCTCTGTGCGGGAATCTTTCCACTGTGCCCTCTGAACCCCTGTTGCTGTGCTCTCCTCTGTTGTTCTGAATCTTACCCCCTGGCCCACCCCCAGTCCCTGACAGTGACAGTGCTCCCTAGGTTGCAGAACCTTTTCCTCCTTCACAGCTCCCTCTCAGAAGTGCAGGTCCCATCCCTATTCTTTTGTCTCTGTTTTTTGATTTTCTTTTGCCTTACCCAGGTACATGGGGATTTTCTTGCCTTTTGGGGAGTCTGAGGTCTTCTGCCAGTGTTCAGTAGGTGTTTTGTAGGAGTTGTTCCACATGTAGATGTATTTTTGATGTATTTGTGGGGAGGAAGGTGATCTCCACGTCTTACTCCTCTGCCATCTTGAAGGTCTCCCGATATAATCTTTAGATGTTTGGATAACAGCCCTTTGTTGCAAATATCTTCTTCTCCTCAGTGCCTTTCCTTGTCACCCTTCTAATGGTGTTTATTTTTTTAAACAGAAGTTCTTAATTGTAATGTGGTCAAATTTTTAAATATTTTTTGTTTACTGCTGTTTCTGTTCTATTAAGATGTGTTTTGTATAATGAACAGGAAAAAAGAGCTTCTCCTATGCTGTCTTTGAAAGTCTTTATAGCTTTGTTTTTCACATTTAGATGTACATTACTTCTTGAATTGATTTCCTTATATAGTGTGAGATAAGCAATAGTTCATATTTTTTTTCTTTATGGTTACAAAATGCCCCAACACCACCAATTAGGTGGTGCCACTCTGTCATATATGAATGATAAATATATGCATATTTGCAATAGATGCATATCAAGTATCAATACATGAAGTTTCTGGGCTCTTTCCTATGCCCCCGGTCTATTTGTCCCTAACCTTAAGCCAGGCTATCTCATGTGATCACTGCTGACAGCATGGGGAGCAATTCCTCTCTCCTTGTTTGTCTTTGGCTGTTCTAGGATGTTTGCATTTTGAATTAATTTTAGAAACAATTTATCAAGTTCTACCAGATGCCTCCTCAGATTTTGACTGAGATTTGTATTGACATTTTTACCATATTGAAGCTTTCAAGCAATATCTCTGCATATTAGATCTTCTCTAGTGTATTAAACCAACTTGTTATTTTCTTTCCTCTGTAGATATCTTGCATCATCTTATGTTAGACTGATTATTAGGTATTTGAGATTTTAATCCTATTGAAGTGTGGCAGAATATGTCACCCTAAGATATGCTACTTTGGCATAAGGATTATTTTGAGCTAAAGTCACTTGAAAAACAAATGTGAGGGGGCATTCTGACATCTGCTTCCCATGTGAAAAATGTCCTTTCTGTACCAGGAGGAAACAAACGTTTTTGTCACCAAAGATGAGGAGTTAAGGCCTAGAGAATGGTACACAAACAGACTTGTCAGAGTAACTGTGACCAAACATTTAATCATTCCAAAGTTTTAGTTACTTTCCCACAGGGGCCCCTCTTTTCTCAACCTAATACATAAGCCCTCAGATTTTGCCACTTCTTTGGGTCTTCAGTTCCTTATGAGGGCTCCTGTGTCATCTAAAACTTATCTAACCAAATTTCTGTGCTTTTTTCTTGTTAATCTGTCTTTTGTTACAAAGCCCCAACTGAAAATTTAAGATGGATAGAGGAAAATTATTTCTTCTCCTATACTATGTTACAGTAAAATTTTTAATTTTGCTTTCTAATAGTGTTTTTCTGTAAGATGAGGTTATAATTGATTTTTTTATGTTTAGCAACCTTCTTAAACTCTCATTAATTCTAATTCATCATCTGAGGTCATAGCTCTTCCCACACATTGTATCTGTCATTTATAGTACGGCTATAACCAGGCAAAGGAGGAAACAATTTTCCAAGCTTCTGATCAAAGTGCATAGCATCCAGTGACAGAGCAAGGCATCCATCCATTCTGGCTGCATTGTCCATTTATGAGGACTCACTGGAGGCACTATGTGCAGTACACACTTGGGAGTAGCCCAGTGTGAGAAGTGGATATCTCTCTGGGAGCAGGACCAAAGGCAAGGCTGAGAGTCACAAAACTTTTGTAAAACCTGGATGAAAAGAGAGTTATGTGATGCAGTTAGATTTCTTGACATTCCATAACCTTTTAGAACCAGAATCTTCCTACACTCTGAAAAGTCCTTCCCCCTTTGTTTTCTATGTTTTCTTACAAAACCAACTTAAGTGTCTCTCTCACAACAGAAATAACTCTACACTTCCGGAGTGAGTTGCTCTGTCCTCTGAGCACGCTCACTAACTTTATCCTTATCCTCAAACAGCACATACCTCAGGCTATCATGGTACATATGTCCATACCTCTCTTTGTGTATCTGTTAATCCCAAATTCCTAATTTATTCGTACTTTCACGTTTCCCCTTTGGTAACCATGGGTTTTTTTTTCTATGTTTGTGAGTCTGTTTCTGTTTTGTAAATAAGTTCATTTGGACCATTTTTTTTTTAGATTCCACGTATAAGTGATCTCATGTGGTATATGTCTTTCTCTGTCTGTCTTGCTTCACTTAAGTATGATCATCTCTAGGTCCATCCTGATAGCCTATGATTCTTATACAGACACTGTGCCAGACATGAATTAAGTTCACATAAATCTTAAACTCACTAAACACAAAGTTTCATTGGTTTCATTTTGACTATATATCATCGGCATTAAATCTTGGAGGACTTTTCTGTGGGGGAACGGGTTACAATTCTTTATTTCCATTTAGGTTGCATGAACTCTGTGACTATTAAAGACCTACATGTGGATAGGTCTTTCTCCCTCTTCCTCTCTCTCTCTCTCTCTCTTTCTGTCTCTCACACACATGCACATGCACACACACACACTGAAGCAGAAACATTTTTCTAAAATGTAATTTGAAACAAAGAACACACCAAATATAAATTAATTAAAGAGAGGGACACATATTTTATGGTTAACTCTCAATATTTTGTACATATGAAATAAAATGAACGTTGAAGGCCAAAGCTATTACAACTTTACACTTGGGGAAAAAGGAATGCTATATTCTTGAGGAAGGCTCTGAAGATTGTTTCAAACCATCAATTCACATTTTTTTGGCCTCATTTTCAGTAAGATCGGATATAGTTTAGGGAGACATATAAAAGAGAAAAGAACAAGACTGTGACTTCACAATAATCTTGGTTCACCAAAGGTCCTTCTTCTTTGACGTAATTTCCTTCTATATAAAATAAAGGTTGAGGTTGAACCACATAACCCTCAAATCTCTCCCAGCTCTAATGTTCTAAAAATCTAAGAGGAAACCACATAAGTATTGGAGAGAAAAAAGGAAAGGGGAGGAGGGGAGAGAGAGGAAGGAAGGAAGGAAGGAAGAAAGGAAGGAAGGAAGGAAGGAAGATGGGAAGAAGTGGGGAAGAAGAATGGAAGGAAAATATGGGAGGCAGTGGAGAAGACCCTAGGATTAAGTTTTCTAAATGCCACTGAAATTGAAAAATGGAGATCCGAAATTACCTTACCTGAAAGTCATACCATTTGACCTTCCATACAGCATAAATAAGCAAAGTTGCAAGGCAAAACCTCTTCTGTCACAAGACTTGACCTGAAATGATGCTTTGGGGTTATTTATATGGAGATTTTAGATCTGACTAAAAAGCCAGAAGTCCCACAATTAGATTCACTTGGATAGAGTGAACTAAACTATACCACAAGGCAATTAAAAATAACACTAAGTTCACGCTCATGGGAAAGATTCCAGGGTAAAAAGCCTACTTGACATTTGTTGGGTCTTGTGGTTTGGGAAAAAGTCTAGTTCTAATTTTAGAGCCAGGTAAGGAAATTCCTATCTGTAATTATATAAAGAACATGATCTTGATGTTAGACATAATGTTTTCTGTAATTATCTTCCAAAGGGATGAATAAAACCCTTTCACTGAATTGAATATTCAGTGAAACAAATAATTCCATGACTTCAAAAACACATTGTCGTACATGTAGAACCAAATAATTATTTGGTGTAAAATTGGATTCAAATGCATTTTTCAGATCAGTACATAGGGTTTCAGATGCCTTGGTGACTGTGGCAAAGGAAAAGCATACAGCTTTCTGGTGATGATATAATAGAACATGCACTAGAGCTGGAAAGAGCTGCCAAAAGAAAACAAGTTGTCAAGTTGACCTTGAAAACTCCTCCCCATTGTTAGCCTCAGGTTTCTCATCCATAGAGTAAGTGTTTGATATGAAACAGCCTTTCCTGAGGGAAAGTTTTCACAGAACACTGTTTTCACAGGATGTTAGTAGTACCTGTGTAGTTGTCAAATGTACCTGGAGAACACTGGGGTCAACAAAGTTGTTGCTTGTGCAGTTCCTCACGTGATGTGTGTGATCTCACTGCACACCACATCCATACTTCTCCCCAGAACATTCCTCTCTGGGACATAGCATGCAGTGTTTCCCAAACTTTCAACATAAGGTGACTTTGATAGCCCCTCATTATGATGACATTGTACAGATCAATGAAACCTAGCAGGACCCATGGGTCTCCTGGACACAAGCCTTACTGTGTCCCCTATTTCTTGATTACAGGAAATAATCTTAATTCAGCCTCCATGACCTTCCCTGAGTTCCAAAGGGCAGGTTCAAACAGATGCTAATCAGGGAAGGGAGGAGAATGCAGAGACAAGGGAGGAGCAGTCAAAAAAAAAATAATGCAGCCTTGGGGCAGGGACCTGGTTCCCCCTCAAGGTATATACATAACAATATCATTGAGCTGTTTTGCAGATACTGAAACCACGCACCACCCCCCCCAGGTGGAAGAAGTTAACTATGCTGCCCACAAGGCCCAACACAAAGAAGAGGGTCTCTCAGATTATTACCAAACCCAAGGTAAGAATTATTAAGCCATCCACCTGTCCTGCAGGTAAGCCCCACCTGTGCTGTTGTAGCAGGTAAGCAGCCATACAAACACGCAAGCCATTTAACATGAGTGGGTGGGACTGTGTCCCAATAAAACATTATATAGGTTGAAGTTTGCTGATCCCTGCTCTATCTGTAGTTAGAGCTGAGAAGTTTGCTCTGAGTCTAATTATTTCATTTATTTTAATGTAATCTTTCTTCAGTTCTCTGCTTTGTCTGTGGTGATCAGTATCTTGGTGTAATCGATTTTATAAATGAGTTCTCCTCAGAACTAATGCTTCCTGAATCTCAGGAGCAATATCTTTAATGAATTCCGGGAGAATTGAAGCTATTACCTCTTCAAACATTATCTCCATTTTTTCTGCTTCCCCTCCTGGAACTCATATTAAATGTATGTTAAAAATGCTTAAATAGGGGGCTTCCCTGGTGGCGCAGTGGTTGAGAGTCTGCCTGCCGATGCAGGGGACACGGGTTCGTGCCCCGGTCCGGGAAGATCCCACATGCCGCAGAGCGGCTGGGCCCATGAGCCATGGCCGCTGAGCCTGTGTGTCCGGAGGCTGTGCTCCGCAACGGGAGAGGCCACAACAGTGAGAGGCCCGCGTACCACAAAAAAAATAAAATAAAATAAAATTTTTTAAAAAAATGCTTAACTACAACATTGTAAATCAACTATACTTCAATAAAATTTTTAAAAATTCTTCCCTAATCAATGTCACTCATATTCTGTTTCATAATTTCTTTCTTGTTTTTCTCTCGGCTGTATACTTTTTAGATGTTTCTTTCATTCATTAATTCTTAAGCTGGGTGTAACATGCTATTTCATACACTCAGTATTAATTTTTTTTTTATTTCTAGAAGTTCTTTTACTTTAAAAATCTGCCTTTCTTTTTCATAGTATTTTGTTCTTTTATGTTTTTCAATTTCATCTTGTATGCCTTTAATCTTTTCAAAAATATTTTATAGTGCTTATTTCATTGTTTTTCACTTGACATTTCTGAAGGTCTAACCCTCCAGTTTATTGCTTCTTTTGACTTTCATTCATGATGAATTATTTCCTCCTTTGCTTTTTGACTGTATATTGTGAGTTCATCAGTGACAGTGTTTTATCTATGGGAATCATGTGAGAAAGTGCCCCTCCAAAGGAAGTTTACATATACTTCTTGCCAGAAATCCATGTAAATGTGCTCTAAAATGATTTGTATGTTAATTTCTCAGCTTGGGAATTACTGTACTCCTCCAATAACACAAATCTGAACCCCAAATCCATGATAGTTGCAGACAGAATATTACGAGTTCTAAGACAGGCATTTTCTCCATTCAGAGCTCAGACTGAAGTAGGCAGGGTTTCACTGAGGGTGAAGACCTTTATGTTTCAGATCTGATGTGTGAATCTCAGTTTCAAATATGCACCTGTCTGGGGCCCAAAGACCTCTTCTCCTTACCCAGTATCAGCATTATAACCAAAGCCCTTGAATTACAAACAGCAGTAGCAAATTTCCACACGGCTGAGCTGCTGAGTCATAACTCACATTCCGTGTTTGTCATTTCCTTCTTTTCAGTTCCCTGAAAATTGCCTCACATTTTTGCTTTGGTTTCTTTTTCTTTTTTCCTAAAGGAAAAACATGGAATTTAAAGGGTGTTTGTTAAGCTTTATCCTGTACCTTACATGTTGGGAGAAGACAGGGTTTCCAAGACGTATATTTTGCATCATTGTAAGAAGAGTAACTTCTGCTTATTTAATATTTATTGGTTCAGACCCACTTTGGAAACAAATCTAAGGGCACAACGTAAATGTGTTCTCTTTGGAGATAACAGGCCTAGATTTAAATTTAATCTCTGACACTCATCCATTGTTTATTCTTAACCTTACTGAACCCCAATTACCTCCTTTTTAAATCAAAATAATAAATCCTATCTTTATCAGTCAGTTCAGTTGCAGAAAAAAATATTTTAACTGTCTAAAGAAGCAAGGAATTCCACACAGAGAGTTAGATGCTTACAAAAGTATTGGCAGAGTCAGACAGGCTGGCTCTAGACTTGGCCCCTGGGATTGACACCCAGAACTGGAGAACAGGCCACTCACTGGAGCTTCTGCCTTTGGGGGGCATGATGTTCACCGTGACACAGGATGAGGAAGCCACTGTACCATGACACAGCTGCACTATATCTGCTAGTCCACATATGCAAAACCCAAGCCTGATGCACACCCTCGGCCTTGCTTCTGGACACCGACTAGTGACCAGGAACTGGAAGGTGGCTGATGACAAAGCCAGCAGCACCCACACCATTGCCTTCCAAGTCTGTGCAAGGACTTCTGACTGGAGTAATAAATCACATTCAGAATTCTATCTGCAGTGCAGTATGGCAAAGGTAGGGTCTAGTTTTCCAGACTCTGCAGGACAGGATGCCAAGAGAGCCAACTCGTGATATTCACTCAAGGCTTATGAAACAATGCATGTGGAATGCTTGGCACTGAGCCTGGCAGACAGCAAATGCCCTTTTAGCTTCCAGTGCCCCGAGTCCTTCAAGGCCATTGCCCAGTGAGGTGGAATTTGTGCCACCTCAGAGATTCCTCGGCCATGAACACATGGGGCTCACTCACTCATGCAGGCATTAATTTCACCAAAACCTGATAGGTTTTTTGAAAATAGACATGAGATATTGATTTAGGAATTGAGCCCATGGTTCTCCTCCACAGGGTCCAGTACTTAACCACTCAGGCAGGGATTAATGCACCAACCCTAGCGGCTGCAGTGTCAGCTCTGAAGGCTGTCACTGTGTCCAAAGTAGAGAAAGCACTGTTCCAAATGATGGCCTACTTGCAGCAGTGCAGAGCGCAAGCAGCTTGGTGCCAGCATTCCTGGGACACAAAGCCCCAAGGCCAAGGGTGTCCCTGAGCAGCGCCAGCCAGACCAGGGTCAGGCTCCTCATCCGGAGCCACCTTTACCTTCTGCTGGTGTGAAATGCAGCTCCTAACACCTTCCTCTGCATCGTGTATAACGTGGAGGGCTGCATGCAGGTGAAAAAGGAGCATAAACACTCTAGTTGAAGGTATTTGATACAGAAGAAATAAACTAAAATTATGTTAATTTTATAATATAATAAAAAATAAAATAAAACTTCCCTAAGTACCCTTCTCCTAACACTGTGAAGTATATGTTTACAAATTATTATTAAATAGACGAGTTAGACAATTATGCATATGCATAATTATGCAATTATACTCTGAAGTGCTTCAATGTAGGAGAATTTTAAGTGGACACAAGGGACAACAAAGCAGAAAAGGTTTCTATGTTGCATGACTCAGCATGGCATTGACCAGCTCATCTGTGACCCACATCCAAGGCTGGGAAAGTCAGAGCTGTCAGAGAGAGTCCTCTGGTTCACTGTTTCCACATTCATTTCACCTAATTCCCAGAGTGACTTCTGAGGCTGGCACAGGCTACTCGCCTGACAGTTTCATTTGTTCCTGGAGAGAGCTGCAAGCCTGGACATTTTAAGGTAGATCTTGTTTCATTTGGGTGTAATAGCATCCGTTAGAGGTCTGGGTCCCAGAAATCAATATTATCCTTATAAAAATATCAGAATTGATTACAAAAAAAGATGAAAAATAAGGCACAGACATATGTTTTGCAAAGATGTATAAAGGCTTTATGACCAAATATTCAATATGTGTAACATCATCATCATTTGGGGGCACAGGGGTTTCTGCCTACACTGCACTGGCTGTAGTTTCTCATAACAAGCTTGGGGAAACTGGACTGAAGAGGACATGTCTTCTTCCTGGGAAACCTCTTATATTGAACTTCCATTCAAAACCAGGATTATCGGTGTAAGTCTTCTCTTTGCTAGCTGGGTGTTTTCCCATGCCTCCAAAATAAGGGAGCAAATTGGCAAACACCGGGCAGGGATATTTCCATCCAGCTCCTTCTGAAATGTTTAACTCCGAACACATTTGTGTCTTTGCTGGGGATCCTTTTAATGTGTCCACTGACTCTGACATCAGCACCATAGGCCATACTTGTCACCATTACATAGGTTCTAACAGAGGCATGTGCAAGCCAAGCTCTCCCAAGTCAAGGGCCACCTGCTTCAGAATCCCCAGGGAACGGGCGGCATGTTAAAGCAAGAGGAAATAAAAACTGGGCATGAGTGCCACTTTCTACTTGGTTTCAATTCTTATATTTTCATCTTATTTTTTCCTCACTGAGGAAACTTTCTATGGTAATAATACATATTTGTTGAACATAAAAAGTACCAGGCATAAATAGACATTTCACCGAAGAAGATATACAAATGGCCAAAAAGCACATGAAAAGATGGTCAACATTACTAATCATTGGGGAAATGTAAATCAAAACTGCAGTGGGATACTACCTCACACCCAATAGGATAATTGTTATAAAAAATAACAACAACAACAACAGAAAATAAGTTTTGGTGTGGATGTGAAGAAATTGGAATCCTCATGCATTGCTGATGGGAATGTAAAATGGTACAGCCACTGTGGAAAACAGTATTACAGTTCCTAAAAAATTTAAACATATAATTACCATTTGATCTGGCAATTCCACTTCTGAGCAGTCATCCAGAAGAAGTGAAACTAGGGACTCAAGCAGATATTTATACACCCATTTCATAGTAGCATTATTCACAATAGCCAAAAGGAAATAATCCAAATGGCCATCAAAAGATGACTAGATAAACAAAATGTGGTCTATCCATACAGTGGAATATTATTCAGTCTTTAAAAAGAAGGTAATTTTAACACATGCTACGACACAGGTGAACCTTGAAGACACTACACTAAGTAACATAAGCCAGGCACAAAAGGACAAATATTCAATGATTCCGCTTAGTAGTCCCTAAAGTAGTCCAGTTCATACAGACAGAAAGTAGAATGGTGGTTGCCAGGGACTAGGAGGGTGTGGGGGGAATGAGGAGATGTTATTTAGGTACAGTGTGAGAAAAAGAAAAAGTTCTAGAGATGGATACTGGTGATGGTTTCACAACAGTGTGAATGTACCTAATGTCATTGAACTGTAATCTAAAAGCAGTTAAGATGGTAAAATTTATATTACGTATATTTTACAAGTGAAAAAAATGGTTTTTCACAGATATAGTTCTTACTGGCTCTTATACACTATCACCTTACTTGGAATTCTCCCAGAGCCTCTCCTAACAGGTGTCACCAGCCTCATGTGGCAGATGAGGAGATGTGACATGCAGACTTATGGCCTCAGCACCCATAGCAGGTCACTGAACCCCAGGACATCTGCTCATTCAATCACAAGAAAAGCCAGGCAACAGCAACACTGCAATGCCACCACACAGCACGCAGAGCAATGCAGGCACCCAGACCGCAGGCCTCTATGTGCTCCTTGGAAAACGGGCCTCAGGCACATGTGTCTCCAGCCCAGCAACCTGAACAGCTCTCCAGCCAGGTCTAAAGGGGTGAAACCGCTCCTCATTTAGAGACTACAAAGGGGAGTTGCTCAAATCTCAGCAACTCAGTTCTTCCATGAAATATCTATGCAAGTAGGAAACCAGTCTACAAGGCCAATGCTTGTGGAAGGAGCCTAGCTGTTTAGGTGTGTTGCTTTTACTTAATTAAAATGATATTTAATAGGTATGTCTTCCCCTCTTTGGTGTTTTCCTAAAAGTCCTAACACACTAATTAAGTGATGTGATTTTATTCACTCAAGTGTTACTGATTAACTACTACATGCAAGAAAATCTTAAAAGGCGAAAGTTTCATATCCTATTCTCAAGAAATCTACATCCCCCTAGATTGAAATTCTCATCTTCTTTCCTCACTCTCTACTAAATTGGCCAGAAAGAAGACATGCATGAAAGATGGCATCTAAAGCCCAGCCCAGAAAAACAAGTTCTACGCAGCCAGTGATCCACTGCCCAGTATGCAGAGTTTGAAAGGTGAAATTATTCATTTTTGTTTGAAATTCTTTTCAGCCATTATAGAGGTTCTTTGTTGTTATTGTTATTGAGGTAACACTGACTGATAACATTATATAAGTTTCATGTGTACATAATATTTCTATTTCTCTATAGCCTACAACCACCACCCAAAATTTGTTTTTTACCCATCAAATACAGTTCATCCCCTTTATCCATTTCATCCTCCCCACCCCTGCCCTTCTAGTAACCACTACTCTGTTCTCTGTATCTATGCATTCATTTTTGTTTGGTTTGATTTGTTCATTTATTTTTGTTTCTTTATTAGTTTTTTTATATTCTATGTACAGGTAAAAGAAATTGAAGACAACACAAATACATGGAGAGATATCCTGTGCTCTTGTATTGGAAGAACTAATATTGTTAAAATGACCATACTACCCAAAGCAATCTACAGGCTCAATGCAAACCCTATCAAAATACCAAGGAGGTTTTTCACAGAATTAGAACAAAAAATTATAAAATTTGTATGGAATCACAAAAGACCCAAAACAGCCTGAACAATCCTGAGAAAAAAGAACAAACCTGGAGGTATAATAGTCCCTGATTTCAAACTATATTACAAAGCCATAGTAACCAAAACAGCACTGCATTGACACAAAAACAGACACATAGATAAAATGGAACAGAATTGAGAGCCCAGAAAAGAACACACACATATATGGACAATTAATTTATGACAAAGGAGCAAAGGACATACACAGAGAAAGGACAGTCTCTTCAATAAATAGTGTTGGGAAAATGGGGACAGCTACCTGAAAAAAAATGTAACTAGACCACTATCTCACACCATACACAGAAGTTAACTCAAAATGGATTAAAGACTTGAATGTAAGACCTGAGACCATAAAACTCCTGAAGGAAAACACAGGCAGTACACTCTTTGACACTCGTCTTAGTAATATCTTTCTAGATATGTCTCCTCAGGCAAGGGAAGCAAAACAAAAATAAGCAACTGGGACTACATCAAACTAAAACACTTCTGCACAGCAAAGGAAACCATTAATAAAATGAAGACAGGCTACTGAATGGGAGAAAATATTTGTAAATGATATAACCCATAAGAGGTTAATGTCCAAAATATGTAAAGAATTCACACAATTCAACATCAAAGAATCAAACAACTGGGGAGGAGTCAAGATGGGGGAATAGGAGGAAATGGAATTCACCTCTCCTCACAAGTACATCAAGAATATATGTACAAATGGAACAATTCTCACAGAACACCTGCTGAACACTAGCAGAAGACCTCAGACACTTAAAAGGACAAGAAAATCCCCACACAACTGGGTAGGATGAAAGAAAGAAAAAAAGAAAAGAAAAGAGGAAATAGGAAGGAACAAGAACCCCTGGTAGGGACCTGAAGAAATCAAAAAATACCTAGAAACAAATGACAATAAAAACACAACGACCCAAAATCTATGTGATGCAGCAAATGCAGTGCTAAAAGGGAAGTATATATCAATACAATCCCACCTCAAGAAACAAGAAAAATCTAACCTTATACCTAAAGCAACTAGGGAATGAAGAACAACAACAAAAAACCCAGGAGATTCAAGATGGCAGAGGAGTATGTGGACGTGGAGTTCACCTCTCTCCATGGATTCATCAGGAATACACCTATAGATGCAACAAATCTCACAGAACACCCACTGAAAACTAGCAGAAGACCTTGGACACTGGAAAGGACTATAAAAATCCCTGCATAACTGGGTAGGATGGAAAAAAAAGAAGGGAGAAAGAGGAGGAGAGGGAGCGGGATGGGACCTGCACACTGGGGTGGGGGAGCTGAAGCAGAGGAGATATTCCCAAATTCAGGGAAACCTCATCTCTGATGGGGAAATCAATTGGGACAGAAGGGAAGCATTTGAGGCTGTTGGAAGAGGGTGAAGCTGCCGATCTCTGGCAGATGGGACAGAATTAGAGATACACAGAGGGTCCATACCACGGCCCTACATGCCCCAGACTGGGACATGCTTCACAGGTTTGCAAGGGGACTGGGAGCTGGAACGTAGGGATTGGAGAACAGGCCTGGAGTGGCAACTGCTGTTGGCTGTGGGGAGATGGACTGAGGGGACAGGAGGGAGGAAATCCTCAGCAGGGAATGCCTATGAAGGAAGACTGGACTGTCATGGAAGCAGGGCACTATGCTGAGTCACACAGGGGAAGGAGCCATTATTGTAACCTCTCTCTCCCCACACAGTGGCATCTGCCCATGACAATAAAAGAAGCACACTGAGGGCTGTCTCTTGTGTGCCAGCTTCCAAGCAATAAAAAAAAAAAACCCTCAGAGCTGACCCTCATGTGCCAGCTGCAGGGCAATTAAAACAAAAAAAGCCCTCTCAGGGCTGACCCTCACACCCTTGCTGCCAGATGCCAGAAAAACCCTGGCTGGGGCTGACCCTCACGTGCCTTATGCCAGGTACCAGAAAAGGCCAAAACTAGGGCCATATCTCTTGCACCCATGGCTGTCAGCTTCCCTGTGCATTTGGTGCCACCACGGCTCCATGATGCAAGCAATCATACCACATCTGCACACTGTCCTAACAGGGACTGACCCAAGAGCTCCAAGGCAGCCTCAGGACCATACTCCTGTGGGTGGACCACATGCAGAGGTGGGGATAAAAACAAAGTTGAACTCCAGGGCTAACTAAGGAAGAAGATCAAAAATCTTTCCATCAGCTGTACAAGCTGCAGATTAACTCCCTGCTATCAGCTAGGTAGATTCTGCATCTGTGGAATACCTGAATAGACAATGAGTGTTCCCACAAATTAAAACAGTCTAGCTCTGGTAGCTGGAAAGAGGAAATAGGCAAACTACCTGAAAAAGAATTCCAAGTAATGATAGTAAAAATGACCCAAAATTGTGGAAATAGAACAGAGAAAATACAAGAAACATTTAACAAGGACTTAGAAGAAATAAAGAGCAAACAAACAGTAATGAAAACAAAATAACTGAAATTAAAAATATTGTAGAAGGAATCAATAGCAGAATAACTGAGGCAGAAGAACGGATAAGTGAGCTGGAAGATAGAATGGTGAAAATAACTGCCACAGAGAAGAATAAAATAAAAAGAATGAAAAGAATGGAGGACAGTCTCAGAGACCTCTGGGAAAACATTAAGTGCATTAACATTCAAATTATAGGTGTCACAGAAGAAGAAGAAAAAAGAAAGGGTCTGAGAAAATATTTGAAGACATTATAGTTGAAAACTTCTCCAACATGGGAAAGGAAATAATCAAGTCCAGGAAGTACAGAGAGTCCCATACATGATAAACCCAAGGAGAAACATGCTGAGACACATATTAATCAAACAAAAATTAAACAAAAAGAAAAAATATTAAAAGCAACAAGGGAAAAGCAACAAATAACATACAAGGGAATCCTCATAAGGTTAACAGCTGATATTTCAGTAGAAACTCTACAGGACAGAAGGGAGTGTCCAGATATATTTAAAGTGATGAAAGGGAAAAAACTACAACCGAGATTACTGTACCCAGCAAGGCTCTCATTCAGATTCAACAGAGAAATCAAAACCTTTACAGACAAGCAAAAGTTAAGAGAATTCAGTACCACCAAACCAGCTTCACTGCAAATGCTAAAGGAAATTCTCTAGGCAGGAAACACAAGAGAAGGAAAAGATCTGAAAAAACAAACTCAAAACAATTAAGAAAATAGGAATAGGATCATACACATCGATAATTACCTTAAATGTAAATGGATTAAATACCCAACCAGAAGACAAAGACTGGCTGAATGGATATAAAAACAAGACCCATATATATGCTGTCAAGAAGAGACCCACTTTAGACCTAGGGACACATACAGACTGAAAGTGAGGGGATAGAAAAAGATATTCCATGCAAATGGAAATCAAAAGAAATCTGGCGTAGCAATTCTCGTTTCAGATAAAATAGATTTTAAAATAAAGACAATTACAAAAGACAAGGAAGGACACTATATGATGATCAAGGGATCAATCCAAGAGGAAGATATAACAATTGTAAATATCTGTGCACCCAACACAGGAGCACCTCAGTACATAAGGCAAATGCTAACAGCCATAAAAGGGGATATCAACAGTAACACAATAAGAGTAGATGACTTTAACACCCCAGTTTCACCAGTGTACAGATCATCCAAAATGAAAATAAGGAAACACAAGCTTTAAATGACACATTAGACCAGATGGACTTAATTGATATTTATAGGACATTCCATCCAAAAACAACAGAATACACTCTCTTCCCAAGTGCACACAGAACATTCTCCCGGATAGATCACATCTTGGGTCAAAAATGAAGCCTCAATTTAAGAAAATTGAAGTCGTATCAAGCATCTTTTCAGACCACAACACTATGAGACTAGATGTCAATTACAGGAATAAAACTGTAAAAAATACAAACACACTGAGGCTAAACAATATGCCACTGAACAACCAGGAGATCACTGAAGAAATAAAAAAATACCTAGAAACAAATGACAATGAAAACACGATGACCCAAAACCTATAGGATACACAAAAGCAGTTCTAAAAGGGAAGTTTATAGCAATAAAATCCTACCTTAAGAAACAAGAAAAATGTCAAATAAAGAACCTAACCTGACACCTAAAGCAATTTGAGAAGAAAGAAAAAAAATACCAACCATAATTAGCAGAAGGAAAGAAATCATAAAGATCAGATCAGAAATAAATGTAAAAGAAATGACAGAAACAATAGTAAAGATCAATAAAACTAAAAGCTGTTTCTTTGAGAAGATAAAATTGATCAACCATTAGCCGGATTCATCAGAAAAAGGGGAGACTCAAAACAACAGAATTAGAAATGAAAAAGGAGAAGTAACAACTGACACCACAGAAATACAAAGGATCATGAGAGACCACTATAAGCAACTATATGCCAGTAAAATGGACAACCTGGAAGAAATGGACAAACTCTTAGAAAAGTACAACCTTCCAAGACTGAATCAGGAAGAAATAGAAAACATGAACAGACCAAGCACAAGCATGAAATTGAAACTGATTAAAAATCTTCCAACAGGGCTTCCCTGGTGGCACAGTTGTTGAGAGTCTGCCTGCCAATGCAGGGGACATGAGTTCGTGCCCCAGTCCAGGAAGATCCCACATGCCGCAGAGCAGCTAGGCCCGTGAGCCATGGCCACCGAGCCTACATTTCTGGAGCCTGTGCTCTGCAATGGGAGAGGCCACAGCAGTGAGAGGCCTGTGTACCACACACACACACACACACAAATCTTCCAACAAACAAAAGCCCAGGGCCAGATAGTTTCGCAGGCAAATTCTATCAAACATTTAGAGAAGAGCTAACACCTATCCTTCTCAAGCTCTTCCAAATTATAGCAGAAGGAGGAAGACTCCCAGACTCATTCTATGAGGCCACCATCACCCTGATACCAAAACCAGAAAAAGATGTCACACACAAAAAGGGAAAACTACAGGACAATATCACTGATGAACATAGATGCAAAAATCCTGAACAAAATACTAGCAAACAGAATCTAACAGCACATTAAAAGGATCACACACCATAATCAAGTGGGATTTATCCCAGGAATGCAAGGATTCTTCAATATACCCAAATCAATCAATGTGATACACCATATTAACAAATTAAAGAATAAAAACCATCTCAATAGATGCAGAAAAATCTTTTGTCAAAATTCAACACCCATTTATGATAAACACTCTCCAGAAAGTGGGCACAGAGGGAACCTATCTCAACATAATAAAAGCCATATATGACAAACCCACAGCAAACATCATTCTCAATGGTGAAAAACTGAAAGCGTTTCCTCTAAGATAAGAAGACAAGGATGTCCATTCTTGCCACTTTTATTCAACATAGTTTTGGAAGTTCTGGCCACAGCAATCCGAGAAGAAAAAGAAATAAAAGAAATCCAAAATAGAAAAGAAGAAGTAAAATTGTCACTGTTTGCAGATGACCTGATACTCTACATAGAAAATCCTAAAGATGACACCAGGAAACTACTAGAGCTAATCAATGAATTTGATAAAGTTTCAGGATACAAAATTAATACACAGAAATCTCTTGCATTTCTATACACTAAAAACAAAAGATCAGAAAGAGGAATTAAAGAAGCTACCACATTTACCACTGCAACAAGAAGAACAAAATACCTAGGTATAAACTTACCTAAGGAGGCAAAAGACCTGTACTCAGAAAACTATAAGATACTGATGAAAGAAATCAAAGATGACACACACAGATGGAGAGATATACCATGTTCTTGGATTGGAAGAATCAACATTGTGAAAATGACTATACTACCCAAAGCAATCTACAGATTTAGTGCAATCCCTATCAAATTACCAATGGCATTTTTCACAGAATTAGAACAAAAAACTTTATAATTTGTATGGAAACACAAAACCCTGAATAGCCAAAGCAATCTCAAGAAAGAAAAACAGAGCTGGAGGAATCAGGTTCCCCAACTTCAGACTATAATACAAAGCTACAGTAATCCAGACAACATGGTACTGGAACAAAAACAGAAACATAGATCAATGGAACAGGATAGAAAACCCAGAGATAAACCCATGCACCTATGGTCACCTAATCTATGACAAAGGAGGCAAGAATATACAATGGAGAAAAGACAGTCTCTTCAATAAGTGGTGCTGGGAAAACTGGACAGCTAGATGTAAAAGGCTTAAGTTAGAACACTCCTTAACACCATACACAAAAATAAATTCAAAATGGATTAAAGACCTAAATGTAAGGCCACACACTATAAACCTCTTAGAGGAAAACATAGGCAGAACACTCTTTGAGATAAATCTCAGCAAGATCTCTTTTGACCCACCTCCTAGAGTAATGAAAATAAAATAAGAAATAAACAAAAGTGACATAATTAAACTTAAAAGCTTTTGCACAACAAAGGAAACCATAAACAAGACAAAAAGACAACCCTCAGAATGGGAGAAAAGATTTGCAAATGAAGTAACTGACAAGGAATTAATCTCCAAAATATATAAATAGCTCATTCAGCTCAATATCAAACAATCAATCCTATCAAAAAATGGGCAGAAGACCTAAATAGACATTTCTCCAAAGAAGATATGCAGATGGGCAACAAACACATGAAAATTTGTTCATCACTAATTATTAGAGAAATGCAAATCAAAACTACAATGAGGTACCACCTTACACTGGTCAGAATGACCATTATCAAAAAATCTAGAAGCAATAAATGCTGGAGAGGGTGTGCAGAAACAGGATCCCTCCTACACTATTGGTGGGAATGTAGATTGATACAGCCACTATGGAGAACAGTGTGGAGGTTTTAAAAAACTAAAAAAAAAAACTACTATATTACCCAGCAATCTCACTCCTGGGCATATATCTGGGGAAAACCATAATTCAAAAAGATACATGCGGGGCTTCCCTGGTGGCGCAGTGGTTGGGAGTCCGCCTGCCGATGCAGGGGACATAGGTTCTTGCCCCGGTCCGGGAAGATCCCAAATGCCACGGAGCGGCTGGGCCCGTGAGACATGACGGCTGAGCCTGCGCGTCCGGAGCCTGTGCTCCGCAGCGGGAGAGGCCACAGCAAGTGAGAGGCCCGTGTACTGCAAAAAAAAAAAAAAAAAAAGATACATGCACCCCAACATTCATTGCATGTCCTACATGTCCATCAACAGAACAATGGATAAAGAAGATGTGGTACGTATATATAATGGAACATTACTCACCCACAAAAAGGAATGAAATTTGCAGAGACATGGATAGACCTAGAGACTGTCATACAGAGTATGTAAGTCAGAAAGAGAAAAACAAATATATAGTATCACTTATATGTAGAATCTAGAAAAATGATACAAATGAACTTATTTGCAAAACGGAAATAGAGACACAAATGTAGAGAAAAAATGTATGGATACGTGGTGGGGGTGGGGGTGGATGAATTGCGAGAATGGGATTACTCCAATATTTGGTTAACATGCCTGAATAATAGGCCCCCACATAGTTCACACCCTAACCCCTGGAAACTGGGAGCGTTATCTTACATGGCAAAAAGGACTTGACAAGTGTGAATAAGTTAAGGCTCTTTGGATGGAGGACATTTTCCTGGGTAGTACGGATGGATGCAAAGTAAATACAATGGTCCTTATAGGAGGGAAGCAGAGGTGTCAGAGTCAGAGGAGATGTGACAATGGAAGCAGACACTTGAGAGCTGTGGAGCCAAGAGTTAAGGAATGAGGGACATAGCCCTGTTGATTCACGTAAGACTTCTGACCTCCAAAGTTGTAAGAGAAAAAACTTGTGTTTCTTTAAGTCAATAATTTGTTACAGCAGCAATAGAAAACTAATGCAATACCTTTTCAGTCTATTTATCTATGGCATTGCTCTTGCTCTTTCTGTTTGGGTTTTGTATTTCATTTGTTGAAGAAACAGGGCCACTTGTCCTGTAAAATTTCCCATGTGTTGCATTTGTCTGGCCACATCCCTGGGTTGTGTTTAACTTGTTCTTCTATTTTTTCACTTCCTGTAAACTGTCAGTTTGATCTAGAAGCCAAGTCAGATATAAGTAAAGATTGATCGGTGTCTTATGATGTTCCCATAGCCTTTCAACAATGGTTTTTGTGACATTGCCGTAAAGGAAGGAAAACGGTCATACTCCCATAACTTCTGTAGTTATTGGTTAGATTTATTCCACACAAAGAACCTTTCCTAATCAAATGTCCATGTACTCTTAGGTACAGTTTGAATGGAAAAGGTAGAGTAAATATTTGTTTTTTTAATCAATTTTCAGAAGAATGAATTAATTTTCTGTATCCATCAAAGGAGTTTAATGAACTGTTATTTTTAAAGTTTTATAATAATTCCATGGACTTTAACATATTTGATGTATTTTGATTCATTGCAGTGATTATTCTTTTGGCTCTTAATTGCCTCCTCTGGCTGGTGGGTGGCCCTGGGTATGGCTGTTGACAGGTATGTTTGGTTCTCCTGCACAGCCTCTGACAGCTCAGCTCCTCTCTGGGTCTCAGGGTGCTGGCCCAAATGCAGATTTTCTTTTCCAGTGAAAGGTAGCTGTTTGAGACTGTCATTTTTTTTTTTTTTTTTTTGCAGTACGCGGGCCTCTCACTGTTGGGGCCTCTCACTGTTGTGGCCTCTCACTGTTGTGGCCTCTCCTGTTGCAGAGCACAGGCTCTGGACGCGCAGGCCCAGAGGCCATGGGTCACAGGGGCAGCCACTCCGCAGCATGTGGGGTCTTCCCGGACCAGGGCACGAACCCGTGTTCCCTGCATCGGCAGGCAGACTCTCAACCACTGCGCCACCAGGGAATCCCGAGACTGTCATTTTTATATGGGGTGTCATGCTAAGCTCTCTCTCCCTGGGTGGGTCAAAGCCACAGTTAGTACCAGCATGTGCATGAGAAGAGCCTGGGCTCATGTCCTTGGGCTGGATCTTTATCTGGTCTAAAACTAGTAAAGTGCAGGGGCTGGTTTGCACCAACTCAGAGAGGTGACTGTACTGTTCCAAACCCTGTTTTCAGTGTCACACTGGCAGCTTGAAATCAGCCATGGTAGGGGTAATTACACCACGGAAGTTGATAAACATAAAAAATAAGAGCTCTTTTCCCTGGGAATATGCTATTAAACATTTACCACACACCTCTGTAAACCCCCACAGGCCACCCAACATTGGCCTGAATTCCTCATCTGGCTCTGATTTTTATTTTTTCTTTTTGGCTCCTGGGAATTTCCATTAATTTGTTCCATTTACATTTAATGCTACATGTGATCCAAAATGCATTTGTGTTTGTAGCAGGAAAGAGGGCCATCCAGAGTGCCAAGTTGTTAGAAACGTCTATAGATAACTGTGACAGAATTTGAGATAGGGAGAGGGTGAAAATACTAGGCAACCTGGCCACTGCCCCCCACCATGAAACTTTCCCACAATGCCTACTTTACAAGGCAATAGTAATTACTACAGCAAACAGGGAAAGTGCTGTGACCAGGGAGTGCAGATTCAGCCTCAGGGTACAGGAGAAACTCCTACATGATCTTTCCAAATCAGTGAGAAAAAGATAGGTTAGGCCTCAAATTATAAGTAATGATATTAAAATAATTTTAAAATAATTAGAATATTTAACAAATAAGTTCCAGTTAAAGCACATCTCAGTTTTTCAAATGAAAATAAAATAATACAATTTAGGTGAATACTTTAATATTGTTTTCACAATCAAATGTCACAAATTGATATGTCATCAAAGCCAAAAGCTAGGAAGAAAAATATTGATGGGATTTATCCCTATAATATAAAACATATGTCAATTTTTTTTCATGAACAAATAAGACAAGTGACAGAGTTTAAATTATCTTCAATATGTATGGATATTTTTGAACTTGACACAATGATTCTAAAATTCATTAGACAATAACTAGAAATAAACAACTGAAAGAGAAAAATGACACAGAACCTGCATCAATGAACATTAAAGATTATTATAAAGCTACAACAGTTACAAGAGCATTATTCCAGTTCAGAAATAGACTGGCAGGTAGGGTTAGCCCATCCCATTGCATATAATGCTGGGGCCCAGGGTAGTCCACTCCAAAATATGTTTCAATGGCATATTGATTATTTTGAATTAATTTTTTTAAGAAGCAGCCAGTGCAAGAGGGACTCTCTCACCCTCCATTTTTTCTCCCTGAAAGTGTAACAGAGAACAAACCTGACTCCATGTTGGACCTATTACTTTAGCTCTAATGCTTTTGTGCTCTGTTGCTTGTGCTTAGTCATGCTGGCTCTTCACCTTTTGTAAAAGAATGTTGTCTATAGCCTGAAATATACAGGATAGCCTATTCTCAGGGCTCTGACCTTTAAGAGTCCATTTGTATAGAGATAAAAAGTTGCAGAATAGAAAATAACAATTGTCTTATTGGAGGTTTATAGGAACATTGAGACCAGACCTATGTGAATAGCTGCAAGAACAAAGGATTCCTGCACCAAGAAGTTTGCAACAATCAATCACACCCGCTCCCCTTCTAGTATAAAAGAAGACTGAATTCGAACTCGGCAAGATGTTTCTTTGGGACACTAGTCCACCATCTCAGTCTGCTGGCTTTCCAAATAAAGTTGCTATTCCTTGCCCCAAAAACTTGTCTCTCGATTGATTGGCCTGTCGTGTGGTGAGTAGTAAGAGCTTGAACTCAGTAACAATAGCAGGAAACAATAGTAACAATAGAACTCAGTAACAATAGCAGGAAACAAATCTCTGATTTGTGCCCTTCCTGTATCTGGAGGTAGAAGGACACCCTTATCACCAAAGATAGGGAATTCAGGAGAGAGGCCTATATAAACAAACCTTGTTACTTCTTTAATTTACTACCTCAAGCCCAAACTCTGTTTAGATTGCTTACTAATTAAGCATGCAAAGCCTAAGTTTCTTTGTCCTGTCAATTCTTCACAAATTTATTCTTTGTCTAAAAAGTATAAAAGCTGCCTGCTTTGCCTACTTCTTAGGTCCCATTTCTATGAGATCTCCATACACATGAATTATAACTTGTTTCTTTTTCTGTTGTTAATCTGTCTTGTGTCAGTTTTATTTTTAGTCCAGCCACAAGATCTCAAAGGGGATGGAGGGGGGAACTTCCCCCACTCCAATAATAGGAATGTATAAGTAATCATTTTAATGATTGGAAAAAGAAAAAGTTATTCCATAGATAATGCTGACCCAATTGATTAACTCTAAAGAGAAGAATAAAGCTAGAGTTCATTGTTGCAAGACACACTAAGATATATTCTAGTGTAAAGTATATCCTAGGTAGCTCTCAGGGTAAAGCTTTTGTAATTAATTCTTGGTGAATTTAAAAATATAAGAAAAATCAGTTAAATAACTAGAGCCAATATAGGACTTTTCTGGAAAATCTCTCTGCTACAAATTTGGAAACATAAGACTTGATAAGAATACTGAAACATGGAAACTCACATGTCTGGTGGGTGGGAGTGTGGTTTGAAGATTCACACTAAGGTTGAGGGTCTACAAAGACATCAGTCTAATGGCGCCTCTCCTAAGACACCTCCCCTGAAAACCAGGGAGACCTGAGCCAGGATGGTCATGGGGGCTTCGATCGAGGTAATGATGAAATAGAACCAGGTGAGTGCCCTCAACAGGGAAACATAATAGTGAAATTGAGCAGGACCCTGCAGAGGTACTGGGCACAGAAGACTTTCTGTTCCCCATTTCCAGTTCACAGGGAACAGACCACAGCCTTCATGACCTTCCCTGAGTTCCAAAGGGCAGATTTGAACAGTTGCTAATCAAGGGAGGATCAACAAAGAAAGCACCTGAGGCAAGATTAAAGGGACCAGAGAAGCTCATCAAGATTAGGAGTCCGACCACCTGAGATGAGATTAAAGGAGTGCAGACCTTGAACACACCCTAATCTTGTCAGAGACCCCACCCTTGAACAACTGCTGCAAAACCCCTCATCAAATCCTCTGGGATTGGGACACATAGCTTTTTGGGGCAGGAGCCCACTGCGTCCCCCTTTGCCTGCAATACAGCTATTTTCTACTTCACCCAAAACTCTGTCTCCAAGATTTGATTCAACACCAGTACAGAGAGCCTGAGCTTTCAGCGTCAATACCACCTAGTTACATGATAAACTGACAAACAAGATCTACATCTACCAATTCAGAAGAGTCTCCCAAAATATTAAGTGAATAGAGTGAGATTAGATAAAGAATCATAATCCTTACATAAATACCTAAACATACAAATAGAATAGATATATTGTTTAAGAACAAAAACATTCTGAGTAAACGTACAAAAAAAAGCTTGCACACTAAAGATGACTTGTCAAATTCAAGGTGGTGGTAACTTCTGTGAGCAAGCCAAGGGGCAGCAATGGGGTTTAATAATAACTCTATTATCAATGTTTCATTTTTTTAAAAATGATCTAATGCAAAAGCATAAGCCAATAATGTCTGCTAACTGCAATCAGCATGTACATCAATGTTTGGTATATTTTTCCTTAAGTTTCCTGAACAATTTTATAATTAATAATTTTAAACTGATTAAAGAGAAGAAAATATAAAGTTTAGGTGCTCTCAAATGAGAAATACATTTCTAGGTCAAACAGGATAAGACATAAAATAAAAATTAGAATAAAATAAAATAAAAAATTAGAATACCCCAGAAAAAAGCACTTACAAATTTATAAAAGGCATAAAAAATCAGTAAAAGGAATAAATGCCATTTTAGAGAAATGGGCAAAGATAATAACTGAGAACAAATAAATACAGAAAGTTTTAAAATGTTAGACACTTATTGTCACCTAGGCAAGGGATACGTTTTTAGAAAAGCAAAAGCAACCTAAAAAAGACACATTTCATAGATAGCTAGTGGGAAGCAGCTGCATAGCACAGGGAGATCAGCTAGGTGGTTTGTGACCACCTAGAGGGGTGGGATAGGGAGGGTGGGGGGGAGGGAGACACAAGAGGGAAGAGATATGGGAACATATGTATATGTATAACTGATTCACTTTGTTATAAAGCAGAAACTAACACACCATTGTAAAGCAATTATACTCCAATAAAGATGTTAAAAAAAAGACACATTTCAAAAGCAAATAACCTTAAAGGAATTTCAGTAAAGCAAGGAGTTAGAGGGTTCAGTTTCAGGTAGAAGACAATCTATATTGTTCCAGGCTTTAGCCTCATTTAGATGTGGAGTAGGAACGATGCTTTGGTGGATGAGGAGGGGTGGGGCAGGGAGGGAGCAAGTGTTGAAGGGTACAAAGCAGGTGACCAGCCCACTGCATTCTTTGCTAGCAGCTGGAGTTTCCTGCTTCTTAATTTTAAGAAATGGAAACCAGTCCATTCTTTAGGGATGCCCCTTTCCATGTTAATATGCTTGGGCAAGAGCAGCTACATCACAACCAGAGTAATACACACAAGGCAAATGTACAAGCACTGAGGGTCTACTGTGTGCCAGGCACAGTTCTAGGTGCCAAAGAACCAGCAGTGGAAAAAATGGGCCGAGTTGCTCTCCTCCAGAAGAAATAAATAAATTCACAGATAGAGAGTAGGAGTTCGGCTGTTGATCACCGCCACTGGCAGCAGAGAAGAGGAGGATGTTTGAGTGTGGATCGGGCATGCCATTTCCCCCTGCCCAGCTTGAGGAGGTGCCCTTGGAGGGCTGAGTCAGGCAGTGTTTGGGCCAGAGAGGGTCAGGAGGGAGAAAACAAGTATGAAAGCCTGGGGCAGGGCAGGCGTATTCAGGAAATAGCAGAAAGGACATCACCAGGGGTGGCACACACTGAATATCATTTTATAGGATGATATTAAATAATCAAGGAAATGCTCATAAAATATTGCTGAGTATAAAAATAAGGCCAAAAGTATAGGAAGATTATAGTTCTAAATTTTTTTTTTGTTTAAAAATCTGTATGTGCAGAGAAAATGGTCTAGAAAATTATATGTCAAAACTTTTAAGTTAAAGTTTTGGTTTAAGAATCTGTATATGCAAAGGGGAAAAAAGCATAGAAGAGTATATATAGATAAAATACCAGGGATTCTTTTTTGGTGCTGGGTTATTTGTGATTTTCATTTCTTCTCTTTCTGATTCCTAAAACTTCTTGAATACATTTATTTAACTTTTTAAATTTAAGCAAAAATCAAGAATTAATCGACTTCCTTTTCTGACAGTATGGTACACTAAATGTCATAGGGAAGAACAAATGTGACTCCATATTAGATCTGTTTCTTTAACTTTAATCTTTTTATTCTATTGCTTTTGCTTAGAGTTAAGAAAGTTGCCTATAACCTGAAATATACAGGATAGCCGATTCCCAAGGCTCTGACCTTTTCCATTCATACAGAGATAAAAAGTTGCAGAACAGAGAATAACATTTGTCTTGTTGGAGGTTTACAGGAGTATCATGACCTGACCTGGAGGGACAGCTGCAAGAAAAAAGGATTCTGACACCAAGAAATTTGCAACAACCAAGCACACCCCCTCCCCTTTTATTATAAAAGAAGCCTGAATTCTGACTAGGGTGAGATGGTTCTCTAGGACATTAGTCTACCATCTTCTCCATCTGCTGGCTTTCTGAATAAAGTCGTTATTCCTTGCCCCAACACCTCATCTGCCAATTTACTGGCCTGCCGTGCAGTGAGCAGAATGAGCTTAGACAGAGTAATATAAATATCCTGAAAACCCCTCCTAATGAAAACAATTTAAAATAGTAGAAAAGTTTTAAAATATTTTTGAAGTGAGTCAGCAAGATAAGAAAGAATCAAAGCCTGGGAAAGAAGTAGAAGCAGGGACAGTTGGACAAGGGGTGTTGTAGCCCACGGTGCCTCCTGGACACATACCACATCCTGGAGGAAGCGTGAGGCAGTTCAAGGACCTGTGGGAAGCAGGGACTCCAAGGGCACAGCCCCAGGGACACTGGCACCAAGGAGGCTGCAGCAAGGGAATGGGGCTGCCTCCAACTTTGGGAGACACAGCACCACAGGCTGGCCCCCATGTGGCTGGTGCGCTGAACTCATACTTCTCACAGTGAGACTCTGAAATCTCAGATTGAGGATTTATCCTAAAGAGGTCACAGATTGATACTGGCCTCACCAGTATGAGTCAATCTTAGAAATCTAATGATGAGTAAAATTAGCAAGTCACACAAGAATAAATATTGAATGAATGTGGTCAAAAGGTACAAACTTCCAGTTATAAGATAAATAAGTACCAGGGATGTAATGTACAACATGATGACTGTAGCTAGCACTGCTGCATGGTATACATGAAAGTTGCTAAGAGAGTAAATTCTAAAAGTTCTCATCACAAGGCAAAAATATTTTGTGTGTGCATGTGTGTGCATGTTTGTGTGTGTGTGTGTGTGTGTATCTATGTGAGATGACGGAAGTTAACTACACTTAATTTGGTAATCATTTCTCAGTATATGTAAGTCAAGTCATCAAGCTGTACATCTTAAATTATACAATGCTGTATGTCAATTATATCTCAATAAAACTGAAAGAAAAAAAAGAATACCATGTGCTTCCATTTTGATGATTTCCAAAAACATAAAATTTTAACCATGTATTGTGTAGGAATGTATGTTGATAAAATTTTAAAGGAAAGCACTGTAGCTCCAAAATATAGGAACTCCAAATTCTACATAGTGATAGATTTAATCACACCTCTTTCAGAAAGGGACAGATCAAATAGCTCAAATAATTAAAGACAGAGAGGATTTGTAGTCACAATTACCAAGGTTACATTAATTCATGAAAGAATATGCTTTATTTTCAAACACATGTATAGTTTTCAACATATATTAACCATATCCTGAACCACTAAGGCAGTAGCCATAAATTTCAAGTTAATATCATTTAAACCACATTTATTTTCACAAAGCAATAAAATAAGAAAACAATTTTAAAAAGCCAAACGTTTACATAGTTTTAAATTAGAAATCAAATAGAAGTAGAAGCCACAAACTATTTTTAACTGAATAATACATGGAATGGGGAAGGCAAGAGGGACATTCAGAAAAACAGATATTCTCAAAAGCATTGATTAGATTCAAAGATAGATTAAAATAAATTAAAGTAAGTTTTCCACCCAAGAATCTAGGTACAAGAACACAATAAACCCAAAGAAACTAGAAGGAAAAAATTAATAAGAGAAAAACAATTTGATTCAATAAAATAAACACACACACAAGACTTTCAGATGATCAGCAGCACCAAAAGAATATTCTATGAAATCACCAATAAAACAAACTTTAAGAAAATAAAATAAACAGTAAAATGGGGAAGACACAAATAAGTAATATAGGTAACAAAAGGCACACAGGAGTGCCAATACAAAGAGAAATTAATATGTTATAAAAGACTTATGTGCAACTTTATTTCAGTTAAAATAAAGGTTGGTTTGAGAACCATAGCCTATATTGGCAAATCCTCTCCTTCACATTTTATTCCTACAAGAGAGCTTCCTAGTAGATAACCATTAAATGTGCATCTCATCACTTTTGTGATAACCCACACTGAAAATTAGACAATTTAAATGAACAATAGTATTCAAAATTCTGAGACCTTAGAGGGAGGCAAGGGGCAATTATGAAGTTAGCCCACTGTACCTGGGAATATTAGCATGGATCAACTTATTTCTCCCCGTTTACATGCAATTTAAACAAATGGGAGGTGCATTTGTAATAGGGAAGAACAAATCTGACTCCATATTGGATCTATTCCTTTAGCTCTAACATTTGTGCTCTGTTGTCTGTGCTTAGTCATGCTGGCTCTGCACCTTTTGTAAAAGAATGTTGCTTATAGCCTGAAATATACAGGATAGCCTATTCTCAGGGCTCTGACCTTTAAGAGTCCATTCATTTAGAGATAAAAAGTTGCAGAACAGAGAATAACATTTGTCTTGTTGGAGGTTTACAGGAATATCATGACCTGACCTAAGTGGACAGCTACAAGAACAAAGGATTCCTGCACCAAGAAGTTTCAATAACTAACCACACCCCTTCCTTACTTTGCCTTTAAAAGTGCTTTGCTGAAACCCTTTGGAGAGTTTGGGGCTTTTGGGGCATGAACCACCCATCTCCTTGCATGACTCTGCAATAAATTTTCTCTGCTCCAAACTCCAATGTTTCAGTTTGTTCGGCATCACTGTGCATCAGGCACGTGAACTTTTTCAGTAACACATTTATGCCAATAAGAACATGAACTGTGATGTTGAACACTGTCCCCATCTCTTCCTGCCACCCTCCTGCATATCAGTCACACATAGTGGGGTGGAGGGGTGAGCTCCTTTGCGCTGACACAACGAATCATTCCTATGGGTCAGTGCTCTGATTTATTGCCCCACAAGGTGCCTCAGCAAGAGGAAACCCAGCACCCCTAGCATGGTTCTAGCTACAGTGTTTCAATCCAAGGGAAAAATAAAAGCCCACAAAAGGGTTATAGTATTTCCATCTCATTGTCTGCACCTGGTCCCAGAAGCCAAACATTTCCACATCTTGGCAAGATGAGGTGTCTTCCACACCATCTCTCTGGTGCCTTGGTATTGGGAAGGTCATCAGAGGCTCTAAGGATTGTCATGGCACCACGGACATTCACACTTCAGCCTCAGGAGTGTGCACCTCCCCAACACTGGTCCCATCCTTGCCAGCCCTCTTGGCCCCCTTCTCTAGCACCTGGGTGACTTTATACTTAATTTCTCCAAAGAAAGAAAATGGATGTTGGAAGTGGGCTCTCAAAAAGGATTGCCTTAACAAGAGTTTTTTCCCACAGTGCCCAACTCCTGGGGCACAGACTGTGTTTAAGCTTCCTGGGTTTTCAATAAGAGCTAAATTCTGAAGAAAGATTCACAAGATGTCTCCATTGCTCCTTCTTAGGCAGTTAACAAGCATTGTGACCTCTGTCTGATTTACAGGCTGGGTAACCTGCAGAAAGCAGGCAGGATCACCCTCCAGCTTGCCCTGCCCCCTCCCTGGGGCAGGATTTCCCACAGGTGATACCCATGACTAGGGCATTCCAGGCTTCCCTTTGTCATCAAACAAGAATGAGTGTAAATCCCTGAAGACCTGGACTGGAGAGAAGACTATATTTTCTATACAAAAAAAACACTCTAGATCAACCTAAGGTATATTCTAGAGTTATTTTGCCAGGCAGAGATATTTATTGAAAATATCATGGTTTGGGGTATTTTTCATCTGCTGTGTTTCCCCTGCAAGAAAGAGCAGGCTGCTTGATGAACTGAGGGATCCCAAACTTTCTTGACCTGTCCCACCTCTGCCCATCCACCACCTGTTTATTCTGCCATGACAGCCCTCAGGGGTCCCCACTCCAGGGACAGATGGTAGACCCCCACTCTGACAGCTGATGGGGTTCAGGACACACTACCCCAAAGTACAGCACCTTGGCACATCAAATTTCTAAGAATGAAGGAATTAGGGGAAGTGGCAGAAACAAGAAGGTCACTCTGACCTCCTCCCACGTCACCCTTCTTCCCTGAAACAGGTCATAAAACTTCTGTGTGGAAGGTGCCCTCTCTGTACCAGGAGGAGGGAAGGCATTCTTTTCACCAGAGATTAGGAATTTGGGGCCAGAAAATCTGTACAAACCTTGTTAAACTCACCCTTTTCTTCCTTGTTACTTCTTCACCATTTACTCCCTGAGCCCAAACCCCTTTGTCTTGTCCATTCTTCACAAATGTATTGTTTCTTTGTCTAAGAGGTGTGAAAGCTTCCTGCTCTGGTCACTTCTCTGGGTCTTCATTCTCTGGTGAAGGCTTCCATGTACGTGTAAAAATTCAATAAAATATGTATGCTTTTCTCCTGTTAATCTATCTTTGTTTAATTTGTTTAATTTTCAGGCCCAGCCAGGGACCCTAAAAGAGTCAAGGTCAATGTTTTCCTCCCCTCCACCATAATAACCAGAGCATCCAAACCTCTTACCTCTCACAGTCTGTCTGTGTTCACCAGCTCAGGGGCATGGTCACACATGACATTTTAGTACTGCAGTGTGACCAGGTTTAATTTTAGTATGTGAGATGAGAAAATCACCTACTTCTCAAATAACTTAGATACTGACATTTTACAATAATAAAAAACATTGTTAATCCTCTCATTGTCATTTTAAAATTCAGTAGTGGAGTTTATTCTAAGTTATAAAGATATGTCTTAGGACTCAAATACATTTATTTAAAAATAAATAGTTCATAAAATCATGCTCCCAAAAATCACAATATAGGGACTTCCCTGGTGGCGCAGTGGTTAAGACTTCACGCTCCCAATGCAGGGGGCCCAGGTTCGATCCCTGGTCAGGAAAATAGATCCCATGTGCATGCCACAACGAAGGAGCCTGCCAGCCACAACTAAGATCTGGCACAACCAAATTAATTAATTAATTTAAAAAAATTTTAAATCACAATATAAAACATGTATTCTGTCCTATAAACCATGATAGAGACCTGCAGAAAGCATGGCCATAAGCTCTCTGTTCCCCTTTACCTTTTCACCTCTAGTCCTTCCCCTGGATAGCCAATTTAACCCGGTGAGTGCATTCTGAAATTTATACCTTATAAAAAATACAAATACACATAGATATGTAAACAAATGCCACTATATAGTCACATTTATAAACAGGGACTTGTGTTGTTGATAGTTTTTAATTATCCAATTTATTTATTTTGAGTATGTGATAAACGTAGTACAAATTTCCAAAGATCAAAAAGAATAAAAGTTGTACTGAGTTGAAGAGTGTACCTCAAAAATTCATGTCCATGGGTTTCCCTGGTGGCGCAGTGGTTGAGAGTCCGCCTGCCGATGCAGGGGACACAGGTTCGTGCCCCGGTCCGGGAGGATCCCACATGCTGCGGAGCGGCTGGGCCCGTGAGCCATGGCCACTGGGCCTGCGCGTCCGGAGCCTGTGCTCCACAACAGGAGAGGCCACAACAGTGAGAGGCCCGCGTACTGCAAAAATAAAAAATAAAATAATTCATGTCCACCCAGAACCTCAGAATGTGACCTTATTGGAAATGGGATCTTTGCAGATCTAATTAGTTTAGGATTTCCAGATAAAATTATCCTGGATTTAGGGTCAGCCCCAAAGCCAGTGACTGGTGTCCTTAAGACAGAGATGAGGACACCTGGAGTCACAGAGGGAAGAATGCCAGGTGAAGACAGAGGCAGGGATTGGATGATGAAGAGGCAAGAAGGGGTGCTCCCCTAGAGCCTCAGAGAGCACATAGCCCCAACCACACCTTGATTTCAAGCTTGTTGATTTCAGGTTCTAGCCTGTAGAACTATGGAAGACTAATTTTCTGTTGTTTTAAGCCACAAAGTTCATGGAAATTTGTTACGGCACCACAGGAAATTAATACAAAAGCAAAGTGTGTAACCCACCCACCCTTTTCCTGTGTTCCCAGTTTCCTTTCCCGTGCATTTACTGTCATTAATTTCTTATATGTATTTCCAGAAACAGTCAGTGCTTACCAAATACATTCATCTCTATGTACTGTTTCAAATGAATGGTAGGAGGCAAGTACACTCTGCTCTGCACCTCACTCTTCCCTCTCAGTAATAAATCTTGGAGTTCATTTCACATTAGTTTATACAGTGCTGGCTCATTCCTTTTAGCAGCTGCACACTCTTCATTTAACTATTTTTCCCCAATCTTTTGCTACTATTATAATTAATAGGGAAGAACAAATTTGACTCCATATTAGATCTGTTCTATTGCCTGTGCTTAGTCATGCTGGCTCTGCACCTTATGTAAAAGAATGTTGCCTATAGGCTGAAATATACAGGATAGCCCATTCTCAGGGTTCTGACTTTAATTCATTCATATAGGGAGAAAAATTTGCAGAAAAGAGAATAACATTTGTTTTATTGGAGGTTTATAGGAACATTGTGACCTGACCTACGTGGACATCTGCAAGAACAAAGGATTCCTACACCAAGAAGTTTGCAACAACTAACCACACAACTCCCTCACCTTGCCTTTAAAAGTGCTTTGCTGAAACCATTTGAGGAGTTCAGGGTTTTGGGGGCATGAGCCACCTCTCTCCTTGCATGGTCCTGCAATAAAATTACTCAGCTCCAAACTCCGATATTTCGGTTTGTTTGACCTCACTGTGTGTCGGGCACATGAACTTGCGTTCTGTTACACTGCAAAGCTGCAATGAATGCTCCCACACATTTTCCATTTGCACAAGTGTGGGTATATTCATACACTATATTTCTATCAGTGCAATTGGGACAAAGGATGTATGCTTTCTAAATATTAATGGTTATGGTCCAATTATGCCCTCACCAGCATCATACAGTGCCTATGTCCCTGCACACCTGCTGACAGAGTGTGCCATCAGCCATCTCTATGTTTGACAATCTGATGAGGGGAAAATGGCATTATGATTTTACTTTACTACCTATGCATATGTATAGGAGCAATCTTAATTTTCTTTTCTGTGAAAGGGTAAAATCCTTCCCTATTTTTCTATTGGTTTGTTGAGTATTCTGATTTGCAGAAGCCCATTACAGGTTAAGAAATTTTATATTTTTCTGTCATATAAATGGAATATAATGTTCCCAGATTTTTATTTGTCTTCTGACTTTGCTTATGGTGATGGGTGGTTGCTATTATTTTTTTAATTACTATAATTTATTTTTCACATGTTGTTTGATGTTACTGTATTTTTGTGTGTATGGTAAAATATATACATATATAAAACTGACCATTTTAACCATTTTTAAGTGTGAAGTTCTGTGGCATTAAGTATGTTCACATTGTTGTGCAACCACCACCACCTTCCATCTCCAGAACTTTTTCATCCTACAAATTGAAACACTTATACACTAACTCTTCATTCTCTCCTCACTCAGCCCCTGGCAACCACCATTCTTATGCTGCTGTGTTTTTTAATCATACTTAAAAAGGAATTCCCTACTACTTATCAACATTGTCTCATTTTATTGAGGTAAGTTTTGGCTTTGGTTTCTAGATTTAAATATTTGATGTATCTGTAATTTATTTTTGGTAAAGATATAAAGAAGGCATATAAATTTACTTGTAAATGCAGTTTCCCAATCTCATTACAGATCTGTTCTCTACCGATTTTTATTCCAACCTGGTCATATGAATTTAGATCTATTTTGCAACTTTTTTTTCCCATTCATCTTTCTTTTCAAGAGCAGGCTTCACGCTCTTTTAATTATAAAATCTTAACAATATGTTTTAAATTCTGGGGAAGGTGTTCCTCCCCTATCACTCTTACTTATTTTCCTAGCAATTATTTCTTTATTTTTTAATACAAACTTTATTATCAGCTTGTCTAGTTCCCACAAACATATTCTGTTGGTATTTTGTTGCAATTATATTAAATGTGTAAATTACTAGAGTGATAATCAATGTCATCAGGATGCTAATTCTTCTTATCCAAGAGGATGGCGCACCTTTTCACTTGTTCATCTTTTGTATCACTAAGGAGTATCTTACATGTTTCTTCATATAAGAGCTTTCACATTTCTTATTAACTTTATTTCTAAAAGTTTATTGTTATTGCTAAAAATAATAGTCTTTCTACCATTATACTGTTTAACTTGTTGTAGATTGTATATATGAAGTCAATTAATTTCTGTGTGTATTAATTTTGTACTTAATCGGCTGATTTCATCTTCTATTTGCTTGTAATATTTTTTCCTCCAATTTTCTTACATATTTCAAATACACAAATATATCACCTGTGAATAATGGCCATTTTTTCTCTTCTCTTCCATATATTTTTGGCTTTTGGCATTAGCTAGTAATTCTGGAACAATGTTAAATACTAGTGGCAATGTTTTATCCTTTCCTTTTACCTATTTTAATGGAAGAGATTCTTGTGTTTTCTCATTAAACATGACACTGGCCTTTAATTTGAGATTACTCACAGACACGTGTACACACATGCAAACGTGCACACACAAGATTTCATTATGTTAAGAAACTACCGTTATTTTTTTATTTTTTTAAATAAATTTATTTATTTATTTTTGCTATGTTGGGCCTTCGTTTCTGTGCGAGGGCTTTCTCTAGTTGCGGCGAGTGGGGGCCACTCTTCATCACGGTGCACGGGCCTCTCACTATCGCGGCCTCTCTTGTTGTGGAGCACAGGCTCCAGACGTGCAGGCTCAGTAGTTGTGGCTCACGGGCCCAGTTGCTCTGTGGCATATGGGATCTTCCCAGACCAGGGCTTGAACCTGTGTCCTGCATTGGCAGACAGATTTTCAACCACTATGCCACCAGGGAAGCCCTCTACTGTTATTTTTTAAAGGGACTTGATGGAAAATAAATGTTAGATTTTTTTTTAAATGTCTTTTCAGCATCTACAGAGATGATCATGTTTTATATGCAAAAGTATCAGTTATAGTAATAAAATTGCATTGTACTCAGAAAACTGTATTGAGATTTCTGTCTTAAACTATACTTGCATTTTAAAAAAAATAGACCAGAAATTTGTCAATTATTTCAATGTTGTCTGATGGAATCTTTTATTAATATTTAATTTAGGGGGCTTCCTTGGTGGCGCAGTGGTTGGGAGTCTGCCTGCCGATGCAGGGGACGCGGGTTCGTGCCCCGGTCCGGGAGGATCCCGCATGCCATGGAGCGGCTGGGCCCCTGGGCCATGGCCGCTGGGCCTGCGCGTCTGGAGCCTGTGCTCCACGGCGGGAGAGGCCGCAGTGGTGAGAGGCCCGCGAACCGCACCCAAAAAAAAAAAAAAAAATTAATTTAGGATGTTGCATCAACATTTATGACAGGTCAGTCAGTAGGTTTTTTTATTTGCTCTTTTAATTGTTCTATGATTTTTTAATTTTATTTAAATAATTTGAAAGATTTTCTGCTTTTTCTCTGCTCTTCAACAGTTTACACAGACTTAGACTTACCTATTCTTTAAAGTTTGGGTAGAATTTCTGTCAGTGAATTTTGTTACTGTAATTTCTTTTGTGGTTATATCTTTCATTTATGGTGTTTGCTTTCATTTATAGTGTTGTGTATCTTTTGCCAACCCAGAGGATTTTATTTAATTTTTGTTCCAGCAATGAACTTTATACCTTTAACACATTTAAAAACTGAATCCTCTGTTTCTTTAAATGGTCCCCATTATTTCCTTACTGTAATAATATTCCTAGTGTATTCCCAGTGATAAGCACCTCTCCTCTCTCTTCCACACTGTATTTTAGTTGATTATTATTTTAGTGTTTCCCTTTAAAGTTTAAAAATATGTATCCCAATATTATCTTATTTATTCATTTTGAAATGGTTGTCTTGACACAAGACAAAGGCATCAAAATACTCAAGTTATCATTTATCCTTTCTCCTACTGCCTTTGGAGCTTGGGCTGGTTGGGTGTTTTATACAGCATTAGGGTCTGCAACATTCACAGAATATTCTCTAATCATAATTCCCACACTGACTCTAGTCTTGTTTCATTAAATAGATGTAGTGCAATTGCCGTCTTTTTCCCATAATATATTCATTCATCTGTTGGTTTTCTGAAATTTGTCTTCAGCACTTTCTTCAGGACCTGCTAAAAGGACCTACAATGATTTAACAATGTTTGTTCTGCTGCCTTTATAATTAAAAAGCTCTTTGCCTTGGAATAGAATTTTGGCTATACTTCCATTCCATGAGAACTTAGAAAGTACTATTCTACTTTCTTCTAATATTAAAAGTGTATATGGAGAAGGCTAAGGCTTAAAAGCAGTCATGTGTTTTGTTTTGTTATTCCTTTCTCATTAAATGTGGCAATCATCTACATGGATGCAAAGGAACTGTTTTTCTAGTCTTGAAGTTCAATAATTTTGTTAGTATGCTTTTCAATAATTTTGTTAGTATACTTTTCTGTGTCAGTTTTTCCTAGACGATCAGTTTGTAGATTTAAAATTGTTTTTCTTTATGGAATGTTTTCTTTAAATGTATGTTTAAATATTTCCATGGGTTTGCTCTTGAATTATATCTATTCTGTTTCAGCAATCCTTAATTAACATATGTGGTACTATTTCTCCATCAAACTATAGTTATTTTTTAAAATTTTAGATATTGCAAGATTCAGGGGTCAGCAATCTTCCCATCTGTCTTGAGATTTCTCTTCTGCTTGAAGCACTCTCTGTTTCAGAAACTTTCACAAGTTTTATTTACCTACAACTGCCAGCTGATATTTTCTAAATCAAGGTATATCCAAAAATACTGACTTTAACCCTGACAAGTGAATGATGTTTAGTTAGGAATATGTTCTTGGGTCAAAATCCTTACCTCTTAGTATTTTGTTGACATTATTACACTGTCTCTGAGGTCCATGGCCAGAGAAGAAAGGTCTAATGCTAATCTTATTTCAATTGTTTAAGTTTATTTTGGAAGCCGAAACAATTTTCACTTTATACTTGGAATGTCAGGATTTCAAAAAGATATGTCTAGGCATCTCTTCACTTTTTAAATTAATCTTTACCTAATGAGCTTTTTCAATCTGCAGACTCAAGACTTTATTTTTTATTTTATTTTATTGTGGAGAGAATGCTTAACATGAGATCCACTGTCTTAACAAAATTCTAAATATACAATACATTATTGTTGATTGCAGGTACAGTGTTGTACACAGATCTCTAGAGCTTATTCATCTTGCTTGACTGAAATTTTGTGCCTATTGATTAGTAACTCCCCATTTACTCCTTTTCCAAGTCCCTGGCAACCCCCATTTCACTTTTTGATTCTATGAATTTGACTATTTAAGATATCGCTTATAAGTAGAATCATGCAGTATTTGTATTTTTATGACCAGTTTATTTCACTTAGCATAATGCCCTCAATGTTCATCCATGCTGTCGCATATTGCAGAATTTCCTTCTTTTTTAAGGTTGAATAGCATTCCATTTTATGTATATATCCCACATTTTCTCTATCCATTCATCTGTCCATGAAGATTTAAGTTGTTTCCATATTTTAGCTATTGTGAATAATGCTGCAATTAACATGGGAGTAAAAATATCTCTTTTAGATCCTGATTTCAATTCTTTTGGATAAATACCCAGAAGTGGAATTATTGGATATATGGTAGTTCTATCTGTAATTTTTGATGGTTTTTCATAGTGGCTGCACCATTTTGCATTTCCATCAATAGTGTGCAAGGATTCTATATCCTCACCAAAAGTTGTCTTTTGTACTTTTGATAATGACCATCCTAATAGATGTGAAGTGATGTCTCATTGTGGGTTTGATTTGCACTCCCTGATGATTAGTAATGTTGAGAACCTTTTCATGTACTTGTTGGCCATTTATGTCTTCTTTGGAAAAATGTCTGTTCAGGTCCTTTGCTCATTTTTTAATTGGGTTATTAGTGTTTTTACTATTGAGTTACAGGAGCTCCTTATATATTTTGGATATTAACCCCCTTATCAAATATATAGCTTGCAAATATTTTCTCCCATTCTGCTGGTTGCATTTTTACTCTGTTTATTGTTTCTTTTCCTGTACAGAAGCTTTTTAGTTGGATGTAGTCTCACCTGTTTATTTTTGTTTTTATTACCTGTGCTTTTAGTGTCATATCCATGAAATCGTTGTCAAGACCAATGTCATGAAGGTTTGCTCCTATGTTTTCTTCTAGGAGTTTTACAGTTTCAGATCTTATGTTTAAGTCTTTAATCCATTTTGAGTTAATTTCTGTATATGGTACAAGATAAGGACCCAATGTCATTCTTTTGTATGTGGATATTCAGTTTTGACTCAAGAGAAATTTTCCTTCTTTTATTTAATCATTATCTCTCTTTGAGCTGTTTATTTTTATCTCTTTGGACTGCTGAATCATTTGGTTGTTATAGTTCCTCAAATTACTTTCAGTTTCTAACATTTTTTCTTTCATTATTTCTACTCCTTTGGTACTTTTGTTCTAAATTGTGAAATATTTTTCCAGTTTGTCTATAACATTTAGATTTGGGAAAGTAATTTTGTGCTCTAACTGAACCTCCTTTTAAGCCTTATTACATTTTTGTTAAAATTGTCAACTGGTTTTTCTGCCTGTTCTGCTTCACTGATGTTGACTTGTAGCTTGTAATTCCCCCTAAGTCCACTGTTACTCTTCTTTCGCTGCTCACATTTGTGTACACACCCTCAGCTGCTGGGTCACTTAGAGTCTGCAGAGAAGTGGTAAACCAATAATGTGGGCAGATCTACTTCCTTTCATGCTGACTGGCAGTGAGCAAGCTTACAAACTATTAAGTCTCTGTCAAGGCAGAAGGATGAAGCATTTTATATATATGTAGTCTGTAAACTGCTGTTCCTCAAAATTAGTCCTTCAACAAAAAAATAAAAGTTATCTACATAGACCGTATTCCACAGCCTGAACCCTGTACTGGTTTCCCTTATACACCCCTCACTGAAGCCAGCCCCATCTTCTGCATATAACATGTCTTCTATAAATAGTAAATTCCCTGTTCATGGCAATGGATAGATTTATACAATAGCTAAATCTTCAAGCAATCCTGTGCAAACAGCTTAAAAAGAGGAAGCCCTGTCACATGCATTATCCCATGTCATCCTTACAACAGCCCTGTGAAGCATAGGCAATGCCCCTCCCTCACAAAGGAGGAAACAGAGGCCCAGAGAGTTAGCCATTGTCTCCTGTTAAAATGGAGAGGCTGTCGTGTGGCTCTGGCTTAGCCTGAGGTTAAACCTCGGGGTCTGTGCACCACACCCTCCCTTCCCATGTTTCCAGGACAGCTAGAGAAGCGGTCAGTGGCTGTGACTCAGACCGCAGAGAAGTGGCACTGAGACCACAAGTGAGTACTTTACAAAAACTACCACAGGAAACTAATTTCAAGCATAATAGAGAACGTTCAAACTTATCTAGTAAATTAAATACAAAAAATTACCACAAGATACCATGCTGGTCTGACAGCCTGATGAAGATGAAAACCACGGACCTTGCTCAGTGCTGGTGGGAGTGTAATGACAGGCGTTCTCAGTCCCCACGAGTGGAAATAAAATGTTAACAATTTTGTGAAAAAACACTTGAATGTGTGTATCAAAGAACCTTTAAAGGGCTGTTTAGAATGTGACGTGATAATTCTAATTCTGGGGTTTCATCTGAAATGAGGTCAAAGATTTATGAAGCATGTGGTTTGTTTCAGCATGATTTAAGATTAGAAAAAGTTGAAAATAAATTATATATTTAACATAAAGAAAAAAATATGTAAAGAAAAATAATCCCACAGAAGAAAAAAGTCTGGAAGGAGTTGTGACACATTGCTTGAGTTGGCTACTTCATGGATGGAAGTGTGGATAGGTATATATTTTTATACTTACATGTTTTAAAATTTTTCTATCATGTGTCATTTGATCATCAGATCAAATATGACAGGCCCCGGCCTGGCCTGCTGGAGGCTATAACAGAGTAAGGAACAGCACATAGGATCATGTATGTGCAGTAAGGCAGGAAGGTCCTCTTGTTGTAGTAGGGAGATCCTTGAATGCTGATAGGGCAAAAGATCAGAATAGAATAAAAGAACCTACAAGATTGCAAATAAGCACATGAAAAGGTATTCAACATCATTTGTCATTAAGGAAATGCTAATTAAAACAACAATAAGATACCACTAAGAATGTATTAGAATGACTAAACCCAAAAAGCTGACAAAACCAGTTGCTGGCAAGAACATGGTGCAAAAGGAACTCTCCTCCATTGCTGGTAAGAATGCAAAATGGTACAGCTGCTTTGGAAGAGTTTCACAGTTACTTACAAAGTCAGACATGTTCTTTATCATGTGATCTAGTGTTTGCGCTCCTAGGTATTTACCCAACTGATTTTAAATTCTGTCCACATGAAAACCTACCCATAAATGTTCGTAGCCACTTTATTCATAATTGCCAAAAACTGGAAGTAACTAAGACATCCTTCAAATCTGTGAATATGTAAACAAACTTTGGATGGAACAGAATGAAGTATTATTTAGCAATAAACAAAAATGAGGTTATCAGGGGTACAAAAACATGTGAATCTTCAATGCACATTGCTAAGTGAAAGAAGACAGTCTGAAAAGACCACATGCTGTGTGATTTCATTATATAGAGACAAGAAAGAGTGGTTGCCAGGGATTTGGAAAGGGAAGATAGTTGAATCATAGGGTATCTTTTAGTGTAGTGACACTATTCTGTTTGATTCCATAATGGTGAATACATGAAACCATGCATGAATTTGTCAAAATTCATGGAACTTTACAGCACAAAGAGGAACCTTATGTTTAAAAATGTTCAAAAATCATTTGGGAAGTCAGGGACTTACAGGGTTGCATGTAGACTGTGACAAAAGAAACTCACTGTATTACAAATGTATGACACAACCTCACCGAAGAGAGTGGGGAGAAAAAGTGCTGACCTAAGTAGTTTCCGAAATGAGTATATATTGTAAGACTGAGGCAAAGGAAATGTGCATAAGCACTGTACTCTAGATGAAAGTGTTGTTTTCTTTCAAGATATGGGTTAACACACCTGAAACTACCATACACATATATGGAATTAGAAAGGAATTGAATGGTAGAGGGTGGGTGCAAGAGTTCTCACTGTTAAAGCAGGAAGTTACATATAAGCAAGGGTAGAATGCTAAAATGATCCATAGGTAATGGATTAGAGTTGGAGACATCAGTACCAACTCATGTTTAGCTTCATATAGAGGGGTACATACAAAAATATTCATAGACCTGTTAATATCTATAAATATAGACACGTATATAGTATATGTACTTACAAATTTCCTTGCTCTTTCAGCCAAGAAGATCTGGAAGCAATGACTCCCTGGTAGCACCTAACACTCATATCTTGGTTTCTAATACTATTCTCCAATAAAAGGAAAAAGGACTCCTTGGAGAAATGGCTTATTCTTGAGTCAGGGAATATACAAGATGAGAGCCTGGAACACCTTATTGTGCCCCCCAAAAAGGACATACTAAAACACATACACACACAAACACACACACACACACACACACACACACAAAGTGATTGGATAAATAAATAAATGTGTAATAATAGACTAATTTCCTCTGCAGAAAAATCTCAAGTAATATATGCAGATACTCCACATAAAAGAAGGCAAAGTGAAACTGTCCCCTCCTTAAGTGAGGACTGTGCATAATGACTTCCTTCCAAGGAGTACAATAAGGGGGCAGGGAGAATAAAAGTAGAGGAACCAAAAAACCCTGATCACTCAGCCAGGTGATCAAGGCTAAGATCAACAGTGATAAGCTATGTGGATAATATATACCCTTAATATGATGTAATGAGAATGGCTTTACCTCTGCAGTCTTCCTCCTAAAAACCCATATGCTTAGTCTAATTCTGAGAAAAACATTAGTAAAATCACAACCGAGGAACATTCTGGAAAATATCTGATGAGTACACCTCAAAAATGTCAAGGTCATCAAAAACAAGGCAAGTCTGAGAAATTATCACAACCCAGAGAACCTAAGGAGACACAAAAACTCAATGGAATGTGCTGTCCTGGATGCCATCCTGGATATAGGTAAAACTAAAGCAAGATGAATAAAGTATGGACATTAGTTGATAATAATGTACCAATATTGGTTCATTTTCTTGTGACAAGTATACCATATTACAGTAAGATGTTAATAATAGGGGAAACTGCCTATGGGGTATATGGGAATGCTATGTACTATCTTCACAATTTTTTCTGTACATCTAATACTATTCTAAAATAAAAATATATTAATAAAAAATAAATCACATTATCACTGTATTTAATTAAGTGAAAGTTTATACATAAAATGTTTAATTTAAAAAAATTATGAATTATTTGTTTGTTTTTAATCGATTGCATTGGAAGACTGACCTAAGAAAACATTAATAAGATATATGTCAGAGAATGTTTTGCCTATGGTTCTCTTCTAGGAGTTTTATGGTATCATGTCTTATACATGTCTTTAAGCCATTTTGAGTTTGTTTTTTGTATATGGTGTGAAGGAGTGTTCTAACTTCATTGATTTACATGCAGCTGTCCAGCTTTCCCAACACCACTTGCTGAAGAGACTGTCTTTTCTCCATTGTATATTCTTGCCTCCTTTGTCAAAGATTAGCTGACTGTAGGTGTGTGGGTATATTTCTGGGCTCTCTATTCTGTTCCATTGATCTATGTTTCTGTTTTTGTGCCAGTACCATGCTGTTTTGATTACTGTAACTTTGTAGTATTGTATGAAGTCTGGAAGGTTATGCCTCTGGCTTTGTTCTTTTTCCTCAAGATTGCTTTGGTGAATCTGGTCTTTTGTGGTTCCATATAAATTTAGGATTATTTGTTTTAGTTCTTTGAAAAATGTCATGGATAATTGATAGGGATCACATTAAATCTGTAGATTGCTTTGGATAGTATGGCCATTTTAACAATATTAATTCTTCCAACCAAGAGCATGGGATATCTTTCCATTTCTTTGAATCATCTTCAATTTCATTTATCAATGTTTTATAGTTCTCAGCATAAGTCTTTCATCTCCTTGGTCAGGTTTATTCCTAAGTTTGTTTGTTTTGTTTTGTTTGATGTGATTTTAAAAGAGGCTTCTTTTCTTTTTTTACTTTCCCTTTCTGATATTTCCTTGTTAGTGTAAAGAAATGCAACTGATTTCTGTATGTTAATCGTGTATTCTGCTATATTGCTGAATTCGTTTATCAGTCCTAGTAGTTTTCATGTGGAGTCTTTAGGGTTTTCTATAAGTCATCTGCATACAATGACAATTTTCTCTCTTCCTTTCCAATTTGGATATGTTTTATTTCTTTTTCTTGTCTGATCAGTGTGGTTAGGACTTCCTAATCAAACTTATAAGCTTTTGCACAGCAAAGAAAACCATCAACAAAATGAAAAGACAGCCTTCAGACTGAGAGAGAATATTTGCAAACAATATGACGGACAAGGGCTTAATTTCCAAAATATACAAACAGCTCATACAATTCAATAACAAAAAACCAAACAACCCAATCAAAAAAATGGGCAGAAGACCTTAATAGACATTTCTCCAAAGGAGACACACAGATAGCTAATAAACACATGAAAAGATACTAAAAACTGCTAATTATTAGAGAAATGCAAATCAAAACTACTGTGAGGTATCACATCACTCTGGTCAGCATGGCCATCATCAAAAAGGCTACAAATAATAAATGCTGGAGAAGGTGTAGAGAAAAGGGAACACTCCGACACTGTTGGTGGAAATGTAAATTGGTGCAGCCACTATGGAAAACAGTATGGAGCTTCCTTAAAAAAACTAAAAATAGAGCTACCGTATGATCCAGCAATCCCACTCCTGGGCATATATCTGGAGAAAACTCTAATTCAAAAAGACACATGCACCCCAATGTTCATAGTAGCACTATTTACAATAGCCAAGACATGGAAACAACCTAAGTATCCATCAACAGCTGAATGGATAAAGAAGATGTGGTATACTTTCTCCCTTTCCTAATTTTTTCCTTGGACTCCCATATCCACTTGTGGTCATGGGTTGGCAGTAATTATAGCTAATGTATAGATTTGGTGCAGGAATAAAATTTTGAAATGAAATGTGACTAAAAAAAAAGATGTGGTATATATATACAATGGAATACTAGTCAGCCATAAAAAAGAATGAAATAATGCCATTTGCAGCAACATGGATGGACCTAGAGATTATCATACTAAGTGAAGTAAGTCAGACAGAGAAAGACAAATATCATTTGTTATCACTTATATGTGGAATCTAAAATACAAATGAACTTATTTACAAAACAGAAACAGACTCAAAAACATAGAAAACAAACTTATGGTTACCAAAGAGGAAAGGGGGGGAGGGATAAATTAGGAGTTTGGAATTAGCAGACACAAACTACTATATATAAAATAGATAAACAACAAGGTCCTACTGTATAGCACAGGGAACTATATGTAGTATCTTGTAATAAACTATAGTGGAAAAGAATATATATATATATATATATATATATATATATATATATATATATAGCTGAATCACTTTGTTGTACACCTGAAAGTAACACAACAATGTAAATCAACTATACATCAATAATTTTTTTTAATTAAAAATAATTATGAAAATAATGGAAACTTTCTAAAGCAATGTTGAGAGTTTGAATCATAAGTAATTGAACCTTGGTCTTAAACAATTCAAAATATTATGCTATCTTTATTTCTTTTTTTTTAGTGAACTAATTGTTAAAGACCCTGAATCATGTCAAGGTTTTCTTCTATTTTGAAGTTGAAGTCTCTTCTTATTATCTTGTAGTTGTAGTCACAAAGGCTTTTATGTAAATATACTTTTCAGTGTCTACAAAGAGAAATGTAGCTTGATAACTTTTTTCTTTCTTTTTTAGACAATTTTGAGTGTTCATTTGAACTAAATATTCCTAGAATATGCACATAACAACTGAAGGATTATTTTTATCAGTTAATCTATAAAGTTTCTCAAGAAAGGGGAAACAAAAAAGATGCAAGGAAGCAGTCTTTAAACAAATAGCTAATTATCTACTTCTGTAAGGACAGGGAAGAAAATTTAGAAGTATTTTTTAAAAGATTTTGACATATACACACATGAAAGAGAGTGTCATGCAACTGGTTTTGACATAATGTGGGTCTCTGAGAATTTTACCAAGTCATCTGACCAAAAAGCCCACATTTAAGTCCCCAAGAAAGAAAATGAAGGGGGGATCCTCTCACTTAAATAAGATGGTCTCTCTTTCAGACAAATAAGGCAATTCGCTCATGAGGCCTTTTTTAATTCTTGGTTCCTAAAGTCTCTAGAAAATGTCCAGCCAAATGTTGAAGTTCATGCAACGGGATGATGTGCCAGCCAATTTTTCTTTATGATCAGATCTGCATTTTTTGGCTTCAAAAGATCAAGAAAAGGTGGGAAGTTCTTTGGAAATGTCAGCAGTAGCTAATCCTGAACACTATTTAAAGATGCTGCTTAGAGAGATTGTTTCTCACATTTTTCATTAGCTTTAGCTAAAGAATATTTAAGGCAAATTTTGGGCCTAAATTGCCTCCTTGGACCAATTAAAGAAAGCAGACTACTGAACAGTTGGAATTTTGTTTCCTTTTGTTCTAAAGTGCTGCTCAAATGAACAATTTCGTCCATATTAAACATTCTCTAAAGTGGCCTCTGTGGTTTCAAATTATTTTTGTGCAATTGTGCTAGTTAGAAAGATATGCACAAGAATTGGACTCCTAAAGATAAAGCATAAGAAAGGCAAGAGGTCAGCCTGAAGGAGGTATGGTTTATACTGAAAAGACCCCAAAAAAACTGCCAAGAGTCTGTAAGGACAGCTCTTGTGTATTTCTGTATCTCTGGAGCTTGACAAAAAACACACATCACCTACTGGGGCCAGACAAAATATCCTGGTTTCAAGCAGACAAAACTAAATTCAAAAAGCAGACAGGCCATTAGACTAGCAGGTGTTAGGACCTAAAAAACAGTTTTGCCAAAGAACAATGCAAACCTGGCCTAATAACAAAATCCCAAGGGACCTGATTCCTAAGAAAACATAATAAACACAATGACAAAAGGCTTCAAGGAAAGAGAGAAGTTTAACTCAGCATGAACTTACCTTCTTGCCAGGGCAGGTGGCACCTGGTGTAGGTGGAGGCACAGGGCCTCAGATGTGGGCATCATCACTGGGCCAAGCCTGCCAGGCAAGGCAAGAAGCTCCCAGAACTTCTATTTCTGTCAGTGCCCTCCACCAAAGACCAGCAGCAGCATCCCTGTAGTTGGACAAGTTGGTTTGGTTATTCCTTGCAGTGAGAGAGAACATGCACTATAGGGAATCATGGCATCTCCATGAGAAGCTGCTGGAAAGAACTCAGTGTATGATTTGGATTCTGGCTGAGTGAGTCAAGAGAGGGTCAGAGGAAGCAGGAGTTTGTCCTGTTTGGGATGCCAGAAAGCGGAGGCAGTTCTCTAACTGGGTATCCCAATTCATCTTATCCAGGGGAAGGCAGCCCAGACTAGAAGATGATAAAAGTTGTAATTGATCAAGAAATTGAAGCCACTCATTTCAGCCAAATGGGGGTGTTTGCTATTTTGTGCGTGGCGCAGGGACATTTTTTGTCTGTATTTCACGTGATGGTGAAGTGGCCTCAGAGGGACCTTGTCTGAGGCTGGTGTTCTATAAGATTGCTTAAGTCCACCAGGAGAATAACATGGCCAGCTGCCTGGACATCTGGGGCTACTTTTTCCCTTTCTCAAAACTAAAGTTTTGGGGAATAGACACAGGGCAACAATTAGCATTAACTAATCATACTATAGGGTGGGAAGTGAATTACAAGGATGTGTACAAGGTAAGTGGTGGCAGGATGGAGGGAATTGTCCAGTGGGGGTGTGAGTTGGGGGGGCAGGCAGGGTACAGAGCTTGGTTACAGGGAAATGTCCTAATAAGGTGAGATTCAAGCTGAGTGTTGGCAGAGAAGTAAGTAGATAATCCTTAAGTAAGGTGCACAAAGTGGGGAGAAGAGGACATTTTAACAGAAATATACCAGCACACATAAAGGAAAGGAGTTTTCAAGCTTAGGGCACATTAAGAGAAACTACAAAGAATCCAAATCATAGAGAAATGAGGCTGTGTGTCAGCATGTTAATGACCTTTCTGAATAGCTAAACCGTTTGATCTTACATGATTAATAACCATGGAAAGGTTTTAAGTGGTGGACTAACATAATCATAATAGATAAGAAGCAAACCCAAGGTACAGAGAATCCAGCTAGGCAGCTTTCTCAGTAATTCTGGAGTGACCCAATGAAGGCTGCAACTAGGGCTCTGTTGATGGGACAGAGGAAGGAAAGTGACAGAGACTTGAGTCCTGTTTACAGCCAGAGGTGAATTTCCAAGAAATGAATGAGGCTTAAGCTTCAGGAACCTCCCTTTGCACTAGTCCCTTTCACATTCCTGGGAGTGGCCTGTGGAATGTCTTAGACAATCATATGTGACATGGACAGAGCCAGAAGCCAGTCTGTGGAAAATTCTTCCAATTACCAGACGCGTAAAATTTTAGGTAGAAGATGTGATTACCATAGGTCTCCTCTTAGGAATATGTTTGATGTATATACTTGAACAACATTCAAACACCCCCAAATACTTTTCTGGATAGGAATCAGAAGTAATAGAACTTAGAATAATTCCTGTGATTGTCACACAGAAACTCATAGCCATGCTACAAGCCGTGAATAGATATCTGTGTGTGAAGTTGTGTGTTTTGTGCCTTCCAATACAATAGATCACATCGTGGGATATTTGATGAACTTTCGACACATCATATGAAACAGCACATAAATCGTACCAAAGCAATAATTCATTAACAGAACATTTCAAAAGAGTGATAAACTCTTGGATTATTTGATAATCCAGTTAATGAAAAGGAGCAAACCATATGAGTTCATTGGAAAAATAAATTCCTCACTGATTTGACACAAAATACTTTTTTTAACAAAGATTGCAAAGACAGAAAAGACTTTGAAGATGGTGCTGCAATGAGACATGATAAACTGATCATTGGTCTAGGGAATAATTGAAATACCTTGAAATTTTATAATTCAGACACAGGAGAACTGAAACAGCAGTCTCCTTAATTTGACAGCAATATCAAAAATTTATATGACATTACCAATAATACTTTCATAAAAGTATTATAGTCACACTTATGTATTCTTTTTTCTTTAAATGAATCCCAACACTTGACCAAGCTCTAAGCTCCACGAACTTGAACAGGCTTCTGCTTACCCTGTGCTCTCCCAAGAGTTATTTTCCTGCCAGCTTTATTCCTTCAAAATCCAGACAGCATCACTATAAAGTCACATTTTTTTCTACTGGTTCAGCAATCTCTTCAATCTCTTGCTAATTCTCGTAAATGATGATTGGGTTTCACTGCTGTGGCCTCTCCCGTTGCAGAGCACAGGCTCCAGACGCACAGGCTCAGCGGCCATGGTTCACGGGCCTAGCCGCTCCGCGGCATGTGGGATCTTCCCAGACCGGGGCATGAACCCATGTCTCCTGAATAGGCAGGCAGACTCTCAACCACTGCGCCACCAGGGAAGCCCAATGACTGGGTTTTTAACATACTTTGAAATGCAATGTATTTTAGAAGAGTTCACATTTTAGAGATGAATCCACAAATTCTTTTTATATGTGTAAAGGAATATTTACTGCCCCTAATAATTTGGGAATTCTTATCAATTTAAATAAAGTTGAAGCTGTCAATCACATTTTAACTCTGCTCTTACAAACCCAGAATAGATTTGTTAAGCAAATAATCTGACTGCCTTTTTCCAACACCACAGCCCTTCTAGAATAAATATTACCTACTAAACTTTCATCTTTGCACTGTTACTTTTGTAAGCAGCTCTTTTGCCCCTTTTTCTGTTTGTTCATCCTGTTTTCCATAAACCTTAATCATAAAAATGAGATCACTAGGTAACATTTAACCTAACTCCTGACTTCTGCTCCACTGAATGTACACAATGGCTTGCCTAACCTGTTGATTCCTTTCCTGGATTAAAAGAAGTAAGAATGGAGAATTAAGTGGTTAAAGAATGACTCTCTACCCCCAGCTTCCCCCTTAGCAAATGTGCAGCGGAACCATGCAATCAAGATAGCATCCAAAGGAAGATCAGGAGAAGGCAGCAGGTCTGCATGCAATGGAAAAATGATGAAGAATCTGACCTCCTACCTTAATGATTAACTGAAATTGTTTCCCCTTTCTCCCTTTAAAAATTGTCATGGCTGAGCAGAATCTTCAGAGTTGGTCTCAGAACATGAGGCCACCTTCGCCCCAGATTGCTGATTTTTCTGAATAAAGCACCTTTCCTTTCTACTGACACTTGCCTCTCAATTAATGGCTTTTGAGCTGCGAGTAGCCGAACCTGAGCTCAGTAACACTTTAAAAAGAAAAGCATCTATATCCTAGAAGCAAGTGTAATTTTTTGTTTCTCTTGATGTTGGAAAAACTCAGATTTTAACAGCATGCTTTCTATTAAGTCTCTCCTGTTAATGTGATGGGTGAATCTGAGTGTTCACAGTAAGAGGAAGAAGAATTGGGTTGAAATACATGGAATTTCCATTGTAGTAAATAAAAAAAAAGAGGATTATTATTTTCGTGTGTGTGTGATTTTTATTTTTTTCTTATTTTAAACATTTTATCAAGAAGGCACATTCTTTTTTATACAGCAGGTTCTTATTAGTCATCAATTTTATACACATCAGTGTATACATGTCAATCCCAATTGCCCAATTCATCACACCACCACCCCACCACCCCTGCCGTGGCTTTCCCCCTTTGGTGTCCATAAGTTTGTTCTCTACATCTGTGTCTCAACTTCTGCCCTGTAAAACGGTTCATCTGTACCATGTTTCTAGGTTCCACATACATGCGTTAATATACGATATTTGTTTTTGTCTTTCTGACTTATTTCACTCAGTATGACAGTCTCTACACCCATCCACGTTTCAACAAATGACCCAATTTCATTCCTTTTTATGGCTGAGTAATATTCTATTGTATATATGTACCACATCTTCTTTATCCATTCATCTGTCGATGACATTTAGGTTGCTTCCTGGTGAGAGTGAACATCCTTGTCTCGTTCCTGATCTTAGAGGAAATGCTTTCAGTTTTTCTCATTGAGAATGATGTTTGCTGTGGGTTTGTCGTATATGACCTTTATTATGTTGAGGTAGGTTCTTTCTATGCCCACTTTCTGGAGAGTTTTTGTCATAAATCGATGTTGAATTTTGTCAAAAGCTTTTTCTGCATCTATTGAGATGATCATATGGTTTTTATTCTTCAATTTGTTAATATGGTGTATCACATTGATTGTTTTGCATACATTGAAGAATCCTTGTATTGCTGGGACAAATCCCACTTGATCATGGTGTATGATCCTTTTTTTTTTTTTTTTTGCAGTACGCGGGCCTCTCACTGTTGTGGCCTCTCCCGTTGCGGAGCACAGGCTTGGGACGCACAGGCTCAGCGGCCATGGCTCACGGACCCATCCACTCTGCGGCATGTGGGATCTTCCTGGACCGGGGCACGAACCCGTGTCCCCTGCATCGGCAGGCAGACTTTCAACCACTGTGCTACCAGGGAAGCCCCTGATCCTTTTAATGTGTTGTTGGATTCTGCTTGTTTGTATTTTGTTGAAGATTTTTGCATCTATATTCATCAGTGATATTGGTCTGTAATTTTCTTCTTTTGTAGTATCTTTGTCTGGTTTTGGTATCAGGGCGATGGTGCCCTCATAGAATGAGATTGGGAGTGTTCCTTCCTCCACAATATTTTGGAAGAGTTTGAGAAGGATGGGTGTTAGCTCTTCTCTAAATGTTTGATAGAATTCACCTGTGAAGCCATCTGGTCTTGGACTTTTGTTTGTTGGAAGATTTTTAATCACAGTTTCAATTTCATTACTTGTGATTTGTCTCTTCATATTTCCTATTTCTTCCTGCTTCAGTCTTGGGAGGTTATACCTTTCTAAGAATTTGTCCATTTCTTCCAGGTTGTCTGTTTTATTGGTATAGAGTTGCTTGTAGTAGTCTCTTAGGATGCTTTGTATTTCTGTGGTGTCTGTTGTAACTTTCCTTTTTCATTTCTAATTTTATTGATTTGAGTCCTCTCCCTCTTTTTCTTGATGAGTCTGGCTAATCAGTTTTGTTTATCTTTTCAAAGAACCAGCTTTTAGTTTTATTGATCTTTGCTATTGTCTCTATTTTATTTATTTCTGCTCTGATCTTTTTGATTTTTTTCCTTCTGCTAACTTTGTGTTTTTTTTGTTCTTCTTTCTCTAGTTCCTTTAGGTGTAAGGTTAGATTGTTTATTTGAGATTTTTCTTGTTTCTTGAGGTAGGCTTGTATAGCTATAAACTTCCCTCTTAGAACAGTTTTTGCTGCATCCCATAGGTTTTGGATTATCGTGTTTTCATTGTCATTTGTCTGTAGGTATTTTTTGATTTCCTCTTTTATTTCTTCAGTGATCTCTTGGTTATTTAGTAACATATTGTTTACCCTCCATGTGTTTGTGTTTTTTATGTTCTTTTCCCTGTATTGATTTCTAATCTTATAGCGTTGTGGTCAGAAAAGATGCTTGATATGATTTCAATTTTCTTAAATTTACTGAGGCTTTATTTGTGACCCAAGATGTGATCTATCCTGGAGAGTGTTCATGCGCATTTGAGAAGAAAGTGTAATCTGCTCTTTTTGGATGAAATGTCCTATAAATATCAATTAAATCTATCTGGTCTATTGTGTCATTTAAACCTTGTGTTTCCTTATTTGTTTTCATTTTGGATGATCTGTCCATTGGTGTAAGTGAGGTATTAAATTCCCTCACTATTATTGTGTTATTGTCAATTTCCTCTTTTATAGCTGTTAGCAGTTGCCTTATGTATTGAGGTGCTCCTATGTTGGGTGCATATATATTTATAATCGTTATATCTTCTTCTTGGATTGAACCCTTGATCATTATGTAGTGTCCTTCCTTGTCTCTTGTAACATTCTTTATTTTAAAGTCTATTTTATCTGATATGAGTATTGCTACTGCAGCTTTCTTTTGATTTCCATTTGCATGGAATATCTTTTTCCATCCCCTCACTTTCAGTCTGTGTGTTGCCCTAGGTCTGAAGTGGGTCTCTTGTAGACAGCATATATATGGGTCTTGGTTTTTTATCCACTCTTCAAACCTGTGTCTTTTGGTTGGAGCATTTAATTCATTCACATTTAAGGTGGTTATCGATATGTATGTTTCCATGACCATTTTCTTAATTGTTTTGGGTTTGTTTTTGTAGGTCTTTTTCTTCTCTTGTGTTTCCCACTTAGAGAAGTTCCTTTAGCATTTGGTGTAGAGCTGGTTTGGTGGTGCTGAATTCTCTTAGCTTTTGCTTGTCTGTAAAGCTTTTGATTTCTCCGTTGAATCTGAATGAGATCCTTGCCTGGTAGAGTAATCGTGGTTTCAGGTTCTTCCCTTTCATCACTTTAAGTATATCATGCCACTCCCTTCTGGGTTGTAGAGTTTCTGCTGAGAAATCAGCTGTCACCCTAATGGGAGTTCCCTTGTATATTATTTGTCATTTTTCCTTTGCTGCTTTCAATAATTTTTCTTTGTCTTTGAGTTTTGCCAATTTGATTACTATGTGTCTCGGCGTGTTTCTCCTTGGTTTTATCCTGCCTGAGACTCTCTGCACTTCCTGGACTTGGGTGGCTATTTCCTTTCCCATTAGTGAAGTTTCCAACTATAATCTCTTCAAATATTTTCTCTGGTCCTTTCTCTCTCTCTTCTCCTTCTGGGACCCCTATAATATGAATGTTGTTGTGTTTAATGTTGTCCCAGAGGTCTCTTAGGATGTCTTCATTTCTTTTCCTTCTTTTTTCTTTATTCTGTTCGACAGCAGTGAATTCCACCATTCTGTCTTCCAGGTCACTTATCCATTCTTCTGCCTCAGTTATTCTGCTATTGATTCCTTCTAGTGTAGTTTTCATTTCAGTTATTGTATTGTTCATCTCTGTTTGTTTGTTCTTTAATTCTTCTAGGTCTTTGTTAAACATTTCTTGCATCCTCTCAATCTTTGCCTCCATTCCTTTTCCGAGGTCCTGGATCTCTTAACTGTCATTATTCTGAATTCTTTTTCTGGAATGTTGCCTATCTCCACTTCATTTAGTTGTTTTTCTGGGGTTTTAATTTTTTCCTTCATCTGGTACATAGCCCTCTTTCTTTTCATCTTGTCTATTTTTCTGTGAATCAAAGCCAGTGGATTATTGGCAATTTCTTATGGTTAATCCAATATAATGAACAGTTACCTTTTAAATAGTAGTCTGTTTTGGCTTGGAGAATAACCAAAGATGCTCTTTAGAAACAATGCCAGTTTTTTTTTGTTTTATTTTGTGTATTTTTTAGAGCAAGAGTGAAGGTGGTCACTGTCTCCCTTACCAACTGGACACATTTTTTAAAACACAAGTTGAGAAATTTCAAGTTGCCCAAAAGTGATTTCCATAATCTTACTTATTATCATTGAAAAGGAAATAAACCAAGCAAAAATGTTGCATATCTATGTTGTACTTGTTGTGGACAGAGCAGAAAAACAGTTCAATCACAGTCTTACCCCAAGATGCTTACAGTTCTATTTAAAGTTTTTTAAAGTATACTTATGAAAAGATGATGAAAATACAAGGCCTTAAACAACTGCCAAATAAATAATAAAAAGAAGAAGCATAGCCACAGTCCAGAAAGAGAAAGCAAGCCAAAAACAGCTGTGGGCTCTCCCACCGCTATTGTGCTGGGGAAGATGTAGCAGTCTATTCTCCGAACCACCCCTTTGCCTCCAGACTTCTCTGGGCCTGTAGTTGCCTGACCAGGGGCCCAGGGCCTCGGACTCTGCCAACTACCATGGGCTCCGTGTCAAACCAGCAGTTTGCAGGTGACTGCGCCAAGGGGCCAGAGGAGGCACCGGAGTCCGCGGCTGGGGCCACTGAGGAGCCGCAGCTGCTGCATGGTGCTGGCATATGTAAGTGGTTCAATATGTGCATGGGATTTGGCTTCCTAGCCATGACTGCCCACCCCAGGGTCACACTCAACCCCCCCGTGGATGTCTTTGTGAACCAGAGTAAGCTGCACATGGAGGGCTTCCAGAGCCTGAAGGAGGGTGAGGCCGTGGAGTTCACCTCTAAGAAGTCTGCCACGAGCCTGGAATCTATCCAAGTCACTGGCCCTGGTGGGATGTTCTGTATTGGGAGTGAGAGGCGGCCCAAAGGGAAGAACATTTAGAAATGCAGATCAAAGGGAGATATGTGCTACAACTGTGGAGGTCTAGACCACCATGCCAGGGAATGCAAATGGCCACCCCAGCCCAAGTGCCACTTCTGCCAGAGCATCAACCATATGGTAGCCTCGTGTCCACTGAAGGCCCAGCAAACTCCCAGCTCACAGGGAAAGCCAGCCTACTTTTGGGAGGAGGAAGAAGAGATCCATAGCCCTGCCATACTCCCAGAGGCCCAGAATTGAGCCACAGCAGGTGGGGGCTATCCTTTTGTGATCAGAAAGTTTTGAGGAACAGGCATCAATTGGTAGAGTGGAGAAAGTGGGGACAGGGTGGGTAGGGGGCAGCTGGCACTGCCATATATCTCAGGCCGGTTGGTAACGTCACGCCATCTTCCCTCTTGGTTTGGGAGAAGGGCTGAGGCAAAGGAACTCCAATCATGCTCTATCCAAATGCACATGAGGGCTTTGGGGGGTAACCCTCCCTGCATGCTTTATCTGAGTCTCCACCCTCAGAATCTCCAGCTTTTGAAAGTGGCCTGGATAGGAAAGTTGTTTTACTCTTAAATAAGGGTATGGAATAATATTTCCCATGCCAGAGTGAAAAGATTAAGCATGAGACCAGATTGATATACCTAAACCCACAAGCCACCACCATCTGTGGGAGGAAATATCTCAGTAGTAAGGCAGGGTTTTCCACATCTTGTCTCCTCATAGCCCCCTCTTGGGATGGAGTGCTGAGAACTGTCCCAAGCAGTGGGTTGTGATGATAGGCAAAAGGGGTTGTTGTGGGTACAGCTGTAGACCTGCTGCTTCTCAGTTCATTCCCATCCCATTCTGGGCCAATACAATTTTATTTATTTGCTCCCTTGGATGACTGTACATTGGGTCCCACTTTCTCCAGGATGCCAACTGCACTAGCTCTGTGTAAATGATGTATCTTGTGCATTTTAACTTTTTTTCATAATATAAATATTCTGGTTTTCTATTTTTGTGTATTTTAATCTAAGGCCCTCATTCCTGCACTGTGTTCTCAGGTATGTGAGCGATCTCAGGGATAAGTCAGCAGAAGCTGCAGGTCTACACAGCAGGAATACTTTTTGTTGCTGTATCACCAGCGAGAACAACTCTTTGGAGTATATAGCCTATTGAACTACCTCATTTTTGTCAATTAGAGCTGGCTTTTCTGCCATAGTGTCTTCTTGGAACCCCTCCATTTTCAGTGTTTCACAGGAGACTAGGTTTTAACTGGGTTGCCCCATGACTTGGTCTCCTTCTACTGAAAGACTGGAAATTGGTCTGAATAGAAAAAGGTGGTACAGAGAGGTTAGGAGAGGCTGGTCCAGGTAAAAGGTGCAGAGAGGGGAAGACAAGATTAGGCAGAGGTCATCGGTATGTGTGATAAAGGATTCCTGTTCCAGACCTGTAATCCCAGGGCACTGACTTGCTTTACATACCAGATCCATCCTTCACTGGATTGGGCTAGGCCTACCATGCACAATAGGGTATATTGTGTGCATTTTTGTAAAAAATGTGAGTTGGTAGGGACCGGTTTTAAGAACGATGCCTCTGTACCCATCTTGAGCTTCCCAGGGATGGACATATGAAGCAAGGACAAGATCCTTAACCTTTAATAATTCTGGGCTTTTCACCCTTGGCTTCCAGAGCGATGGCTTCTTTGTGGTTCCCAGAGCCAGTGTCCTGCCCTGCTGCAACAGAGATTAGTGTCATGGTAGCTAAAGGAGAAAAGAGGGCTTCATTTACATGCTGTGAGATCACTGCAAACCTACCTCACTGTGTTGTAAGGGGCAAATGCAAGAGAACACATTGGGTGATGTGTGTCTGATCCTGGGTTTTTGTCTCCCCCAGTTGCTGCCCCCCTCTAGTTATTGTATTTGTCTGGGCTTCATAGGACTTCACAAGTAGCTGATTTGGTGACTGCTAGGTGGCCTAGTTTGTGTAAATATAATGTGTTGGTCTTCTCCATGTTCTTTTGGGGTTTTATTGTTTAAAAACTTCTTGTTATATTGAGAAAAATAGCCAAAGTATCTTTGACAAAAGGTTCTGCACCAGCCAAAAAGACCTGAAACATAAGCTTGGGGGCCCCTCTTCTTGAAGTGGGTGGTCTTGAGCCACACTTTCTTTTGTGTTCCCCTTCCTCTATTTCCTATTTCGAACAAGATCTTCTGTCCTAAAAACTGGATTCCTACCCCCTCTTCTTTCCCCCTTCATACCGCCCCTAAAAAATAGCCCATATACCTATATGTTTAATTTGTGGGGTGTCTGCGATTAAATGACTTGTGCAGAAATCCTGAAGAAGCTAAGAACTCTCCATCCCTTGTTCCCAATCTCCTGAGTCATGACCATTCCTTGATGTGATTCATGCCAGACAGACTGCTGTCTTTGGATGGATTTAATCTCTAATCCTAGGGTAGTAAGGAGCAATGAGGGGGATGTCCATGTAGAAAGTGGGGTTGGGAGACCACGAAAGGAAGGATGAATGTATATCCAAGTCCCTCAGGAACTTTCATGCAGGTGCAAGAAACTTATGTCAAAGTGGCCACAAGATTGTTTAATAGGAGACGGACGAATGTAACTCCATGTTTACTAATAGAAACCAAAGCTTTGTGTGAAATCTTGAATTTATGGGGAGGGAGGGAGGGAGGGTAGAAAAGCATGTACCTGTCTGTTCTTTTCCTCATCCCTTTCCCTCATTACTGAACTGCAGGAGACTGAGCCCCCTTGGGCTTTGGCAACCCCATCTGGGCAGCGTTTATTTGACGGTTGATTTTGCTGTACCAGGTACTTCCTTTCCCATTTGCTATCACTTTGTAACACACATACTGACCCTTTTCCCTTCCCCTTCTTTTCCTTGGGAAAATACAATGAATAAAGACTTATTGGTACTGAAAAAAGAAAGAAAGAAAGAAAGAAAGCGAGCAGAAGGGAAAGAGCACACATCCAAATGCAGAGATAACGCACAAAATCTCTCCAAAAAGGAAGGCCAAATATTGGCCATGTACACTCCAGCAATCACTGTAGCTTCCTTCCAGTGGTCTGGGCAGCTGGAGCGAGTAATGGTGAAATGCAGGTAACTTCCTCAATCAGAGCCAACCACCAGCTGGAGAATCAATCACCCAGAAGATCCATCAGTAGAGGAGGTATGGATCTATCCTGTTGTGTAGCTGAGTCAGGGTGGCTAGATCAACACCTTCTGCCAGAGCCTCTGGGGGTGACAGTGACCAGTGGCAACTAACACTGGGCAAGTACCACCTTCATTTCGGGCTGGATGCTAAGAACTTGCCCTCACAATGACTCACTGTTATATATTGTTACTGGTGGGTGAAGGGGGAGAACTCATATTCAAAGATTCAGTACTTTTTCCAAAAATTAACAGCTAGTCAGTTTTTGGATTTAGGATTTATGCCAGAGATATCTGACATCAAAAGGCAGGAGATATTTATATGCACAAACACACGCACACAAGCTATTCATATTATTCTACTCTAACCTTCAGGTTATCCAAGTTAATAAAAAATTTATTACCAGTAATATTGTTACTGACCCAGGTTCTTGGACCCTTCAATCAATAGAAATTGATAATGGGCCAGATGAGAAATTCAGGCAAGGTTTTATTGGTACTCAATGAAGCATGAGAAAACAAGTAACAGTTTCCTTTGCTCACTCCCTGTGAAGGGTGGGGAACTGGTCCCTTAAATGGGGTGAGGAATGGGGCAGATCCATGGATTGGGCTGGAGGGATGGCTTAGGTGGTCTGCTCACCCCCTTGGTGGTACCCTGTGCAGGGATCATGCACAGTACCCTGATTTTCTCCTGATAACTCAGAAGTGGCAATTGGGTTTCTGGTCTTTTTGTATCTTATTGTTCATAATTTTTCCCAAGTGCACATTCATGCATTTATTTTTCGTCCCTCATAGTTTCTTTGTATTCTGTTGTGCAAGGAGACGTGTGTCCAGGTACAAGCACTGTAGCAAAAGGTCCCAGGTCCCAGGTCCTAGGTCCCAGCCTGTCTTAATATTACACCTCCCACCTCATTTAAAGACATTGGAATTTAGTAACTTTTTATTCAGAATGTATATTGTCCCTGTAAGTTCCTATTTCTTTACGGAGAAATTGTTTTCTAGATTTCATTCATTTCAGCATATTCTAATATTATCCTTATCATGGAGTCAATCCATGATGATCTCCAAAAGAACTTCACTAAATCTATTAGTTGGATGATTTGGGGCAAGTTATTTTAAGCTCCTGGATATTTTTGAGGTTCTGGCCTTGCATATCCCCAAGGCTACATTTCAGATCTAAAAGTTTCTTAAGTCTAAATTATTAAAAATCCATCAAATATGCAATAAAAGAGAGAAATGTGAGATATTAACTACTAATTTTTTCAAAAATTACTTCAGTTTATAGTGCCAAACAGAAGATATGAATCCTGACACACTGCTCTGTAAAATAAAGCAAAATATTCAAGCCTTCTTGCTGTACTTGTTTTTACCAAAAACAAAATGAAAAAAGTCGCTTAATCACCTACTAGAAAATTCTTTTCCATGACTGTTGCCCCTATTTTAGGAACCTAAGGCATTACTTAGTGTAGTACTAACAAGCCCCAAATTACCATGACTCAGTGCAATAAAACAATTTCTAGACGTAACAATGCAATGTATGTGTTGGTGGTTGGCAAGTGACTGCCACACAGTGAAAGCCAGGGGCCACTCTCATGCCATCTTGTGGCTCTGGCCCCTCCTGCAAGGCCTGGGAAACCTCTCCATTCAGGTGTGGATGAGCCATGGGGAAGAGAAGCGTGGGCTGCAGCCCCAGAGAGGGGCTATGGCCATTTCCATTGAGTTTGTGTCCTCACTTCCTCCCTAACCCTGGATGTATTAGCATTGTTTTAAATTGTATTGCCATGGTTACAAGCAAGACTGAGCTATTCCCCAATTTATTGACTAATCAGAACTCCTCCTCTCTCAATCCCCTTTCCCTGTGGTTTTTTCCCAGGGAGCTAAGCTGCTAAAGTTTTTTCCCTTGTATATAGTAAGGATAGTCACATTTTCCTATCAAACATTTTCTTCCAGTCTGTGGCTCATCGGTAGACATTATGTATGGTCCTTTTCATCCCACAAATATTTTCAATTATTAAGAATTTTTTTTTTTTTAATCACACAGACATTTGAAATTCTTAGAGATTAAGAATCTCCACCCTTCCCTGACTTTTGCTTAGGGTGACGCTGGCCTTTTATCCTCCCTATGGTCTGCCTATTACTTTCATAGCAGCATTTCTTCGTGTTCACTGAGAGGAAATTTCAGAACATACAGGTTATACAAAAATTAAAAAATAGAATTGCTTGGTCATAAGCAGGTTCAGGAAATCGTGACAACTTGCCTCCCTGATCAAGTTTTATGAGTTTCCAAGAGCTTCCTTTTTCCCACATACTTGCCAGCTTTTGACATTTCACACTTGCTTTTTGGCCTAATGCTAGCCTGGAGCCAGTGAGGTTTGAAATTTTTTTCAGATGCATTTTAGCCTTGGGGTTCCTCTCCAAGTGGCCTTTTCACTAGTTCTCACTTTTATATTGCAGTGTTTGTCTTCCTATAAATCATATGTTTCCTTCTATATGGGACACCAATCTCTTAGGTGGGGTGTACATGTTTATCTCCCAGTCAGTAGTTTTGTTGTTTTACTTTTATTCCCCCAAGGTATGAGTTGTTAAAGTAGTGCAATGTATGGATTCTTCCTTTATGGTTTGGGGTGTTTTGTTTTAGTTTTATTGATGTAAGGCCATCCCTAAACAAGATCTTAAAAACGGTAGTCTCTAAAGGTCTTTTGCCCCAAAACGTTCCCCAGGAGCTATTCTGAGCTTCATGCATTGCCTTCTAAGTGCAAAATTCCACTTAAAAACCCTATGACCTTAAACATCATGATTGTAAAAATCTGATCTAATAAAAGTTACCGTCAGCGTCAAACCTGGGAAACTGAGACCTGGGAGCCAGGCTCACAACCTGCTTTGTGCGTTACTCAAACCATTCTTTTCTCAAATCTCACTGCGGAGCCTTCTAACACAGCTTTTTAGAAATTTAAGTCATAGGCTCCCCGGGCTGGGTGTGCAGGGTCGGGGGAGGCTCCCCGGGCGGGGTGGGTGGCGGTCGAGAGCGGCCTCCCGGGGACTGAGTGTGCAGGATCGGCTCCCCGAGGCGGGGTGTGAGGGGTCTCGGCAGGCCGTAGACCCCCGCGCCGGGTTCCAGGCTCAGCGCGCAGAAAAGCAGCACAGCCCAAACCAGACCACTAGTCCCGAACGCCAAAGATCTGCGCAAGCGCAGAAGGCCGCTTTGACGCGAAGGCGGGACAGAGCAACGAAAGCGGAAGCAGACGGGAATGATTCAATTGACTTGCACTTTGAAGCTGAGTTATCGGTTCCCACATGGTCTAGCGGTGAGGATTCCTGGTTTTCACCCAGGCGGCCCGGGTTCGACTCCCGGTGTGGGAAACAAGGAAGCTTTTAGAATCCAGGTTAAGAAATTCACCATTAAGTGAATTTAGACACGTCTTAGTAAAAAGACTAAATATAATTGTTGAAAGCTGGAATTCATTAGGGGGGGTTGTGAGCTTAAAGACCCACGCTGCCACCCTGTAATTCATAAAGCCACTGCGTCCAGCTTGTGTAAACAGTATTGTTATTTTTGCCCTTGATATAATTCATTTAAAATATCACAATAAATTATAATATTTATTAGTAAAACTCTATTAGACAAAGGAATTCTCTTTTATTTTCTTCCCAGTTATGATGACATTATATAGCTTATAAATGACATTATAATATTGTGTAAGTTTAAGGTGTACAACATGATGACTTGATACACATATATTGTGAAATGATTACCACCATAGGGTTAGTTAACACTTCCATCACCTCACTTAATTACATAATTAGCATTTCTTTTACACAGGGAATTCTAATGGGCTGTCCAATTCACTGCTTTCTGCCTCCCACTGTTTCTGGCAGGAGGATAGAGAGCTAGTGAGAAAGAGGTGAGAAAGAGCCTGGAAGAGCCGCCCCAGGAGCAGTTGATGTTTGAGGACACGGGGGAGGGAAGCAAGAATCTTCCTGAAGCAGGAATCACTAGGCTGGAGACAAAGAAATTAAGAGGTCTCCAAATAGAAATACAGCTTTAACAGAGGTTTGCACAGGGATGTAGACAGTGAGGGAAGATCCATTCACCTAACCAGCTTCCACAGAACATGACATGGGTTAATGAGGCATGGAATCAGCTTCCGGAAAGAATCACACACATGGTTAGGTTGAGGTAAGCACTCCTTGCAAATTCAAATTTTCAGAAGTGGAAAGGGCCGTGAAACCTTCCCAGCTTCTAAGCCATTTCCAGGATGGGAATAAAATCTTCCTTTCTATGCATACGAAACCAAGCAGGACCCTATGGTGCCCTCCCAGGTACAAAAACCTTTCCATGTCTGGTTTCTTATTTTCAGGATAAAGGCTTCAGCCTCCTAGATCTTCCAGAATACCAAAGAGCAGATTCAAGCAGTTACTAACCAGGGAAGTAAGGGAATGAAGAAACATGTGCCTTTTGCACAGGTCAAGTAGATGTGTTAATAATTAGTCACATGACGGGACAACTTCTGCATCTTGCAAGTCTTTGTTGGTGGCACTAACCTCCCTAATTCTCCCTAGGATGCAGCATCACTTTTGGTTTACTACCTTTGTAAGAAAGGGAACATCCAGGGGCTACCATTTTGTCTTTTCTCACCACAGTGGCCCCCACTCCAAGAATCAGGAGGCAATATGATAGTGTCATTTGTCAAGTAGGAGATTTGAATTATACATAACAGAATCAGGTACGTTCACACCCACTGGAAGCACTTTGAGATAAACTTTTTATTTCAAGCTCCAGTGAACCACACAAAAGTACTGGAGGAGCAGGAAAAACAAATAACAACAACAACATTAATACTAATAATTCGGAGCTGCCTAACTGAAACTGTGCACCTCAGATTGGGACTTGAACCCACGTGGCGGGACTTGAACCCAGCCTAAACCCAGATTGGGACTTGAACCCACGGCCTTTTAATTAGATTCACTCACCTGGTGTCTGGACTTACTGAGGCTCAGGTTCCATGTGTCTCAGCACAGAAGGAATTCAGCGAGAGGCAAAGTGATAGGCGAGAAGTAGATCTATTAATATAGGACACTTGTGAAAGATGCAAGTTGGCAGGCGAGGGGGCTCTGCCCCGAGGATTAAGTGGGCTACATTTTTATAATCAAAGGAAACTGGGGGAGGGGGAAAAGACTGCCTTCTTCATTCTTTGAGTAGACATACATCACTCACTCCTCCTTTGTATGGGGCAGGAGAATGTCTGACCCTATGAGGTCAAACTAGGTCGGTCATAGCACTTATTCAAATCAGCAGAAGGGTGGTAACATTTTTTTTTCTTTCACTTAATGACCTGGGGGCATATCTTATGCTTTACAGTTAAGTAAGCCTGCTTCATTCCTCGAAGTTCCGATAGCTTTCTTGAGCAATCATTAACTTAACAGTGGTCTCCCAAAGTTCCCTAGGTTTCCCTCTCTATCTATAATCCCCTACTGGGATGTCTACAACTACCTGTATAACCTTCCTATTCCATCCCTATCACAACTGCAGGAAGGGATGAGTGTCAAATCAAAGCCAGTAAGTCAACAGAATAAATGCCCATAGGTCCTCTGGGGGAAGGGTTGGGCACATATGTACAGCCTATTCTTGTGGCAGTGCCGCAGGGTCCTTCCTCAGGTGGACTCAGTCCATCCTTCCTTCAGTGGAAAGAGACTGGGAACTGACTTGGCTCTTGGTACTGGACCACAGGCAGTACAGTCCATTGTAGTGACTCAAGCCAGGTTTCTGGCCACCAGACCTAGAGTTTCTTAATTGTACATATCAAATAATACTCCAGTAGACAGCCCGTTGATTTCATTCCTAGGACACCACTGCCAAAGATTCCTGTTGCTCCAGCACTGCTTCAGTAACTGAGGTCACCTTTTTCCTGGTGTGTCTGCTTCTTGGACTCTTGCACTCTGGGATTCCAAGATTCCCATTGAATCAGGAACCCAAGTGGCTTTTCTCAGGTGCCCTGGCTTGTGGAAGACTCCTGCCAAAGGGTTTTCAAGCAGCTGGTGCTCTCTTTACCAATGTATTTCTCAATCCTTTAATCAAGGAAACATTTTCTGGACCTCTCTAGGGGACACAGTGGATGGGCAGGTGTGTGTTCACATTTGATAAATCCCACTCCAACATGACTATTTACCTAATGCCCTAAAGATGTTACTCTACCCTCTACTGTGGTTGTATGGTTTTACAACCTCAATGGAGGCAGGCCACTGCTGGTTCAGGTTTCAGTCAACTAACCAAGCAAACTTGGACTTATAGCCATTCCCAGATTCTCAAACTATATCTATATGACATAGATCCATATCAACAAGTTTGACCCCCAACATTATCTTCTGCCTCCTTGGTCTAGCAATCTTAGGATTCATTCCCACACATATTCCTTACCTTTCTTCTAATATAAATTGGCATAATCTTACAATTATTTCAATGTCTAAAATATCTCAGGCTGAATCATACCTGACCTCCTGGGCCAGGCTGAGATTGAATTCCAGTTTGGGGTCTGGAAGCTTTGAAGGGTGGTGAGGGTGGACCTGGTGTAGAATTGGCATCCCCTTGCAAGGTAACTTTAATGGGTAAGGTCCATATTGAGTCCCTTGGTGCAAAATGTGGTCTGTGAACCAGCAGCATTGGCTTCCTCTGGGAGCTTTCTAGAAATGCAGAATTTCAGGCTACACCCAAGACCTACTGAGTCAAAACGTACATATTAACAAGGTACTCCGGTGATTCTTATGCACATTAAAGTCTTAAAAACACTGATTGAGTCTTCAAGCAAGGGAAGCCTGGCTTCCTTCAGACAATGCGAGGGACTATTTCCACTGGCAAGAAAAACCTCAAAGAAATTTGGGCTTTATAATCCTCTGTTCATCTGAGCCAAATCAAATATCCCCACTCCATGCATTGGGGTTCCATTCTCTCTTAATCACTACCTTGAGTTTCACTTAAGTGATATGGAGACGCTATGAATCTAACTTATGTTGTAATTCTGCAACTTGCAGAATCAAATTATGGGCATGATTTTCAGCTTTACCTCTTATTACTTATTTCTATAAAAGATAATGGGTTGCCTGAGGACCACAGTAACAGATCTCTAGTCCTCTGACCATATCTTGAGTTGAGAGTTTAAAGCCTTCAGTAACTCATTTTCTTTAGGTAACTCTCCAGTGCAATCAGAAATAGCCATCCCATCATCACTGTAGTTGATTGAATACCTTACCTTCAATAGACCTATTATTCCAGGTAATGCCAGGTTATAATTTAAGTAAATATGTTATTACTGCATATATGAACTACCAGCATTTCATTTTCAACTGATAATGAGGTCATTACTGTGTTTATGCCCAGGGAAAGATAATCTATCTCAAATTTTCATCTTTGAGTGTCTGTTTCCTGAAAGCACTGTTGGCTACAAAAACTATGTATGTGGATGTCTAGCTCAACAATAGAAAACACTGCAGGAATTTCTAATAGATGAAGGGATAGAGGAGCAAAGAGGAATGAAGTGGCATTAGCAGACTTAGGAGCATCTTACTGCTGACATTTTGGAGTCTGAAGATAATACAGCCGGAACCACCCAGGCTGCTAAGTCTGCAGTCACTCAGCCACTTGCAGTGGCCACTATTGAAGCATGTACTTATTTACAACACTGCCTCAGCTGCTGGTACTACGGAAGTGCATGGACAGCTCCTGTTACCTCTGTTGGAAATGCCAAAGACACTGGAGCCTGGGGTCAGTCACTGTTCCCGAAAAGAGAAAAAGAAAAATTACCCCTTCCTCCTACCTTTCAAACTCCTGTCAGTATCTCAAAGTGACTGAACCTAATCAGAATCCAGCTGGCCAGGCAAACTGGAATGTTCATAGGTTTATAGCCCCCTGCAATACAGAGCAGAAGAAACAAGCCCAGAATTTACCATACTTAGCTTTACTGGATTTTTATCTGACAATCTTCTCTGAAGCTAGAGGTTTTGATTTTGAGCTTACATAACAAAATACCCCCAATACCTACTTGCTTAGAAACAACCATATTACTTTGCTCATGATTCAGGAAGTGCTCAGCAATGTGGTTTTCCTGTTTCACATGACACCTACCAGTCACTCACTTGGCTGGATTCAGCTGGTTGCTGGGCTGGGCTGAGGTCAAGACTTCACCATGTGGCATCTTTCTCCATGGCTTCTATACATGCTGTGAGCTTCTTGTGCATGGTGATCTCAAGGTGGTTTCACTTTTTACATGGTGGCTGGTTTCCAAAAGGAAAGATCAGGAATGACCACTCCTCCTAAAAGCTAAGTGAAGAACTGGCTTAGGGTCACTTCTGCTATATTCTGTTGGTCAATGCAGTCCCAGACCAGCTCAGATTCAAGGGAGCAGAGAAACAGACGTTCTCCCTCAGCGTAGGAGAAGCACAAGCTTAGGCAGGGAAAAGGCATGATGTGTGACATCTATGAAGGTGTTGGTCTTGTTTTCAAGTCTCATCCAAGCCTAACCCAGAATTTCTCAGGATTGTCTCCCACTGTCCTCTCTCTAGGCTCTGATCTCCTTTCCCACTTTGAGTGCCTGTGCAGATAAGAACAATGACTCTATCTGCTGCCTCAGTAAAGGATGCTCCATTTTTGTTGATAAAGCAAAATGCTTATAAAAAACAAAAGAGCAATCGACATTTTATAGAAGCCTGCTTTATTAAAAGGCATGAGTTCTTCTTAGTGCCTTCTGAGGGAGGAGCAAAACAACTGAAATTATCTTGTGGCATATGACTTAATGTGGGGTAGAATTGGCAGTGACCTATTTTCCTAATACTTGCATAAACCGCAAAAACCTTAGTTTCTCACCAGCTGGTTTACTCTCACTGCATTTCACACTTTCCCTTATAGGGCTATACTTGTTTCAGTCTGTTTTGTTTGTTTGTTAATAAAAATAAATCATTCATGATAATGTATTAATAAATCTTATGAATTATTTCAAAAGGGTGTTAAAAACAAGACAAACAAGACCCAACATGGAGTTGCATCTACTAAGCTCGCACCTCACCAAACTGAGACTTAATTACAGTTTCTGCTCTCTCAGGAGTGGAATCTTAAACCAGTCAACAAAGAATCACCTGATCATCACCAGTGAAGTCATCTGCTTGATAGATCCCTGTCATTCTCCTAAGGAAAGTAAACTTGCAATAACCAATCTGTTTTTCTGCCTAGTATTACTTCTTTGTCCCACCCCCTTTTGCCTATAAAAGTTTTCTTAATGTTGTGCAATTTCTCAGAGCTCCTTTCTATCTGCTAGATTGAATGCTGCCCAATTCATGAATCGTCAAATAGAGCCAATGAGAGCTTTAAAACTGATTCAGTTGAATTTTGTTTTTCAAAAGGGGTTAATACTATATTCACATTAAGACATAAATAAATATACAGTAAATATAGAGTAAGTCTCCTACATACGAACCTTCAAGTTTCGAACTTTCAAAGATGTGAACGTGCGTTTGCATGTCCAATCACGTAAGTTAGTTCACATGAAATTGCAGCTTGCCCTCCATCTCCTATTGTTGACAATCCTTCAGCTCTACCATCTCTCACCACCCCTCCCTCCTCCAGTCAGTAACTCTTCTTGCCTGTTCACTCAATGCCAGCCCCTGTATGCCAGCTTTGGTATTGCACTACTGTACTTTTCAAGATACTGTACTGTATGATTAAAAATGTTTATTTTTTGTGTTTGCTTTTTATGTATCATTTGTGAGAAAAGTATTATAAACCAATTACAGTACAGTACTATACAGTCGATTGTGTTAGTTGGGTACCTAGGCTAACTTTGTTGGACTTACGAACAAATTGGACTTATGAACATGCTCTTGGAACAGAACTCATTCGTATGTATGGGACTTACTGTACTAAGCAAGAGAGGATGCAAAAGCATAAATGTGTCCTGAGGGTTAAATTTTATTCCAAACTCCATGCTTTGGACTTTGATGACACAGGAGCTAAGCCCTGGGGGCACAGCCTCTATTGTAGACAGGGTCAAGCAGATGTGGGGATCTTGGGGAGTGCATTCTGAGCCCTTCAGTGAGCCCCAGAGACAGTTATCAAGCTCATGGGGCTAAACATCCACCCCAATGCCTATGGGAGTGTAAGGCTAAAAGCTCATCCTAGAAGCATATAATGACTCTGTTCTAAGTGGTCCAAACAGCTAGGTGTTGTAGACAGCCCAGAGAAGATGACCCAGTTCTTACTCTTTAAGGATGTTTTTGTAAGGAGTGGATGTTAGAGATAAAGAGTTAAATGTCCATAATGTGCCCATTGACTCCAGGTTCACTCACATAGGAAAACCTGAGAGTGTCTTTCTCACTTATTTTCACTCATAATCTACATCTACTCAATTGTGATGTTCCCTTGAGCTGACCTTCTAAAGAGACCCCAGTGGTCCCCTGCTCCCCTTCCTCACTACCATGGCCTTAGTCCTGTGCCCCAAACCTCCCACCTAAAGGATCATCAGCCTCCCATTGGCTTTCGCAAGCATTCAGTAGGGGGACATTGGGATTGGAATGACATCAAGTGGCAGCCCCTGACACACCCTCCATGACTTTCCACTTTCTGTATCTATGATGACATCATGGCAGAAACCATGACTCTTTACTGACTCAGTGTGCACTTTTATCTCCTACAACCAAAAAGACCAAATGTGGTGGCCCAGAAGGAGGCTTCCAAATGAGGACACCCAAGCTAGGAAAGCAAATATGCCCAAGAACACGGTTGGAGGGAGCAGCGTGCTTACTGCAGCTCCCAGAGACTGCCAAGCCTGCCTGTCCCAGTCTGTGTGGGGAGGGCAGCTTCCTCCTGAGGCCTCCAGGCAAAGGCTTGGGCTTGCCTGTGGTCGAGCCTGATAAACCACACAAGTTTTTGGTCTGGAGGCAGATCACTCCTTGATTTTTTTCAGGACTCAGTTGAGAAACATGGGCTACACTGTCCTGGATCTCAATAGGTTAGACTTTGAGGGGCTGTGACAAGATTGGTTCATTAGTCTGAGTCAATAGCAAACGATTGCCAAAATTGAGGTTATTCCATGCAGATGACCAGGCCTACCTGACGGATTGGAGTGTTGCTGAGCAAAGGCTGGTGTGCCCAGGGCACAGAAAACTCAGCTGCAAACTTCTGACAGCAGAAGTTTGCAGCAAAGTAAAGGTTTATTATAGGGTTCCAAGCATGGGAGTGGGAGAAAACCTCATATTCACCCCAACTTGGCCTTTGAGTTGCAGGTGTTTTTAAAGGGAAGAACAAAGAGTCTGGAACTAACCATTGCCTTGAGACATTTGTGACATTTCTTGGTCATAGTTTCGGGGGTCAGGATGTTTCCAGTTTCTGATTCTTTGGCCAGGTGGTCCATGGTTGGGAGTGGGGAGGGTGGTTCCTGTGAAATCATCTTGCCCTGGAGAAACAACCTGAGTTGTACATTAATGATGTTATTGACAACAGCAATCTGAGTCATCTGACTCTGGTTGATTAGCCTTCAGTTAGCCCAGTATTGAGGTCTGAGGGGACAAGAAAGGGATTGAGGTCAGGGAAGAACAGCAAGGGAATACCATTTTGGATAGAGAGATAATCATAAACTCAGCAAGGGAACTCAATTTTAGGGGGACTCGGTTTCAAAAGTAGCCATGAGTTCCAACTGTCACCAAGCCAGGGGTAAAGGTCTCATAGCCCATTAAGGTCTACTTCAGAAAGTCAGTCCTCCTTAAGTTTCTGAATGAATCTCCAACCTGGCCCCTGGCATCAATTCAGGCATCTCACAGTTCTGTCCAGGAAGTTGAAGTTGATCTGAATACCTGAACATTTTCCAGGGCTGAGTGGCTTGACAGGCAGGATACACACACAAGGAGTACAGTCCAAGTTATCCAGGGAGGAAAAGGAGTGGAGAGGGTGGTGCAGTGGGCCAGATGATCAGCTGTTTCCTGGCTGCTGGGACCCCCAGGTGGGCTACAGATGCAGGACTGAGCTGAGCTCACTTCCCTGCAGGGGAGGGTGTGATGCCTGGGAGGCTGTGGCTGCTTCTTGCCTTCAGTTGTCCTGGCAGGGCAGCCGTCAGGCCCTCTGAAGGAGGAAGGGGACTTGTCCCACACTGTGTCACTCTCCCTTGCAAGCTTTAGCAAGATTACCTCCGGAGGGCATCTACATCTTCTAAGTTCCAACAGCTTGCTCCAATGGGCACCAGAGACTTGCTTAGAGTCACTAGGCTCACAAGTGTTACCAAACTCAGGTCTGGCTGCTGGCCACCCTAAAGCCAATACTCGAGAGGCCAGTGTTGGTAGAAAGGAAGGGTTGCTTTCAGGAGGCCAGCAACCAGGGGCAAGAGGTGGATTCATGTCCAAAGGCCGACTCCCCCTTGCCAATCAGTGGGCAAGAGCTGTTAAAGGTGAGTTTAAGGGGTGTATAGGAGGAGGGAAGGGGCTACATGCAGAAACAGCACGGTCAGCTTCAGCTCTGACAGTCATCTTAAAATTAGTCATGAAGTGGTCTGATGAGAATCATCTTGATTGTTTTAAGTACAGTTAATCTTGAGTTCCAGGGTCGATTTGTTCCCATTTCCTTGGGGCCAGTTCTTAGAATTGTGGCAGCTTATGTCACGGCTACAGTCTGGTCATCATGTAGTTAACTTCTTTTACCTGGTGGGGGCTTCAGTACCTGCAAAACAGCTCAAAGGATATGGCTCAGAACATTATCTATAGCCCTTGAGGGGGAACTAAATGTCCTTGACTTTGCTTAATGACTCAACTATTGTTATTTATTTGGTCCTGTTTGACCGCTTTCTTTTGCTTCTGATTTTTTTTTTAAAACTTCTCTAATTAAACTTATTCTTTGACTAAAGTTTTTCTTCAGACAAAAGGCAGGCTGAGGGCATAGTGGAGATGGGGGGGAATCTGTCCTGGGAAGGCCCCACAGGGTCCTGCTCCATTTCACAAGGACCCCCCCCCTCCCCTTAACCACAGCTGGTCCCATTGACTAGGTTTCATAAGCAGTGGTTCAAGAACTGTTTCCCCAGCCTTCTCTGACCCCTCTCCATGGCACCTCTGATCCTACCCCTTGGTGGAGCTCAGCCACGGAGTCAGGGGCTAAAGAGATGGATCAATGTTCCCTCTGAAAACCAAAAATCTTACATGCACAATCCACTGGCAGCCTCCAAGAATGCCTCACAGAATCTGCTAGCTTTTCCTAAACCCCATTGGCAATGTGCTGTTAGACCTTCAGATTCTTGCAAGTGATCCACTAGCATTCCTCCAAACTGTCTCACAGACTCCAGGCTTTTGTCAGTTCCAGAATGGCAGTGACGTCTCTGCTCACTGTAGCAGTGTGTTAGGAGTTCAGCTGAGCTGACTCATTTTCTGGACCTGTAGTCTAGAAATGAAAAAAGAGGAATGGAGATAGAGGTGATAGGAACCGGTTCTATGTCTAATTCAAAAACCTCTCCCCATAATCTGAACATTGTTGATTTTTTTTCCTCTAACACATCTAGGCAAGATACTCCTGTCAGTGATGGTAGCTATGATGAAGGGGTGAGGGGGTATGGGGGCATGTTGGAATATCTAGGAAAGTGTACCTGAAAATATCGCTGGGCCCTTTGATCATGCCCTCTGCAGAGGACAAAATCTCCTCCCTCTGGGAATCACTACCACTGAGAGTTGCCTGCCCTATTGTCAAGTCATGGATCTTTAACTTGTGTGGGAGTAATGGCTGAGAGGAGGGGGGTGGAGTTGAATGGGGCAAAGACAGGGGCAGCGGTAGCCCACTTATCCTGTGGTTGGCATCCCACCACCCACAGGGGGTGCGCAACCCAGGGCCCTGCTGATCCCACTTGCACCTCACTTGATCTCTTTGTTTGTAGGAGATAAAAGTGCACACGGAGTCTGTAAGGAGTCATGGTTTCTGCTGTTTTCTCCATTCAAGGAGTCATCATAGATACAGAAGTGGAAAGTCATGGAGGATGTGTCAGGGCTGCCACCTGATGCCATTCCAGTCCCAATGTCCCCTACTGAATGCTTGTGAAAGTCAGTGGAAGGCTGATTATCTTTCAGGTGGGAGGATTTGGGCTCAGGACTAAGGCCATGGTAGTGAGGAAGGGGAGCAGGGGACCACTGGGGTCTCTTTAGAAGGTCAGCTCAAGGGAACATCCCAATTGTGTTGGGAAGGGGCACATTCCCCCCTCCACCTCTCTGGTGTTCTTGTGACTGGACTAATAAAATTGACACAAGACAGATTAACAAGAGAGAGAGAAACATTTTAATTCATGCATATGGAGGTCTCACAGAAATGGGACCTAAGAAGTGGAGAATGCAGGCAGCTTTTACACTTTTTAGTAAAAGAAACAATAAATTTGTGAGGAACTGACAGGGCAGAGAAATCTGGCCTTGAGTGCTTAATTAGTGAAGAATCTAAACAGAGTTTGGGCTTAGGGTAGTAAATTAAAGAAGTAACAAACTTTGTCTATATAGGCTTCTCAGCCCGAATTCCTCAGCTGTGGCTAAAAGGGTGCCCTTTTACCTCCAGATGCAGACAGGCCACCTTTCACATGAGTGATTTATTTCCTGCTCTCAGTGAGACAGAAAGGAGCGTCAGAGTGTATCTCTTGCACTGGTCATTTCTTAAGTAATTTTAATTCAAAATAATCAATATGCCATTGAGGCACATTTTGGGGCTGCCTACCCTGGGCCCCAACAATTGGTTAGATGTTGATTAGGAGTGAAAAGTGTTCCTACTGGTCCTATATAGGAAATTATGAGGCAGGATGTGGCACAGTGCCTCCGCTGAGACCTCTTCATGGGACAGAAGGCAGAGGGGAGGCTTGAAACACTTTTCTCCAACTCAGTGTCCAGTGCTTTTCCAATCCTGGACCTTCTTTCTCTCTCCCCTCCAAGCCCATTCTTTTTCAGTGCTCCCCTAGCAGTGAGATGATCACACCTGCTCTGCACGTCTGTGCTGACCCTTAGCCGGCTTGCCAGTCCAGAAGGGAAAACGGGAAATGGGGAAGCGGCACTTTTCTCTGGCTTCACCACTTGCTTACAGGATCACAGTGGATGATTAAAGCCTTAAGCGTTACTTTCCTTGTGACTTGACTTAACCAGCTGCTCTGACACCTGGCAGCTCAGCTCTCTCCAGCCCAGCTGAGCTCCTGACAAGGAAAAGGTACCAGTGCAAGTCAGCCAGGCTGCACCCAATACAGCCTGCCACCCCTGGAAACTGACCCAGGAGCTCCACATGGCAGGCAGTTGTCCAGCCGGAGAACTGATAAGGGAACAAAACACCTAATGCTGAAAACTCAGCCTCTGTGCACTGATGCTGAATCGAATCTCAGAGACAGAATTTTGGGTGAAGTAGAAAAGAATAGCTTTATTGTTTTGCCAGGCAAAGGGGGATACAGTGGGTTCATGCTTCTCATAACTGTGTGTCCCAACCTGGGAGAATTTGGTGAGGAGTTTTACAGCAATTGTTCAAGGGCAGAGTTGCTGATATGAATCAGGGTAGAGCTGAAGCAAAAACAACTACAAATCTGCAGCCTGTGGAAGGAAAACCACATTCACAGAAAGACAGACAAAACGAAAAGGCAGAGGATTTTGTACCAGATGAAGAAACAAGATAAAACCCCAGAAAAACAACTAAATGAAGTGGAGGGCTTCCCTGGTGGTGCAGTGGTTGAGAGTCCGCCTGCTGATGCAGGGGACACGAGTTCATGCCCTGGTCCGGGAAGATCCCACATTCCGCGGAGCGGCTGGGCCCGTGAGCCATGGCCGCTGAGCCTGCGCGTCTGGAGCCTGTGCGCCGCAACGGGAGAGGCCACAACAGTGAGAGGCCCACGTACCGCAAAAAAAAACCCCCAGAAAAACAGAGGTGAACAATACAATAACTGAAATGAAGAATACACTAGAAAGAATCAATAGCAGAGACGAGGGGAAGATGGTGGAAGAGTAAGACGCCGAGATCACAGATACCTCCCCACAGATACACCAGAAATACATCTACATGTGGAACAACTCCTACAGAACACCTACTGAATGCTGGCAGAAGACCTCAGACCTCCCAAAAGGCAAGAAACTCCCCACGTACCTGGGTAGGGAAAAAGAAAAAAGAATAAACAGAGACAAAAAGATAGGGATGGTACCTGCACCAGTGGGAGGGAGCTGTGAAGGAGGAAAGGTTTCCACACACTAGGAAGCCCCTAAACGGGTGGAGACTGTGGGTGGCAGAGACGGGGAGCTTCGGAGCCACAGAGGAGAGTGCAGCAACAAGGGTGCAGAGGGCAAAGCAGGGAGATTCCCGCACAGAGGATTGGTGCCGACCGGCACTCACCAGCCCAAGAGGCTTGTCTGCTCACCTGCCAGGGCGGGTGGGTCTGTGAGCTGAGGCTCGGGCTTTGGTCGGAGCGCAGGGAGAGGACTGGGGTTGGTGGCGTGAACACAGCCTGAAGGGGTTAGTGCCCCACGGCTAGCCCCGAGGGAGTCCAGGAAAAGGTCTGGACCTGCCGAAGAGGCAAGAGACTTTTTCTTCCCTCTTTGTTTCCTGGTGCGCAAGGAGAGGGGATTAAGAGCGCTGCTTAAAGGAGCTCCAGAGACGGGCTCGAGCCGTGGCTAAAAGCGTGTACCCCAGAGACGGGCATGAGACGCTAAGGCTGCTGCTGCCGCCACCAAAAGCCTGTGTCCGAGCACAGGTCACTATCCACAACCCTCTTCCGGGGAGCCTGTGCAGCCCGCCACTGCCAGGTTCCCGGGATCCAGGGACAACTTTCCCGGGAGAACACACGGCAAGCCTCAGGCTGGTGCAACGTCACACCGGCCTCTGCCACCGCAGGCTCGCCCCGCACTCCGTGCCCCTCCCTCCCCCCAGCCTGAGTGAGCCAGAGCCCCCAAATCAGGGGCTTCTTTAACCCCGTCCTGTCTGAGTGAAAAACAGATGCCCTCCAGTGACCTACTCGCAGAGGCGGGGCCAAATCCAAAGCTGAGCCCCTGGGAGCTGTGAGAACAGAGAAGAGAAAGGCGAATCTCTCCCAGCAGCCTCAGAAGCAGCGGATTAAAGCTCCACAATCAACTTGATGTACCCTGCATCTGTGGAATACCTGAATAGACAACGAATCATCCCAAATTGAGGAGGTGGACTTTGAGAGCAAGATTTATGATTTTTTTCCCCTTTTCCTCTTTTTGTGAGTGTGTATGTTTCTGTATGAGATTTTGTCTGTATAGCTTTGCTTCCACCATTTGTCCTAAGGTTCTATCCATCTGTTTTTTGTTTTTTTTTAAATTTTTTTCTTAATAATTATTTTTTAATTTAATAACTTTATTATATTTTACTTTATTTTATTTTACTTTATCTTCTTTCTTTCTTTCTTTTTTCCTTCCTTCCCTCCTTCCTTCCTTCCTTCCTCCCACCATCCCTCCCTCCCTCCCTCCTTTCTTTCTTTCTTTCCTTCTTTCCTTCTTTTCTTCTTCCTTCCTTCCTTCCTTCCTTCCTTCCTTCCTTCCTTCCTTTCTTTCTTTCTTTCTTTCTTCCTACTTCTACTAATTCTTTCTCTCTACTTTTTCTCCCTTTTACTCATAGCCATGTGGATGAAAGGCTCTTGGTGCTACAGCCAGGAGTCAGTGCTGTGCCTCTGAGGTGGGAGAGCCAACTTCAGGACACTGGTCAACAAGAGACCTCCCAGCTCCATGTAATATCAAATGGCAAAAATCTCCCAGAGATCTCCATCTCAACACCAGCACCCAGCTTCACTCAACGACCAGCAAGCTACAGTGCTGGACACCCTATGCCAAACAACTAGCAAAACAGGAACACAACCCCACCCATTAGAAGAGAGGCTGCCTAAAATCATAATAAGTCCACAGACACCCCAAAACAAGCCACCAGACATGGACCTGCCCACCAGAGAGACAAGATCCAGCCTCATCCACCAGAATACAGGCACTAGTCCCCTCCACCAGGAAGCCTACACAACCCACTGAACCAACCTTAGCCACTGGGGAGAGACACCAAAAACAATGGGAACTATGAACCTGCAGCCTGCAAAAAGGAGACCCCAAACACAGTAAGATAAGCAAAGTGAGAAGACAGAAAAAAACACCGCAGATGAAGGAGAAAGATAAAAACCCACCAGACCTAACAAATGAAGAGGAAATAGGCAGTTTACCTGAAAAAGAATTCAGAATAATGATAGTAAAGATGATCCAAAATCTTGGAAATAGAATAGACAAAATGCAAGAAATATTTAACAAGGACCTAGAACTACAGATGAAACAAACAACGATGAACAACACAATAAATGAAATGAAAAATACTCTAGATGGGATCAATAGCAGAATAACTGAGGCAGAAGAACGGATAAGTGACCTGGAAGATAAAATAGTGGAAATAACTACTGCAGAGCAGAATAAAGAAAAAAGAATGAAAAGAACTGAGGGCAGTCTCAGAGACCTCTGGGACAACATTAAACGCACGAACATTCAAATTATAGGGGTTCCATAAGAACAAGAGAAAAAGAAAGAGACTGAGAAAATATTTGAAGAGATTATAGTTGAAAACTTCCCTAATATGGGAAAGAAAATAGTTAATCAACTCCAGGAAGCACAGAGAGGCCCATACAGGATAAATCCAAGGAGAAATATGCCAAAACACATATTAATCAAACTGTCAAAAATTAAATACAAAGAAAACATATAAAAAGCAGCAAGGGAAAAACAACAAATAACACACAAGGGAATCCCCATAAGGTTAACAGCTGATCTTTCAGCAGAAACTCTGCAAGCCAGAAGGGACTGGCAGGACATGTTTAAAGTGATGAAGGAGAAAAACCTGCAACTAAGATTACTCTACCCAGCAAGGATCTCAATCAGATTTGATGGAGAAATTAAAACCTTTACAGACAAGCAAAATCTGAGAGAGAGTTCAGCACCACCATGCCAGCTTTACAACAAATGCTAAAGGAACTTATCTAGGCAAGAAACAAAGGGAAGGAAAACACCTACAATAACGAACCCAAAACAATTTAGAAAATGGGAAGAGGAACATACATATCGATAATTACCTTAAATGTAAATGGACTAAATGCTCCCACCAAAAGATACAGATTGGCTGAATGGATACAAAAACAAGACCCATATATACACTGGCTACAAGAGACCCACTTCAGACCCAGAGACACATACAGACTGAAAGTAAGGGGATGGAAAAGGATATTCCATGCAAATGGAAACCAAAAGAAAGCTGGAGTAGCAATTCTCATATCAGACAAAATAGACTTTAAAATAAAGACTATTAGAAGAGACAAAGAAGGACACTACATAATGATCAAGGGATCGATCCAAGAAGAAGATATAACAATTGTAAATATTTATGCCCCCAACATAGGAGCACCTCAATACATAAGGCACATACTAACAGCCATAAAAGGGGAAATCAACAGTAACACATTGATAGTAGGGGACTTTAACACCCCACTTTCACCAATGGACAGATCATCCAACATGAAAATAAATAAGGAAACACAAGCTTTAAATGATACATTAAACAAGATGGACTTACTTGATATTTATAGGACACTCCATCCAAAAACAACAGAATACATATTTTTCTCAAGTGCTCATGGAACATTCTCCAGGATAGATCATATCTTGGGTCACAAATCAAGCCTTGGTAAATTTAAGAAAATTGAAATTATATCAAGTATCTTTTCCGACCACAATGCTATAACACTAGATATCAATTACAGGAAAAGATCTGTAAAAAATACAAACACATGGAGGCTAAACAATACATTACTTAATAACGAAGTGACCACTGAAGAAATCAAAGAGGAAATCAAAAAATACCTATAAACAAATGACAGTGGAGACACGAAGACCCAAAACCTATGGGATGCAGCAAAAGAATCTCTAAGGGTGAAGTTTATAGCAATACAAGCCCACCTTAAGTAACAGGAAACATCTCGAATAAACACCCTAACCTTGTACCTAAAGTAATTAGAGAAAGAAGAACAAAAAATCCCCAAAGTTAGCAGAAGGAAAGAAATCATAAAAATAAGATCAGAAATAAATGAAAAATAAATGAAGGAAACGATAGCAAAGATCAATAAAACTAAAAGCTAGTTTTTGACTAGATAAACCATTAGCCAGACTCATCAAGTATAAAAGGGAGAAGACTCAAATCAATAGAATTAGAAATGAAAAAGAAGTAACAACTGACAATGCAGAAATACAAAAGATCATGAGAGATTACTACAAGCAACTCTATGCCAATAAAATGGACAACCTGGAAGAAATGGACAAATTCTTAGAAATGCACAACCTGCCAAGACTGAATCAGGAAGAAACAGAAAATATGAACAGACCAATCACAAGCACTGAAATTGAAACTGTGATTAAAACTCTTCCAACAAACAAAAGCCCAGGACCAGATGGCTTCACAGGCGAATTCTATCAAACATTTAGAGAAGAGCTCACACCTATCCTTCTCAAACTCTTCCAAAATATAGCAGAGGGAGGAACACTCCCAAATTCATTCTACGAGGCCACCTTCACCTTGATACCAAAACCAGACAAGGATGTCACAAAGAAAGAAAACTACAGGCCAATATCACTGATGAACATAGATGCAAAAATCCTCAACAAAATACTAGCAAACAGAATGCAACAACACATTAAAAGGGTCATACACCATGATAAAGTAGGCTTTATCCCAGGAATGCAAGGATTCTTCAATATACACAAATCAATCAATGTGATAAACCATATTAACAAATTGAAGGAGAAAAACCATATGATCATCTCAATAGATGCAGAGAAAGCTTTCAAGAATATTCAACACCCATTTATGATAAAAACCCTGCAGAAAGGCATAGAAGGAACTTTCCTCAACATAATAAAGGCCATATATAACAAACCCACAACCAACATCATCCTCAATGGTGAAAAACTGAAAGCATTTCCACTAAGATCAGGAACAAGGCAAGGTTGCCCACTCTCACCACTCTTATTCAACATAGTTTTGGAAGTTTTAGCCACAGCAATCAGAGAAGAAAAGGAAGTAAAAGGAATCCAAATCGGAAAAGAAGAGGTAAAGCTGTCACTGTTTGAAGATGACATGATAGTATACGTAGAGAATCCTAAAGATGCTACCAGAAAACTACTAGAGCTAATCAATGAATTTGGTAAAGTTTCAGGATACAAAATTAATGCACTTAAATCTCTGGCATTCCTATACACTAATGTTGAAAACTCTGAAAGAGAAATTAAGAAAACACTCCCATTTACCACTGTAAAAAAAGAATAAAATATCTAGGAATAAACCTACTTAAGGAGACAAAAGACCTGTATGCAGAAAATTATAAGACACTGATGAAAGAAATTAAAGATGATACAAATAGATGGAGAGATATGCCATGTTCTTGGATTGGAAGAATCAACATTGTGAAAATGATTCTACTACCCAAAGCAATCTACACATTCAATGCAATCCTTATCAAACTACCACTGGCATTTTTCACAGAACTAGAACAAAAGATTTCACAATTTGTATGGAAACACAAAAGACGCCGAATAGCCAAAGCAATCTTGAGAATGAAAAATGGAGCTGGAGGAATCAGGCTCCCTGGCTTCAGACTATACTACAAAGCTACCGTAATCAAGACAGTATGGTACTGTCACAAAAACAGAAAGATAGATCAATGGAACAGGATAGAAAGCCAGAGAGAAACCCACACACATATAGTCACCTTATCTTTGATAAAGGAGGCAGAATGTACAGTGGAGAAAGAACAGCCTCTTCAATAAGTGGTGCTGGGAAAACTGGACAGGTACATGTAAAAGTATGAGATTAGATCACTCCCTAACACCATACACAAAACTAAGCTCAAAATGAATTAAAGACCTAAATGTAAGGCCAGACACTATCAAACTCTTAGAGGAAAACATAGGCAGAACACTCTATGACATAAATCACAGCAAGATCCTTCTTGACCCACCTCCTAGAGAAATGGAAATAAAAATAAACAAATGGGACCTAATGAAACTTCAAAGCTTTTGCACAGCAAAGGAAACCATATACAAAAGACAACCCTCAGAATGGGAGAAAATATATGCAAATGAAGCAACTGAAAAAGGATTAATTTCCAAATTTTACAAGCAGCTCATGCAGCTCAATAACAAAAAAACAAACAACCCAATCCAAAAATGGGCAGAAGACCTAAATAGACATTTCTCCAAAGAAGGTATACAGGCTGCCAACCAACACATGAAAGAATGCTCAACATCATTAATCATTAGAAAAATGCAAATCAATACTACAATGAGATATCATCTCACACCAGTCAGAATGGCCATCATCAAAAAATCTAGAAACAATAAATGCTGGAGAGGGTGTGGAGAAAAAGGAACACTCTTGCACTGCTGGTGGGAATGTGAACTGGTACAGCCACTGTGGAGAACAGTACGGAGGTTCCTTAAAAAGTACAAATAGAACTACCATATGACCCAGCAATCCCACTACTGGGCATATACCCTGAGAAAACCATAATTCAAAAAGAGTCATGTACCAAAATGTTCATTGCAGCTCTATTTAAAATAGCCCAGAGATGGAAACAACCTATGTGTCCATCATCAGATGAATGGATAAAGAAGATGTGGCACATATATACAATGTAATATTACTCAGCCATATAAAGAAACGAAATTGAGCTATTTGTAATGAGGCGGATAGACCTAGAATCTGTCATACAGAATGAAATAAGTCAGAAAGAGAAAGAAAAATACCGTATGCTAACACATATATATATGGAATTTAAGAAAAAAGAAATGTCATGAAGAACCTAGAGGTAAGACAGGAATAAAGACACAGATCTACTAGAGAACGGACTTGAGGATATAGAGAGGGGGAAGTGTGAGCTGTGCCAAAGTGCGAGAGAGGCATGGACATATATACACTACCAAACGTAAGGTAGATAGCTAGTGGGAAGCAGCCACATAGCACAGGGAGATCAGCTGGGTGCTTTGTGACCATCTGGAGGGGTGGGATAGGGAGGGTGGGAGGGAGGGAGACGCAAGAGGGAAGAGATATGGTAACATATGTATATGTATGGCTGATTCACTTTGTTATAAAGCAGGAACTAGCACACCATTGTAAAGCAATTATACCCCAATAAAGATGTTAGAAAAAAAAAAGAATCAATAGCAGAATAACTGAAGCAGAAGAACAGATAAGTGACCTGGAAGACAGAATGCTGGAATACACTGCCATGGAACAGAACAAAGAAAAAAGAATGAAAAGAAATGAAGACAGCCTAAGAGATATTTAGGACAACATTAAATGGAACAACATTTGCATTATAGGGATCCCAGAAATAGAAGAGAGAGAAAAGGGACCTGAGAAAATATTTGAAGAGATTATAGTTGAAAATTTCCCTAACATGGGAAAAGAAATAGCCACCCAAGTCCAGGAAGCACAGAGACTCCCAGGCAGAATAAACCCAAGGAGAAACACACAGAGACACATAGTAATTAAACTGACAAAAATTAAAGACAAAGAAACATTATTGAAAGCAACAAGGGAAAAATGACAACATACAAGGGAACTCCCATAAGGTTAACAGCTGATTTCTCAGAAGAAACTCTACAACCCAGAAGGGAGTGGCATGACTTATTTAAAGTGATGAAAGGGAAGAACCTACAACCAAGATTACTCTACAAGGCAAGGATCTCATTCAGATTTGACAGAGAAATCAAAAGCTTTAGAGACAAGCAAAAGCTAAGAGAATTCAGCACCACCAAACCAGCTCTACAACAAATGCTAAAGGAACTTCTCTAAGTGGGAAACACAAGAGAAGAAAAGGACCTACAAGAACAAACCCATAACAATTAAGAAAATGATAATAGGAACATATGTATCAATAATTGCTTTAAACATTTATGGATTAAATGCTCCAATCAAGAGGCACAGTCTCGCTGAATGGATACAAAAGCAAAACCCATATATATGCTTTCTACAAGAGACACACTTCAGACCTAGGGATATATACAGACTGGAAGTGAGGGGATGGAAAAAGACATACCATGCAAATGGAAATCAAAAGAAAGCTGGAGTAGCTATACTCATATCAGACAAAAAGAGACTTTAAAATAAAGAATGTTACAAGAGACAAGGAAGGACACTACATAATGATCAAGGGTTCAATCCAAGAAGAAGATATAATGATTATAAATATATATGCACCCAACATAGGAGCACCTCAATACATAAGGCAACTGCTAACAGCTATAAAAGAGGAAATCGACAGTAACACAATAATAATGGAGGACTTTAACACCTCACTTACACCAATGGACATATCATCCAGACAGAAAATTAATAGGGAAACACAAGCTTTAAATGACAGAAGACCAGACCAGACAAATTTAATTGATATTTATAGGACTTTCCACCTAAAAACAGCAGATTACACTTCTCAAGTGCACATGGAATATTCTCCAGGATAGATCATATCATGGGTCTCAAATTAAGCCTCAGTAAATTTAAGAAAATTGAAAACATATCAGGCATCTTTTCCTAGCACAATGCTATGAGATTAGAAATCAATTACAGGGGAAAAAACCATAAAAAACACAAACACATGGAAACTAAACAATACGTTACTAAATAACCAAGAGATCACTGAAGAAATCAAAGGGGAAATCAAAAAAATACCTAGAGACAAATTACAATGAAAACACGATGATCCAAAACCTATGGGATGCAGCAAAAGCAGTTCTATGAGGGAAGTTTAGAGCAAAACAAGCCTACCTCAAGAAACAAGAAAAATCTCAAATAACAATCTAACCTTACATCTAAAGGAACTAGAGAAAGAAGAACAAACAAAACCCAAAGTCAGTACAAGGAAAGAAATCATAAAGATCAGAGCAGAAATAAATGAAATAGAAACAAAGAAAACAATAGCAAAGATCAATAAAACTAAAAGATGGTTCTTTGAGAAGATAAACAAAATGGATAAACCTTTAGCCAGACTCATCAAGCAAAAGAGGGAAGGACTCAAATCAATAAAATTAGAAATGAAAAAGGAGAAGTTACAAAGGACCCCATAGAAATACAAAGCATCCTAAGAGACTACTACAAGTAATTCTATGGCAATAAAACAGACAACCTGGAAGAAATGGACAAATTCTTAGAAAGAAATAACCTTCCAAGACTGAACCAGGAAGAAATAGAAAATATGAAGAGACCATCACAAGTAATGAAATTGAAACTGTGATTAAAAATCTTCCAACAAACAGAAGTCCAGGACCAGACGGCTTCACAGGTGAATTCTATCAAACATTTAGAGAAGAGCTAAAACCCATCCTTCTCAAACTCTTCCAAAAATTGCAGAGGAAGGAACACTCCCAAACTCATTCTATGAGACCACCATCACCCTGATACCAAAACCAGACAAAGATACTACAAAAAATGAAAATTACAGACCAATATCACTGATGAATATAGATGCAAAAATCTTCAACAAAATACTAGGAAGCAGAATCCAACGACACATTAAGAGAATCATACACCATGATCAAGTGGGATTTATCCCAGGGATGCAAGGAGTCTTCAATATATGCAAATCAATCAATGTGATACACCATATGAACAAATTGAAGATAAAAACCATATGATCATCTCAATAGATGCAGAAAAAGTTTTGACAAAATTCAACATCCATTTATGATAAAAACTCTCCAGGAAGTGGGTATAGAGGGAACCTTCCTCAACATAATAAAGGCCATATACAAAAAACCCACAGCAAACATCATTCTCAGTGGTGAAAAACTCAAATCATTTTCTCTAAGATCAATAACAAGACAAGGATATCTACTCTAGCCGCTATCATTTGACATAGTTTCGAAGTCTTAGCCATGCAAATCAGAAGAAAAAGAAATAAAAGGAATTCACATCGGAAAAGAAGTAGTAAAACTGTCACTGTTTGCAGATAACATGCTACTATACAGAGAGAATACTAAAGATATCACTAGAAAACTACTAGAGCTAATCCATGAATTTGGTAAAGTTGCAGGATACAAAATTAATGCACAGAAATCCTTTGCATTCCTATACACTAAGAATGAAAGATCAGAAGGAAAAATTAAGGAAAGAATCCCATTCACCATTGCAACAAAAAGAATAAAATACCTAGGAATAAACCTACCTAAGGAGGTAAAATACCTGTACTCAAAAAACTATAAGACATTGATAAAAAGAAATCAATGATACAAGCAGATGGAGAGTTATACATGTTCTTGGATTGGAAAAAGCAATACTGTGAAAATGACTATACTACCCAAAGCAATCTACAGATTCAATGCAATCCCTATCAAATTACTACTGGCATTTTTTACAGAACTAAAACAAAGAATCTTAAAATCTGTATGGAGACAGAGAAGACCCCGAATAGCCAAAGCAGTCTTGAGGGAAGAAAACGGAGCTGGAGGAATTAGACTCCCTGACTTCAGATTATACTACAAAGCTACAGTAATCAAGACAGTAAGGTACTGGTACAAAAACAGATATATAGATCAATGGAACAGGATAGAAAGCCCAGAGATAAACCCACATACCTATGGTCAACTAATCTATGACAAAGGAGGCAATGATATACAATGGAGAAAAGACAGCCTCTTCAATAAGTGGTGGTGGGAATACTGGACAGCTACATGTAAAACAATGAAATTAGGACACTCACTAACACCATACACAAAAATAAACTCAAAATGGATTAGAGACCTAAATGTAAGACCGGACACTATAAAACTCTTAGAAGGAGGCTTCCCTGGTGGTGCAGGCTTCCCTGGTTGAGATTCTGCTTGCCAGTGCAGGGGACGTGGGTTCATGCCCCAGTCCGGGAGGATCCCACATGCCGCGGAGCGGCTGGGCCCATGAACCATGGCTGCTGGGCCTGCATGTCTGGAGCCTGTGCTCCACAACGGGAGAGGCCACAGCAGTGAGAGGCCTGCATACCGCAAAAAAAATAAAGTAAAATAAATAAAACTCTTAGAGGAAAACATAGGAAGAACACTATTTGACATAAATCACAGCAAGATTTTTTTTGATCCACCTCCTAGGGTAATGAAAATAAAAACAAAAATAAACGAATGGGACCTAATGAAACTTAAAAGCTTTTGCAAAGCAAAGGAAACTGCAAACAAGATGAAAAGACAACCCTCAGAATGGGGGAAAATATTTGCAAACGAGTCAATAGACAAAGGATTAATCTCTAAAATATATAAACAGATCATGTACCTCAATATTAAAAAACAAACAACCCAATCAAAAAATGGGCAAAAGATCTAAATAGACATTTCTCCAAAGAAGACATACAGATGGCTAAAAGAACATGAAAAGCTGCTCAACATCACTAATTATTAGAGAAATGAAAATCAAAACTACAGTGCTTGAGAGGGTGTGGAGAAAAAGGAACCCTCTAGCACTGTTGGTGGGAAAGTAATTGATACAGCCACTATGGAGAATAGTATGGAGGTTCCTTAAAAAACTGAAAATAGAATTAATATGTGACCCAGCAATCCTACTACTGGGCATATACCCAGAGAAAACCATAATTCAAAAAGACACATGCATTCCAATATTCATTGCAGCACCATTTACAACAGCCAGGTCATGGAAGCAACCTAAATGCCCATTGACAGATGAATGGATAAAAAAGATGTGGTACATATATACAATGGAATATTACTCAGCCATAAAAAGGAACAAAATTGGGTCATTTATTGAGACGTGGATGGATCTAGAAACTGTCAGAGCGAAGTAAGTCAGAAAGAGAAAAACAAATATCGTATATTAACGCATACATTTGGAATCTAGAAAAATGGTACAGATTAACGGTTTGCAAGGCAGAAATAGAGACACAGATATAGAGAACAAATGTATGGACACCAAGGGGGGAAAGTGGTGGGGGGCGGGGGTGGTGGGATGAACTGGGAGATTGGTATTGACATATATACACTTACATGTATAAAATAGATAACTTATAAGAACCTGCTGTATAAAAAATAAAAATAATAAAAATAAAAGAATCATTGTATGTGCAGGGCCTGCACTCCTTTATTCTGGCCTCAGGTGGTCTCCTAATCCTGATGAGCTTCTGTTGTTCCTTTAATCTGGCCTCAGATTTTCTTCTCTGGAATGAAGAATGCTAACATCTTTCATTTGTTGGGGGTTTGAATTCTGTGAAGAGCTCAAAGATATTGTTGTGTATGTCCCTTGAGGTGGAACCAGGACCCTGCCCCAAGGCTGCACTATTGTTTCTTGACTGTTCCTCCCTTGTCTCTGTATCCCCTTCCTTCCCTGATTAGCAACTGCTTGAACCTGCTCTCTGGAACTCAGGGACGGTCATAGAGGCTGAAGGGTATTCCCTACAAACAAGAAACAGGGACACAGAAAGGCTTTCATGCCCAGGAGTTCCATGGGGTCCTATTCAGTTTCACACCCCATGCCCGTAAGCTGACCAATCTTTCATTTTTGAGAATGAATAAAGACAAAAGCACCCTGTGGTCTATAACAAAACACTATGAAAGGGGAATAATAATATCACTTGAGGCCTAGAGGAAGAGCAGGCCCCTGAAAATGAATTTTGGAACCATAGACTCACCTGGACAACCTCAGCCTGAAACTGTCTGCAAAACTATATGACATTTATGAAACAAGAGCAGTAATCCATGAGGAGAAGAGGCTGAGATGAAAAGTGTGTGAAAAAAGATGTTGAAAATGAAACATAGTGCCAAATGAAGAATGAAAAGCCTTGTGAGGGTATAAAAAGTAGACTCAACATTGCAGAAAATGGAATTGATCATGCAGAGGGTGAGTTAAAGGGTGCTCTCAGAAACAGGGCAACATGTCAATAGGGTGACACAGAAACCAGCACTGTTAATAACGGGAAAGGGAGCTCAGAGCTAAGAATGACTAGCTTTTCATGAAGCAGGAACTGTAGAAAGTGGAAGAGAAGTAAAAATCAAGTAAATAATTAAAGACGAATAAGGTGCATACAGCTTGGCAGGGATCACTGACCTCAGGGCAAAGCAGATGAAAAGACACACCCACACTCCACCAAAGATCATTGTTACCCCAAAACTGGGTTCAGCTCTTGCTGGGTGTCAAGCCAAAAGATACAACCAAGCCAAAGATTAGGAGAAGGAAGGGTTTATTGCTTGCAGCAAGTAAGGAGAACACTGGGGATCTTTCCCAAAGCAGTGTCTCTCCAAACAGCACAACTGGGGAAGTATTAAGCTAAGCATACATGCATATTCATGAAGGGGATTGAGTGCTCAGCGTAGAATTGTGGCAGAGGTCCACAGAGTCCAAGCTTTAGTTGATTGAAGTCATGAGGATCAGAAAATGTCAACATCATCATCACTTAGTTCCTGTTGATCTGGTGGTGGAGGCTTCAGGCTAATCTTTACCATTGAAACAGAACTGGGAGTCTTTACCACTGATATGTTGTCTTTGCTATTGTGACTTCTCTTACCTGATAACAGTTGTTTGTTCCTGCATTCATTTGTTCTCTTAAGATCATCAAGTACTCAGGCCTGTTCAAGGGCAAGCCTTATGCCCAGGTTTATATGCCAAAATGGCTTAGGTTGAAAATGACTTCTCTTCTGTCAAGAAAGCCATGCCTGGTTCTCTTTCTCTATCCTATCTGCTTACATAATCATGCTATATGGCTTAAGAATGCATAAACTTTGTTACAAATGAATAAAGAAGGCAATGTAGGTGATAAAAACAAATTTATTGAACACTTCATGAAGCAAGGAGTGTCTCTTCTCCTGAGTCCAGAGAACTGCCAAATGGGCCAGAAGGCAGTAGGGCAGGAAGATTTTATAGGATGAAGAATGGAACAAGGAAGAGATGAACAGAAAATACCTGATTGGCTGGGGCCACAGAGTCCCCCTTGTTTAGGGTGAGAAGGAACAAGGAAATGCTATAGAGCCCAGAACTGGCTTGGCTTGGGCACTGGCTGACTGGATAGACTGTTTCTGGTCAAGCAAAGTATTTACAGGGGTAGGAAAGATACCTAAGTTTCAGATCACTGGTGGGGCACCCCAAGCAGGGGAAGCTCTGTCTTGGGCCTAGAAATTTATTTTAACAAATTCTACATGGAAAAAGTATATTATCCAATGTATCAATCTGGTTTTGGTTCAGAAAACAGAGCCGCTACAAAAAAATTAAGGGAATAGAAATGTTTAATGTAGGAATTCAGGCTTGAGTCAATTTGGAGTTGGAGGACCTGGAAATGGGCAAAATGGTGTCGACTGAAAAAAATGCACAACCTAGAAGTTGAGAGTTATGTTTTATTCGGCAGACTTTCTGAGGACTTCAAGCCCAGGAGACAGGACTCTCAGATAGCTCTGAGGGACTTCTCTGAAGAGGAAGTGGCAGAGCCAGGGTATATAGGAGTGTTTGCAACAAAGACCAGGTAATCAGAACATAAAAACATTACTGTTAATTAAAGAAAACCAGACATCTGAAGTTAAGGAATTTAGTGCTTTTCTATGTTTGGGAAGATGCAAAGTTTGGGCTCATTGAAATCATTCCTTTAATTACACCTCAGCTATGTGGGCCAGTATCCTGTGCTTTCTCATCCTGAGTCTCCTCAGGGTGCACCACTGGGGAGGCTGTAATGTGATGGCTGATGGCTGCAACATCTTTTTTTACTAATACAGCAGGTGATATTTTTCTTTCCCAAAAGTCACAAGCAACTTGGGAGTCATGCCCTGGTGAGCTAAGAAGCTGACCTCACTGCTATCAGGCCCTTTCCAGATTCTTGGACAACAATACCATAGAAATGAATAAGGCTTCCACAAGACTCTTCAGCAAGGAAATCTTCTTATTGAGAGAGATAGCTTGTGCACAAGGGAGAACACAGGGGAAAAAAAGTGCCAGCTCCCCAAGTAGAGTTACTTTTATAACAAAAGGGTAAGTTTGTCTTGTGATCACTGAAAATTTCCAGAAATCATCAAACTTCTTTGATCAGTAGCAGGTGGCTCCAGGGTGCCTATGTATCAGGAATAGGAAGTGCTTCTGTGAGGGGAAAGGAGTACATGAGAACTTTCTGCAAGAAAACACAGGAATAGATAAAGTTAAAATTTATAGTTGAGCTTCTTGTATTGTAGCAACTAGGTATAATCGTGAGTGTGACAGGGGTAAAGTTCACTGTTTATTCCTGTGAGCCTGGCTTTTTGTCCCTGGGATTCAGGCCCCCAGGGCCTTTGTTCTTTAGCTTGCAAGGCCTCTTTTGCCCAAGGCCATTCCCTGGTCCTTTTCCAAAACGGCTATGCTCTTATCCTCCTGTCTTATCACCAATGCTGGCTGTCCCCTGCTTTCCAGATCTCACCATTGCTTGTGCTGAGAAACTCTACCCCAGGACGACCTAGGAAATGGAGTCTGCAAGTGCAACTCTCGGTGTCAAGGGACAAAAGTAATACAAGTCAGTGATGAGTTTGATGCCCTTTATTCAAGGGAAAACAGTCCATGAACTGGGGGAGTCTTGTGCCTCACAAGCAGTGTAGCACTCTTCCCGAGGGATTTGGGTCTAGAGCAAAGTTTATAGAGCCTTAGAGAAGGCAACTTGTTAACAGGGCATGATTGGCTAAGAGGCTGGGGGTTTCCTTTAAGGTCAGCCGGTCTTTTTTTCTAGGGCAAAGTAGGATAGTTAAGTTGAGTTGGAGGATTGTGATTGTTGTTAGGTGTGTTTCCTGTAACTGCAGGGTGACAGGTTTAGATTTGAGATGTTTGCCAGGCCACTGGGGCAGTCTCCATTTTGTGGGTCCTGGTATACAAATTACCTTTATCACTGGCTTCTCTCTCACAATCCCCTTCTCCAATACAGAGGAGATGTTAGAAATACAAGTTATCAAAACAAGATAAAACATTCAAACAGTTAGTATACAAAAATACAACCAAGAAAATCAGGCAGGCCTCTGATTTCTGCCATATCAGAAGACAACAGGGCAAGGTTTAAAAAGCTGGAGTTTACAAATACCACACCCACATGTTACTCTAAAGCATTCTCAAGGCAAACAAACGCAATCTCAATTAAGAACCTAAAATAGCTTGCATCTTAAACTTAAGCAATTAGTCAAATGTCTTATCAGTGGATTCTGCAACTGTGATGTTCGATTTATAATAAGAGATATGTATTTCTGATTTATAATAAGAAATATGTATTTGGTTTTTGTCCATGGTTCCTGGCACATAGTCCCTAAAACCCTCAAAGCCTTCCTATAGTGGCTTTATTATAATATTTAGTTTTGTTCCCCTTTCCTCAACCAGCTCCAGAGCAATAAAGGTGAAATGGTGCTTTTTTGTTATTCATAACAAACCCCTTTCAACCACACCTGAGTTTATGTTAATGAGGTAAGTTTTAGGAAGCCTCTGGATAACTACAAGATGGGGACTGGTTGCCATAGGAATCAATCACATGATTAGAGAGTTGGAACTTTTATGGAACCCTCCATAAAAATCCAAAATAATGGGGTTTGGAGAGCTTCCACATTGGTGGACTAGAACGCATCCACCGGCCAGGAAAGTGGCACACCTCAAACTCCATGGAGACAGAAGCTCCTGTGCTCAAGACCCTTCCAGATCTCACCCCATGTTTCTCTTCATCTGGCTGTTCATTCGTATCCTTTAATTTTCTTTATAATAAACTGGCCATCTAGTGAGTAAACTGGTTTTTTTAAGTCATGTGAGCCCCTCTGGTAAATTAATTGACCTCACAAAGGGGAAACTTCTGATTTTCAGCTGGTCAGTCAGAAGAACAAGTGACTTGCAATTGGCCCAGGGGTGTGGGGTGTCAGGCTGTGGGCCTGAGCCCTTATCCTGTGGAATCTGAAACAGATCCAGGTAGATGGTGTCAGAACTGAGTTAAACTGTAGGACACCCAGCTGGCACTGCAGAATTCGTCAGCATGGGGAAAACCCCCACACGTTTGGTGTCAGAAGTATCAAAAGTGAAGCAGAGTATGGAGAGTAGAGGATGTTCTTCCTTTACAGCAAACTTAAGTAAGTCTTGGCCCTTTCATTCTTTGCTTCAGTACTTACCCTTATCCTGTACCAAAAAATACACTTCTCCAATCTTTTTCTACAGTTAAGATGTGATTTCTCAGGACTTCCCTCGGGGTCCACTGGATAAGACTCCATGCTCCCAATGCAGGGGGCCCCAGTTTGATCCCTGGTAAGGGAACTAGATCCCACATGCATGCCACAACTAAGACCTAGCACAGCCTAAATAAATAATTTTTTTTAAAAGTGATTTCTCACCATGTTTCATAATGAATTGAAATTATCATAATGAATTAAAATTGTCAGGGTTGTTCTGTTTTAGCACTTGCCCTCATTATAGCAACAACTGTCTTGAACAAGTTTACATTTTTCTGTTGGTTTTGTTTTTAATATTATGTTACAGATTTGGCTGCTTGTTGCATAAGAGCCAATACTCGAGAGACAGGAGCTGGTTGGAAAGGAAAGTTTGTTTTATTCAAGAGGCTGGCAACCTGGGGAGAAGGTGGACCCATGTCCAAAAACAAGCTCCAAAGATTCTGCTCAACGATGAAAGTTTTTAAAGGGAGAATCATCTGGGGAGGGGGTCAGTGTCTTCATTATCTTCCACTGTGTGCAGACTCTTATGATTGGTTGGTAGTGAGGAAACAGGGCAGTGGTCAAGGAATCTTGTGCTCAGCCTGAAGTTACCATCCTCCACCTGAGTGGGGGCCTTAGCTCCTGCAGAAGCACTCAAAGATATTATTATGTGTGTCCCTTTAGGGGGAACCAGGACCCTGTCCCATGGCTGCACTATTGTTTCTTGACTGCTCCTCCCTTGTCTCTGCATTCCCTCCTTTCCTGACTAGAACTGTTTGAATCCACCCTTTGGAACTCAGGGAAGGTCAAGGAGGCTGAATGAAGCCTATTTCCTTAAAACAAGAAATGGGGGACACAGAAAGGCTTCGTACCTGGGAGGGCTCCACAGGGTCCTGCTCCATTTCAATTATACAAATTATGTTAACAACTATTTTTAAATGTCCTTAGGAAAGGGACAAAGTGGAAAACAACAAAATGTTAATCTCTGAACAGTAGAATTGTAGATAACTTTTAACCTCTTCTCTATGCTTTTCTATATATTTCAAATGCCTGTTCAATGAGCAAGTATTATTTTATATAGTCAGAAAAAGCTATGCTAACAAATCAGTGTAGTGCTCTTCCTCCCCCTCTTCCCCTTTCCCTTCCTATGTGGTCTCAGAGCATGAGTGGGGTGGGAATGACATCCATACAGAACAGTGGTCCATCTTGGGGCTTGGGGTGCAAAGATTGCAAGGAGTTTCCTCCTGGAGGGGTGGTCAAGCATGGGGTGTCAGAGGGCAAGCAGGATTAGGAAGGTAACTACACCTGGCAGGGAGAGTGTGGGGGTAGGGATGGGAGGTTGATTAATACAGGGGGATTGATCATATAAGGAAATATATCAAGAATAATGGCATACAGGACTTCCCTGGTGGCACAGTGGTTAAGAATCTGCCCGTCAATGCAGAGGACATGGGTTCAAGCCCTGGTCTGGGAAGATCCCACATGCCACAGAGCAGCTAAGCCTGTGTGCCACAACTACTGAGCTTGTGCTCTAGAGCCCATGAGCCACAACTACTGAACCCATGTGCCACAACTACTGAAACCCGCACACCTAGAGCCCGTGCTCCACAACAAGAGAAACCACTGCAAGGAGAAGCCCACGCAATGCAATGAAGAGTAGTCCCTGCTTGCCACAACTCGAGAAAGCCTGCACGCAGCAACGAAGACCCAACACAGCCAAAAATAAATAAAATAAAATAAATAATTTCTAAAAAAAAAAAGAAGAATGGCAGACAGGTTTCTTACTACTGGGGAAGAGACTTATAAATGTGGGAAAGGGAGAAAACTTCAATGAACTCTGTAGTATTGGACTGGTATTGGAGGTATTGGTGTGAAGTCATGGTTTTCAATACGGATAGGTGTATAGGTAGGTAGATAGATAGATAGATAGATAGATAGATAGATAGATAGATAGATAGATAGATATGGTAGACGGATGGATGGATGGATTTATAGATAGATGATAGATAGATTGATAGATACGGATAGAGAAAGATAGATGATAGATAGATAGATATAGATAGATAATAGACAGACATACAGAAGACAGATAGGAGACAAAGAAATGAATAAAGATGTAAGTTGGTGTGTGTGTACATACATTTGTTCCCTAACTCTGTCATCTAAAAAAGCCTGGGACCATTAGCACCCCAATACCAGTGAGCAAACTTAGTGCCCATGTGTCATGAAGAATTTGACCTTGACCAAAGACAAGACCTGGCTTCTGCCCCTCAGCTTCTGGGAGGTAATCTTTGGATCCTTGGAATATTATGCCTTGGTAGGATTGTCTTTGTCTGCCTGTGGGCCGTGGGTCATGCTGGATAGTTTGACGAGGTGAGTTAGTGTTGGATTTGGCCACATCCTTCTAATCTTAGGGTGGGGGCTGGCCATGCCTTTCAGAAAGACCAGCAGTGTGATTCAGGGTGAGGGCTTTGGAGTCACATGGTATCAGTGTAGCTGGAGATTGAAATTAACCACATGGCCAATTAATCCATTGATCATGCCTATGTGATGAAGCCCAAGTAAACACTTTGGCCATCAAAGCTCAGGTGGGCTCCCTTGTTGGCAATACCCATGTGCACTCTCACACATAGCTGCCAGGGTATACCCCATCCTACTGACTCAGGGGAGAGGACAGTGGAGACCCTGCATCTGGCCCTTCTGCACTCCTTCTTCCCTAGGCTGATTTCATCTGTATCCTTTCCCTGTAATAAGCTGTAACCATGAATATAACAGCTTTCAGAGAGTTTGGTGACCTTCTAGTGAATTATCAAACCTAAGGGTGATTCGGATACTCCCTGAACTAGTAGTTAGTATCAGAAGTCAGGTAGTTTTGAGGGATCATGACTCTTTGTACTTGGCCACTTCTCACAGCCCACACAATAGCTTCTAAATACCATATTCCACCAAATGGAGCTAGAGCTCCTTAGAGAAAAAGCTGGATCAAAGGGAGGAGCAGGAAAAATACAGATGAGCTAAAATATCTTTTTTGTGCCAGAAAACAAGTGATCAAAGAATAATGAGAATATATCAAAGAGATACGGAAATCAACTTGAAGAGGCTCCCATTGGCCAAATCAGGGGTGTTGATCTGTGCATCAAAGGAAATAACAATAGTAGTGGATTGTAACCTTCTGTAAAAATAGGAAGCCATATGCCCTTACAGGTAAAAATAAATAAGTACATTTTAAGTTTGATGAGGAAGGAATATTTACATAGTTTCAAAGTTCTCAAGAGCTCTGAAGTTTTACCCTTGCAATGTAACTAGCTAGCTGCTAATAGTTTCATGGAGGCTGGAAGAAACTCAGGACTTTTTTACTCACTGCACAGCAGGCAGCATGAGCTTCATGTTTCTCTTGGATACCCTTGTCCCCAAGTCCCACAGGGACAACTCGAAGTGGCCCAGGTGAATACTGCATGCACAGCAGTTTCACATCACAGCTGAGGAGGCTTGAGTTTAGAAAACCCCGAAATTTTAATCCTCCTACACTTTTGGTAAGAATGTAAATTGGTGAAGCCACTATGGAGAACAGTGTAGAGGTTCCTCAAAGAATTAAAAATAGAATTGCCATATGATCCAGCAATCCCACTCCTGGGCATATACCCAGACAAAACTATAATTCAAAAAGATACATGCACCCCAATGTTCATAGCAGCACTATTTACAATAGCCAAGACATGGAAACAACCTAAATGTTCATTGACAGATGAATGGAAAAAGAAGACATTGTGTGTGTGTGTGTGTGTGTGTGTGTGTGTGTGTGTGTGTGTGTAATGGAATATTACTCAGGCATAAAAAAGAATGAAATAATGCCATCTGCAGCAACATGGATGGACCTAGAGATGATCATACTAAGTGAAGTAAGTCAGACAGAGAAAGACAAACACCATATGATATCACTTATATGTGGAATCTAAAATATGATACAAATGAACTTATCTATGAAACAGGAACAGACTCACAGACATAGAGAACAGATTTGTGGTTGCCAAGGGGGACATGGGGAGGGATGGATTGGGAGTTTGGGATTAGCAAATGCAAAGTATTTTATATATGTATAAATGAATCACTTTGCTGTACACCAGAAACTAACACAACATTATAAATCAACTATGCTTCAATAAAATAAATTTAAAAAAAGAACCCCCCAAACTTTTATAATGGCCTCTAAGCAATTTGCCCAAAGTTTGCCCCTGAGTGAAACATTATCTTTATTACTCTGGATAATGAACAAAGCTTCCCCGGCTCCAGAGGGAAATATTATCTGTGTCTAACAAGGTTCTTTGAAAAGGCAGACCAGAACAAAAGGGAGTCAGTGCCTCTCAGAGGTGCCAGAAATGCAAAAGAATTGTCTTCCAGAAAGAATATTCCATAGAAAATACTTATCAATTACAAAGGACTTACACAGTCACTTTTCAGTGGAGAATCCCACCTGACAACTTAATCAGATGATTAGTATGAACATCACCAGTAACGATGCCTCCACCTGATAGGATGGAACAAGAAGAAAACGCAGTGATTCCATGTTGTTTCTGCCAAATATCCATGATCAATTCCAATCATGAGGAGACTGGAGACAAACCCCAAATGAGGGACCTTCTCCCCAAGAAGTGCCTTAAGATCTTTAGAAGTGTTGAAGTCATCCAAGTCCCACAAAGACTGAAGACCCATTTCAGACTTAAGGAGACAATGGACATAACAGCTGAATGCAACATGTGATTCTGAACCTGGTCCTTTTTCTTAAAAGGATATTTGGGAACAACTGGGAAAAAATTGAAGTTTTTTCTAGATCTGATGATTATGTACTAATGTTAGTTTCATGATTTTCTCTGTCAAGTTGTGTTAATTTGACGTCAGGCAGGAGAATGTCCTGGTATAGGAATATGGGTGGATGCACCTGGTGGGCAACTTACCTGCAGATGGTTCAGAAAAAAAAATTCTTTGCACTATACTTCCAAACATTCCTTAAGTTGGCCAAGGATTCATGAAATTAAAAACTAATAAGAATTATAAGGGTTTACCTCTTTTATATGTTAAAAAGTGTACATACACCAACATAGCTGTGAAAAAATATATTAAAGTGTGTTAATACTGGGTATTTCTAGTGGTGAGACAATTGGTGCTTTTTCCCCTCTGCTAGTCATATTTTCCACATTTTCACAATGAGCTGATATTAATTTCATAATGTGAAATGTACATGTAAGAGACCCAGAGGTTCCCCCTTAGCTTTGTAATCAATCCTCCTGTCTGGACAGGATGAGAAGGACCCTCTGTGAGCTGCAAGGTCACAGCCTCTCCACCATCCTCTGCTCCTCCACACACACCTGCATTCCAGCCACATGTCTTTTCTAGCAAGTTCAACAAATATCCTAGGCTGGTTTGTGCCTCTTTGATCTAGAAGAGTCTTCACTTTTTTCTGCCTACCTAACTCTTTCCCCCTAAGCTTCTCTTCAAGTTTTGTTTTCTCATGGAAAGCCCCCAATTCTGAGAATCCTGCATCCTACTAAATTCAACTGTGCATATACTTCTATTGTACTGCTTCACCTGCTGTCTTAATTGTTGCCTTGATTGTTCATGCTGCCCTCTGAATGCCAGTACCAAAGCAGATGCTCTGTCTCATTGTCACAACCACACCTGCCCAGTCGTTGAAACAAGGTCTGCCCCAAAAAGTGTTGGATGGACAGATGAACTAATGTAACTATAATTATGAAACTCTGAAGTCACCTACACATGTAGGTTTGTTTCACTTATTTATTCCTTCATTTAAAAAAATGTATTGAGGACTTCCCTGGTGGTGCAGTGGTTGAGAATACGCCTGCCAATGCAGGGGAAACGGGTTCGAGCCCTGGTCCGGGAAGATCTCACATGCCATGGAGCAACTAAGCCCGTATGCCACAGCTACTGAACCTGCGCTCTAGAGCCCGCGAGCCACACTACTGAACCTGAGTGCCACAACTACTGAACCCCGTGCGCCTAGAGCCCAAGCTCTGCAACAAGAGAAGCCACCACATTGAGAAGCCCACACACTGCAATGAAGAGTAGACCCCGCTCACCCCAAGTAGAGAAAGCCCGCGTGCAGCAACGAAGACCCAACAACAAAGAGCCAATGCAGCCAAAAATAAATAAATAAATAAATGTATTTTTTTTTAATGTATTGAGCCTCTTTTATGAGCTGAGAGGAAAGACATTTACTTTATCACAAAGAGCTCACAGTGTGAGAGGTAAGACAAGCTATTAACAGTTATCAGAGAGGGAAGCATGCGTGTGTAGAGATACAGTGACAAGGGGCTGTCCTGGGAGGTGGGAGACTGAAGCCAAAAAGACAAGCTATAAGGATTTGGAAAACATGGCCAGCTCAACGTACTATAGCTTGAAGTATATATAAGAAACGGTTCTACCACCCATACTATTTATAGTGAATTTTTGCTCTCCTTTGAGCATGTATTCCTGTGTCTATTTCCTTACAGAGTTGCTCTGAGGCTCTAATAAGTGATTAGATATACCAGTCATCAGCCTGAACCAGGTCAAGGAGCCCATGGGGGCCGGCCCAGAGCAGATGGCAGGGAGGTGGGGTAATGCGAATGTGCAGACCTCATTACCCATCTCAGCTTCATGTCCTGTGGACATTGTCCTACCTCTATTTACTTCAATTTCCTCCACTATAGGAAGAGTCTGTAAATCTTCTCTTCCATGTGTATCATACACTGATTGTCTTACAGAGATACTCTCTGTATGTTTTGATGTCTGTACATACCTGAGCAGGACCCCATTCAGACTCCTGATGTGGGAAGCATGATTCATTAGAAATTCAGTGTTGGGGGATCTCATTCTGCTGAAAGAAATAGGTTACCAAAGGAGAAATAAATATATGTATATATATATACACACACACACATATATATGTTTTCATTTTAAATAGCAGACATTAAAACACTTACCGAAAAGCATCAACAGTACAAACGATGTATTAAAAATTATTTTTAAGCTAGTGATTTTGTATATTACACAACTGCTCTCCTTTGTGGTGACTGTTGTATTTTTAGCTTCACTCTGATGACTGAGCTGGAGACAGCTGTTTCCACAGCCTGGGAGAGTGTGGTACATGCATTTCTCATGTGATCTCAGAGAGCCACCATTAGGCATCCTCTCTCACTGTGGAGCTTAACTCTCCCGTTGTTCCCTGCATCCTCTTATTAGTTATCCCAGTGCTGAAAAAACAAACCTTCAAGCCAGGTCCCTGATTTCCACATTAGTCTATTATTCAATAATAATGTTTCTTACAGAGCTGCATTAATTAAAAGCAAGCGCCACAAGAAACCTGTCACTTCGAGTGTCATTTGTCACAGCAACCTGATGTTCTTTTCTTTCCGTCATTTTTAGAACTTTGGTTGCCATGGCAACCCATAGCCACTTTTATATATAGCATCACTTATATTCATCTGGTTTATTTTATTTCCTTTTTTTAAAAAACTGTCAGGAAGACAAGCTGTTTTTTCTTCTTTTAACAAAGCTCATAATGTGGTGGAATAATCAGGCATAATGAAGGGTTGATCCACAAAGGAATATTACATGTTAAATGAAAAATTATTTTCTTGCACCTGTATATTAAAATGCTCTGTTTCAAAAATAAAATCTCTAAGAAGAAGAAGTGAGTCCAGGTTTAATGTCCCAGGTACTGGCTCATTAGAAGTCAGTAGCCCTAGGATGTAATTAGTATCCTATAAGATGGCAGACAAACAAAACAATTGAAGGTTTAAGGGAAATTCAGGCATGCATAACAAGCAGTATTCAGCCATGAGCTGGCCCTTCCACTCAGGGTCATGGGGCTCAGTGCCCAGCTCAGGTTTTGTCTGGGGTTCCTGGATTTCCCTGCACTCCAATCGAACTAACTCCAACATGCAGTGATGACAAAGTCTTCTAGGGACAGGCAGTCAGGAGAAAGCAGCCTTCTGCAGGTTAGAAATGATGTTCTAGAAGATTCTAAACTATCTGGCCAATAGGGAGAAATGGGGAGGAAACACTGCAGGTTGGGGTCTGTGGTGGACGCAACACTGAACCAGCCCTTTCTACAGCCACCAGCATTCTCAGTGTTCCCCAGGCCCCTTCACCTTCCAATCCACCCAGTCTCATTTTCCCAAGATAATCCAGGTCTCTTCTTTATTTAGCTTCACCTTCTAGTTGTAAGCCCCTGGCCTGAACTGATCTTTTCTTCTGTCTCCCATCCAAGTCCTACTTTTCTGAAACAACCCAAGTCCCATTTCCTTGGTGACTCCTCCTAACACTGTAGTTCTTGGCAACCTCTTAGCTATTTTTTTAATCCTGATAACTCTCATGGCCTCCACACCACTCAGGAACATGGCCTCCTTTCGTTCAGTTCAATGTGTATTTACTGGGCACTTACTATGTGCCAAGCCTTTTAAGAGGCACTATGGAGAAAAGTGTGAACCAGTTCAGGTTTCAGACTTCAGAGCTTTCAGTCTAGTGGGGCAGGGCAGGGGGAACGAATACGAAAGCAGATAATTTCAGTTTAATTCAGTAAAAGACATTTTCACAGCTCAAGCAGAAGTACAAACTATACTTAAGAATATCTGGGGTTTCCTGGGGAAAATCATGCCTGAAATGAATCTTTAAAGATGAGAATATTTAACTAAGCAAAGAAAGAGGATAGAGCACTCCAGGCAAGGGAACGGCATTGACAAAGATCTAGGGCTCTAGACATCAGAGGCTGAGCAGGAAGATACAACAGGTATTGCTAGAAAATAAAAATGTGAGATGAGGAGCTGGAGACTTGGATAACAGCCATGTATTGAAGATCCTTGCTTGTCTTAAAAGGAACTTGGGCCTTATTTGGAAAATAGGAAGGAGCTATGAAAGGGTTTTTGGCTTGGGAATGACATGTTTAAATTTGTTTTTAGGTTAGAATATTTTATATTCCTGGGACCATCAGTGTTTCTTGGTATATTGCCTTTATTTCTTCTCTTAGTTGGTATTTGAAAACAAAATTTGTTTTTTAATTTCTTTTATATATACCAAAATTTAGAATACACAAAGATATAAGGACTCTAGCAATACACTAACTTTCTAAAAACCACTCTTCCTGATTTTCTGTGATTTGTTGAGATAACCACAGGAGTAGTGTACACAAGAGTCCCAGATACAATGGCATGAAGAACTAAAACAGCCTATCATCAAACACACCTAATATGGATTGATCAAAACTGGGGATTCTATGAAAGCAGTGCTCATAGGGAAATTCATAGTTGTAAATGCCTACACTAAAAAAGAATTCACGCTGGAGTTATGATGGTCACTATCAATTTTATATATGAAGTATTTATAAAGTATCCTATTATTAATATGAATGTCTTAATAAACATTTAAATGTCAAAAAAAGAATTCAAATCAATGACTTATATTTACATCTTAAGGAGATAAAAATAAGAACAAAATAAACCAAAGCCAGAAGAAGGAAGGAAATAATGAGGATTAGAGCAGAGAAAATTGAAATGGAAAAACAATAGATAAAATCAACAAAACCTAAAGTTGGCTATTTGAAAAAAATCAACAAAACTGGCAAACTTTTATCTATATTGACTAAGGAAAAAGAGAGAAGACATGAATTACTAAAATCAGGAATTAAAGAGAGGACATTACTACTGACCTTACAGAAGCAAAAAGGATTATAAGAGAATACTATGAACTATTGTACACCAACAAATTAGAAAACCTAGATGAAATGGACAAATTCCTGGAAATACAGACTACCAAAAGTGACTCAAGAAAAAATAGAAAATCTAAGAAGACCTATAGCGAGTAAAGAGACTGAATCAATAATCAGAAACCTCTCAACAAAGAAAAGCCCAGGACCAGAGAACTTCACCGGTGAATTCTACCAAACAAAGAAGAAATAACACCAACCTTTCTCAAACTTTTTCAAAACATAGAAGAGAAAGGAACACTGTATAATTCATTTGATGAGGGCAGTATTAACCCTGATACCAAAGCCAGACAAAAACATCACAAGAAAACTACAGACCAAAATACCTTATGAATATTGATTCAAAAATCAACAAAATAATAACAAAGTGAATCCAATACCATAGTTAAAGAATTTTTACCATGACCAAGTGGAATCTATCCCAAGAATGTAAAAGTGGTTCAACATATGAAAATCAAAGTAACACATCATATTAATAGAATGAAGGAAAAGAACAATATGATTATCTCAATAGAGGCAGAAAAAACATTTGACAAAATCCAACATTCTTTCATGATGCAATCATTTACTAATCTAAGTAGACAGAAACTTCCTCAACCTGATAAAGAGCATTTATGAAAAACCTACACCTAACGTTATACTCAATGATGAAAGTCTGAAAACTTTCCCCCTAAAGTCAGGAACAAGATAAGGGTGCCCACTTTTGCCACTTGTATTCAACATTGTACTGGAAGTTCCAGCCAGAGCAATTAGATAAGAAAAAGAAATAAAAGATATCCAAATTGAAAAAGTAGAAGTAAAACTGTCCCTATTCATAGATGAAAAAAATCACATATATGGTAAATCCTAAAGAATTCACACACACAAAAAAAAACTATTAAGATTAATTTAAAAATTCAGCAACATTGTGGGATACAAGACCTATAGTAGTAATGAACAATCTGAAAGGGAAATTAAGAAAACAATTCCACTCACAATAAAATCAAAAAGAACATAATATCTTGGAACATATTTAACCAAGTAATGCTGTAATTACACGGAAAACTACAAAGCATTACTGGAAGAAATTGAAGAAGACCTAAATAAATGGAAATATATACTGTATTCCTGGATTGGAAGATTCAGTATTGTTAAGATACCAATACTGCCCAACACATATAATGCAATCCCTATCAAAATTCCAATGGCCATTTTTACAGAAATGGAAAAGCCAATACTCAAATTTATATGGAATTTCAAGGAATCTCAGAAAGCTAAAACAATACAGAAAAAGAAGAATGAAGTTGGATGACTCACATTTCCTGATTTCAAAATTTACTGTGAGTCTATGGTAATGAAAACCTCGTGGTACTGGCATAGAGGTAGACATATAGATCAAGGAAAGAGAGTTAAGAATCCTGAAACAAACCCATATACCTATGGCCAGTTGAGTTTCAACAATGGTCCAAGACCATTCAATGGGGAAAGAGCAGTCTTTTCAACAAATTGTGCTGGAACAACTGGATACTCACAGGCAAAAGAATGAAGTTACACCCTTAGTTCACATCATATATAAAAATCAATTCAAAATGGATTAAAGAACTGAATTTATGTAAGAGATTTATCTGTAAAGCTCTTTCAGAAGAAATCATAAGACTAACTCTTCACAGTCTTAGATTTGTCAACAGATTCTTAGGTATGACACCAAAACTGCAAGCAACAACAAAGGAAATAGGTAAATTGAACTCTATTTGAGTTAAAAACTTTGTGCATCAAAGGACATTATCAAGAAAGTGAAAAGACAACCTGCAGAATGAAGAATAATATTAATGAATTACATATCTGATGAGTCTAGTACCTTGAATAGACATTTCTCCAAAGAAAATTTACAAATGGTCAACTAACAAGTGAAAAGATACTCAAAATCATTGATCATTAGAATAATGCAAATTAAAACCACAGTGAGGTACCACTTCAACCTCACTAATGGTTAGAATAATAATAACCTCACTAATGGTTAGAATAATAATTTTTTTGAAAAGAGAATAACAATTCTGGCAAGTATATGGAGAAACTGAATCCTCATACACTGCTGGTGATAGTGTAAAATGTTCAGCCACTGTGGAAAACAGTTTGCCAGTTCCTCAAAAAGTTAAACATAGAATTACCATATGACTCAACAATTCTACTCTTAGATATATACCCAGAATAATTGAAAACAGGCCCTTAAACAAACACATATACAACACATGCTCATAGCTGCTCTATGCACAATAGCCAAAAAGGTGGAAGCAGTCCAAATGTCCATCATGAATGAATAGATAAATAAACTGTAGCATATACATATAATTAAAAATTATTCAGCCATAAAAAAAGAGTGCTATAACATGAATGAAACTGAAAAACACCACGTTAAGAAGTCAGACCCACATATTGTATGATTCCATTTATATAAAATATCCAGAATAGATAAATCCATAGAGACAGAGCACGGATAAGTGTTACCAGAGGCAGGGGAATGGCACATGACTGCTACTGGGTATGTTATGTTTCCTTTTGGGGTGATGAATATATTTTGAAATCTGATAGAGGTGATAGTTGGACAACATTGTTAGTGTACTAAATGCCATTGAATTATACACTTTAAAATGGTTAACTTTAATGTCATGTGAATTTCACTTTAATAAAAGAAAAAGGAATACAGGGCTTCCCTGGTGGCGCAGTGGTTGGGAGTCCATCTGCTGATGCAGGGGACACGGGTTCGTGCCCCGGTCTGGGAGGATCCCGCATGCTGCGGAGCAGCTAGGCCCATGAGCCATGGCCGCTGAGCCTGTGCGTCCAGAGCCTGTGCTCCGCAATGGGAGAGGCCACAACAGTGAGAGGCCCGTGTACCGCAAAAAAAAAAAAAGAAAAAGAAAAGAAAAAAAAAGAAATAAAAAATTTAAAAGAAATGCCTAGTATGATAAAGGAATTGTAGAATTTTAGAAGCACAAAAACTTTAGAAGGCTCTGGTCTAAGCTCCTTAAAGTGGGTATCTTTAGAGTAGCTGTTTAGCTATCTTCACACTTTTCTGGGAATTTGTTTCTTGCCTTCCCTTCCTTCCATCCACTTCCCAGTCTTTCTGGTTCCAGTGGAGGCATCCGGGCTTTCACAGCTGGACAACAACACCACTCATCCTCAACAAAAAAAAGTAAATAATCTTGGGGTGAGCACCAGAGGCTATGTTATTCTTCAAATTTGTAATCTGAACTAGATTTCAGGTTCAATCTAGCTGGCTACTTTAATGGAAGAAATGTAGTCCCAGGTTGCAAATGGTCATGTTTCACTCTTTTATCATGGAGTCCAGATTAGAGAAAGGCTGTGAGGAAAGAATAACAAAGCAGCCTTAGAAAGAGAAGTAGACATGAATGACAGCACGAATCTAAAAGAGTGGATATATGTATATGTATAACTGATTCACTTTGCTGTACACCTGAAACTAGCACAACATTTTAAATCAACCATACTCCAATAAATTTTTTTTTAAAAAAAGTCACTGAGTACAGATAATTCCTTGGGGCAATTCATTCCAGAAGCCTGATGAATCCCCAGAACTTGGGCTTCATAAGAGACCCTGTGACTCTAATTAATCTTAATTTCTTCACGTTAGTAACTTGAATGGATTTCTGTCTTTTGAAACCTGTACAGTTCTCCTATGCAGATGAGAAGCCAAGGATCATATATAATTTAACTATAAAAATCAGTTACTTAATCAGGATTTGTTAAGCATTCATGACATGCATTAATTCTAAGAGGTTTAATCAAGGAGATTGATACCAAGAATGATTATGTTGGTGCTATTATATTTTGTTGATTACTATTGCCAGCCAAACAAAGTGTGCTTAAAAACAGCAGCAACAATTTTTTGTCCCCGCACACAAGGTCCTAATAATAAGGTAGAAGGCAGAAACCACTACAAGACAACTCATGGTTGAGTCATGAGAAAAAAATGACAAATCTTGACAAAATGGAGAATAATTTTACCTTAAAAAAGGATTATGTAAAGAAAACTCCAGATTTGAAAATCTGGGTTTTAAATCTATCCAATTAATTAAATGCACCTTCACCTGCACTTAGAGATAGTGCTCAAATATTCATTGACCTTTTTATTCAACATTGTCACAATAATTTTTTATTTCATTTCATTGATGAAATATTTTTCATTTTCCACAATAATTTGCAAATACTAACAGTGCAATTTCATAGAACCAAAACATTATGTATTCCACAAAAATCCTTGGCATTTGATTTATCCTTGTGACATTAAAAAATGAAATCCAGGACACAATTTGTCTTTTGGAGTATGGATCCTTATATATAACAAAGAAGGCTGCTTCATTCATTTTCCCTCCCAAGACTTTGATAAATATATAAAGTTAGAGGAAATCTGTTTGGGCATAGGACTTCCCTCTAAATTATATTTACAAAATATTCAGTTCTGTTCATTAAGGTTTAGAAATGAAAACTAAAATTATACTAATACATCTGTTAATAGACTGATACTGTCGGCATGGGAAAAAAGCTCCAAAGTGTGAACTGGAGAGTGAATGAATGGAATTAACTGACACTTAATTTTGTTGTTTATACCTAAACCCATTTTTTCATTGAAAACTAAGTGAAATATGAGGATACAGTTAGAGTTAAATTTGTCTAGGGAGTACTTCTTAACCATGGAAGTGATTCTATTGTGTATGTGCCTAACTCTGCTTGAAGATGAAGGCACGTATTTATAGTTGATGTGTTCCCTCCCTGGCTATTACTTCCTAAGACAACAAAATGGAATCTATAACAGGAGTTTAGGCTTTCTCACTATCATTTGTCCATCTTTAATGAGGAATTTAGAGGCAAAAGTAAACATGGAAGTGGAGAAAGAAGGTCACATAATTTATTTCTCTGTGTGTGTGTGCGTATGCATGGGCATGGAAAAATTGAAGGTGAATAGAAATAAGATTCTCCCCCAAACCACAGATTTGTAAGAGATCAAAGTTGAAAAATCCAGAAGAGTTTTCCTTGAAGGTCTACAAAGCTCATGCTGTATACCAAGCCAATATAAATAAAAGAAAAGGTAAACAAATAAAACAAAGGTAAACCCTTATCAAACTTATAAGATTTTGCATGGCAAAGGAAACCATAAACAAAACAAAAAGACAACCTATGGAGAGAAAATATTTGCAAACAATGTAACCAACAAGGGCTTAATTTCCAAAATATACAAACAGCTCATACAACTCAATAACAACCCAATCAAAAATGGGCAGAAGACCTAAATAGACATTTTTCCAAAGAAGACATATGGATGGCCAATAGGCACGTGAAAAGATGCTAAACATCATTAATTATTAGAGAAATGCAAATCAAAACTACAATGAAAATTAAGAAAACACTCCCATTTACCATTGCAACAAAAAGAATAAAATATCTGGGAATAAACCTACCTAAGGACACAAAAGACCTGTATGCAGAAAATTTTAAGACACTCATGAAAGAAATTAAAGATGATACAAATAGATGGAGAGATATACCATGTTCTTGGATTGGAAGAATCAACATTGTGAAAATAACTCTACTACCCAAAGCAATCTACACATTCAATGCAATCCCTATCAAACTACCACTGGCATTTTTCACAGAACTAGAACAAAAGATTTCACAATTTGTATGGAAACACAAAAGACCCCGAATAGCCAAAGCAATCTTGAGAACGAAAAACGGAGCTGGAGGAATCAGGCTCCCTGACTTCAGACTATACTACAAAGCTACAGTAATCAAGACAGTATGGTACTGTCACAAAAACAGAAAAATAGATCAATGGAACAGGATAGAAAGCCCAGAGATAAACCCATGCACATATGGTCACCTTATCTTTGATAAAGGAGGCAGGAATGTACAGTGGAGAAAAGACAGCCTCTTCAATAAGTGGTGCTGGGAAAACTGGACAGTTACATGTAAAAGTATGAAATTAGAACACTCCCTAACACCATACACAAAAATAAGCTCAAAATGGATTAAAGACATAAATGTAAGGCCAGACACTATAAAACTCTTAGGGGAAAACATAGAACACTCTATGACATAAATCACAGCAAGATCCTTCTTGACCCACCTCCTAGAGAAATGGAAATAAAAACAAAAATAAACAAATGGGACCTAATGAAACTTAAAAGTTTTTGCACAGCAAAGGAAACCATAAACAAGACCAAAAGACAACCCTCAGAATGGGAGAAAATATATACAAATGAAGCAAATGACAAAGGATTAATCTCCAAAATTTACAAGCAGCTCATGCAGCTCAATAACAAAAAACAAACAACCCAACCCAAAAATGAGCAGAAGACCTAAATAGACATTTCTCCAAAGAAGATATACAGATTGCCAACAAACACATGAAAGAATGCTCAACATCATTAATCATTAGAGAAATGCAAATCAAAACTACAATGAGATATCGTCTTACACCGGTCAGAATGCCATAATCCAAAAATCTAGAAACAATAAATGCTGGAGAGGGTGTGGAGAAAAGGGAACACTCTTGCACTGTTGGTGGGAATGTAAATTGATACAGCCACTATGGAGAACAGTATGGAGGTTCCTTAAAAAACTACAAATAGAACTACCATATGACCCAGCAATCCCACTACTGGGTATATACCCTGAGAAAACCATAATTCAAAAAGAGTCGTGTACTAAAATGTTCATTGCAGCTCTGTTTACAATAACCATGACATGGAAGCAACCTAAGTGTCCATCAACAGATGAATGGATAAAGAAGATGTGGCACATATATACAATGTAATATTACTCAGCCATAAAAGGAAATGAAATTGAGTTATTTGTAGTGAGGTGGATGGACCTAGAGTCTGTCATACAGAGTGAAGTAAGTCAGAAAGAGAAAAACAAATACTGTATGATAACAAATATATATGGAATCTAAGGGAAAAAAAAATGTCATGAAGTAACTAGGGGTAAGTCGGGAATAAAGACACAGACCTACTAGAGCATGGACTTGAGGATATGGGGAGGGGGAAGGGTAAGCTGTGACAAAGTGAGAGAGTGGCATGGACATATATACACTACCAAATGTAAAATAGATAGCTAATGGGAAGCAGCCGCATAGCACAGGGAGATCAGCTTGGTGGTTTGTGACCACCTGGGAGGGTGGGAGGGAGGGTGACACAACAGGGAAGAGATATGGGAACATATGTATATGTATAACTGATTCACTTTGTTATAAAGCAGAAACTAACCCACCATTGTAAAGCAATTATACTCCAATAAAGGTGTTAAAAAAAAAACTACAGTTTTTTTGACTGGCCATCAGTCAGAATGGCCATTATAAAAAAGTCTACAAATAATAAATGCTGGTGAGGGTGTGGAGAAAAGGAAATCCTCCTCCACTGTTGATGAGAGTGTATATTGGTTCAGCCACTATGGAGAACAGTATGCAGGTTCCTTAAAGAACAAAACTAGTTACCATAGGATCCTGCAATCCCACTCCTCGACATATATCTGGAGAAAACTCTAATTCAGAAAGATACATGCAGTCCCATGTTCATAGCAGCACTATTTCAATATCCAAGATATGGAAGCAACCTTAATGTCCATAGACAGATGAATGGATAAAGAAGCACTGTTTCAATATCCAAGATATGGAAGCAACCTAAATGTCCATAGACAGATGAATGGATAAAGAAAATGGTATATGTATATGTATAAATATATATATATATATTGCCATGTATATATATATACATTGCAATACTAGTCAGCCATAAAAAAGAATGAAATAATGCCATTTGCAGCAACATGGATGGACCTAGAGATTAATATACTAAGTGAAGTAAATCAGACAAGGATAAATACCATACGATATCACTTATATGTGGAATCTAAAATATGATACAAATGAACTTATTTACAAAACAAAAGCAGACTCACAGACATAGAAAAATAAACTTATGGTTACCAAAGGGGAAACGGGGAGGGGGAGGGATAAATTAGGATTTGGCGATTAACATATACATACTACTATATATAAAATAGATAAACAACAGGGACCTACTCTGTAGCAGAGGGAACTCTATTAAATATCTTGTAATAACCAATAATGGAAAAGACTATGAAAAAAGAATATATACATATAACTGAAACACTTTGCTGTACATCAGAAACTAACACAACATTGTACATCAACTATACTTCAATTAAAAAAATAATTTAAAAAAGAAAGTTAATGCTACCCATTCAAGTGTCCCGTGGGTTAGAGACTTGTTTCATTCCTTTTCCATGTTCTTTTAGGAACATGTCCAGTGTCCAGAGACACAAAGCAGAAACCTCAGTCTGGACAAATTTACTTGTAAGTGCACAAATCTAGTGTCATACAAGGTAAACTTCCAGACGTAGTTCAGGACTCTGAGATGCAAGTCTGAAACAGGAGAGATTCCATTTTCCCAGCTTTGCATTCCCTATGCTAATGAACATGTTTTCACCTGCCACGTGCTCTTGAACTGTGGTAGACTGAACTGATCACCAGAGTAAAGTAACTTCAAGAATAAAATAAGAACATTGTGCGTGATATGCATAAAGTCAATCCTTTGCTTTGTAAGCCCAAGACTGTCATCCTCTCTTATTTCATTCTTGCAACTGGAGTTCCAGGTACAGGACAGCACACCCCTTTTCCAGACAGAGATATGCCGTCACACAATGTGAAGCAATGGCAGAAAACTCACTCTTTTTGTGTACAGGTCAGCGATATATTAACTACATAGCTATTGCAGGGTGAGATGGATAGATATAATAAGGTGGAAGGAGGCTGAATAGAGTTCCTTTGGTTCTGTTTCTGCCACATCTTTGAAATGTTTGCCTCCTCAGTGCCTTGCTCATCTCTCTGTAAAGTAGGGGTGATATTTCTAAGTCCATGCCAGGAATTTTACAAGTCTCAAAAGCAAATGAAATTATTTTTTCTACCCACAAAATAAGCAGAAAGTTTCATAACTATTTCTCCTCAAAGCAAGCTCATAGCCAATTTTACATTTTTCTATAAGAAAAATATTCCTGTCCTAATAACCTGAATTCCTGAACCTTCCCCCACCTGGGGAGATATATGCAGGATATGAAGATTTCCTGGGGCAAAATCCCCTTCCAGAGGAGTTCATCATACTCAGACCAGGAGGCAGATTTCAATATAGGTCATGTCATTCCAGAGCTTTCATGGAGTGTGTTAAAGCTGGTGTCTCTAGTCCTGTTTAAAACATGTCTAAGACTTCATCTAGAAGTAGTCTAGTTTCTTTTCAGATGTCATTCAAGGCAAAATCATCATCTGTAGTTCAACAGTTCTTTTACATGTTATTTTAGGTCCCCTTGTTTGAAACAAGGACTTATTTTATTTTGTTTTAATGCCTCTCAAGTTCTTGCTGTCCAAGTTCTTCTTGAAGTTAAGCTATTTGCATTGCCCTGTGTAACACTGAGGAAATGAGCTGTGTTGTCACAAACAGAAAATTATGGTGATGAGTCTTTCTTTGAGGATGGATTTAGAAGGAGTAATGGTAGAGGAAGACTTCAACTAGAAAATAACCGACAGCAAACATTGACACAGACATTAATAGTAAATTAATAATAAGTAAGGTATAAGGGAGACAAATAGGGTTGAAGGAAGAGCTATTTCAGAATAATCTTTTAAAGGCTTTAAAGGAGGAATCTGCAAATTATTTAAATAAATGTGGGACATGAAGGCAAGTGCAGGTTTTGAGAAAATTCTAACTCTCTGGTAGCATTCTCTTAGGGCTTTGGATTCACGGCCCTCTGATTGCCCTGAAAAGTTGGAGGAATCAGAGGTCTGTGCTGAACTGGTTGCCAAGACTTATATACTGTCTGCCCAGCAGATGCTTCCATTGGGGTCAGCGTTAATTTTTAAAGTCACATAAAGTAAGAAGTTAACAAAAGTATTGAAACATACAATGTGTGTATGTATTTGTCCACAAATCTTGTCCTGTAGACCAAGATCTTTTCTTTGAGTACAGTTGTAAATTTTTGCTTTTCTTACATTAACCATTTATGACATACTCATTAAGTAACACAACCAAACTCAAGGCAGCAGATAACATGGGTGATAGGCCAGTTCCACTCCCCAACAGCTCTAAAAATGTACATCTCATTTACAGCCTTCTTAAGAGGATCACATGAAGTAATGTGTGTGCAAACATTCTGTTCTCCTCACAAATCACCTGTCATCTTTGTGTTAGAGTGAGTTAGTGTGCCAGGATGAGTAGCTAATATGTCAAACCACATGATTCTTGAAAAAGAAGGCTATGTCTTACTCATTAGGGGTATCACCAAGTATATCTAGTATATGCCTTTTCCATGGTGGATACTCAATAAATGCTTGTTAAATTGAGAGTACAAGTTTTCAGAGGCTAAGACTATGCCTCTTATATTCTGACATTTGCCCCATACATTTGCATGTTTCTAATGTTTTTCAATTATTGTATGATGGTGGTAGGTATGAAATAAGGAATTGTTAGGAATCAAAGGCAGTTTGACAAGCTTATATTTATAAGTCATTTTCTCACAAAAGACCTAAAGAGCCTAGACGCATAAAGTTAAGGAATAGAAAAGGTTCTTTGGCATCACGTTAAGTCTCAGTAGACAAGTTACCTTCATCCTGCATACAGTATACATCAATTTGAATAATACTGAGATTTTTTAAAGTTTCATTCAACTCAAAAGAAAATTTGGGACCACAAATAAATACTGAAGAATTAAGTCTCACGTGAAATAAATGTATATTAAGCATTATACTTTCAGATTAGTTTAAATAACCGATATAAAACAATGCCTGCAATTGGGACCTCAGAAAAAAATGTCTGTTGGAGACCAAGATTTCTGTGTTATCATTCATCCTTCCTTAACCTATCCTGTAACATTGAACAAGTCAAGCAATGTATTTCTTTTTTTTTTCTATTTTACTTTATTTTAGCTCTTATTTTTTAAATGATGTGTAAAGTATATCTATTAACTTAATGAATACTTCTTATACATAAGAAAGTTGAGCTCTTAAGGAGGTAAAGAAATTGTAGCAATTAAAAAGATAATGAAATTCACTGTAATAATGGATTCTGGATATATAATCACTACACTACATCATAAATAACAATTCCTTCCTTGTGCATAATACCTTCCTTGTACTTCCAATAAATCTCTGTCCCCTCTCTCCTTCAATGATTGATAACAGATAATGTTTCTTATGCCAGATTCTGGGTTCAGAAAGCCTGTTTCCAGTGAGGCTGGAGCAGTGATGTTTTCATCTTTCCATAGCCTATCACCCAATACTTCCATTTAGTTCACCCTGGGTTTTTTTGGTACTAATCATTTAACTCGTAAACTCTCTCTTTTTTTTTTTTGACCCCAATGCATGGCTTGTGGGATCTTAGTTCCCTGACCAGGGATTGAACCGGGGCCCTGGCAGTGAAAATTCTGAGTCCTAACCACTGGATCACCAGGAATTCCCTCATAAACTCTTAATAAACTTAATTCATCCTCTTTCTTCATGGGCCTTATTTATTCATTCGTATCTGAAGCCAAAGAAACAGAGGGAAGAAACTAAAATTACACTCAAGCCCATCCATTTTCTTCTTGCTGAATGTAGATAAAAGTTTCTAAGGCCAACCTTCTTCTCCCCTCAAAGTCATGTCCAAACTCCAGCCATTCCCAAGGCTCCAACTGTTGCTTCTTTTTCAGTGACTCCAAGTTGACACTTTCATTCCTCACATCCCTGCTCAGTTCTGTGCACCTCATCATGGTGCCTTGGAGGCAATTTAACTTCAGTGCTTCAAAGGCCACTCTCACTTTCCTCCTCCACAAATCTCTACTTCTTTTTGGCCCCTGTCTTGTTTAATGACATTACTACTCACCCAGTGGCCGAGGCTGACAACTTGAGAGAAATCTTTAGAGTTGGCTGATAGATGGGGAGGCAGCAGAAGAGAATTGGTTGGGATGAGTGGGGACCAGTCTCTGTCCATCCAGCTGCTACCTTCTCCTCTTGATCTGCACTCTCACTTCGGAAGACCGAGGTCTCATCTGCCTTTCCCTGGTTCCCTGTGACAGCTTCATGGTCATTTTCTCAGTTTACAAGATCTCCCCTATTTCTGAGTCTCTGTACTGTGACAAGATTTATGATTCCAAAACACAGATCTGATGTAGAGCCTTTAGATTACCCCCATGGTGCAGTCTGACCCTCCGCTTCTCTCCTGTGCTTCCTGGTACCATCCCCCCATTTATCCTCTCTAGTCACCTGGAACCATTCATTCTTCTCTCCAAGCAGTGTCAAACTTTGACCTTTGCTCCTCTCTGTCATACTTTCCTCTCTCATAAGAATGCCCCCTCCTCCTTCTGTTCAGCCTTCACTCCCCAGCTCAGATGTCACCCATGGCACCTCCTCTTTGAAGAATTTATGGACTCTTCAAAAAAATTAATTGCTTTCTCCCCTGGGCTCCCATAGCATTCTGTTGATCTGGCAGCAGAACCTTTGTCACATGGGATGGGTTGGGATGGGGTGGGGTCTCTCTCCCTTCATCTGAGTGAACTTATCTTTGTACTTACCAGGATCTTAACATTGACCAGTATGTGCTTATTAAGTGAATGGATGGAATTAATGAAAAAAAAGAATGAATGCACAGTACTATCTGTAGACAACAAGAGTTGTGTGAGGAAGGCTGATTTGGGGGCTATTTGTAAATGTGACTCTCTCACGCTCCTTGTGTTTCCAGCAGCATGCCATCACTGTGGCAATGAACTGTGGACCCCATTCTGAAGCTACTTACACACCTTAGCTGGGTAAATGACATCTGACCTGTGAAAAGTCAAACATAAATGAGATTGAGAGTCATTACAAATCTCCATATACTACACATCAGAATCTCATGGGCAGGTCCGTAAAAAATGAAATTCCCAATGCCCACAGCAGAGCCACAAACACTACATTATTAACAAACTCTTGAGTATACCTACATACCAGCTCAGCCCCATTCCACAGACTAAGATCTGGGAGCCAGTGTACTTCCTGCTCAGAGATATTTCAGAGATGACTGGTGGTTGCAGCAATGAGGAAGGTATTCATGAAGAAGGAGGAAGACCTCAGGTGATTTCTGAAGAATGGATAGGATTTGGTCAATGGAATAGAAAGAGCAGGGAAAGCACTTCATGTAGGATAAAATGGAAGCAACCTAAATGTCCATTGACGGAGGAATGGATAAAGAAGATGTACATATATACATGGAATACTACTCAGCCATAAAAAAGAATGAAATAATGCCATTTGCAGCAACATGGATGGACCTGGAGATTATCATACTAAGTGAAGTAAGTCAGAAAGAGAAAGACAAATATATGATATTGCTTATATGTGGAATCTAAAAAAATGATACAAATGAACTTATTTACAAAACAGAAATGGACTCACAGACTTAGAAAACAAACCTATGGTTACCAAAGGGGAAATGTGGGTGGAGGGATAAATTAGGAGTTTGGAATTAAAATATACACACTACTATATATAAAATAGATAATCAACAAGGACTTACTGTATAGCACAGGGAGCTCAATATTCTAATAACCTATAAGGGAAAAGAATCTGAAAAAGAATGGATATATGTATAACTGAATCACTTTGCTGTACACCTGAAACTAATACATTGTAAATCAACTATACCTCAATATAAAATAAAAATTAAATTAAAAAAAACTGTTTGTAAAGATATGGTAGTAGGAACAGGCACTGGGTAAGTCAGGGCCAGAGAGAGCTCACCAACTTGGTTGAGATAGAGGGGGCTGATGAAGAGGTGGTTGGAGTTCTGAGTTGGGACCATATTTCCTGGAGCCTGAAATGACAAGAAAATGGTGTTTAAGTAAGGGGATATGCATGATGAAGGTGTTAAGAGTTTTCAAGTGTGTATCAGATAACATAATGCGTAGAAAGGGCTAGAGGCAGAGATACCAATTAGGGGAGCAAAACTTGCCACCCCAAAATCTCTTTGGCATGCAGATTATTTCAAGCTGAAAACAATGAAGGCCCAAAAGACACAGGAAGAACCTGTGGCCTTCCCCTTAACTGCCTAAAGAAGGTAGATAAAGGACCTGTTCCAGGAAGGGAGCTATCACCATAGATGAGTACAGTATAAACTAGCTATGGAGATAGGGAGGAACCCAGCAAAGTCTGTTTGCTAAAGTTCTCTGTGTCCCATTGTCTCTGCCTGGCCCAGCAAACATTTAAGTAACAAACATTTGCTTTTCAATCTCCATGTGAATTGCCTTCCTCTCCTTTGAGGTCCCAAACTACTACCCCCAACATCCTCTTTTGTCTTTAGCTGAAAATGGTATTTAAGGTGAGGGCTTCAGCCATTTGGGGAGTTACTCAGTTTTCCTGGGTCTCTCCCATGTATAGTTGTTACTAAACTTTGATCTTCTCCTGTTAATCTGTCTCATGTCAATTTAATTCTTAAACCAGCCAGAAGAACCTAGAAGGGTAGAGGACAATGTCTTCCTGCCCAACACCAACAAAAAGTTGACTGAAACAAAGGCTTGAAGTGAGGACACCACAGATTAGTGTAGTGACAGAGAATGGAAAGGAAGAAGCAGAAGCAGGGAGCAGAGTCAGCAAGGGAGGATGAGAGATGGGTGGGATGCATACCACGGGAAAGGAGCTTGAGAAATAAAGTGTGACTCCATAGAGGAAGGATGATACAACCATCAGAAACAGAATGTTGGAAAGGAAACCAGGCCTAAGTGAAAGAAGGAAGTTTGGTTTGTAGTTATTCTGAGTCTAATGCAAAAGCACCACAGAAAAGAGTGGGGCTGCTGCTTTAGAGAGGAAACACGCTAGAAATAGAGATTTTGGAATCACGTTTGTAGAAATAATAGCTAAAGCTGTGAGACTGCTTGAGGTTTCCAAGGGAGCGTGCAGTGAGAGAGTGGCTAGGGGTTCCTATAGTCAGGAAGTGGGAGCATTAAAGGGGCCAAATAGAGCCCTTAGGATGCTAGCAGGACCACCATTTAAGCTAAGGATGGAAAACCTTTCAAGGATCAGATTGAATGCTCAATACAAATATGAAAAAAATAATGTGGAAAAGCTGACAGTATTTGATCACAGGTATCACAGATGATCTGAGAGAGTGTAGTTTCTGTAGGTGTGGAGGACAGATCAGAGAACAGCCAACATGGCCTTAGTCATTGGAGAATTCTCCCTGGGAAAAGAAAGATGAACAATCCAAGTTGGAGGGAGGACCAAGGTAAACCAGGAATGCTGAGGCTCTAGAATTTCATGGCAGAGAGCAGGAACTCTGTGCTGGGCAGATGACAAGCTCAAAATGACAGCAGCTCCGTAGAAGTGAGGAGTCACTTGGAAGCATGGAGGGAAGAGAGACCTCTGTCCCTAAGACAGAAGGAGATAAGATGATGCAGTAACAAGAGACAGACAGCTGTCTGTAGGCCACAGATGCTGTGAGCAGGCCTGCACTGGAGATCTGTCTAGAAATATGGGGCTTAGAATCTTCCTTATTTTGTTGCCTGTGGTTGCCGGATGAGGATGTCCTTTCACTCTGGGGGCCTCAGTTCCCCACGTACAGTGTGGTGGTAGCAACCCTGCCCAGCTCTCCATCCCAGGGCCTGACATCACTACTGGCAAACACAATCATACTACTGCTGATCAGGAAAAGCAGTGTCATCAGTTCTCTGGATGCTTTGCCCCATGAGTCACATGTGTTACTTCTCCAGTCACTTCCAATGATGGCAAAGGAGGGATTTACAAGGATAAGGAACAAAATGAGTTACGGAGGAATAAATATTTTATTTACTTATCCTGGTCCAAGCTTCTTGTTGCAAACAGTATTTTTCTGTAGTGAGCATGCATCTCAAATTCCTTTGGGGTGGGGATGCGGCATGTAGCACAGACACAGTCAGAAGCCAGGACAGAAACTCCAGGAGAGCAGGAAGGGATAAGAGTGAGGGGAGAGGGGTGTCCCTGCATCCAGTGTGCTGTGACCCTCTGCCACAAGCTAGGGCACCTCAGTACGTCACCCCATCTCTCTGCTGCTTGATTTCCTCATCAGTTAAATGGTGAGACAGCACAAACCTCATAAGTTGTGATGGGATTAAGTCAGTCACTGTACATGAAGTCTTTAAAACAGGATGCATTCCATAGGCTTTATGTAAGTGCAGGCTGGAGCAGCAGCAGTGGCAGCTAGGAACTTTACAGTGCATGCTGTAAAGCTCTGCAAAGGAGGTACATCTGCACTTATCAGGAAGAACTCTAGTGCTTTGGTCACAGGTCTGTACCCACCTGAGACTAAAATCCAAAAGGAACGGGGCCATGATGCTTTTATAAATGGCTGTATTCCCAGAACCTAGTCCCTGGAATGTCATAGGCAATAAAAAGATATTTGTTGAATGTATGCTAGTGGGTGGATGGATGGATGGATGGATGAAGAAATAGATCGAGGGATGAAAGGAGGGATGGAGAGAAGGAGTGGCGAGGGATATACGAAAACATGCATGGAAGGAAGAACAGAGGGTGAAGACAGGGAAGGAAGGATGGAGGGAGGAATGTTATAAGGCTCTATTTCTTAAAACGTGTGGCAGATGATCTGGGGTCGATCACCTTTTATTATAAAATGTGTTTTGCAGAAGGAAAAAAAAAGGAAGTGTTTTACAATTGGATGTGCTCTGTACTCTGTCCTAATTTTCAAATGAAATACACCTGCTCTTTGCTGGTAGCCAGCACGTTCTCTCCACCCAGGGGTTTTAGATTCACAATGCAACCTAAGCCCCCAGGCACCACCCCTCCCTGCTTCCCTTCCTCTTGCCTACATTTCCTTATATGATAAGCTACTTGATTGGCTGACTTTGCCTTTCAACTCAATTTCTCATTTGCCGCTGGCATTTCCAGGGAACACTCAACAGCATAGGATGAGGGGCAGCTCATCTCTCCTCTTCCTGTAAATTCTTGCTTAGTGGTTTCCAATAATATTTTGCCTCATGATTATTCTGTTGCTCTTTCCAGAATGCAGTTTTCCACAATTGAACTCAAATCATTTGCTTTTTCAATTGACAAATTATAACAGACAAATGCCACCAATTACTGAACAATTAAGATCCTAGAAGAATGTGCCCAACTGCATTCTTGATGTGGTTGATTTGGAAATTTTTGGACTCAGTTTGTACACTGCTGTAGCAGAAGCACCTGCACTGCGTGTTTAAGAAGTCAGGTCTTACCTGCCTCTGCTGGCTTTCTCTCTCAACCATTTGCAAAAGGTGAGGCTGGAAAAAAAAAAAAAAGAAGAAGAAGAAGAAGGTGAGGCTGGATTTGCACCTCTTAAGATTCTACCAAAAAAAAAAAAAAAAAATCACAAGGAATACCTATGCAGAGAGGGCCTCCCAGTCAGAAGACATAATTGCCAGACCTGACTTGGCAAGCTCTCCATCCTGTCGAGTCTCAGATTCCACACATAAATAATGTGCAGCAAACCTGGTGCCACCAGGGTGCCATGGGAACTGGATGGGATCGTGCATTTGGGGAAAGCACTCATGCAGCAGGGAGAATTGAATCTGAATCTGATCTGCTCTACCTGTTCTTACTCACCTCGGAACTGTCCACAAAAAGCCCACTTTACTAAGATAACCATCAGAAAAGGAAAGCGTAAGGCACACATCTCTTAAGTCACTGATTTGTCAATCACTGCCCAGTCTGAAAGTGTTGTTGTTCTTGCTGTTTTTTGCGGTATGCGGGCCTCTCACTGTTGTGGCCTCTCCCGTTGCGGAGCACAGGCTTCGGACGCGCAGGCTCAGCGGCCATGGCTCACGGACCCAGCTGCTCTGCGGCACGGGGTCGTCCCAGACTGGGGAACGAACCCGTGTCCCCTGCATCGGCAGGCGGACTCTCAACCACTGCACCACGAGGGAAGCCCCTGAAAGTGGTTATTTTTAAAAACAAAAAGATTCAGAAAAGCTGACACTTGCCTCTGAGAACAGAGAGCAGGGAGGTTTTAGGACAAGAGCTCTGAGCTCCTATGCAAAGCTGAGTGTGACTGTGGTGAGTGTGCCAGGCACTGGCACCAGTGCCGTGAGCCAGCTGGTGGCTGAGAGCCAGACCAGCGTCGATCAAATACCCTGCTCAGTGATGCTGTTGTGTATCCCCCACAGGGATTACTAATTTAAAAAATTTGAAATCCAATAAATACACTTAGTAAAACTACACTGGAACAATTGCTTTTATCCAGAAGACACTGCTGCATCTTGCGGTGCCTTCTTTGCTCATTCATCACAGAGCCTCAGGCTTGTCACTGTGAAGATCGATCACCTCTGGACTAAAGATGCCGTCATCATTGTCATCAGTAAACACACGGTTGGTGTGTACTGGGTCCAAGATAGCAGCCATCACATGTCGATGGGAGAAGGTGATTTTAAAAATCTTTAAAATGTAATGCCAAATACCATAATTGTTTTGGGGGGATTTTTTTGTTCTTTTTTAATTAAAAATTGTTTTTTGTTTTTGTTCTTTATTTTTTTTTAATAACTGCTTTGTTTTGAGCCAAATTATGGTCAGAGACTGAGCTTGTCTTTGCCAATAATTTATTAAACACAGGTTCACTGTAGGATTATAATTTATAATACTTCACAAGCCAATCGCATACAGGATATGGTTCTTAATAAGCCAATAAAGGAATAACGTACTTCATACCAGTAATCGATTAATTATACCATCATTCCAGGCAGAGAGAAGGTGAAAGAAATAAAGTCCAAATTTAGCTGAGGTGTAACTTTCTGCGAGTTGGTTCTTATAGAGTCAGCTTAGCCAACCAAGAGCTGACGTCCAGCTGCTGGTGCAAACAGAAAGTCCTGTGTAGCCAGAGCAGGATGTTAGCAGAGAGAAGGTGCTGGTGTTGTCATTCCAGGACCCTTACACAGCTTGCATCAGTGCCTACGAGAGTGGTCTCTCCGAGGCAGGAACAGACGTCCCTTCCGTTCCTGAGACTGCTGCTCAGTTAAATACCACTGCCACCAAGAGAGGCCTGGCCACGGCAAGAGCCAGTGTCTCAGGATCTTCACAGAGCTATTTAGGTCAGCAGGGAGTAGTCTTGCCCAGAAGGAACACTCTTGATAAGTCCTCACAAATTCGTGGTGTTTAAAGTTTAAATGCCCATCGCGTGATATCCACTCACATATATGTTTGTATGGATAAGCCCCTCCCAGTGGTGCCCCTCAATGGCTGAGCTCCTGAGGGCTGACAGAGAACAACAGATGCCCAGACATCCTCCTGGCCCAGCTTCAAAGTCACCCTCAGTTTAAAACAACTTCACTTAAGTCAGAAACAAGTGGGCTTGAAATCGTAACAAATACACAGTAGTAATATTTGCTACAAATGACTTTGGAACACTCTGTTGTTACCAAAACTCAGGTCTGGCTGCTTGCTGCTCGAAAGCCAATACTCGAGAGGCAAGGTTAGTAGAAAGGAAGGGTTGCTTTCCTTTCTGTATGAGACTACGTGGCAGACTCACGTCCAAAGGCCAAGTCCCCCGCTTGCTGATCAGTGGGCAAGAGCTTTTAAAGGGGAGTTTCAGGGATGTATATAAGTAGAGGGAGGGGGCTACATGCAGAACAGCAGAGTCAGCCCTGACAGTCATCTTGAAATTAGTCATGCGGTGGTCTGAATAGTGCCATCTTCATTGTTTTAAGTACAGTTAATCTTTAGTTCCAGGGTTGGGTTTTTTTCCCATTTCCTTGGGGCCAGTTCTTAGAATTGTGACAGCTTATGTCATGGTTACAGTCTGGTCATAACGTAGATAACTTTTTCACCTGGTGAAGGTTTTAGTATGGAAAAAACAGTTCAAAGGATATGGCTCAGAATATCATCTATAGCCCTTGAGAAGGAACTAAAGGTCCTTGACTTTGTTTAATGACTAAACTATTATTATTTGGTCCTTTTGACTGCTTTCCTTTGCTTCCTTCTGCATTTTCTCAGTTCTCTGATTAAATTTATTATTTGGCTAAAGTTTTTCTACAGACAAAAGGCAGGCTGAGGAAACGGGGGAGTCTGTCTGCGGAAGGCGCCATACTGTCCTGCTCCATTTCACTTTGATATCATGTGTGATTCCTTAAATATCTTCATTGTGTATTCATCACCCTGGTACAATTGATTTAGACAAATTATTTTTGATCAAGAAAGGAGCACCCAGCATTCTCTAGCTGTGGGGTGGGACAGGGTAGCGGGGGTGCCAGGGACACCATGTTACAATCCACTGGTTCTTTCATCTAAGGACATTTATGCGGGCCTACTGGGTGAGCAACTGTGGAAGGACAGATGTGGTCCTTTCTCAAAGAGGCCTCAGACTAGTGAGGGAGCAGCAGCCATCTTGTGTGACACTATTACAATGGTCCAGACAACCATCAGGGCTTGGGAAAGTTAGTGATGGAGGATCTGCCCTGGCCTGGCTGGTCACAGCTGAGTTAAGGTAACTAGTAAGACTTAACTACCTGGAAGGGGAGTTTGGGACCAGACAGAACAGCAGGGCCCAGGGAGGGAACACAGCACCTCAGAGCAGCGAAGAAGGCCAGGGTGCCTGGAGCTCAGAAGGAGAGGAAGAGGGGTGAACAGAGACTGAGCAGGGTGCACAAGGTCCAGGGCAGGGAGTGGACGTGATCAGATTTGCCTTTTACTGGCCCTCTTTCAGTCCTTGTAGAGGCTAGGCTGGGGAGACGGCCATAGACTCTATCAATGCCAAGGCAGGGCTGTCAGCTGAGGTCCCAGAGCCCAGACAGAGGCTGGCTGGTTGGAGAACTAGAGAAGTTACATAAAGCAAACAGAAGGACAAAAGAGGCAATGGCCACATGGCACTGTGAAACACAATTTAACGAGGTGGGTCTCGAGTGCCAGCAACTGGGCCACCGCAGCCTCTTCCCAAGCAGCAGTGAGAGGTGCTTTCCACCCAAAACCTCCCAGGGCAGGACATCTGACCTGGAGAACAGAGCCGAGGTTGCAGCAGTGTTCCCCCTCATTGTGCAGGTGCAAACCCATGACAAGAGGCCAGGGGTGATGGAGGAGAGGAGCTGCAAGTCAGAGTGAGGGTCTCAGCCGAGGTCTCCAGAGGAGGGGCCGCCAACTGCTTCAGTCTTTCAAAGAGGAAGCACCACTGTTTGTGATGCATCTGTAGAATCCCAAGGACAGCAAACAGCCCAGAGAACACAGGAATTCTTTCCTCCAGGACGAAATCAAACCCCTAAAGGATGCAGTCTATGTAATAACACACCAGCTTCGCAGAGGTACTGAGAGCCTCGCAAAACTGCCCCAGATAATGTCATTCTCCAAGTGGAAGAAATGGGCCCTATTCTTCTCCCAGGCCCCTCACCAGGTCCCTCTGCATCCTCTCTATGAAAAACAGCCATGCTTTCCAAATCTGGAATTGGACCAAATCCACAGGCATCCTAAGTGGTTCCAACAGGAGCCTGTGGTTTTCAATTCTTCCTCCAAATGACAGCTCAAGTTTCCCTTCTGCGTACCACTGTGGTATTGCATGGAAAGTGGCAGCATTTCTGAAGACAATGGCAGGATCAGATCAGAAACAATCTGCAAATGAAACACTATTTTACTTTGTCTAGGCTGATAAATAATTCTACCTGACTATCAAAGTGGCACCAGGAAATATCTACAGAGCTTTGAGTGTTTCTAAAACTCAAGCTCTGTGAGAGTCACAAAACCAAATAAACATCAAGGAAACTATTGTATCCTGGCCCCACACCCAGGCCAGCCTCCACCCAAACATGACATGCAATCACCATCAGAAGGCTTGCTGTTTCAGGGGAGCACAAAATGCTTGGAGAACTCAGAGTTCCTCAGAACCCTCTCTGGGAGCAGACTTGTCAGCTAAGTCTCCTGCCCCTGTGAAACACTGGGTGGACCACCTTCTATTTCAAAGCCAAGTCTATTTCAGTTAAGGTGGAAGCATTTCAATAGCCTCTTTTCTTTGCCCAGCCTACATATCTCAACTCATTGTAGATCTTACCATGTTTTTCTGAAATTGCTCTTCAAAATACAATCCATACAAATCATTTTAAAGTGGTTTACTGAAGAATCTTATGGGAGTGAAGGGGCTCAGTGCAGGCCACCCCAAGATGCGCCACTCTGGCACATGGATTATTTTGAGCTGAAAACAATGAAGGCCCAAAAGACTCAGGAAAAACTTCCTGAACTTCCCCCTAACTGCCGAAAAGAATTCAGAGAGGAGTACCATCCCAGGAAGATGCCCTCACCATAGCTAACTATAGTGAAGTATTGGGAGTAAACACAGGGAGGAGCCGATCAAGACCCATTTGATCAAAGTCCTCTCTGTGTCCCATTGTGTTTGAATGGCCCAGCAAACATTTGTTTACCAAACATTAACTCTTTTTATTTTCTGTGAGCTACCTTACTTCCCTTGAAGCCTCAGACCCCCCCACCTCTTCCTTGGTCAGAATAATACGTACACCTCAGCTTGCTTTAGCTAACTTTGGAATTCTTCATACTTATGTGAATTCCAGCACACACATAACACATATGATCTTCTCCTGTTAATCTGCCTTATGCCATTTTAATTGGTAGTCAGAAGATCCAAGAGGGGAAAGAGGAGAAATGTCTTTAAGAGCTACGGTGACTGACCTAGATTTGAAATCTTAGAATACCATGTTAACTTCAATTATTTGCACAGCACTTGTTTTGTGAAAATGAATAAATCACCTGATTTCATGCCCCAGAATTGTAGCTCCCATTAATGAACTGACAGGCCCCGCCCCATCACTTCATTGCATTCTCCTGAGGATACCCTGAGGCTCCTTCCCATGGCCCAGGCAGCTGGACAGGAGGCCTCCATGGCCTTGGGGGAACAGCTTAGTCAGCTCAGGACATAAAGATGTCAAATTCTTGGCTTTTAAGTTTTAGAAATAGTAAGCAACCCCAGAGGCATATACAGACAGAAAGGTTTTAGGAAAATACTTGCTAAGGATCTTATAAGCCAGAAAAAGAGATGGAACAGAATTGGGAGGAAGCAAGAGAGCTGGGTATTGATGGAGGGCTGAGGAGGGGTCCTTCTGCACCAAGACCCCCCATTATTCTACCTCTACCGGCTCCACACTAGGCCTGTGGAGTTCCTCAACTCTCTGTGACGGTGTGGCAAGATGGCACACATTTCCTGCATTTGCCTGGAAACTCAAGTGTGAGGCTGAGGACCAGGGTCCTGGAAGGGGCCAGCCAAGAGCAGGGACACCTTGACCCAAGCAGCCTTGATCATGCCCTGTAGGAGATGCTCCATGAATACCCAGGTTGTGATGGAGGAATTCTCTTAGTGAGGAGCACATGTGAGGGTACAGGAAGCAGACAGTGCATGAGAGGGCCCCGCCTCTGCCCCTACCAATTCAGTCATCCTCCAAAGAAGGAGGCGGAGGGGAATTTTAAATTTACCAGAAAACTCAGAATGGATGAATTATTATTATTACCACTACTATTATTATTATTATTACTGGAGTGGAGAACTTCATAAAATGTAACAGGGACTTGAACTAGGGATTAGACTGAGTTGTCAGCTTGGCACCCAATTTTGTGACATGAAATGTTGTGCCCACCAGAGGATGTTCAACCACAAGTTAGCAAGCTCTGCAGACAAAAGAGGTGACGGGAAGAAGGGCCGGAGGGATGGGACATGTTTCTTGACATACTCTCGCTGTATCCCAGATTGTACTGGCCGTCAGAAAAATACATGTACTATCGTTTATTGTGGTGAAACCAGGTAAAATGTACTGTATTCTACTTTTACTAAGCAAGTCACATGGAAATCTCAAGTCAGTTAGGGTTTTTTTTTCCAAGCAATTTTCAGAAAGTGTTTAAGGTGAATGGAAATTCAGACCTGGGTTCCAGGACTTTGGTGCCCACAGCTCTATGTCCCAGCCGGGATGACCTGACCTGCCTTGGGAATCACTGTGCACGTTCAGCGCAGGGTCTTTGTGACATAAGAGGATGTCCTGACACCTGTGGTCCATGAATGCTGCAGAGGCAGCCTTTCTGAAACCAGAATAACCCAGAGCTAGTTACTAATAACCCAAGTAACGCCACGAGTGAATGGCTCTACTGCTTTTGCAGACTACGTTGAGATAAAATACACAGGTAATTAAACACGATAAAACTTACTATATGCTGTCTGCATTTGATACGGGTCTATATCTCCACTGCCCAGCATGATGGTCTCTCCCCACAATGTGGGTCCTAATGTGACCACTTGAAACTTTTTTTTTTTATACAGCAGGTTCCTATTAGTTATCTATTTTATACATATTAGTGTATATATGTCAATCCCAATCTTCCAATTCATCACACCACCACCACCACCCGCCCCCCGCCACTTTCCCACCTTGGTGTCCATACGTTTGTTCTCTACATCTGTGTCTCTATTTCTGCCTTGCAAACCAGTTCATCTGTACCGTTTTCTAGATTCCACATATATGCGTTAATGTATGATATTTGTTTTTCTCTTTCTGACTTACTTCACTCTGTATGACAGACTCTAGATCCATCCACGTCTCTACAAATGACCCAGTTTTGCTCCTTTTTATGGCTGTGTAATGTTCTATTGTATATATGTACCACATCTTCTTTATCCATTCATCTGTTGATGGACATTTAGGTTGCTTCCATGACCTGGCTACTGTAAATAGTACTGCAGTGAACATTGGGGTGCATGTGTCTTTTTGAATTATGGATTTCTCGGGGTATATGCCCAGTAGTGGGATTCCTGGGTCATATGGTAATTCTATTTTTAGTTTTTTAAGGAACCTCCATACTGTTGTCCATAGTGGCTGTATAAATTTACATTCCCACCAACAGTGCAAGAGGGTTCCCTTTTCTCCACCCTTCTCCAGCATTTGTTGTTTGTAGATTTTCTGATGATGTCCATTCTAATGAGTGTGAGGTGATACCTCATTGTATTTTTGATTTGCATTTCTCTAATAATTAGTGATGTTGAGCAGCTTTTCATGTGCCTCTTGGCCATCTGTATGTCTTCTTTGGAGAAATGTCTGTTCAGGTGTTCTGCCCATTTTTTGATTGGGTTTGTTTTTTTGATATTGAGCTGCATGAGCTGTTTATATATTTTGGAGATTAATCCTTTGTTGATTCATTTGCAAATATTTTCTCCCATTCTGAGGACTGTCTGTCTTGTTTATTGTTTCCTTTGCGGTACAAAAGCTTTTAAGTTTCATTAGGTACCATTTGTTTATTTTTGTTTTTATTTCCATTACTCTAAGAGGTGGGTAAAAAAGATCTTGCTGTGATTTATGTCAAAGAGTGTTCTTCCTATGTTTTCCTCTAAGAGTTTTACAAACCATTTGAAATTGAGATGCAGTGTGAGAATCACACCACCCTTCAAAGAGTGGATACAAAAAAATCTTAAAATATCTCATTAATAGCATTTTATATTGATTACATGCTGAATTAATATTTTGGATATATTGAGTTAAATTAAATATATTATTATAATTAGTTTTACTTGTTTCTTTTTGCTTTTTTTAAATGTGGCCTTAGAAAATTTTAAATTACATATGTGGATTGCATTCCGTTTCTACTGGATAGTGCTGGTTGGTATGATCCATCTGCTTAGAAAAGAAATAAAAGGAACATGATTCCTGTATACATTATGACTATCTTTGAGTTCCATGATATCAGGAGAAGAAATGCACACACCACTAAATTTAAAATCGCTGTCAATTGCTTATGAAGGAAGTTAACAATTTTTTATTGAAGTGTAGTTGATATACAAAGATTCAGGTATACAGCAAAGTAATTCAGTTATACATATATACATATATATATTCTTTTTCAGATTCTTTTCCATTATAGGTTATTACAAAATATTGAATATAGTTCCCTGCACTATACAGTAGGCCCTTGTTGTTTATCTATTTTATATATAGTAATGTGTATCTGTTAATCTCAAATTCCCAATTTATCCCTCCCTCTCTTTCCCCTTCGGTAACCATAAGTTTGTTTTCTATGTCTGTGAGTCTACTTCTATTTTATAAATAAGTTCATTTGTATCATTTTTAATTAGATTCCACATATAAGTGATATCATATGACATTTGTCTTTCTCTGACTTACTTCACTTAGTATGATAATCTCTAGGTCCATCCATGTTGCTGCAAATGGCATTATTTCATTCTTTTTTATGGCTGAGTAATATTCCATTATATATTACACATAATATAATATATATGTATGTATACCACATAGGAAGTCAACATTTTTTAGTGTTTACTGTGTACAAACACTGCTGCTGGGAGTTTTGCATAAATTATCTCAAACGTCCCATATCAGTTAAGGGTCTGCATTAAATCAGAGATATGAAACCATTAGGAAATACACATGTACACCTATACATACAGGGATTGTTGTAGGAATTTGATCGTATGCAATTGTGAGAATTGGTTAAAAGTCTCTGAAAGACTGATATCTTCTCATCTAAACTTCAGCTTGAAGTTTTCAGAGCAGACAGTTGGGAAGGGAAGATGGATATAGCGTGGGGAGGGGTGGGGACAAGCTGGAACTGACAACATGCATCATAACTGACAAAAACAGACGGGCCCCTGTCAGCAAGCAGCAGTGTGCTAGCTCCTGTTCATGCCAGTTCCTGAGGGTCACATTCAGTGACACCACAGTAGCAGCTTGAAATCAGCTGCAAAGAGAATATTTACACCATGTGAATTGGCAAACCCTGCAAAACGACATCAAAAGACCTCCAATTTTGATGATGCAGGTGAAGTGCAGGAGAAGCTGACACCCTTTCTTGTGGAGCTAAACACATTCCTGATTCGGGAGAAGGAGGTGCTGAGGGAGGATCAGGGCAGGTGGAGCAGCTGCAGGGCTGGCAGATGCTGGGCACCAACCAGGTCAGCCATCAGGTGAGTGACATCATGTGCATCTCTGCTTCAACCTGCCAAGGGCAATAGCAACACAGCTGCTGCCTCACTTCTGCCTCCAAATCTGTGCAAAATGTCCCCTAACTGGAAACGTACATGGGGAAAGGAAGTCTGGGGAATGTAATTCAGCTTAGCCAAGCTGGCACATTAAAAAGTCATGGGTCTAGGGCTTTCTTGGTGGCGCAGTGGTTGAGAGTCTGCCTGCTGATGCAGGGGACACGGGTCCATGCCCCGAACCAGGAGGATCCCACATGCCACGGAGTGGCTGGGCCCGTGGGCCATGGCTGCTGAGCCTTCACGTCCAGAGCCTGTGCTCCGCAACGGGAGAGGTCACAACAGTGAGAGGCTCGCATACCACACACACACACACAAAAAAGTCATGGGTCTACAACCATCAGAGATAAGGATCATTATACCCATTTTAAAGGTAATGATGTCAAGACCCAGAAAGGTTAAATTACATTTCTAGACTCACAGAGCTGATGAGGCAGGGTTTAGGTAGACATGATGGGTTCCAATTCCCATATACTTTCTACATTGGGCTCCAAAATAAAGACTTCCTTTGAAGGAAGGAATCTCACCTCATTCAACTGTAGCTGGCCTTATGACAAGGGATCAACATTCAGGATCGACTCATTGAATTCTCATATACCTTTTGAGATGAGAAGGTGCTGTTTACAGGTGAAGACAATAAGATACAGGGAAGTTTTCAAACCTTTCAGATGTCTCAGGAGGTAGTGGAATAAAGAAGGAGCAGATTGACAGAGGGGTCAGGGCCCATTCCAACCCTATCCAAGTGACCAAAGAGAAAAATATTTGACATGTGACATAGCTGTTGAAAATGCTTTAAATTTGCTACACAAATTGTGAGACAGGTAAAGATATATTTGTTCCAATACAGTATAAAAACAGCACATTTCTCCTAAAGATAGGACATTAAAACCTACTACTACTTCATATCCAAGGAATCAGTGTCCCTCCTGACCCTACTTCACAGAAGGAGGTGGCTTTCGAACCTGATGGGCTTGGGGAGAGGACTGTCCATGTCCATTGGTCACCTCCCCACATACCCTGCTCCCCCAGGTCTGCTGGGAGAGGTCATAGGACCCAGCAAATTCCTCCCCTCTGCAGGCTCCCCACCTCTTCCCTTTTAAGGCCAGGCACAGCCACACCTCCCAGGCAGATGACAGACGTGATGGCAGGATATCTGATGGTAGCAGAGGGGGCTACAAGGGCAGGAAAGTGACCAGGCAGGACTTTTTGATTTCAAATATAAGGCATCAATTGCTTCTTCCTCAAAGTTCATCAATGATACCCTTGTAATATGTGTGTTTTGGGGGAAAGAGGTAAAGAAATGTGAAGCAAAAACATGGAGTAACAACAGATTCATCTTATGGTTTGGAGCATGTGTTTGAGGCATGTCCTTTGCCTCTTGGTTTAGTCTTCCTGTATTATTTTTCCAGCTTTTTTTGATAGTCCATATAAGTAACTTTGATGGTGCAGGAGGATAAAACATTAAAAAGAGTATAACGGCTCTGATGGCCCAGAGGGAAGGCATTTCTCAAAACTGGGCAGTCTTATACAAATGAGAAATGCAAATCAAAACTACAATGGGGTATCACCTCACACCAGTCAGAATGGCCATCATTTAAAAGTCTACAAGTAATAAATCCTGGAGAGGGTGTGGAGAAAAGGGAACCATCCTATACTGTTGGTGGAAATGTAAGATGGTGCAGCCTCTGTGGAAAATAGTATGGAAGTTTCTCAGAAAACTAAAAATAGAATTACCATACGATCCAGCAAACCCACTCCTGGGCATATATCCAGACAAAACTCTAATTCAAAAAGATACATGCACCCCTATGCTCATAGCAGCACTATTCAAAATAGCCAAGACTTGGAAACAACCTAAATGTCCACCAACAGATGAGTAAATAAAGAAGATGTGGAATACTATTCAGCCATAAAAAAGAATAAAAGAATGCCATTTGCAGTCACATGGATGCAACTAGAGATTATCATACTAAGTGAAGTAAATCAGAAAGAGAAAGACAAATACCATATTATATCACTTATATAGAGAATCTAAAATATGACACAAATGAACCTATCTATGAAACAGAAACGGAATCACAGACATAGAGAACAGACTGATGGTTGCCCAGGGGAAGGGTGTTGGGGGAGAGATGGAGTGGGAAGTTGAGGTTAGCAGATGTAAACTATTATAAACAGAATAGATAACAACAAGGACCTACTGTATAGCACAGAGAACTATGGTCAATATTCTATGATAAACTATAATGGAAAAGAATATTAAGAAAAAGAATGTATATGTATGTATAACTGAATCACTTTGCTGTACAGCAGTAATTAACACAACATTATAAATCAACTATACTTCAATTTAAAAAATTGTTTTTTAAGTTTACAAACAATAAATGCTGGAGAGAGTGTGGAGAAAAAGGAACCCTCCTGCATTGTTGGTAGGAATGTAACTGGTGCAGCCACTATGTAGAACAGTATGGAGGTTGCTTAAAAAACTGAAAATAGAGTTACCATATGATCCAGCAACCCCTTTCCTGGGCATATATCTGGAGAAAACTCTAATTTAAAAAGATACGAGCACCCCCATGTTCATAGCAGCACTATTTACAATAGCCAAGACATGGAAACAACCTAAATGTCCATCGACAGATGAATGGATAAAGATGTGGTACATACATACAATGGAATATTACTCAGCCATAAAAAGGAATGAACTTGGGTCATTTGTAGAGACGTGGATGGAGCTAGAGATGAAGATACTAAGAGAAATAAGTCAGGCAGAGAAAGACAAATACCATATGATATCACTTATATGTGGAATCTAAAAAATGATACAAATGAACTTATTTACAAAATAGAAATAGACTCGCAGACATAGAAAACAAACTTGTTACCAAAGGGGAAAGGATGGGGAGGGATAAATTAGGAGTTTGAGATGAACATATACACACTACTATACATAGATAAACAACAAGGACCTACTGTATAGTGCAGGGAACTATACTCAATATCTTGTAATAACCTATAATGGAAAAGACCCTGAAAAAGAATATATATATACATATTTATACATAATATATAACTAACTTGTGCTGTACACCTGAAACTAACACAACATTGTAAATCAACTATACTTCAATTTAAAAAAAAAAAGGGCAGTCTTGTTTCTCAGGAATACGACATTTTCTCTCAACCTTCTAACATTTTTATTATGAAAATCCTATGTTTTTGAAAGATATTTGATAATTTCCTTTGTAAATATTTTGTGGGAAATAGTTAATTTTACCTACGTATATTTATTTTGATAAATGTACATATATACACTCAGATATGCATCCAAGATGTTTCTTATTACTAAGCACCTAATAAGTGTCCATAACATCTTGGTACTTTTGAGTAACACAGAGAACATAGGCCTTCCTATTTGAAAAGAGCTTCTGTTTTCATTAAAATGGTGTTGCATTAAATTATTTAAAAAATTATTAGCAGGGCTTCCCTGGTGGCGCAGTGGTTGAGAGTCCACCTGCCGATGCAGGGGACACGGATTCGTGCCCCAGTCCGGGAGGATCCCACGTGCGGGGCCCGTGAGCCGTGGCCGCTGGGCCTGCGCGTCCGGAGCCTGTGCTCCGCAACGGGAGAGGCCACAACAGTGAGAGGCCTGCGTACCGCAAAAAAAAAAAAAAAAAAAAAAAATTATTAGCAGTGATACTGGTAACTCACTCATGTGGTATGAATATTTATAAGAAATTCCAGCCTGACCAATATTTGCTTGCAAAACAGCCGCAAGAACACATCTGTCAATAAATAGTAACTCAAAAGGGGAACTGAGCCCTTTCGAGAGAGAGGAGGCATTTAATCACTGCTCAGACACGATGGCATTTAAGAAGCTCCTTCAATCCTGTGGTCAACACGGAGCAGGTTTACCAAGCTGCAGCAATAAGAAACTAGTTTTTCAAAAAAATGTGTAATAACCTAGAAACTGGAATTCTACACCCCCCTGCTGGATTTCCTGGTTTATAAGATTATTTTTAACAATAAGGAAGAAAAACTGAGACATTATGTAGATTAGAAATGTCAGTTGTTTGAATAGAGTCATTTGCTCTCCAATTCAAGCTACAGTAAATGAACATAAGGATCATCATGGAAACTAGCATTCTGAAGGCAGTATTCCTAAATACGCAATTTCTGAAGGCATTTTACCCTGAGAACATGTACTTCCATGGTATTTAGAAGGTGAATATTTTTAAGTGAGGAGGAAGCTAATGAAATAAGTAATAAAGAAATCTCTTTTTGTGACTCTATTTTAAAACCTAATATCCTTGATATATTAACTTGTTTCTTCTAGACCCTTCTTAAAATAGACTAATGTGGTAGAAACCCAATGGCTTGTGCTACAATTCAATTCTGGCACTAACCACCCAGGGTTACCACAGACCCCACAGGTTAAAGGTCATGCCCCCCAACAAGACCCCCCCTTACTTCAGATGCCAGGCATACTTCAGGTGTCCCCAGGCTACCCATGTTTCTAGCTGACTGGCCATAAGTTTGGTAGTCACCGTGGTCCCCTCAGGTTTCAGAATTTGCTAGAATGATTCACAGAATTCAGGGAAATGTTATCCTTATGATTATTATTTTATTATAAAGGATGAAAATCAGAGACCCAGTCAAATGAAGAGATGCATGTGGAGAGACTGAGGAGGGATGAAGAAATTCCTTGACATTAAATCAGGCCACATCACCCTCCCATTACATCAGTGTATTCACACTTGTGTTCAGAGTTTATTGAACTTTATTGAAGTTACATTATAGAAGCATGACTGATTAAGACACTGGCCACATGACTGACCTCAATTCGCAGACCCATTCCCCTCCCTGGAGGTTGGTTTGGCTCCAAGTCCCAACCCTCTAATCATGCGGTCAGTCTTCCTGGTGACCAGGCCCCCATCCTGAAGTTAACTAGGGACAAACCTGGACTTATCTCATTAGCGTCATAATAGGAATAGCATAGTGATCCAACGCATTCCTGATTAATAAAGACTATTTTATCATTTGGGAAATCCCAAGGGTTTTAGAAGCCCTGTGCTAAGAACTGGGACAAAATTAATTCTTTATTATGCAACAAAACCAAAACAAATTCTGTGTTATTTTTCCTTCCCCTTTTTTTCCTTTCTTCATTTTTTCTTTCTTTTACTTTATCATCATTTTCCCTTTATACAAAGAGCTTTAAATAACACTGAAGTTACTTGTCCTTTATCATGAAGTGGAAAAATTAATACAAAAAATTATATATGCAATGATATACATCTCAAATGTTTTGTGTGTGTGTGCATGTGTTTTCCAGGTTTTATTTTATTTATTCTTATTGAGAGATACTTGACAAATAACATTATATTAGTTTCAGGTGTACAACACAATGATTCAATATATATGTATATATTGCAAAAGGATCACCGCAATAACCTAGTTAACATCCATCACTTCACGTAGTTACAAATTTTTTCTTGTGATGAGAACTTTTAAGAGTTACTCTCCTAGTGACTTTTAAATATGCAATACAGTGTTATTAACTATAGTCACCTTACTGTATGTTACATTCCCAGAACTTATTTTATAACTGCAAGTATATTTTGACTACCTTCACCCATTTCACCAATTCACTGCCCTCCTCCCACAACTGTTTTTAAAATACCAAAAGGAAAAAGAAAAAAAAGAAAATATGCCAACATTTTAATTGGTGGGATTCAAATTCAACTTTTCATTTTCCTATTTCTAAACTTTTCTGTTCTTTTCAAATTTGCTAGGATAGGCATGTATATCTTTTATAAACAGAAAGTTTAAAAAAAAGAAAAAGAAAGAAAATATAAGTCTGGGCAGTCAGGTGGAACGATGCTGTACAGAGGGCATGTTTCTGTTCTACATTCTTTGAACACCCAGGAGGCTGAACTGCCTCTGGTGAAGCTGGATCACCACTTGACTTCTTCACAGGGAGGCCCACTGACTCCATTTCCCCATGAGCTCTAAGACCACCAGTGGATTCTGCTTCTCTGTCATTTCCACTTGAATGTCCTGTAAAATCTACCCTATAATCTGGTTCCACATGTGTATTTCTTGCAATCCCCAAAGGCAGCCAATACCATCACTGTCAGTTTCCCATGTTTACAATTTCAGATTCCTCTTTTAAATTTCTTCTCATCCCTAGTCCAAGATATTGAACAGTGGTCAGTGGTCAGGTGCCATCAATTCTGTGGTCTTTCTTTCTGTGCCTCCTGTCATGCCCATTCCCACTAAGGCAGACCTTCTTTCCCTTCACCAAGACAATAACAACAGCCCTCTGACTTGACTCCACTGTCCCCCCTCTGCCCCTACAATCCCTGTCATCTGTCTCAGGCAGAGTACACATCTTCAATCAGAGCTCTGATCGTGACAATCCTTACTAAGAAGATTGGCAGTACTTCTTCCCTAAAGAACCGAGGCCAGCTGTTGTCCGAAGGCAACCTTCTCTTCTGCACTGAAGCCCGTTACCTCCATTGCCTGGGTGATGCATCCCTTATCCAACAACTGTCTCTCCTCTGACGACACAGCTCTGCTGACCAGGTTCATTGTTCTTTTTTTTTTTTTTGGCTGTGTTGGGTCTTCGTTGCTGCACGTGGGCTTTCTCTGTTGTGGTAGGGGCTACTCTTCATTATGGTGCGCAGACTTATTGCAGTAGCTTCTCTTGTTGCGGAGCACAGGCTCTAGTCGTGCAGGCTTCAGTAGTTGTGGTGCATGGGCTTAGTTGCTCTGCAGCATGTGGGATCTTCCCAGACCAGGTATCAAACCCAAGTCCCCTGCATTGGCAGGCAGATTCTCAACCACTGCGCTATCAGGGAAGTCCCAGGTCCACTGTTCTTACTGTTCATTCTCTTTGCTACCTAATTACTTTACTCCCAACTCATGTTGTTACATTTTAATTTTTATTTTAAATGTACATCATTTTATTTGAAGAAAGTGTAGAAAATATGGAAAAATATAAAAAAGATGAAAAATGCCCAGGATTCCACTATTTAGAGATAATCACTGTTAATATTTTGATATGTTTTCTTCATATTATTATTAAAAATATGATTTCCAAGATCTGTGTAGTATTCTCCTTATGAATATGCTTTAATTTGCATGTATTTTCCTCCAATGGTGGATGCACAATTGGTCCCAGTTTTAGATTTTATAAACAAGTTTACATGAACATGATTTTTCAATAATCATTGCCTACATTAGTGATTACTTCTTTGAAATAGATTCCTAAGAGTGGGAATCCTGTGTCATAGGGTATGGAGTCCTTCAAGACTTGTAAAACATGATGCAATGTTGCTTTCCAGAGAGTTTTATACTAAAGAATATCATTTATCCTAATCATTGCCAAATTATTAAGCTAAAAACTGCTATCTCACTTCATTTTGCTTTTAGTTATCAGGGAGGTTGAATACTTATGCATTATGTCTTGTCATTTTGATTTCTTATACTCAGGGACTTAGACAATTTCTTATAATAAAGTGTATTTATTTTTAAGAGCCCATAGTAGATAAGGAGCCAGCAAACCAAGGCCCATGTGCCTAATCCAGCCACTTGCCTGTTTTTGCACAGGCCACAAGCTTAAGAATGTTGTTTACACTTTTAAATAGTTGAAAATTTTCAAAGAATAATATTTTGTGATGTGAAAGTCTTATGAAATTCAAATTTTATCGTCCACAAGAATTGTTTTATTGGAACACAGCCACGATCATTTGTTGATATATTTCCTATGTCTGCTTTCATGTTAAAATGATGGAGTTAAATAACTGAGACAGAGACTTTCTGTCCTGTCAAGTCTAGAGTATGTGATCCTTCTGGGATTAACATATACACCCTACTATGTATATGTATATGTATAACTGAATCACTGTGCTGTACACCTGAAACTTACACAATATTGTAAATCAACCATACTTCAATAAAACAATTTTTTAAAAAATAAAATATGTGATCCTTTGCAAAACAAGTTGGTAACCCCTGCTATATGAAAGAAAAAAGGCATGTAAACATTTCCCCACAGTATTCTTAAACTCGGTATTTTCCCTTTATTTTTTTTAACCTCAGAAAATTTACCTCTTTATAGAGTAAAATAAGTTCTTTACTTTCTTCTTTGTCCAATGTTTTCAGGTTTAAAAAGCACTTGTTTATTCAAGGATTGGTTAGCTAGTAGGCAATACTGTTTTCCATAATTTTAATATGTTTTGCTTTTTTTGTATTTCACTTCAGTTCATCTGTATTTTTGTACAATATGGTAAAATATATTTTATTTGAGAAAAGAGATATACAGTTTATTATTCATTTGAAATATCACACACTTTAAAATATTTAAATTCTTTATTTAAAAATTTCAGTAGCACATTAACAGTTTGGTGGCAGGAAAAGAAGCCTACCACAGATATATATTTTGAAAAGCATTTACAAAAATACAACACACAAAGTCTATCTTGCATCTTTAATAATAAATGAATATTCAAAATATTTCCACCCCAACTCTCAAATTTAGTTTTATATAAGAATTTTTTTTTACATATTTCTCGTGTAAAATGTGAACCATCTGCATACATTTTATTTAACTTAACTGCATAGGCATTGATTCCAATTCTAAGAAGAGTGAAAAAAAATGCTACACTATGTAACTTTTGTATATTTGAGGACTGCTTTGAATATACATAAAGCTCCAGAAAACCAATCAGCATCATCATTTTATATTTTGCTGAAAATACAACACTTATGGTACACCAAAAACTCTTAACCAATAAAACTTTCATTTTCATTTTTGCTCCAATTAGTCAATGTGACCAATACTCTTTGTTGATTTAAAAAATCCTTTCCATATTGAATTGTGAAACTCTCAGACAGAACTTTTAATGCAGGATTCAGGACTACATACTTTGTTCCACTGATTTGTGCATTGACTTCTGAGCCATTAAGGCACTGCTTTTTATAGGCCTAAATTTGGGGATAAACATATGATTTCTTTATTTAAGTTTTTCTGTGCACAATTAACTTCTCCTTCTTCTAACTTCAGATCTTCTGTTCCTCCAGAGAGTGTCTCTATATATTCCTGTTGTCTTTTCAGCTCATCATTTGTTTACTCAGATACTTACTGAATGGCTAATATGGGCATGGGTCTAGAGACAGAAGTGTCAAAAGGACACAGTTTTTGCACCAAAAGAACATACAGCTTAGTGAGGAACACTGACACATATATAAATTAGAGGGCACCTGACCTATAATTTGGAAATCTAAGCAGATACTAGAAGTGAATAGCAGTCAGATGGGCAAGGAAAGGGGAAAGTGTGGGAAATGCTTCCCAAGCAGGGGGACTGCACATGGTGCTAAGGTGATCAGGGAGCTGCAAGAAGTTTGTGCTGCTGCTCTTTGACCTTAGTCTCTTCTCTCCTTATCATTTCTGTTCTTGTTTCATAGGGAAAATAATTTCTTGAAAATAATTGAAGATGCCAAATACTGTCCCCAAACTTTTTCCAGGTCTAGATATTTGGTTGACATATTCTTTCATTTTTCTGAAATATTAATATAAATTTCATAGCTTTTTTGACTTTTGCTTTGTTTTCTTTTTTCTTTATGTAATTTCACATAAGAATACTGCTTTCTAGTTTGATAATGAAGATTCCTCTTGTTCCATTTAATGTGCTTTGGCTTCCGATCCAACTTTATAGAGGGGGAAATTTGCTTCCAGGCTGATTTCCACTGTCTAATAAGTTTGGGTCTAGTGTGGCACTTCTAGAAGGAGATGAAATAAAAGTATATTCCTTGGTCTATGTGAAAAATATAATCCTCAGAATACATTGCCATCAAGTTCTGTTTGCTCCCCTCCACTACCACCAAGAGCAATCTACTGGTGGAAATTATAACTCTCACATATAAATTACTACCTGTAGTCTGCTTTCAGTCAAGAGGAAGAAAGGTATAGAAAACATTTTCTCCACACTAACAAAGAGAAAAACTCCAGGTAAGCTGTGTTGTCACAGTTGTGGTTGTTTTGAAGCCCACCAGGGTGCTGAGTACACAAAGAAATAAAAATAAATTAAATTTTAAAAAGGAATGAGCTCTTCCCAGGTGAGAAGAGACCCATGACAGCTTCCATCCCTGGGGACAAGGTAGGAAGAGCAGCAAACTTGCAATAGATGGGGATACAGATAAATAAGCCAAAATTTTAACAAGTGTCTCACTCCCACGCATAATTTATCATGATGTATTAGAAACCCAAGAAGTATTGATGTAAGAGTAGACTTTTATATCAGTGGAACAAAATAAGGAATCCATAAACAGGTCCACACGTATACGGTCAAGTGATTTGCAGCAAAGGTACCAAGACAATTCAATGGGGAAAGGAGATGCTTTTCTACAAATAGTGCCAGAGCATTTTGGATATTCACATAAGAAAAGTGATTGAAAGTGAATTATAGGCCTGAATAAAAATATAAAATCTTATGGAAAACAATATCTGTATAATCAAGGGGAAGATTTCCAAGACAGGACAAAAGTACAGTAACCATTTAAATAAATGATAAATTGAGCATCATCACAATGAAAAAATCATGTTCACCCAAAGAGACCATTAAAAAAATTAAAAGATAAGCCGTATACTGTGAGAAAATATTTGCAATATATATATATCTGACAAAGAACTGATATATAAATGTTCCTTTATATCAATAATAAGAGGACAAACTACTCAATTTTAAAATATGAGCAAAAGACTTGACAAGAGGTTGCACAAGATATACAAATGGCCAGAAGCACGTAAGAGGGAGTTCAATACCCTTAGTCACCAGGGAAATGAAATTTAAACCACATGAGATATTATTTCACACCCACTAGAACAGGTGAAATCAAGGAGTGACAATACCAAATTGTCATAAGATAGAGTGAGTTTGGAAAATGCTTTAACAGTTTTTTATAAAGTTAAACATTTGCTTACCTTATAATCTGTCAACTCCATTCTTAGATATTTACCCAATAGAAATGAATAAATATGTTCACAAAAGGCTTGAACAACAATATTTATAGCAGGTAGATGAGAGTGTATCAAGAAGACACAGGAACCAACACTAAAGGGGCTCCTATTGATGAAAGATTGGACAATTTGAACATCAAAAGAATAAAAACTCTAATCAATTGAAATTCAACAAATATATAAAAATCTTGGAGTCCAAAAATAATAGTAAAAATAAAAGAAAGAAAAAATCAACCATTTCAGTAGTGTGTGTATGACTTTTGTAATAGTGTGTGTATAAGGCAATATTCAGAAAATCAATATGTAAAGGAAAAGAATCAAGCCTTTAGCTTTACTTTCTTGTTATGTTATTTCAGGGCAACCAAGTTAATGATGAGGCTAACTCTTCTTTATGGAAGAATTCTAGCTAATAAAGGCAGAATAAAAGGTAGAAGTATAAAAATGATCATTTTTATAATGTGATCACGGAGACAGGCTAGGATCATCATCTGATTTGATATCCATTATGTGAAAGTGGATGTGGAATTTCCTATGTCTAAACACGCAACACTAAAAAGAGGACAACCAGACATGTTCATCCTGTTCTAGTGGAATAGGCAATACGCAGTACCATCTATCGCACAATCTGATCATAAAATCAAACCACTAGATAGGAAGTCTGGGGAGAGAGGAACAAGTGAGTCTACACCTCAAGGAATCAATCAGCCACATCATTATGTGGGAAACAGGACAAATAACACACATCATTTAATAAATAAATAGCATGGGGAAAAAAATGAGGGGCAAAATGATATAAATGAAAAGAAAATTGTGTTAGTTCAACTCCTCCAAGAAACAAGAGATTTATTTAGGTGAAATGCCTATAAAGTAAAAAGAGGAGAGAAAAGGAGGAAATGCAGAGAGAATGATCCACTCCATCTGTCTATCTCCCCTTTGTGTTTTAATAACTTTATGTCTTCACATGGCATTCTTAAGGACATCAGTCATAGGATATAAGACCCACCCTAATCCAGTATGACCTTATCTTAACTAATTACATCTGTAAACACCTTACTTCCAAATAGGATCGTATTCTGAGGTTCTGGATGGATTTGAATTTGGGCGGAAAGTATTTAAGCCAGGACAGTATACAACCAAGAGAAATGAAAACATGTTTGTACAATATTTTGTACATGAATGTTCATACCATTATTAGTCATAATAGCCAAAAAGGTGAAAACACCTCAAATGTCCATCCATTGATGAATGGTTAAAAAATGTGATATATCTATAAATGGGATATATTCCTATAATAAAAAGGAATAAAGTATTGATGCAGGCTACCACATGGATGAACCTCAAATACATAATGCTAAATGAAAGAAACCAAACACATTTTGTATGATTCCATTTATGAAATGCCCAAAATAGGCAAGTATATAGAGTTAGAACATAGATTAGTGGTTTCCAGGGGCTGACAGTGGGGAACTTGTAGGGACTGACTGCTACTGAGTATGGTGTTTCTTTCTGATGTGACATGTTCTAAAATTGATTGTGATGATGGTTGCATGATTCTGAATATGCCAGAATTCATTGAACTGTAAATTTTATATAGGTGAATTACATGGTATGGGAATTATATCTCAATAAATATGTTATAAAAATACATACATTTGGGCATCCCTGGTGGCGCCGTGGTTGAGAGTCCGCCTGCCGATGCAGGGGACACGGGTTCGTGCCCCAGTGCGGGAAGATCCCACATGCCGCGGAGCGGCTGGGCCCGTGAGCCACGGCCGCTGAGCCTGCGCGTCCGGAGCCTGTGCTCCGCAACGGGAGAGGCCACAACAGTGAGAGGCCCGCGTACCTCAAAAAAACCCACAAAACATACATTTGACACAGACTGCAGGCTGTGTGTCAGAATCCACACATGCTTTCTCTCAGTAGGGTTTTAGCCAAGTGTTTGGTCATCCAGTTAGCAGCACATCTCCTAGCCCATGCCCCTGCAGTCAGCGTAGCCAAGAATTAAGTTCTCTCTAGTGGAATGTTAGTGGTAATGACCAAGTGTGCCTCACAAGTCAGAGTCTTAAAACTGTAGCATTTTCCTCTATGCTTTGTCTGCTTCCCAAGAGCTGTAACACAGAAATATCTGAAGGCTTTCTTCAACCAAACAAAAAAGGATCAAGTTCTAGTTGTCATGCAAACAAAAGAGAAGGAACCTTGCTCCTTGAATGGCCATGTGGAGCCAAGAGCTTATATATATATTTCCTGGTCTTTTAGGTAAGAATGAATGAACATCTTTGTACTTAAGGCACTGAATTTTTATTGATTCTCTTCATTACAACCACTTTGCCTTGTCCTTGACTAATACAATACTATCCCCAGCTGTTTGATGCCTGTTCTTGTTATGACCTACTGCAGAGATGGGACTTGGAAAATGGACAACCATGAAGCTCTCTACAGATCATCATATGAATTCCTCAAAGGGCATTTAACTAGAAGTCTTATTGATGACACCTAGGAGAAACTCTGCTTGTTTTGTAAATAGAAAGTGATAAGGGTATAGAAAAAGGAAAAGACATGATCAAGGGAATTGAGTAAGGATAACAATTATAGAGTTAAGGGATTTCAAACTAGTAGGAAAAAACCTGAAAAACAGAGAGAAAGGTGGACAGTCCAAGGATGTCATAGAACATTATTTCATAAATTCCACATTGCCAATATGTGACATGATTTTTTGAGGGGGAGGGGTACAAAAATCTTAATTTGAAAAAGCTAGAGGTTGGATGTTTGGAGCAGCCCCATAAGCAAGCTGTGTTCCAGATACATGGTTCCCTCCCGTTGTGAGCAGAATCTTAAGATGGCTTCCAAGACCTTTGCTCCTTGATGATACTCCTGAAATTACAATATTTTATATTGCAAAAGGGAGATTATGGAGGGGTGGAGGGGTTCTAATTTAATCATGCAAGCCCTTTAAAAGCAGAGTGTTCTTCAGCATAAATCAGTAGCCTTTTGACTACACAGGATGACTCTAAAATGTCCTCAAATATTCTCCGCCCCCCCCAGTTTTATTGAGACATAATTAAACTATAACATTGTGTAAGTTTAAGGTGTGCAATGTGTTGATTGGATACATTTATATATTGCAAAATGACTACCACCATAGCATTAGCTAACACTTCTACCCCATCACATAAATACTACCCAGACTCTTTTGTTAGGGTCCTGATACCTGTCTATTTTTGGTTAACTCCCTGGATTTAGCTCCCTCTCTTCTCACTTCCTGGTGAGTGACTTGCTCTGATTAACCAGGAGTGTGCATGAAGCTGAAGGCTGAGCTGGTAGGCTGCTCATTGTGGTCTCCCAAGCACAGGTAGGGCCTCTATGGAAGCCAGTTCCTGAGAGTACCATAACCTTTTAGGTCTTGGTACTTCCATTCAATAATATCAGTTCAAGCTAGTTGTAGAAAGTAGGCTAGGTGTCAGGGTGGGGGAGGGTGTCTGTGACCATGAGCAACTTTCTTTGACTTTATCAAATCTAATTTTATAAAGTGTGAAACTCAGATACTAATCCCTACCTTGTTATGAAGGTAATATATGTGTGAAAGTTTTCTAAGCCATTAGGAGAGAGAAACTAGTATATAATCCGAGTGTTCATCACCACCATCACAACCACCATCATGACCACCGTCATTGCCATCATCACAACCATTACCACCACCATCATCACCATTATAATCATCACCACCATCACCATCACCACCACCATTATCACCATCATCATCATCAACACTACCACCATCACTATCACCACCACCATTATCACCAACTTCATCATAACAAAGTTGATCTAAAAAGTGAGTGATCTGGTTTGATACTTCAAATGAGCCAAATCAGATCACAGCAGGCTGATCGTTGCACTTAATCTCCTTATTTGAGAATGTTTTTGTGCTGGCCAAGGTGAGAAATTAGCTGTTTTTTAGATCCCATAGTCTAATATGTATTAGACATCTGCAACTGGCTGGTGTCAAGATAATGGAAGGATGTAGAAAAGATCACACACTTGCCTGGTGGCTGAGGTCAACATTAAAAATAGGCAAAAAACTACTCTTTCATTTTTCTCACTTTTCAAATGAGTAAGAATTGATTTTCAGCTACCAAAAGCAGCAATCTTCAGCCAGCCACCTGTGGAATTTAAGGTATTATGCATGATTAATTACCAAACAATTCAGGCAGGACTCTTTGTAAGGAGATCATTTTAAGCCTTTCTGGTGGCAGACTGTGCTGCTAACAAGAAAAAAGAGATACTTTAATATTGTTCAGTTTCTAAATACATTTCCTTTAAGAAAAACTTGTGCTGGCACAAAAAATATGTGCTGTCTTCCTCTGGGATTTTTGATATGGCCATCTTAAAGTGATGGTTACTTCCCATCTTGCCAAGTGAGGGGGTGCATCAAGGTGCACAAGAAATGCCGTAAAGCAGACTGACCTTCTTTTCATCTTTTCTTCGCAGAAGTTGTCTATGCAACATATTAAAAATCGACATTTACCTTGAAATGTTCAAATTCTTTCAGAGTTAATAGGTTTATTAAGAAGCAGATTTTGTTTTAGAAAGAGATTTAATTCTAGAAATGCAATTGCCTCAATATCATTTTATAGGGAAATTTTTTTTATAGCCAGTGTTATAGCAAAACCCTGCCTCATGAAGAAAGCAGAACTGCTGGAACATTGGTGGGATTGTTATCAACCAAACTGGGGTCCATGTGCCCACCAGCAATAAAGCCAATCTACTGACACCAGGTTGTGGTGAAGGAAAGTGCAGCTTTAATTGCAGGAGCCAAGAAAGGAGTCTAGGCAATTACCACTTAAAAGATCCAAACTCCCTGATGACTTTCAGGGAAAAGTTTTTAAAGACAGGGTGAGGGAGGGGTGTTGTGGGGGTGTGATCCACTAGTGGACATTCTTCTGACTGGTTGGTGATGAGGTAATCAGGAGTCAATGCCATCAACCTTCTGGTTCCAACTGGTCTGGGGTCTATGTGCTTGTGGACAGCATACAGTTAACTTCTTCCACCTGATGGTGGTTCCAGTATTTGCAAAACAGCTCAAAGGACAAGGCTTAGAATATTATCTGTAGTTCTTGAGGAGGAACTAAAGGTCCTTGACTTTATTTAATGGCTAAAGTATTATTATTTTTTCTTGCTTGACTGTTTTCCTTTCTTTCTGCATGTTCTCACTTCTCTGATTAAATTCACTCTTTGGAACTCAGGGAAGGCCCAGGAGGCTAACGTTTTTCTACAGACAAGAGGCAGGTGGAGGGCTTCCCTGGTGGCGCAGTGGTTGAGAGTCTGCCTGCCGATGCAGGGGACACAGGTTTGTGCCCCGGTCCAGGAAGATCCTACATGCCGTGGAGCGGCTAGGCCCGTGAGCCATGGTCACTGAGCCTGCGCGTCCGGAGCCTGTGCTCTGCAATGGGAGAAGCCACAACAGTGAGAGGCCCACGAACTGCAAAAAAAAAAGAGGCAGGTGGAGGGCGTGGGGTGGCCGGAGGTCTGTTCCAGGAAGGTCCCATAGGGTACTACTCAACCAGGGTGGGGGCAGAGGGTGCAGTTTGAGAAGCACAATTACAAAACTGGTTGAGGTGATCTTCTTCCTGCTCTCCAGGTCATGGTGTCATACTGAGTGAATTTGGGGTCCTCCTAGAAAACCACTGAAAAACCTCTCACTCCACAGATAATGATTACTCTAAAAAGGTAAGTCATAAAATACAAGTGACCATGATTGCAATGCCACTCAATGGACTGTCATGCCACCATCAACGCTCAGTTTATGAAAATAGCCTGGAAAATATGATAGAATATTAAGTAATAAAATTAAGAAATAAAATTGTATGAACAGTATATCCTATCTCGTTTAAGACTTTTTAATTGTTTAAAAAAGCATTGAAAAGAAATAGACCATATTATTCTTATTTTACTTTTTCTCCATTTGCCAAATGCTTTTACTGAGCATGTATTACTTTCATAGCAATAAAGGAAAAGACTGAAAACAAGAGTAAGAAGAAGAGAGCAAGGCCCAGAGTGTGGGTGAGGCTGTGCTCCTGACAGGCTGGGGATCTTAGCTCAGCCCCTCTCATACCTCCCTTTTCTCTCCAGAGAAGGTGGGTAAACACTGGAATGAATTCCAGCACATGAGCATGAAGGGCATTTCCAGACCTGTTTACTTATCCATTCTCCTTTCCTAGGTGAAGGTGCTTGAGGGCAGAAACCTAAATTCATTGCTGGGGCCATGAGTGAAGGCAGGTTTACTCAGATACGGGGTACATCTTTAAAATAGACTTTGAGCATTTTCAAATTATTCTCACTGAGGCATGGAAGGTATTGCTCTCGGAGGGACAGCAGTCTTGAAGCAGTATCTTATTTCCCTGCCCAGGTATTGAACCTAGCCACTAGTCCACAAGGGAGTAACATATACACACTACTATATATAAAATAGATAAACAAGGACCTATCATATAGCACAGGGAAATATACTCAGTATTTTGTAATAACCTATATGGGAAATGAATCTGAAAAGAATATATATATACTATATATATAATATAAAATATTAGTAAGTAACGTATAATATATTATGTAATTATATATTATATTTAATGTAATATAAATGTAAATAATATCAACATAATATAACACATTATATAATATATTATAATATATAAATTATATGTATATAATATATGAATATATACATATATTATGTATAATATATATTATATATTAAGAGTATGTGTTTTATAATATATTACATATTATATAATATACTAATATTATATGTTATATTATATATTAGAATATTATATATTATATAAATATATTATTATATATTATATTATATATTACCTATATTATATTTTATATAAAATATAGTATTTTTATATATTTTTTATATATAGTATATAATATATTTACTATATAAAATACACTATATATTAATATATTGTATATATTTTATATTTTATATATTTCATATATTTATATTTTATAATATATAATAATGTATATAACATAGACTATATATACTATATATTTAATGTACAATGTCATATGTATAAATATATACTATATAATGTATAGTATATATACTATATAATACATTATATATAATATAGTAAATTATATATTATATATTATATATAATTAGTAATAACATATTTTCAATAATGTTAATAATAAATACTAATAATATATTATTAATAATAAATATATAGTATGTTATTAATATTATTGATGGCAATAATTAACATTAATAGCATGTTATTAATAATAAATATATTTGTACATTATTAATATTGTTAACAATATATTATTAATATTATACTAACATATTAATAACATACTATATTATTATGATGTTAATTTTGATATATTATATTATTATATATCATAATAATATAATATGTAATAATATAATAATATAATATAATAACATATATTATATATAATATTATAATAATATAATATATAAAGAACTTATTCTTTCCCAATTTTGATTCCTTTTATTTCTTTTCCTTCTCTGATTGCTGTGGCTAGGACTTCCAAAACTATGTTGAATAAAAGTGGTGAAAGTGGACATCCGTTTCTTTTTCCTGGTCTTAGAGGAAATGCTTTCAGCTTTTCACCATTTAGTATGTTGTTAGCTGTCAGTTTGTCATATATGGGCTTTATTATGTTGAGGTAGTTTCCTTCTATGCCCACTTTCTAAAGAGTTTTTGTCACAAATGAATGTAGAACTTTATCATAAGCTTTTTCTGCATCTACTGAGATAATCGTATGGTTTTCATTCTTCAGTTTCTTAATGTGGTGTATCACATTGATTGATTTGGGGATAGTGAAAAATCTTTGCTTCCATAAAATAAATCCTACTTGATCATGCTATATAATCCTTTCAGTGTATTGTTGGATTTGGTTTGCTAATATTTTGTGGAGAATTTTTGTGTGTATGTTCATCAGTGATATTGGTATTTTTTAATATCTTTGTCTGATTTTGCTATCAGGGTGACACCAGCCTCATAGAATGAGTTTGGAAGTGTTCCTACCTCTGCAATTTTTTGGACTGGTTTGATAAAGATCGGTGTTAACTCTTCTCTAAATGTTTGATAGAATTCACCTGTGAAGTCACATGGTCCTAGACTTTTGTTTGTTGGGGAGTTTTTAAATTACTGATTCAATTTCATTACTGGTGAATTACCTCCATTTCCCAGTAGTTCTGGGAAAACTGGACAGCTACATGTAAAAGAATGAAATTAGAACATTCTCTAACACCATATACAAAAATAAACTCAAAATGGATTAAAGACCTAAATGTAAGACGGAATACTATAAAACTCTTAGAGGAAAACATAGGCACAACACTCTTTGACATAAACTGCAGCATGATCTTTTTTTGATCTGTCCCCTAAAGTAAAAGAAACAGAAGCAAAAATAAACAAATAGCACCTAATTAAACTTAAAAGCTTTTGCACAGCAAAAGAAATCATAAACTAAAGGAAAAGACAACCTACTAAATGGGAGAAGATATTTGCAAATGTTATGACAAATAAAGGGTTAATATCCAACATATATAAACAGCTCACACAATTCAACATTAAAAAAAACAAAGAACCCAATTAAAAAATGGGCAGAAGAACTGAATAGACATTTTTCCAAAGAGGAAATGCAGATGGTCAACAGGCACATGAAAAGATGCTCCACATCACTAATCATTAGGGAAATGCAAATCAAAACCCACAATGATATATTATCTCACACCCGTCAGAATGGCTATCACCAAAATGAACACAAATAACAAACGTTGGCGAGGATGTGAAGAAAAGGGAGTGTTGGTGGGAATATAAATTGGTGCATCCAATATGGAAAACAGTATGGAGGCCACTCAAAAACCTAAAAATAGAACTGTTATATGACCCAACAATTCAACTCCTGGGTATATATCCGAAAAAAACCAAAAACTCTAATTTGAAAAGATACATGCACTCAGTGTTCATGGAAGCATTACTTACAATAGCCAAGGTATGTAAGCAGTTTAAGTGTTCATCAACACATGAATGGATAAAGAAAATGTGGTATATATACATACATATATATAGGAATACTACTCAGCCATAAAAAAGAATGAAATTTTGCCATTTGCAGCAACATGAAAGGACTTGGAAGGTATTATGCTAAGTGAAATAAGTCAAGCAGAGAAAGACAAATACTGTGTGATGTCACTTATATGTGGAATCTAAAAAACACAACAAACTACTGAATAAAACAGAAAGAAAGCAGACTCACAGATATAGAAAACAAACTGAATAAAACAGAAAGCAGACTCACAGATATAGAAAATAAAACAGAAAGAAAGCAGACTCACAGATATAGGAAACAAACTAGTGATTACCAGTGGGGAGAGGAAAGGTGGGAGGGGCAATACAGGGGTAGAGGGAAAAGGGTTATTATGGGATTATATGAAATCATGTGTGTGAAAGTTTTCAAAACTGTAAAGCACTATAGAAATTTAAAAAATCTTTCATTCAATAAAGCATTAAAAATATATATATATACATATTTTATACAAAATAATAACTCAAAATGGGTCACCAACTTAAATGTAAAACTTAAAATTATAAACTTCTGGAAGTACACAAAGAAAAAGATCTTTGTGATCTTGTGTTAGGCAAATATTTTGTATTTATGACCTCAAAAGGACAATACATTTTTTAAAAATCGATAAAGTAAGCTTCATGAAAACTGAAAATTCTGCTCATCAAAAGACAAGTCATACACTCGGGAAAATATCTGCAGATCACATATCTGATAAAGTACTTATATCTAGACTATATAAAGAACTCTTTTTTTTTTTGCAGTACGCGGGCCTCTCACTGTTGTGGCCTCTCCCGTTGCAGAGCACAGGCTCCGGACACGCAGGCTCAGTGGCCATGGCTCACGGGACCAGCTGCTCCGCGGCACGTGGGATCTTCCCGGACCAGGGCACGAACCCGTGTCCCCTGCATTGGCAGGCGGACCCTCAACCACTGCGCTACGAGGGAAACCCAAGAATATATAAAGAACTCTTGAAACTAAATAATAAGAAAACAAACAACCCAAATTTTTAAAAATTGGCCAAAGATTTGAACAAGCATTTCACTAAGGAACATATATGGATGGCAGAAAAGCACATGAAAAGGTATTCAACATCATTAGTCATTAGGGAAATGCAAATTTAAAACCATAATGAAATACCATCTTATGCTTATTAGAATGAGGAAACTTTAAAAGACATTAATAAACATTAGCAAGCATTAGAGAAACCAGAGCTCTCATACACTACTGATGGATATAAAATCATTTTGAAACAGTTCAGTAGTTTCTTAAAAAGTTTAAAATTTACCTACATGCTGTCCAGCCTTCTCAATCCTGAGTATTTACTCAAGGGGACTGAAAGCACATGCCGACACAAACATACACATGTGAATGTTCATAGCCACTTTGTTTGTAATAACAGAACACTGGAAACAATCTGAATGTCCATCACCAAAAAAAGGAGTGCACCAGTAATTCATGCTACAACATAAATGAATCTCAAAAATATTACACTCAATGAAAGAAGTCAAACCACAAAAAAAAGGACAGATTCTGATTCCATGTACTATATAAAACTCTAGAAAATAAAAATAAATCTATGGTGATAAAGCAGATAATGGTTGGGTGGGTTGTAGGCAAATGGGAAAGATTACAATGGGGTGCAAGCGAACTAATAGATACACTGACTCTCTGGTTGTGGGGGTATTTTCACAGGTGTAGAATACGTCAAAACTCATCAGATTGCATTCTTGGAATATGTGATGCTTATTGTATGTCAATTATAACTCAACAAAGCTCTTTTTAAAATAAAAATACAAATCTTAAGAGATTAGAGGTAGAAGTTCTCCAGCCCTCACTATTGAAGTGTGGCCTGTGTACCAGCAGCATCAGCATTGCCTGAAAGCCTGGAATAAATGCAGGACCTCAGACCCAGCCCAGACATACTGAACCAGAATTTGCATTTTCACAAGATCCCCATTGTCTTGGGTGCATATTAAAACTGGAGAAACACTGCTCCAGATGAAGTGTGTCTCGGGGCGGGCCTGTCCACGAGAGCATGGGATCTATTTTTGTGCTTCTTTCCTCCCCCAGTTGGAGAAGCAGGGGAAGAATGCATGCCACTGTGCACCCACTGCGTAGGGAGCTGGCCCAAGAACGTCAAGGCTCCTCTTTCCAAAAGCACAGCAGCCAACAGAGCCTGGACGAGTGGGGAGTTGAGGGAAGATGTACAGATTCAGGCAGGTCTAACCTGGAGTCTGGTGTGTTGCATGTGAACCTGAATCACAGAAAGGAGGCTTGGTGGGCCTGCCTTTGTTGCCCTCTATGCACTGGTGCCTCTCTCTCTCCCTCACACAGACACACACACACACACACACACACACACACACACACACATACACATACACACACATCACCCCAGCATCCAGGCCCTGCTGCCTGCACCTCTGATGCCAAGTGGCAGGCTTGAAGGAAACCTGTTAGACCAAAGCACCATCCACACACACAGCTGCCTCTCCTGTGTCCTTTCTTCTACTTCCTTGTCATGGAATCCCAAGGATTCCTCCCTTCCCCACCCACACAGGTCAAAGCTTTGTGGCAGTGGCACAGGACAGTGGACACAGCCATAAATCAAACTGCTGCCTGTTTGTCTTTTAGTCTTCCCTCCTTCACTACATGGCAAAGGCACCCTCACCAGGCTGGCTTCCATCTGATGCAGTTCTAAATCTCAAGCCAGCAGCACTGATTCTATATTCGTTGGCCCCAGGATTTTCCAAGCAGTTGTATTACTTGAAAATATAGTTGAAAAAATGTTAAGAAAAAGACATCAGTCTTTTGAATTGAATCCAGTTACCTATAGACAGGAAGTTATGTTTTTTTAAAACGCACCATTTGTTTTCTCTCTCCCAATTATTTTAACATTAGAGATGGGTCATGCCGTTGTCCAGGAGCTGTATCAAGAGGTTGTGTGTGCTACTCACAATAACCAAAACATGGAAATAACGTAAATGTCCATCAACAGATGAATGGATAAAAGAGATGTAGTACATATATACAATGGAATATTACTCAGACATAAAAAAGAATGAAATAATGCCATTTGCAGCAACATGGATGGACCAGAGATTAACATACTAAGTGAAGTAAGCCAGACAGAGAAAGACAAATATCATATGATATCACTTTTACGAAGAATCTAAATTATGAAATAAATGAACTTATCTATGAAGCAGAAACAGACTCACGGACATAGAGAACAGAATTGTGGTTCCCAGGGGGGAGAGAGGGGAGAGGAGGGATGGATTGGGAGTTTGGGGTGAGCAGATGCAAACTATTATATATAGGATGGATAAACAACAAGGTCCTACTGTATAGCCCAGGGAACTCTATTCAATATCCTGTGATAAACCATAATGGAAAAGAATATTAAAAAAGAATGTATATATAAGTGAATCACTTTGCTGTACAGCAAAAATTAACACAACATTGTAAATCAACTATGCTTCAAATAAATAAATATGAGGCAATGTGCACAAACCAAGGACTGGAAAATTGTGGGGGGGGGGACAGTAACTGCTTAGCTGGCACTTATTGTGTTGCCTTTCAAGGGATGAGAGAGAAGGAGGGGGGATAGATAGATAGATAGATAGATGATAGATAGAGAGATGATAGATAGGTAGACATAGAGATAGGAAAATGTCTACAAAGGGAGAATACCATAGGACAAGGCTATCCCTGTGCTATGATAAAAGGATGGGAGTGAGGCAGCATTAAGGTTAAAAAAATAATAAGTAAACTAAAAATAGAGAAGATAGACAAAATAAAAGGCATTAAAAATTTGGCATTAAAACTCTCCCAAATATACTACGTGGGATATTACAAAACCCCTTTAAGTCTGCTACCGAATGTGATTTAATTGATTAGTTAGTGTGATTTATTAGATAAAAGCTTCCATAAGCTGTATGGTAGTTAATGTGATACCACAATAGGCTCCTTTATAATATTTTAGAAACATTCTTTGAATGGATTTAGACTCGGGTTTAAGCAACAACACTCTCCTAGATTCTATTTCCATCAAGATTCCTTATTCCAGGGGAGCAGATGCCATGAGAAGAAGCTAAATCTTGTTAATAATCCTGCATGTGCAAAAAATGCATTCCCTGGAAAGTGCTAAGTGTCCACAAAATGGCTGTAGAAGGGGAAAAAATTAATTCATCTGTGCCTTTTGGTTATTCCCTTTTCTGGTAGAATTAGTGGTATTGATTTTTATTTGTAAGCATAAAGCTGGTTCCATTTCTTTTTCCTTGACTGAATAAATGTGTCAGCTAAAATTTCTCTACTAGAAAGTCACAGACTCTGGATTTGAGATCTGCCTCCCCTGATCAATTTTGTTCCAGACTATCATCTCAAGGATATTTGTATAGCAAACGGCTTGGAAGATAGAGATAGTGTCTCCCTCTGGGGCAGAGAGTAGATTTATCTCCTGACCAGGATAATAAGGGTAGCACCTTCTTCAGTGGCGTGGGTTGGGGTTCTGAATCTCAGAGTTCCTCGGCTATGATAACAAACTCAATGTCCACATGTGCCCCTCATGGGACATGGACCGCAAGGGGAACTAAAATGCACCCATAGTTCATGCTGCCTCCTGTGCCACAACCAAGTCCTTTGTCTCTGACCCAGGAGTCTTGCATCTTCTGCCAGCATCTAGAAAGTGTTGGCAGGCTGACTTATTAGCTTGAAAGTCGTATGAAATCTCTGACCCTTCACAGTAACTTTCTCTGGGTGGCTAATGATGATTCCTGAAGTGTTTGGGCATTTTTGAAACATCCTGTTAAGTAATGATTTGGACAATCCCACCTTCACCATCAGGGGCTTCAGGGAACCTGTAAGACACAATAAAGCAGAGCTTCTCAAACTCGAAGGAGGATTCAAATTCTCATTCAGTCAATGTGGGATGAGTCTAAGATTCTGAATTTCTCACAGCTTCCAGGTGATGCTACACCTGTTTGTCTGTGGACCACACTCTGAGTAGCAAGGATCTTAACCATTGTTCTTCCAAGTGTGGTCACAGGATAATCTGATTCAGATTTAACCCCGGGTGCTTGTTAGAATGAGATAGTCCTGAACACAACACAGATTGCACAAAAAGCCCTTGAACAGGACTGCATTTTCAATGAAACTTGCAGTGGCTCTTTTGCATACTAGCATTAAAGGGCCACCATTCCAATTTCTCAGCATGTGCAGGCTTTTGCAGCTGGTGCCAAACTGGAAGAAGCTTAGGTCCCCTCCTTTATCACTTCAAGCCCTTAGAGGATGGGGCAAGGCAGGACTGTGACCTTTACCAGATCACAGTCAGCAGGATTTAGGGGGTGATGTTCCAAAGATGATTTGGAGAAGCACAACCTGTGTAGAATCAAGATCTACATGGAATCATGCCACCCCACCTCACTCTGAGAAGGCTACATGATCATTCACTCACAAAGACACAGAACAGCATTAATCTTGCACTGATGTAAGCAGGTTTTCCTGGAGAGTTCCACACAGTCTAAAGCATGCACTAACAGGGCTGAGAGAGGGTCTCTGTAGAGCTCTCGGTCACCCCTCCCCATTGGGTGGGCTGCATTGAGTCACTGGCCCTGGGCCTCAGGGATCTGTCTGTGAAATCAAGTTTAAGGCCAGATTTCTAAGAAAGATTTCCTCCAGCTCTCAAGTGCTAGGTTCTAAATCATGTTTTCTAAGTGAATCTATCTGTTATGGGCTGAATTGTTTTCCCTCAAACTTCGTATGTTGAATTCCTAACCCTCAGGACCTCAGAATGTGACTGTTTGGAGACTGGGCCTTTAAAGAGGTAATTAAGTTAAAATGAGGCTGTTAGGGTGAGCTGGTGTCCTTACAAAAAGAGAAAATTTGGACACAACATGCACACACACAGAGAAAAGACCACGTGAGGACAGAGGAGAAGGTGGCCGTCTGCCAGTCAAGGAGAGAGATCTCAGAAGAAATCAAACCTGCCGACACCTTGATCTCAGAAATCCAGCCTCTAGAACTGCAGGAATGTAAATGTCTGTTGTTCAAGGCACCCAGTTTGTGGTACTTTGTTATAGCAGCCCTAGCAAACCAACACGCTATCTCACAATTAAAGGAGTTCCCAGACGCAACATTCTCAGTTATCCCTACAATCTCTATTTTATAACCATATCAACCGGGAAGTACTTCCTTAAAGGTTATCTATATTCCTTCTACTGGGATAAAGTTTCCTTTTTTTGTCTTTCTTTAGTAATAATGAGAAAATATCCACCACTTTCTGTATAATATATTTTCACAAAGATAAGCACTCTAAATAAATCATCTTTTTCCAGATTGAATAAATTGAACTCCTAGAACCCCAACAGGAAAAAAGGGGAGAACCCACCCTGGTCTAAAAGTGCAGACACGAAAAGAAATGGGGGAGGGGCGATAATGAGAAACCGTGATACTGGTGAAAACTAAGCCTCAGGGTTTCATTTCTGCGTCCTTTCCTTCCTGCTGTATTTTGTGTTTGGTTTCCATGGAAATCCACATTGGTGGGTGATTTCTCCTCACAGAAGCTACAGGCAGATCTTTCAATGTACACTACTCAGTGATTTATGGAGCCCACACAAAGCTGGCAGGAATGACGACGTGAGCGGTGCAGTGATGACTGGTGGCAGGGCTGGCTGACCTGTCGCCTGTGTGAGCCCCAGAGTGCTCAAAGAGCAGAAGACACCGCTGTGTGGGCCATAAGTCCTGAACCAGTGAAGTCTTTGTGGGGTCAAAAGATGCAACTTTCCTCTTCCTCTTGGAAACTGTATTTGAAAACTCCAGGGCACCATCTAATCTAGGGAATGGTATCAGACATCCAGGGATCTCATTTCAGTTTGTAATGTCACACACATGGACACAGGTCACCATCTGGCTGCCTGCTCCAGGCTTCCTGCAATGAACTGGCTCCAGGCATTGGGTCTGGAAGCACGGTGGACTTGATTCCTCAATACTGTCTTCCCATTAGGACAACCTGGGGAGCTTTTCCAACACCCAGACTCCCCCTCTGCAGACCCAAAACACCAGTCTTCCCAGGGGGCGCACGTGGAGAGCTCAGGACCTACAATCTCCCGAGGAGCTGGATGTGCTCCGGACACAGTGGGGCTGGTGGGGAAGCGGGCAGAGCTGAGGCATCTTTAATGCAGATTCCTGCTGTTCCGCTTGCCCTTCTCATTCTGCAGCTCCTTTGATGTGGCCACCAGCTGGCCTCTCTGCCTGCCAGTCTTTCCTTGCCCTCCTGTGCCAGCGGCACCCCCGGCCACCTAACGTGGGCTTTGGGGTAAGGTCACAGGTCTCAAGTCCAGCTTTGCTACCTTGGCCTCCCTGCACTGTGGCTCTCCCACCAAGGAGATGGGAATCATAATATCCCTATTGGAAGGGTTCTTTCAAGGATGCCACATGCAGGGTTCAGAACACCACACAGGGACACTAAGTCAGCATTTCCTGGTTTTATCATCCCTCTCTCTAGAATATAAGCTCCTCAGAGACAGTGCATTCTGGCTATTTTGTCGCTGAATCCCCAGAGCCTGGAACTTTACTAACACCCTGAAAAAATACGTTTTAGTTGAATAACCTAATGAATGAAGAGCAAAGAAGTGAACTATGATACAAACTAGTGAACAAGCATCTCCTCATTTAGGCTGCCTTTCATCTTTATTCCCTTCTACTTACTATCCTTTTTCAACCCGCAATCAGAGAGACCTGTTTGGAATTCAAAACAGATTGTTTCTCCTACACCTATACCTACATCTCGAAGACATTGTTTAAATAATAACTACCAGTGTTTCCTGTGTAACCAAAAGTCCAAGTTTAGAATTCCACAGAAGACTTTCCCAGACCTGCCCCACCTTCCAGGCCAGCAACACTGTGGAAGGACAGTTCTGGGTACCTGGATCTTCCCTGGTATTGCAGTCTCTGCCACCCCCCAGTGCACCTATGTCTTTCAAGACTCAGCTCAGGGGTGATCTTCCCCAGATTGGGACACCTTTCTTTGTCCCTAAAGAATAAATCAACGTTCTCCTGTCCTCATATCTGTCACGCTGCCTGCATGTGCTTCCCCAAACAGAGTGTGAGCTCCTGGAGAAAAGATATTGGGTACTGGACCTTTATTCCCTCTGCACCAAGCTAAGCACCAGGCACAAAATAAACACTCACTTTATCTTGGCACTTATGGTGAGTTAATTTTAATTGATGAACATATGGCAGTCCTACTTCATTAATGAGCAAAAGAATTGATCAAAGGTTCTTTTATTATTAAATAAGAGGTTTTTTTAAAAAAATTAAAGTCCTACTGTACCAGTAAACATTAAGCATATACAGTCCATCCTTATCATTCACAGATTTCGTATTTGCAAGTTCACCTACTCCCTAAATTTCATTTGTCATCCAAAAGTCAGTACTCAAGTCATTTTCATAACCAATCACAGATGTGTGCGGAGCAACGAGAGATGTGAGTCAGTTGATGCACACCTTCCCCGCTGACATGGGGCAAGGCAGCCTCTGCCTTCCTGTTGCAGCTCACGTTGTAAGCGTGTGTACTATTTGTGGTCTACTTAGTGCTACGTTTTTCACATCTTGTGCTTTTTTTCAGTAACTTCAATGTTTAAAATGGCCCCAAGCATAGTGCCAAAGTGTTGCCCAGCATCCCCAAGCGCGAGAAGGTTGTGATGACAGAGAAATTACATGCCAGATGTGCTCCATTCCGGCCTGAGCTTCAGGACTGTGGGCCGTGAGTTCACCGTTAATGAATCAACAATATATGTTCAGTGAGGTGTCTTTCAACAGAAAAACACATAAAACAAGGCTCTGTGTTGGTCAGTTGATGAAAATGTGGTGGCCAGATGCTCCCGGGAACCCAGCCCTTTATTTCCCCGGGAGTGATGATGTTCAGAAGTGGCTAATTCAGTAACTTTATAGAATGGAACAGCCTCAAACAATGAGAATTGACTGTATATCCCTTAAACTATTCACACGCAGGTCTTATAAAGGGCAGAACTTGAAAACCCAGGAAATTTATGCTACCATGGACGTGGGCGCAAGGCAGGCGGTGGACTGGTTCCTGTGGCCACTGCAGACAGGTGTCAGCAGCAGCGGTCGTGTAGTCCAGCTGTCACTCCCATACACTGGTAGAAGCAGCACACTGTTTGTAAGACACCCACAGACCATGAGCCAGCTGTGCAACTTCGGACAGATCCACAAAGCTTTCTGGTTCTGTGAACTTATTGGCAAAATTACAGAGTTTGCCTAAATGATTTTGGAAGCCACTTCTAGCTCCCAAATGTTCTGTTTCTATAGTTATAAGACAAAGTGCCTCTTTCATGGGGCTTGTCTAAGCCAGCCCTTAAGCATCGTGCTCTACTTCACTGAGCAAAGGAGCACATTTCTCACCGGATGTTTCCAGGACGTTGGAACAGTCCATTGTGCAAATTTCCCCTCTCAAGCAACCAAAACACAGGTAGAGAGCTGAAGCAGACGCTCAGCCTCGGGCTAGGACCCAGGCATGAGTGGGTGGGAGGAAAGGGTTCCGTGTGGCTGACCATTCTGTCTGGTTGGGAAGACAGAATAAATGCAAATGAAACAAATGTAGGAGTTGAGTGGCTAAGTGGATGATCCTGTGCTTCAGTGATAGAGATTCTGGAAGCCAAAGTTCCCCAGGGGCCACTCATTCTTGGTTTCCCTCTGCATTAAGTGACTCCACGGTCCTTGTAATACCTGCCCAATGACCTAGATGTTCCCAGGCCATGGGAGTCTAAGGTCCAAAAGAAAAGGAAAGCTGAAATGATTGATGGCTTTGTAAGTCCATGCTTGAAAACTGACCTTGTGTCTCTAACTTTCCATCAATTCCTGAGAGTTTGAAAGCTGGAAGAAGACACTCAGGCCTTGTGACCAACTATTTCTCTTTCCTCAGCTACGTGCTGTGAGTGTGCAACTAACTGTATTTTAGGACTACAAGGTGATCCTTCTAGTCCTTCTGAGAGCCTGTGCACCAAGGTCCAAGACACACTTTGATGACACCATTGCCTGATGTGGCAACCAAGAAGGAAGCATCCATCCGACCTGGAGATTACAGAAGCCACTTTGTGGTTAGTGGGAGAGGACCTCTTGGGATTTAGGCCCCTGAGCACATTTCCATGCCACACATTCTCTCCTGACTTCTGCAGGATGATGTTTCAAAGTATAGTGATGATGAAGGAGGTGGTTTGTCTCAGGAGAGAACAGAATCAGAGTCTTTCTAAGTGACCTTTACCAGGTTCCCAAACGTAATGCCTCATCTATTCATCAGGCATAGTCTTACATTTATCTGAGGGGTGTCTCAGGGTTTTTGTGAGAATTATGTGACGCACAATGTGGGTGCAGTACTTAGGACACTGCCTTGGCCCCTGGCGCCCCTGGTGGTCATTATTGCTTAAACAGAAGGCATTTATTGTGGAACACACAAGTATATGGTTTAAATATTCAGTTACAATTTAAGTACATCCATGTGATATTAGAACAGGGCTTTATCTTTCCCTCAAGATTAAAAAGCAGAACACAGCCCTCCAAAATGTCAGGCGTCAACAATGATGTGAAACCACACCACCCCCACCCCAGGATGAAGAAACAGGCGTGAACCAGCACAGTCAGCCTTGCTCACAACCTCCTTCTGCAGCCACAAGCTGGACTGAATTTGTCTTCCTCAGAAGCCATTGTCTCTCTCAGAAACCCATTGAGCAATTGTAATGAATTGCAGAGATAGAACTTTCAATTCAAAAAATACATAAAAATCTCAGTAGAATATGATTTGAAATTCATGGGATGTTTCCACTTCAACTTATTCCCATTTCCCCCTCTGAGTAAACTGAGGTTTGAGAGAAAGGAAGGAAAGAGAAGAAGGAACTTTTTTTTTCCTGCACTAATCCCCTGGCAGATTTTGCTCATCAGCTTCTCCTGTGAAAGACGGTGTGTTGAGATGGCACAGTTTCAGTCGCCATGGAAACGTGTCATAAAAGGTCCAGTTATGAAAGAGCAGGGTCTTCTGGTTGCCATAGGCAATGCTTCCCTAATGGTTTTTCAAGGCTGGGATGTGTTTATGGTCTCTGTGACTATTTATTTGTATCAAAGACTACAGCTTGCCTGTGTGATCTTTAGCATTTGCTTTTAAGATTTTCCTTCCTTTGTCTGTCTTCCACTTTGTGAAAACAAGTTAATCTCCCAGAACATGACAACAACTCCATACCATCTGCAATAAGAAGTGTTATTTGTTTTATGAAACAAGATGGTAGGAAAATAAAGTTTTGCTTCTTCATGTTCGAAGGTATAGAAAGACCATCCTTTTAGCTTGTGTTAAATCCTGGGGGTCATATTTGCCTCCTGACTCAGGGCAGACAGGGAGTGCTTCACCTTCACTCTAACCTCTGTCTCCATGGTGGCAGGCGGGGTACATTCACTCATTCATTCATTCAAAAAGCATATATTGAGCATCCAGCCTGTGTAAATCCTGGACAGACACTGAAGTGGACACAATTAACTCAACATCTTGTCATTGTCATGATGCTCCTGCAGAAAGAGGGATCCAAGTCTGGGGACAGAGGTTTGGGTACACAATGTATTTTTTTAATAGTAATGTATTATTTAATTTTTTATATTAAAATTTATTTTAAAATCTCTATTTTTTTATTGAAGTATAGTTGATTAACAATGTGTTAATTTCAGGTGTACAGCAAAGTGATTCAGTTATACATATATATATATATACATATATATATTCTTTTTTAGATTCTTTTCCATTATAGGCTATTACAAGATATTGAATATAGTACCCTGTGCTATACAGTAGGTCCTTATTGTGTATCTATTGTATATATAGTAGTCCGTATATTAGACAATGTATTTTTAAATTATCTATCATGCAGAAGCTTTTCCTATAGATAACTAAGCAGCAAATGCATTAACTAAGAAAGATGAAAGATAAAGCCAGTCTCTGGCCATATTGAATGTCTCCCTAACTTGGTGGCTACAGGTCAATATAGAGTCTGGCTGAGTAATCCATTTGGGGAGACCTGAGAAGTCATTGTGTACTATTGTAGTGATCTGTTTTAGATCACTCTGGAAGGCAGTTGTTCTCTAATAGACTGACTAAAAGCCCTCAAGCATACACACATGTGGCCGTGCTCTTCAAAGTGGGGGGCTGGCATAAGGAATGACCAGGTATAGCCCACCCAGGCTGCACTGGGGAGCAGAGATGGTCCCTGGAGCTGGAGGGGTGGGGGACAGAGAGTGGGTGTCTGAAGAGCCATCCATGGCATGAGGGCGATGTCCCACAGCAAATGAGTGGTGACTGAAGGTATCCAAGTTGAAGATGGAATGCATCCTGGAGCTCTGTGACAAGAAACCAGCTTATGACCAGAACTCTTAGATAACTTCATAACTCAGTCTCTAGAGAGGGGCTTCTGAGACCAGCTTTTGACAATTTATAATATTCTCATAAAATATGTTAAGTGAAAAAAGCAAGTTGTAGAAGAGTGCATGCTCTACACAGCTATTTGGTTTAAATTAGAAAGGGAGAGAAAAAAGAATATGTGGTTTGTAAATGCAAAAACAAACATGAACAAAGAAAATGAAATAAAACCAGCATCTCTGGAAGGATACAATGAGTGGAGCCTGGAAATAGGACCTGGGCAGATGGGGACAGTCAAAGGGAAATTTCACAGACCACATTTTCATACTCTTTATACATGAACCATATCAGTGTACCACTATTAAAAATTAGGTAAAAATTTTAAAACTCTTAACTGATATTGTGTGAGGATTTACAAAGGACACAGCTGAGGCCACACAGCTTGTTGACAATCACAATATTGTGATATTCGGTTTCAGTTGGCACTCCTACAGACCCACTCATGCTGCCTCACTTCTTCCCCACCTCAGCCCCCGTGAAGCAAATGCTCAGATATCTTGCCTGGAAAATTGCTGCTACCCTCACTCCCACTGCACCTTATTTAAGTTGCTATCATATAGTACATGGCATTGTGGTTTCCTAATTGTGTAATATCTATCTTCTTATTAAGTATTCTCTTAGAAAGGACTTAATATTTATTACTGAATTTAATTTCCATCAAATTTAATGAGGTAGTTCTTATTTTTCCCATTACAAACCTGAAGCTAAAAGTGATTGTTATAGACTGAATGTTTGTGCCCCAAATTCTTATGTTGAAGTCAAACCCCCAATATGATGTATTTGGAGGTGGGGCATTTAGGAGGTAATTAGGTCATAAGGGTGGTGTACCCATGATGGGATTAGTGCCCTGATGAAAAGAGAAAGAGGCCAGAGCCCTTTCTTTCTCCACCACTTGAGGATAGAGTGAGAAGGCAAACCGTCTGCAAGAGAGCCTTCACCAGGAACTGAATTGGCCAGCACCTTGATCCCAGACTTCCAGGCTCCAGAATGGTGAGAAATTAATGTTGTTTAAGCCACCCAGTCAATGGCATTCTGTTATAGCAGGCTGAGCACATTAAGACACAATTAAGTCAATGTAAGCTCACACAGCTCTTGAGCTACAGAATTGGGTTTGAACTCAGATAACTCAGATTCCAAGTCCCATATTTCCTTCCACACCATGCTCTTTCCTTATGAGGCTAGAAATATGTTCATAATGTTTGTTTAATCAACACCCTCTAATGCCTGGCAAAAGATGCTGGCTACGCTTGTTGTTTGCATGGACCCTGAGGGCAGACTTAAGCTAGGTTCCAGGCTATGGATGGAAGACTATCTTGGTGGTAGTTGACAGCCTTCCATGATTTCCCCAGCAAGATGGCAGTGGTGGTCTCAACATTAGCTGGAAAAGTTTGCTCTTATCAGGTAATCCCATCTTGGGATCCCAAAGCAGAGGGACAGATCCACAATCTTGACTAAATTCACCAACTCTAAGAACACTCTTGAAACAAAACGACTCTTTTCCCTCCCACACTCCAGGAGACAGACAGAGCCAAAGAAGCTTCTAATGGAGCCACATTCTTGTCACAATCAGTCCCCAGAGTGGCTACTTTTAGGAGTTCTGCTACCTACGGTAAAACAAGAGCTTTCCAACATGCCTTAACTCTGCACTCCCAGCACTTGTGTTTCAAATGATAAACCCACCTAAGGGACTATAATGAAGCCTTTTTCTTTTCCTTCCATTAAAGGAACTCAGGTGTGTCAAGTCTTTCCCACTTTCCCACTATTTGTTTCACTTCCAGTCTGACACTTTACACAATATTCTGTACATTTCGTACACTGTGTTTATAAATAGGTGCACCAATCTCCTCCCTCGTGATAGAAACCTTGCGCCTCTGAAAGCAACAAAACGTTTAGCCTCTAAGCCAAACAAATATCAATTTTCATCCTGAACTCTTTCTGTCGATATCATACTTGGAGTATCGTAGTGCATGTCTAATGGCTGGCCAAAGTCCTTCGGCACAGCCCATTTCACAGCACTTGGCTCCTAATTGAAATTTCACAGTAGAATTCTTAAGACACCACTCCAAATTACATTGCCATTTAAGCAAATGTGTTTTCCTAGTCATTTAACTGTATGTGATTTCCTCTTGGCTATATGCTTCTTATGATTTGCTGTTGGTTTCCATTGCAATTAAGTCCTTCCATATTTATTTGAGGATATTCTAGAATGTCCTATTTCTCTGTGAACTGAATTTAACCCACTAGTGTAGTTTAATAGTTGTGACAAATTGTGTGTCTTCAGAAGGAAAGAGGACATTTCCATTTTCAGAGGAGTTACTATTTCTTAGCTCTCCCTATTCCAGACTTTTCCAAATATTCAGTCTTTATTGGTTTCCTTACTTGTTCTCTCAGGCCTGATCCTAATATGAGATTGTTTAGGAACTAGATTTCACAGATAAGAAACACTTACAAATAACATTTACAGAATATTTCATTTGAAAATATAAAAACCTGTTAATAGGTCAAATAACAGTAATAATTCTTTTCTTTCTCCCTCTAGATGGATTGTTTTTAGTTATTATAGACATTTCAAATAAGCAAAAAGATGGAATAGTGTAATAAGTCCCTCATATACCCATGTTCCACCTTCAACAATTATCAATATTTTCTAATCTTGTTTCATCTATCACACTCACCCACAAATTTGAGATGCTTAATGTCGGTGTTTCTAAATCATGGATAAAAATATTGATCAGGACAGGACAAAGCCCTCCACAGCGACCCACCCCCAAGACAGACCTCCATCAAGTGACCTGGACCCTGGGGTATCATTACTAACCAGCAGTCAACAAATGTCTGTTATCCTGGCTTCCACATGCCCTCTATCTCTACCTTGTCTACAAGGATACCTGGAAATACTTTACAAAAGGTATTAGTTATGAGGCCATACACTTTGGTAGTTACTAGTCTAAGAAACATTTTTGTTTAAAAAAAACCCCCAAAACTCAGTTCACCATGGAGCTCAGTACATGATACTCAGTTTCTTTAGGTGCTTCTATTTTTCTCCTCTTCGTTGAATTGGAATTAAAAGGTGGACTGCTTCCCTCTCTTTAGGCAGCTTACTGCCATGGGATTGTGTCCCTCTTTTCTCTGAACCTTTTGAAATACGTCCTCCTAGAGTTTCGGGCACATAAATGACTTGCTCACATCTGTCCTTGCTGAGGCACTGACAACATACACTTTACAGAAATCATTTCAAAATGGATTCTTTACCTAAATGGAAGTTGCAAAACTATAAAACTCCTTGAAGAGAAAAGACAGTCTCTTCAATAAGTATTGCTGGATAAACTGGACAGCTACTTGTAAAAGAATAAAATTAGAACACACTCTAACAGCATCACAAAAATAAACTCAAAATGGATTAAAGACCTAAATGTGAGGCCGGATACTATAAAATTCTTAGAGGAAAACATAGGCAGAACACTCTTTTTTTTTTTTTTTTTTTTTGCAGTACGCGGACCTCTCACTGCTGTGGCCTCTCCCGTTGCGGAGCACAGGCTCTGGATGCGCAGGCTCAGCGGCCATGGCTCACGGGCACAGCCGCTCCGTGGCATGTGGGATCTTCCCGGACCAGGGCACGAACCCGCGTCCCCTGCATCGGCAGGCGGACTCTCAACGACTGCGCCACCAGGGAAGCCCAGAAGAACACTCTTTGACATAAATCACAGCAAGATCTTTTTCGATCCACCTCTGAGAGTAATAAAAATAAAAACGAAAATAAACAAATGGGACCAAATTAAACTTAAAAGCTTTTGCACAGCAAAGGAAACCATAAAAAAGATGAAAAGACAACTCTCAGAATGGGAGAAAATATTTGCAAATGAAGCAACAGACAAGGGATTAATCTCCTAAATATGCAAACAGTTCATGTAGCTCAATATCAAAAAAACAAACAATCCAATCAAAAAAATAGGAGGAAGACCTAAATAGACATTTCTCCAAAGAAGACATACAGATGGCCAATAAGCACATGAAAAGATGCTCAACATCACTAATTATTAGAGAAATGCAAATCAAAACTAAAATGAGGTATCACCTCACACCTGTCAGAATGGCAATCATCAAAAAATCTACAAACAATAAATGCTGGACAGGGTGTGGAGAAAAGGCAACCCTCCTACACTGTTGGTGGGAATGTAAACTATGGAGGACAGTATGACGGTCCCTTAAAAACAAAAAACAGAGCTACCATATGATCTGGCAATCCCACTCCTGGACATAAATCTGAAGAAAACCATAATTCAAAAAGATACATGCCCCCCAATGTTCATTGCAGCACTATTTACAATAGCTAGGACATGGAAGCAACCTAAATGTCCATTAATAGAGGAATGGATAAAGAAGATGTGGTACATATATACAATGGAATATTACTCAGCCATAAAAAAGAATATAATAATGCCATTTGCAGCAGCATGGATAGACCTAGAGACTGTCATACTGAGTGAAGTAAGTCAGACAGAGAAAGACAGATATCATAGGATATCACTAAAAAAAAATGCTACAAATGAACATATCTACAAAACAGAAATAGAGTCTCAAATGTAGAAAATAAACTTATGGTTACCAGGGGGTAAAGTGGGGAGGGATAAATTGGAAGATTGGGATGGACACATACACACTACTATATATAAAATAGATAAATAATAAGTACCTACTGTATAACACAGGGAACTCTACTCAATACTCTGTAATGGCCTATATGAGATAAGAATCTAAAAAAGAGTGGATATATGTATATGTATAACAGAATCACTTTGCTGTACACCTGAAACTAACACAACATTGTAAATCAACTATACCCCAATAAAAATTTTAAAAAGAAAAACCTCCTTGAAGATAACGTAGGAGATTGTTACCAAACTCAGGTTCAGCTGCTCATCACTCAAAAGCCAATACTCAAGAGACAAGTGTTGGTAGGAAAGGAAATGTTGCTCTATTTAGGAAATGAGCAACCAGAGGAGAAAGTGGACTTAGGTCTCACAGAACAAATTCCCCCCTGCTGATCAGTGGGCAAGAGCTTTTAAATGGGAGTTTCACAGGTGTATAGGCAAAGGGAGGGGGCTGCATGCAGAACAGCACAGTCAGCTCTTACAGTGCTCTTGAAATTAGTCATGCATTGGTCTGATTAGCGTCATCTTGATTGTTTTAAGTACACTTAATCTTCAGTTCCAGGGTCATTTGTTACCATTTTCTTGAGGCCAATTCTCAAAATTATGTCATGGCTACAGTTTGTAGTTAACTTCTTCCACCTGTTGGGGGTTTCAGTCTCTGCATAACAGCTCAAAGGTTATGGCTCAGAATATTATCTATAGCCCTTGAAGAGTAACTAAAAGTCCTTGACTCTGTTTAATGACTAAACTATTATTATTTTGTCTCATTTGACTATTTTCCTTTGCTTCTGTATTTTCTCATTTCTCTTATTAAATTTATACTTTGGCTAAAGTATAAACAAACAAGAGGCAGGCAGAATGCTTCCTGGTGGGGGGAGGGATTCTGTCCTGGGAAGGCCACATAAGGTCCTGCTCTGTTACAAGATGACCTTGGGTTGGGTGGTGACTTTTTAGATACAACACCAAAGGTAAAATCCATGAAGAAAATAATTCACGAGTTGAACTTCATTAAAATTAAAAACTGCTGCTCTCTGAAAGATACTGACAAGAGAATGAAAAGACAGGCCACAGACTGGTAGAAAATATTTGCAAAAGACATATCTGATAAAGAACTGTTACCCAAAGTGGGTAAACAATCTGAACAGACACCTCACCAAATATATTCAAAAGAAAAATAAGCATATTAAAATGAACTATATCATTAGGAAACTGCTAATTAAAACAGTAAGAAACCACTACACAGACACTAAAATGGATAAAATACAAAACGCTGACAACACCAAATTTTGACAAGGAGGTAGATCAACAAGAACTCTCATTCATTGTTGGTGGGAATGCAGAATGGTATAACCAATTTGGAAGAGACTTTTGCAGTTTCTTACAAAACTAAACATACTCTTCCCATATGATCCAGCACTCATATTCCTTCGTAATTACCCAGATGAGTTGAAAACTTATGTTCACACAAAAACCTGCACACAAATAACAACTTTATTCATAATTGCCAAAACTTTGAAGCAACATATCCTTTAGTAGGTGAAGAGATAAATAAACTGTGACACCTCCAAGCAGTGGAATAATACTCAGTACTAAAAAGAAATTAGCTATGAAACCACACAAAAAAATGGAGGAAGCTTAAATGAATATTATTAAGTGAAATAAGCTAATATGAAAAAGCTACATATTATATGATTTCATCATATGACCTTCTGAGAAAAGACAAACTATGGAGACAGTAAAAAGATCACTGGTTACCAGGGTTTGGGGAGAGAGAAGGATGAATAGGAAGAGCACAGGGGATTTTTAGGGCAGTAAAATTATTTTATACACTATAATGGTGGATAAATGACACCAATTGTTTGTCAAGACCTATAGAATGTACAGCACCAACCCTAATGTAAACCATGGACTTAAGGTGATGATAATATGTCAACGCAGGTTCACTAACTGTAACAAATGTACCACTGTGGGGGTGAATGTTGGTGGGGGGGACTGTGCATGTGCAGGGGGAAGGGATATATGGGAACTCAGTGTACTTTCCACTCAATTTTTTCTGGGAACATATAAACACTCTAAAAAAATAAAGTCTATATAAAAGAAAAGCTAATAGACTAAATGTGGTAGAGGGAAATATTTAATATGCAGAAGACTTTTTTTTTCTTTTTGGCCATGAGACATGCAGGATCTTAGTTCCCTGACCAGGGATCGGACCCTTGCCTCCTGCAGTGGGAGCATAGAGTCTCAACCACTGGACCACCAGGGAAGACATTCTTGGTCATCGAGAATGCTTGCTTCCCGCCCCATACTTCAAAAAAAAATTCGTCAACCCCAGACCTCCTCCCTAAAGGAAGAAAGAGGTGAAAAATATAATTTTCCTCTGTGTGATACATTTTTTGGTTTCTTAAGCTTGCTAGATAAAGTAAATTGGTGCTATATCTGGCCCTGACATGTGTCAATATAAGTATTTTTAAATTTATAGACTTTATTTTTTAGAGCAGTTTTAGACACAGAATTGAGCAGATCATACAGAGAGCTCCCCTATACCCTTTACCTTGGACACACAATTTCATCTATTCTTAACATCTTGCATTAGTGTTGTACATTTGTTACAATTAATGAATCAATGTCAATATCAATACATTATTATTAACTAAAGTCCATACTTTAAGAATCAGTTTTCGTGCTGTAAAGTTGTATGAGTTTTTTGTTTTTTGTTTTTTCTTTGCGGTACACGGGCCTCTTACTGTCGTGGCCTCTCCTGTTGCGGAGCACAGGCTCCGGACGTGCAGGCTCAACGGCCATAACTCACGGGCCCAGCCGCTCCGCAGCATGTGGGATCCTCCCAGACTGGGGCGCGAACCCGCGTCCCCTAGATCAGCAGGCAGACTCCCAACAACTGCGCCACCAGGGAAGCCACAGTTGTATGAGTTTTGACAAATGCATAATGTCTCATATTCACCATTACAATATCATACAAAATAGCTTCATCACACCAAAAAGCCTCTGTAATTCATCTATTCATTCCCACCCCTCTGAATCCCTGGAAATTACTGGTTTTTAGTTTTATCTTTTTTTTAATGTCTTGTAGTTGGAATCATCTACTTGGCTTCTATCTAGATTGGCTTCTTTCACTTAGTAATATGCATTTAAGGAAGGTTTCTCCATGTCTTTTTGTAGATTGATAGCTTGTTTCTTCCTGGCACTGAATAATATTTCATTGTATGGAAGTATCAAGTTTGTACATTCATCTACTGCAAGGCATTTATATACAATGGAATATTATTCAGCCATGAAAAAGAAAAATATCCTGCCATTTGCAGTAACATGAATGAATCTTTAGGACATTATGCTAAGTGAAATAAGTCAGACAGAGAAAGACAAATAATACAAACACTTATATGCAGACTCTAAAACAGCTGAAATCATAGAAACAGAAGGTAAAGTGGTGGAAGCCAGTGGCTGGAGGGTGGAGGAAATGGGGAGATATTTATCAAAGGGTACTAATTTCTATATATAAGATGAATAAGTCCTAAGGATCTAATTTACAGCATGATGATTTTAGTTAATAATACTATTTTATGTACTCAAAAGTTGCTAAAAGAATAGGTCTTAAATGTTCTCACCACACCAAATAGAAGATGGTACTTATGTGACATGATGGAGGTCTTAGCCAATACTGTGGTGCTAATCCTTTTGCACTATTTAAGTGTATCAAATCAACACATTGTAAACCTTAAACTTACATAATGTTATATGTCAATGATATCTCAATAAAGCTGGAAAAAATGAATTTTAAAAATAAATTTTAAAAAGAAAGACATTTTTACTGCTTCCAATTTTTGGCAATTGTGAATAAAGCTGCTGTAAATATTTGTGTGCAGGTTTTAAGGTGGACATAAGTTTTCAACTCAATTGCGTAGATACTTAGGAAAGTGATTGCTGGGTCATGATAAGATTAAGTTTGGATTTGTGAGAAACTACCAAACTGTCTTCCTAAGTGGTGTACCACTTTCCATTCTCATGAGCAATGAGAGCTCCTGTTGCTCTACATCCTTGTCAACATTAGGTATTATCAATGTTTTTGGTCTTAGCCATTCTAATGGGTGTATAGTGGTTGTTTTAATTGGCAATTCCTTACTAATATATAATGTTGAGCATGTTTTCATATGCTTATTTGCCATATGCATATCATATTATTGATACTTTGCCAGGGCTGCCATAACAAAATACCATAGACTGGCTGGCTTAAACAACAGAAATATATATATCCTCACAGTTCTAGAGGCTACAAGTCCAAAATCAAGCTGTTGGCAGGTTTGGTTTTTTTCTGAAGCCTCTCTCCTTAGTTTGCAGATGGCTGCCTTCTCTGTGTGTCATCCTAGGGTCTTTCACCCATGTCTGTGCACATTATGTACAAATTTCTTCTTATAAGGACACTGGTCAGCTTGGATTAGGGCCCACCTTAATGGCCTCATTTTAATTTAATCACTTCTTTAAAGACCTTATCTCCAAATCTGGTTACATTATGAAGTGCTTGGATTAGGGCTTCAATAAATGAATTGGGGGGAAACATGACTCAGCTCATAACATATATCTTTTCTGGTGAGGTATCTGTTCAGATATTTTGTTTATTTTTAATATGATTTTGTTGTTGTTGGCTTTTAAGAGTTCTTGCTGGTATATAGAAAGGCAGTTGACTTTTGTATATTAATCTGTATCTTTCAATCTTGCTATAATTGCTCATTAGTTCCAGGAGTTTTTGGTTAATACCTGGGATTTTCTACATGTACAATCATGTCATTTGTGAACAAAGAGAGATTTATTTCTTCCTTCCCAATTTGTGTACCTTTTACTTCTTTTTCTTGTCTTATTACATTAGCTAGAACTTCTAGTACAATGTTGAAAAGGAATTTTGTGAGGGGACATCCTTGCCTTGTTCCTGATCCTAAGGGGAAAGACTCTACTTTCTCACCATTAAGTATGATGTTACCTGTAGGGTTTTTGTTGAAGAAGTTCTCTATTCCTAGTTTACTGAAAGTTTTTAAAATAATAAATGTGTGTTCGATTTTATCAGATGTTTTTCCTATATATATATATATATTGATATGCTCATTTGATTTTTCTTTTTTTAGCCTGTTGATGTAATGGATTACATTCATTGATTCCTGAATGTTAAACAGTCTTGTATACTTAGATAAATCCCACTAAGTTCTGCTGTGTAATTCTTTTTATAGATTGTTGAATTAAATTTGTTAATATTTGGGGGGGATTATTGTATTTATATTCAGAGAATTAGTGGTCTGTAGTGTTCCTTTCTTGTAATGTCTTTAAATGATTTGGGTATTAGAGTGATGTTGACTTTATAGAATGACTAGGAATGTTCCTTCTGCTTCTATTTTCTGGAAGAGAGTGTAGTGAATTGGTACTATTTCCTCCTTAAATGTGTGTCAAATTTACTGGTGAAACCATTTGGACCTGGTGCTTTCTCTTTTTTTAGATTATTAATTATTGACTCAATTTCTTTAATCAATAGAATATAATTTATATAATATATATTATAGACTTAAAGATAGATACAGACAGATATATAATTGAATTTTCTATAAGCCTATTCAAATTATATATTTCTCCTTGAGTAATTTAATGGTTTGTGGTTTTTGAGGTAGTGGTCGATTTTATCTAAATTATCAAATTTGTGGGCATAGAGTTTTTCATAATCCTCTTTTATTATCCATTTAATGTTCATGGGATCAGTATGATGATCTCTTCTTTATTTCTTATATGAGTAATTTGTGCCTTCTCTATTTTTCTCTTAGTTATCATAGCCAGAGGTAGATCAATGTTATTAATCTTTTGAAAGAACCAGCTTTTACTTTTGTTGACTTTCCCTATTGTTTTCCTATTTCAATTTCACTGATTCCTGCTCTAATTTTTATTATTTTGATTTCTATTCTTCTAGTTGTTTTAGGTTTACATTGCTCTCCTATCTCTATTTTCCTGAGATGAAATCTTAGATTATTGATTTTAGATTTTTCTTTTTTTTCTAATATATACATTCAATGCTATGACTTTGCTGCCTCTCATGAATTTTGATGTCATATTTTTATTTTCATTTAGTTCAAAATATTTTTTAAAATTCTCTTCATATCAGATTTCCCCTTTGACCCATGTGTTATTTAGATAATGTGTGATTTAATCTCCAAATATTTTGGAATTTTCCAGCTATCCTTTTGTTACTGATTTCTAGTTTAACTTAATTGTGGTGTGAGAGTACACTGTATGATTTCTATTTCTTTTAAATTTGTTAACGTGTGCTTTATGACCCAGAATGTGGTCTATCTTGGTGAATATTCTATGTCAATTTGAGGAGAATGTATATTCTGTTGTTGTTTGATATAATAATATTATACAAATATCAGTTGAATCCAGTTGAGTGATGGTGCTGTTCATTCCAACTACATGCTAGCTGATTTTATGCACTGGTTCTGTCAATTAGTAAGAGAGGCATGATGATGTCTCCAACCATAATAGCAGATTTGTCTATTTCTCCTTGCAGTTCTATCAGTTTTTGTCTCAAATATATTGATGCTGCGTTTTTATGTGCATGCACGTTAAGGATTGTCTTGGATTCTTGGAGAATAGATCCCTTTACCAAAGATAAAACAATACCCTGCTTTATCTTTGATGTTTTGTCTTACCCTAAAATCTCTTTGTCTAAACTTAATATAGCTACTTCAACTTCCTTTTTTTTTTTTTTTTTTTTTGCAGTATGCGGGCCTCTCACTGTTGTGGCCTCTCCCACCACGGAGCACAGGCTCCGGATGCGCAGGCCCAATGGCCATGGCTCACGGGCCCAGCCACTCCGCGGCACACGGGATCCTCCCGGACTGGGGCACGAACCCGTGCCCCCCTCATCAGCAGGCAGACTCCCAACCACTGCACCGCCAGGGAAGCCCTCAACTTCCTTTTGGTTGATGTTAGCATTGTATGTCTTTCTCCACCCCTTTACTTTTAATCTATCTGTGTTTTTATATTTAAAGTTGGATTCTTGTAGACAAGTTGGGTTGGGACTTTTTTTTTATCCACTCTGACAATTTCAGTGTTTTAATTAGTGTATTAAGCCTACTCACATTTGAAGTGATTACTTATATATTTGGATTAATATTTACCATGTTTATAACTGTTATCTATTCATTACAATTTTTCAGCAGTCTCCTCTTTTTCTGACTCCTCTGGTCTTAACTGAGCATTTATATGATTTCATTTTATCACCTCTCATAATATCAGTTATATAAATATATATGTTTTTAATTAGACATTGCTCTTAAATTTGAAATACACATTTACAATTCTACATTTTCAAATAACACCATACTGTTTCCCAGGTAGTGCAGATACCCTGTAACAGTGTTTCCAATTCTTTCCTCCTCTTCCTTATAATATCACCATCATCCAATTCATTTATCTATGAACTGTTATCACCCAATATATGGATTATTGCTATTATTACTTTGAACAAACAATTTTAGCAATGAAAAATAGGATATTTTGGGCTTCCCTGGTGGTGCAGTGGTTGAGAATCTGCCTGCTAATGCAGGAGACACAGGTTCAAGCGCTGGTCTGGGAAGATCCCACATGCCGTGGAGCAACTAGGCCGGTGAGCCACAACTACTGAGCCTGCACGTCTGGAGCCTGTGCTCTGCAACAAGAGATGCTGTGATAGTGAGAGGCCCATGCACCACGATGAAGAGTGGCCCCCGCTTGCCACAACTAGAGAAAGCCCTCTCACAGAAACTAAGACCCAACACAGCCAAAAGTAAAATAAAATAAATAAATAAATAAAAGAAATGCATTTCCATTAAAAAAAATAAGATATTTTATTTACCTCCATTTATTCCATCTTTGATGTTCTTCCTTTCTTCATGTAGATCTAAGTTTCTGACATATATAATTTCCTTTCTCTCTGAAGGACTTCTTTTAATATTTCTGGAAAGCTGGGTCTACTGACAGCAAATTCCCTCAGTTTTTCTTTGTCTGGGAAAGTCTTTATTTCTCCTTCACTTTTAAATGTTAATTTTGTTGAATATAGAATTCTAGGTTGGTGGGGTATTTCTTTCAACACTAAATATTTCACTCCACTTTTTACTCGCTTGCATACAATTTCTGATGAAAATTTTGATGTAATTCTTATCCTTGTTCACCTACTGTAAATGTCCTCCCTTCCTCTGTTTATGGCTTCTTTGTCTTAAGTTTTCTGCAGTTTGAATATTTTATACCTAGTTGTAGATTTTTTTTGATATTCATCTTTCTTGGTGTTCTCTGAACTTCCTGGATCTGTGGCTTGGTGTCTGTCATTAATTTTAGAAAATGCTTGGGCACTATTCCTTCATATATTTCTTCTGTTCCTTTCTCTCTTCCTTCTCTTTTATGTTACATCTTTCATAATTTTACCACAGTTCTTGAATTTTTCTTTTCTTTGTGTTTTGGTTTGTTTGTTTTTTGATCTTTTCATTTCATTTTGGGAAATTTCTATCAACATATCTTCAAGATGACTGATTTTTTTTCCTCAGCTGTGTGTCAGGTCTACTGATGATCACATCTAAGGCATTATTCATTTCTTTACAGTATTTTTTTATTTTAAATACTTTCTTTCAAATCTTTCCTAGAGTTTCCATCTCTCTGCTTACATTACCCATCTGTTCTTTTAAATTGGAGTATAATTGCTTTACAATGTTATGTCAGTTTCTGTTGTACAATGAAGTAAGTCAGCTATATGTATACCTATATCCACTCCCTCTTAGAGCTTCCTCCCACTCCACCATCCCATCCATCTAGGTCACCACAGAGCACTGAGCTGAGCGTCCTGTGCTTTATAGCATATTCCCACTAGCTATCTATTTTAAACATGGTAGTACATATATGTCAATCTTAATCTCCCAATTCGTCTCACCCTCCCCTTTCTCCCCTGTGTCCACATGTTCATTCTGTATGTCTGTGTCTCTATTCCTGCCCTGCAAACAGATTCATCTGTACCATTTTTCTAGATCCCACACATATGTGTTAATATATGCTATTTGTTTTTCTCTTTCTGGCTTACTTTACTCTGTATGACTGACTCTAGGTCCATCCACCTCACTACAAATAACTCAATTTCATTTCATTTTATGGCTGAGTAATATTCCATTGTATATATGTGTCACATCTTCTTTATCCATTCATCTGTGGATGGACATGTAGGTTGCTTCCATGTCCTGTCTATTGTAAATAGAGCTGCAATGAACATTGTGGTACATGACTCTTTTTGAATTATGGTTTTCTCTGGGTATATGCCCAGGAGTGGGATTGCTGGGTCATTCAGTAGTTCTATTTTTATTTTTTAAAGTGTAACCTCCATATGGTTCTCCACAGTGGCTGTACCAATTCACATTCCCACCAGCAGTACAAGAGTGTTCCCTTTTCTCCACACCATCTCCAGCATTTATTGATTCTGGATTTTTTTAATGATGGCCATTCTGACGGGTGTGAGATGATACCTCATTGTAGTTTTGATTTGCATTTCTCTAATGATTAATGATGTTGAGCATTCTTTCATGTGTTTGCTGGCAACCTGTATATCTTCTTTGGAGAAATGTCTATTTAGGTCGTCTGCCCATTTTTGGATTGGGTTGTTTGTTTTTTTGTTATTGAACTGCATGAGCTGCTTGTAAATTCTGGAGATTAATCCTTTGTCAGTTGCTTCATTTGCAAATATTTTCTCCCATTCTGAGGGTTGTCTTTTGGTCTTGTTTATGGTTTCCTTTGCTGTGCAAAAGCTTTTCAGTTTCATTAGGTCCCATTTGTTTATTTTTATTTCCATTTCTATAGGAGGTGGGTCAAGAAGGATCTTGCTGTGATTTATGTCATAGAGTGTTCTGCCTATGTTTTCCTCTAAGAGCTTGATAGTTTCTGGCCTTACATTTAGGTCTTTAATCCATTTTGAGCTTATTTTTGTGTATGGTGTTAGGGAGTGTTCTAATCTCATACTTTCACATGTACCTGTCCAGTTTTCCCAGCACCACTTATTGAAGAGGCTGTCCTTTCTCCACTGTATATTCCTGCCTCCTTTATCAAAGATAAGGTAACCATATGTGCGTGGGTTTATCTCTGGGCTTTCTATCCTGTTCCATTGATCTATCTTTCTGTTTTTGTGCCAGTACCATACTGTCTTGATTACTGTAGCTTTGTAGTATAGTCTGAAGTCAGGGAGCCTGATTCCTCCAGCTCTGTTTTTCGTTCTCAAGATTGCTTTGGCTATTCGGGGTCTTTTGTGTTTCCATACAAATTGTGAAATTTTTTGTTCTAGTTCTGTGAAAACTGTCAGTGGTAGTTTGATAGGGATTGCGTTGAATCTGTAGATTGCTTTAGGTAGTAGAGTCATTTTCACAATGTTGATTCTTCCAATCCAAGAACATGGTATATCTCTCCATCTGTTTGTATCATCTTTAATTTCTTTCATCAGTGTCTTATAATTTTCTGCATACAGGTCTTTTGTCTCCTTAGGTAGGTTTACTCCTAGATATTTTATTCTTTTTGTTGCAATGGTAATTGGGAATGTTTTCTTGATTTCACTTTCAGATTTTTCATCATTAGTGTATAGGAATGCCAGAGAGTTCTCTGCATTGATTTTGTATCCTGCTACTTTACCAAATTCATTGATTAGCTCTAGTAGTTTTCTGGTAGCATCTTTAGGATTCTCTGTGTATAATATCATGTCGTCTACAAAGAGTGACAGCTTTACTTCTCCTTTTCTGATTTGTATTCCTTTTATTTCCTTTTCTTCTCTGATTGCTGTGGCTAAAATTTCCAAAACTATGTTGAATAAGAGTGGTGAGAGTGGGCCACCTTGTCTTGTTCCTGATCTTAGTGGAAATGGTTTCAGTTTTTCACCACGGAGGATGATGTTGGCTGTGGGTTTGTCATATATGGTCTTTATTATGTTGAGGAAATTTCCCTCTATGCCTACTTTCTGCAGGGTTTTTATCATAAATCGGTGTTGAATTTTCTTGGAAGCTTTCTCTGCATCTATTGAGATGATCATATGGTTTTTCTCCTTCAATTTGTTAATATGGTGTATCACGTTGATTGATTTGCGTATATTGAAGAATCCTTGCATTCTTGGGATAAACCGCACTTGATCATGGTGTTTGATCTTTTTAATGTGCTGTTGGATTCTGTTTGCTAGTATTTTGTTGAGGATTTTTGCATCTTTTTTCATCAATGATATTGGCCTGAAGTTTTCTTTCTTTGTGACATCTTTGTCTGGTTTTGGTATCAGGCTGATGGTGGCCTCATAGAATGAGCTTAGGAGTGTTCCTCCCTCTGCTATATTTTGGAAGAGTTTGAGAAGGATAGGTGTTAGCTCTTCTCTAAATGTTTGATAGAATTCGCCTGTGTAGCCATCTGGTTCTGGGCTTTTGCTTGTTGGAAGATTTTTAATCACTGTTTCAATTTCAGTGCTTGTGATTGGTCTTTTCATATTTTCTATTTCTTCCTGATTCAGCCTTGGCAGGTTGTGCATTTCTAAGAATTTGTCCATTTCTTCCAGGTTGTCCATTTTATTGGCATAGAGTTGCTTGTAGTAATCTCTTATGATCTTTTGTGTTTCTGCAGTGTCAGTTGTTACTTCTTTTTCATTTCTAATTCTATTGAGTCTTCTCCCGTTTTTTCTTGATGAGTCTGGCTAATTTTTTATCAGTTTTGTTTATCTTCTCAAAGAACCAGCTGTTAGTTTTATTGATCTTTGCTATCGTTCTTTTGGGTTTTCTTTGATCTTCTCTCTTTCATTGCTTTAGGTGTAAGCTTACATTTTTTATTTGAGATTTTCCTTGTTTCTTGAGGTAAAATTGAATTGCTATAAACTTCCCTCTTAGAACTGCTTTGGCTGTGAACCACAGGTTTTGGGTCATCATGTTTTCATTTCCATTTGTTTCTATATTTTTTTTATTTCCTCTTTGATTCCTTCAGTTATGTCTTGGTTATTTAGTAGCACACTGTTTAGTCTCCATGTATTTGTGTTTTTTACAGTTTTTTTCCTCTAATTGATTTCTAATCTCATAGTGTCATGGTTGCAAAAGATGCTTGATATGATTTGAATTTTATTAAATTTTTCAAGGCTTCATTCGTGGCCCAAGATATGACCTATCCTAGAGAATGTTCTGTGTGCACTTACGAAGAAAGTGTATTCTGCCACTTTCAGGTGGAATGTCCTATAAATAACAATTAAGTCTATCTGTTCTATTGTGTCATTTAAAGTTTGTGTTTCATTGTTTATTTTCTGTTTGGATGATATGTCCATTGGTGTAAACAGGGTGTTAAAATCCCCTACTATTATTGTGTTACTGTTGATTTCCACTTTTATGGTTGTTAGCATTTGCCTTATGTATTGAGGTGCTCCTATGTTGGGTGCATAAATATTTATAATTTTTATATCTTCTCCTTGGATTGATCCCTTGATCATTATGTAGTGTCCTTCCTTATCTCTTGTCACAGTCTGTATTTTAGTCTATTTTATCTGAAACGAGTATTGCTATTCCAGCTTTCTTTTGATTTCCATTTGCATGGAACTCCTTTTTCCATTCCCTCACTTTCAGTATGTGTCCATAGGTCTGAAGTGGGTCTCTTGTAGACAGCACATATATGGGTCTTCTTTATGCATCCATTTAGCGAGTCTGTGTCTTTTGCTTGGAGCATTTAATCCATTTACATTTAAGCTAATTATTGATATGTATGTTTCTATTACCATTTTCTTAATTATTTTAGGTTTGTTTTTGTGGGTCTTTTTCTTCTTTTGTGTTTCCCACCTAGAGAAGTTCCTTTAACATTTGTTGTAAAGCTGGTTTCATGGTGCTGAATTCTCTTAGCTTCATTTGTCTGTTAATCTTTTTATTTCTCCATCAAATCTGAATGAGATGCTTGCTGGGTGGAGTAATCTCGCTTGTAAGTTTTTCTCTCTCATCACCTTAAGTATATCCTGCGCCTCCCTTCTGGCCTGCAGAGTTTCTGCTGAAAAATCAGTTGATAACCTTATGGGGATTCTCTTGTATGTTAGCTTTTGCTTTTCCCTTGCTTCTTTTAATATTTTTTCTTTGAATTTATTTTTTACTAGTTTGATTAGTATGTGTCTTTGTGTGTTTCTCCTAGGGTTTATCCTGTATAGGACTCTCTATGCTTCCTGGACTTGGATGGTTATTTCCTTTCCCATGTTAGGGAAGTTTTCAACTGTAATCTCTTTGAATACTTTCTCAGACACTTTCTCTTTCTCTTCTTCTTCTGGGACACCTATAAGTTGAATGTTGGTGTGTTTAGAGTTGTCCCAGAGGTCTTTGGGATTGTCTTCAATTATTTTCATTATTTTTTCTTTCTTCTGCTCCTCAGCAGTTATTTCCACCATTCTGTCTTCCAGCTCACTTATTCATTTTTCTGCCTCAATTATTCTGCTATTGATTCCTTCTAGTGTACTTTTCATTTCAATTATTGTGTTGTTCATCACTGTTTGTTTGTTCTTTAGTTCTTCTAGATTTTTGTTAAATATTTCTTGTATTTTCTCAATCCATGCCTCCATTCTATTTCTGAGATTCTAGATCATCTTTGCTATCATTACTCTGAATTCTTTTCCAGGTAGTTTGCCTATTTCCTCTTCATTTATTTGGTCTTGTAGGTTTTTTCCTTGCTCCTTTGTCTGTAACATTTTTTATTTATTTATTTATTTTTTGTGGTATGCAGGCCTCTCACTGTTGTGGCCTCTCCCATTGTGGAGCACAGGCTCCAGATGCACAGGATCAGTGGCCATGGCTCACGGGCCCAGCTGTTCCGCGGCATGTGGGATCCTCCTGGACCAGGGCATGAACCCGCATCCCCTGCATCGTCAGGCGGACTCTCAACCACTGCGCCATCAGGGAAGTCCCTGTAACATATTTTTTTGTTGTCACTTTTTTTTTTTTTTGAGAGGTGGGATTGTGTTCCTGTCTTACTGGTTGTTTGGCCTGAGGCTTCCAGCACTGGAGTTTTTAGGCTGTTGGGTAGACCTGGGTCTTGGTGCTGAGATGAGGATCTCTGGGAGACCTCACTCTGACAAATATTCCCTGGGATCTGAGGGTCTCTGTTAGTCCAGTTGTTTGGGTTGGAGCTCCCACCACAGGAGCTCAGGCCCGACCCTCAGCCCCTGAACCAAGATCCCGCAAGGTGCGCTGGGTGGCAAAAAAGAAAAAAGAAAAAGAAAAGAGGAGCAGAACAATAACAAAGAGTAAAAACTAAAATAAGACCAGAAAACTAACAAATATGTTAGAAAAAATAAAAATATTGATGAAACGACAACCAGAATGTAAAACAGAATCACAAATAGCAAAAAGAGGGGGAAAAAAATAAAAGCTGGAAAAGGTCTTGGCTGTGGGGTGCAGGGCTCAGGCAGGGGTGAGGTTTAGGCAGTGGGCAGGGTCAAGGCTTAGGACCCAGGCAGCTGGAAAATGCCCCTGCAGGGCAGGGATTAGGCTCAGCAGGATGGAGGGACCCTGGAGTGCCGATGATCAGGCTCAGGACCCCAGCTGGCTCCCTGGGCCCGAGTGGGTGGGGGAAACTCTAGGTGTATTCACCTCAATCCTCTGATTCCAGAGAGTCTCTCCCTGTTTGCCTCTCCTCTTCCCCTGCCCCACCATGCCCCTAGGCTCAGCAGGCTAGAGGGGGCCCCAGAAGCTAGAGGACCCAGCCCAGGAACCCAATAGGCTTCCTGGGGCCTGATTGGGCAGGGGAAATGCTAGCCATGCTCCCCCCGATCCTCTGAACCCCCAAGGGTCCCACCAGGTGTGGGAACCTCTCCCCTCCCCCAACCACCCCTCAGGGATACCGGTCCCGTCTAGCCTCCACTTCTCCTCCTTCTTCACTTCCCCCCAGGACCTGCCCAGTCGCTCAGGGTTTCCTCCCATCCCTTGGGTGTCGAGTTACTGCCCCCCAGTATCTGGTAAGTGTCCTAGCTGCGGGGAGACGCAAACTCCGCGTCCTCCCACTCTACCATCCTGACTCCGCCCCCCTACCCATCTGTTCTTACATGTTGTATACTTTTTCCAATAAGCCCTTAACATATTTAGCATATTCATTTTAAATTCCCTGTTTGATAATCCCCAAATTTGTGTCATACGTGAACTGGTTCTAGAGCATGCTTTGTGTCTTCAGATTGTACTTGCTCTTGTCTCCTAGCATACTTTATAATTTCTTGTTGAGCTGGACATGATGTATCTGGTAATAGGAACTGAGGTAATCAGGCTTTCATTATGAAGTTTTATGTTAATCTGACTAGAAAGCTAGATATTTAATGTTTTCTGTAGCTGTGGGTGCCAAAGGCTTTAATTTTCTCTAGTTTCTTTGGATTGTTTTTTTTCCTCCACTCTTATATTTGGTTTTCCTGAGAGCTCTCTCTTAAATAATTTTATCTTGCAACTCTTTTAGTTGTAATCCACTGTTATTATCCTGAAGCCCTGCTGATGTGATGGTAAGTTGTTGGTGAGGGGAAGCATTCTACAATCTTATAAATAAATTTTGTTTTTAGTGGTTTTGAGTCCCTGGGCTCTGACCTTCAGAAACATTTCTTAGCCTTTTTTTTTCTTCCCTTAAGTGAGACGGGAAGGCTGTAAGGGTCTGAATTATCTAATTCCCTTCCTCCCAGGTCAGATTATATTAAATATACACATTACATTACATTAAATAACTACTTTGGTAAAGAAGTTACCCTTGAGAGTAGTCTTTTGCTATGGAGAATGCCCTGGGCTTATTTCAAATGGCTACTTTTCCCCTCCCCCTGCCTGAAGCATGAGATTTTCTTTGATTTTCACTGCAAGAATCTTGTGGGCCTCCTATAGGTAAAACTGATGAAACTGTGGGGGTCCCCAAAGATGACTCCCTCCCGGAGTTTGTTTGCTTTTTTAATTTATTTATTTGTTTATTTATGTATTTTTTGGATGCATTGGGTCTTCCTTGCTATGCGTGGGCTTTCTCTAGTTGCGGCGAGCAGGGGCTACTCTTCGTTGTGGTGCACAGGCTTCTCATTGCAGTGGCTTCTCTTCCTGCAGAGCATGGGCTCTAGGCACGTGGGCTTCAGTAGTTGTGGCACATGGGCTCAGTTGCTCCGCAGCATGTGGGATCTTCCCGGACCAGGGTTCAAACCCGTGTCCCCTGCAATGGCAGGCAGATTCTTAACTACTGCTCCACCAGGGAAGTTCCCCCCCCCCCACCTGCTCCAGATTTTTTAACTCTCCTGCTGATCTACACTCATCCTCCAGCAATTTCCCAGCTCCTACTAGTTATTGGCTTCCCTGGCTGCTCCAGGTTGGCTGCTTACAGCTGCGATTTTCTGAATCAACTTGTCTTTCCAGTTTTGGGGTGGCAGCTTGCCTTTGTGACCTCAACTCTCTGATGGGTCTAAAAAAAATCATTGATTTCAGTTTGTTCAGCTTTTTTCCTTTTTGTGAGGATAGGAGTTATGACCTTCAGTCTCTTTACATGTTAGAGCTGAAACCAGACGTCCATAAATAATTTTAAACATAAGCAATAAACCTGGATGACAGGAAAACACATTACCAGACAAAAGTCTTGGTAGATATGGAGTCTTAGGCCCCTGCCACCACCTTGCCAGGGCACATGGAAATTTTGCCACTTGCTCTGTTCTCTGATGTCTCAGGACACTTTCTAGAATTTACAATGGCCTTGTGGATAATCCATGCACTATGTCACCCTTGCCAGCCCATTCTCCCTGGACACCCAGCAGACACCCTCATGAGCAGAATCTGCTGGCTCAGCTCTTTTCTGGCTTTAATTGAGTTTTCATATTTTTTAGGCAGTAAGTCCAACAGATCAGGAGACAACTGCCATTGAAAAGACAGTCACTATACTCAGAGATCCCAAGAGATACACCATGCCAGGGTGGGAGGGGCTACACAGAGAAGCGCCAGTGTCGGTCATGAGGCAGAGGGAGCAGGAGAAAAAGCATAGGCAAGAACCTTCATTGTGATTTCCACAGGAAGACATGGGTGAGGCAGGGTAAACAGGCTTCCAGTTGGCTGGTTTGGGTTTGGATAATTTCAATGGGGTCTGGGGCATAGGGATGGTCCCTACTTGTCTGATACCTGACCCTGGGGTGATTAAGGTGGGGAGATCGTGACCTGGAGGGTGAGTTCCATAAAGGAGGTATTTGAGGTGTAGACTCTGGACTGGTTAGTTTACATTTGAAAATTGAACCTTAGGAGAAAAGCTCCCTAAGGAGGGGGTGAGGGGTGATGCGGGTGGCAGGAGGCAAGGCAAGGGGACTCAGTCATGGCATGGGGTTATCCAGAGCAAGCAGTGTCCAGCATATACATGCAGGGCAGATGTTAAAGCATCAAGTTAACAGAAGCTGGAAACACAGTTAATACAGTTAATATATTTCTCCATACACCCAAATGTGCCTGATGGTGGCAAAAGAGACAAGGAATCATTTCCTATTTGCCTTACCTAGAAACACCAAATTTAAAAATAAAAAATCTATCCCATGTTGCTTAGTCTTTGAACTCTTATCTAAAAATTATGGACTTATCTAAAAATTCTTTGGCTCTCTCACAGTTCGTCTCTTCTGTTGCCCTTGGGACAAATTTGTTATAGAACTTAATGGAAAATGCTTCTCTCTAACTGACTTGTACATGGGGGAGATGACTATCATGCACATTTATAATTTGAGAGCAATCAGTTTACTCATAAGGGAGAGAATCTAAGTACTTAAAAAATATGATTATTAATGTAAAAATAATGGAACGGTGATCCTGATATTTTCTAATAGCATTTAAATGTCTTCAACCACAAAAGATTTATAGGAAGGAAAGCTAATTGACAACCTAAGATAGAAACTAATTTGGATACAATTAATTTTGGTTCTCTAGACAAGCAATGTATTTTACTTTATGGCAAATGGTTGCAACTAATTGCTATCTGAGGAATACTTGTAAATTGGTTATTTGTTCTTTATTTAATATAGTTTCTGTGATAGTTTGGACTCTTACTTATGGGAAGGTCTAGTTTTCAATTTAAGTTAATTATACAGAAAAAAGAGAAGGACACAATTTTGCCATGAAGCAGTGGGCATATACAAATAGGGACAACCCTGGGCAGCAGTGATGATCAGGCAGAGTTATCTTTGCTATCTTCCACCTCCCCTCCCCCTCTATGAGAACTTGCTTTCCACCTATCCTCACTTTGTGCAGTGCTTCTGTCACTTACACTCACAGCTCAGAGAGCGCTCTTTCCCTCCTCCAGCCCCAACCAACCAAAGAACAACAGCAGACAACTACATAATGGAAGTCTTGCTTATTATGCACCCAGCCTCTGTTAAATACTTTACTTTTATTATTGCACTTACTTCCAACCAATCTCATAAAGTAGAATTAGTTTTATTTGAAAGATGGGGAAACTGAGGTACCAAGATATTAGGGAACTTGGCTAAGGTCACTCCAGCTAGTAGGTTTTAGAGCCAGAATTCAAAGAGGGTGTTCTGACTCCAGAAGAGACTTAAAAGCCACATTATCCTGGCTCCCAATGTGCCTGTCTTCTGTTCCATTCTGGTCCAGACAAGCCAGTGCAGCCATCTGTGCCAAGCAATGGCCGTGCTTCTCAGCGTGGACACTGCTCCTCTAATGGTGGAATCTGCTGGTTCTCTACAAGTCTGCCTTAATCAAGCCTAGTCTCATCCAGGCCACTTTCAGGTAATAAGTCCAGTAAGCATGATACAAAAATAAAAATAGGTGAGAAAAAAAAAGCAGCCTGCCACTGTGAACTTTTTTTCTCTAAAAATGTAAAAATTATTGAGGAAAAGCGTATTCTTGAATAGTACATACTTTATGCAATATCAAAATTGATAAGAATCGATGAGGAGAACATCCTAATGGTTCTAGGTTCTTTCCCTGTAATCATCTTTGCCACAAGCATTTTCTCTGCAAACATTTTCATCTCATAACTAATTGGTCATAAGACAATTTTTCCATAAAAGATAAAATAACAAAAATTAAAAGAGGAGCTATAAAAGGACATAATGAAATGAGAAATAAATAGTGAATTTTAAAAGACATTATGGCAAAATACAAAATATTTGAATACATTTAAAATGTGTGTAGATTCATGGCAATACTGTGCAAATAATTAATTTTATTTTGTGGGTTTACCTGAGCACTTGTCTTCCAAGTCTTTCATTCATAGTATTTTATAATTTTTTTTGCCTGTTGATTTATCATCTCATTTGGCATTGCATGTTTTCTTTTTTGCTAAAATTTCTCCCTTTATTAAGAGAGGTATCAATTTCCAATACTATGTGCATATTTGTAAACTGAGCTTTGCATTGCCTTGCAAACCTTCTGTACTATTGTTTATACTTGGCACATTGTCAAGTTGATAGATTTTCCAAAGTTCTATGGGAAATGTGAGTTCAACGTTGCACCTTCAAGTCACCAAAGGATTTGTAAACTGATGTGTTATCATTTTCTAGTATAGTATGCAATCTGGTTTACACCTTCTTGTTTCACACTTCCAGTAAGTTCTATTTCTGTATTTTCTATCAAGTTGATATATATAGTTGTCATCCACTATTTTAAGACTGCCATATCTACTTGTCACTGTATAGACCAGTATGAAGGCTAAGATTTATGGAATATAAAGATGAGAGTACTGTATTGCACCAATGGAAAAATGAGACCAAATTGTCAACCAGTTATTTTATCTTTCACAGCAAAATTGCCTTGAAATTTTGTTACTACTTAGTTATGTGGCAAAAAATATTTGTGGCGAAAATGCTTGTGGCAAAGATGTCTACAGCAAAATCACTTACCGTGAAAATACCAGACACTCATTCTAATAACAAAGAATTAACATGGGTCATTTTTGAAGCCCACTTAGAGTTTGAGGCCCTGGCAAATGGCCTTCCTTCCCTCTATCTCATCCCTTCTAGTGCCTCACACTGGCCCACCTTCAGATCATAACCCTGACCCCAACTCTTTAATAACAGGCTGTGTAAATTCATTGCATTAATGAGTCAATTCTTCACTCCCTTTTTTATTCACACTCTGTCATGTGACTTTGAAGCTCCTCTCACTAAAAGAGCAAAGTCTATTCCCCAACCCTTGAATCTGCACCAGCCTTGAGAAGCAGTTAGTCTATAAAGTGGAAGTGTGATATGTCAATTCTGATTCTAGGCCTGAAGAATCTTTGCATGTTTCCACTTAATCGCTCTTGCTAATAGCATTACCATGAAAAACTGCCCAGCCTAGCCTGATGGAGGATGAGGGTCATGTGGCACAAGCCCAGTCACCTCAGTCAACCAGCCAAGGCCAGACTCCATCTCTCAATCCCCACCTGACTCTGGGATTTTTAGCAAGCTCAGTCAAGACAGCAAAGCCCCCTAGCAACGTGCAAAACTAATCCCAGACATAGGAGGTACAAACACGTATTGCATACTACTGAGATTTTTGTTACTTCTTACATGACGTTATTGTGGCAATATGTTTTGATACAGAGTCCCTGGTTTTGGTACAAGGAAACAAAATCTTGAATATCATATGCCTTTCATAAAATATATAAGCCATTTTAAACGAAATGTATTTCAAATTGTTCAAATCATAGTCTTCCTTTTACCCCCATCCTTACCTTTGCATCTTATTTTAATTTTGAGTTAAAAAAAAAACAACTCTTGAATCTATACATAGACGAAATCATAGACAAGCCTAACTTTGTATCAAAGATCTAAAAGTAACTCCCTAAAATAAACAAATTAAGTTTAGAAACTTAAATAAATTATGTGTCAGAACAGGCATCCAATATTCCCAAAAGATTCTTAAATCTTGATAAAGCTAATTTATCTTAATTGGAAAAAGAAAAAAAAACCCTGAAACTAAATAATTTCTTTTTGCCTCAGAATAGTTGTCTTTTCTTTTCCTTCTTTTGGGTTTGAATAAAATGGTCCATCAGTTACTGCTTTAGAAATCAAGAAATAACTGAACCATTTCCTTGGTGTACTTAGCAAGTACTTCCTTGTTTCTCTATTTGAAATAAGGATTCATATTTTTGCATGTCATGAACCAAAACTTTCAGTGATAAGTATAAGTACTTTGGATCTTTCTACTGGAGCCATTTAAAACACAAAAATAGGATTGTGTAGGATAACTTTGCATAGGGAAAGTAGTCAAACTGACTTATTTTGTGCACTGAAAGCAGGAAAATGTAAGTAAATGCTACCAAATGTTCAGTCGTAAACTGGGAAAAACGTATCTGGTCTTTACCTCCAAGACTGCCCTGCCAGGACACTTTCCCAAGTAGATTAAGTCTGCTGAGTGCAAATTACCACCACCATGCTGAATGCTGGGGCTGTCCTTTGTGCTGGTATCAGTCATCTGAAGAAGGTTGTTCTAGCAAATATGACTTTCAACTCTTCATCTCACTCATGAAAAGAAATCCAGCTAGACATGTGATAATAAAACTTTTTAATGTGGTTTCAAATAGGTTGTTTAAGGGAAGGTCTTGTTGTATTTCAGTGCTTCTCTTTTTAGGGTCCAACAGGAATTCAAGGATTCAGTAAAAAGCAATTAAAATTAAATATGTTGCTCAGGGTATTTGCAAAACTCTGGCAAAAGATGTGCTTTGATAAACTGAACCCTTATTTTACTTTCCCTAGGAATTTTCTCAAGAGATCACCCTACCCAGCACTGCCTCCTGTCTTAGCCGTTGCCACAACATCTTTCCCCAGAGCTAAGCCTGGATGTGAGAGCTTGTTGCTGCTGTAGGGATCTTCATCGTCCTTGAGCATAGCACGGTGGCTGGCACATTAATCAGGGGCAAAAGAAAAACACAATAAAATAATAATACAACAGAGGTGTGGAAGGTAGTCAGGCAGGAAGTTCTCTCTCCAAACCAAAGGTTCTTTCAGGATAAGGTCTATTGTAAGAAATTAACAGAAACCTCAATTAAATAGAGTTGGGAGACCAGCAGTGGGTGCTCACATACCCTGCAACAATAGCAGAGCCCAAAATGAGGAAGACTCTTCTTCCTTCCCCATGAGGACTCAGCCAATGAGAAGGCATGGCCTCTTTGTTCAGGGATGCCCCCCCCATATTCCTTTTCCCCTCTATAAAAGAGTTCTCCTTCCCTTGCAAGAGGGCTTGAACATGGCTCTCCATGGGTGCAGACTTCGAATTGCAGTTCTCTGCTGATCCTGAATAATTCTATCTTTGCTGGAGAAATATCTGCAGTCTACTTATTTCAGGTCAAAACGTGTTTTCCTTTTTCTTTCTTTCTTTCTTTTTTTTTAACCTCCGCAGTAGAACGTTGGCATTATACACACTCAGGAAATACCGACCAGATGAACTCATGGATTCTCTAGGTTCTGCTGTGGCCAAATGATGTTTGTAAGCCCTTTCACATATGCAGGCAAAACGTGTTTACCTACAGCAGATAACATGCTCAGGAAGTGATCATTAGATAAGATCACTTGGAAGTGAGGGAATGAGGAGGAGAAGACTCTTCACCGTCAAGCTCAGCACTCCTCCAGGCAGATGGCATCTCAGGTCAACATCAGGCCATTTCCATCCTGCAGTCCTGCACTTGACATCCTTGTGCTCAGCTTCTCTCCCAAATGTTTCCTAATCACCCATCTGTGACTCTCATCTCACGGAGATGGGGGAAGGAGGAGGAGGAGAAGAGGGAGGGAGAAGAGGAGGGATGAAGGTGGGGAGGGGGAGAGGCAGAGAAGAAGGAGGAGGGGGGAGGAGGAAGAGGGATGGGGGAATGGGGAGGGAGAGGAGGAAGTGGGGGAGGACGGGGAGAAGATGAGGGATGAAGGGGAGGAGGGGGAGAGGAGGTCAAGGAGGAGGAGGGAGAGCGGGGTGGGGAGGGAGAGGAGGAGAGGGAGGAGGAGGGGAGAGGAGGAGGGATGAGGGGGATGAGGGGGAGGAGGGGAGAGAAGGGAGAGGGAGAGGGGAATGGGGAGGGAGAGGAGGAAGTGGGAAAGGAGAAGGGGAGAGAGAAGAGAATAAGAAAAAAAATATTTTTCTTATTCTCTCCTCTTCCTCCTCCTTCCCCTCTTCTCCACTCCCAAAAAATAGCCTCTGTTCATTCCTGGTTCTTGCCAGGTTCTCTGTTTTTTCACTTTTTTCACGCGTATTCTAACCCATTTATTCTTCAGATGTTTTGTGCCTCTGTCTACACTGCTCTGATCACTGCGGGAAGGGCCCGGGCCCCCAGTCCTGGGCCTGGAAGACTTGAAGCCCACCAAGGGCACCTCCTGGCACAACCCTGAGTGGGGGGAGGGGGCTACTGCGGGAAGACCAAGGATCCCCTCCTCCACACAAGCACAGTGAATTTTGACAACTTTGGTATTTTGCAGTGACCTTTTTGACCTCCAAGGACTCTTCCCACACCCATGTACTGGCTGCGGTCCCACTGTTTGAATGGGTCCCTCACATGTGAGTGAAATGCCTTCTCTCCAAAAGGGTCAGACCTCCCCCCATCATGGAGAGGAGGAAAAATTAGGGGAGCAGGCAGGGAGCCTATTTCCTAAGCACCTCAGCTTTTATGCATGGAGGAACCTGATGGGCTTCAAAGCCTAACAACCTCTCAGAGTCTGAAAGACCCTCTGGAAGCAAGGAGGGGCTCCTCCAGCCCAGAGGCTCAGGTCCCGAGCCCGTGCCCAGCTCCCCACCAGCTCAGAGCCACTTAACAGGCTGCTCTTGAACCCACCAGCTTTCAGGGATTATAAACCTGCAGCAAATGGAGCTCTTCAAAGCTTGACTCCTGGTCCAAGACCAAGGAAGGCTCTTCTCTCCATGTCTTGTGTGTCTCCCATTCTGCTGCTGTCAAGAGTTCATGTTCACGGCCCATCCTCCTTGGTGTTTCTAGTCATTGAGCCTGTAATGTTCTACTCTTGGAATATTACATTTGGCAGGAGGTATAAACAAAATTCCAAAGCAGAAGCCACAAAAGAAAAATAAAAAATACAGTTTGAGCAATATCAGTTGCTGAATGCAGTCTGTACATTTAGAAATCCATGAATTTCAAATGCTGCCCTCTGAATCCTCACCATCAATTTGACTCCTGCTTGGGGAATCTGCTGTAATTCACTTCCTGTAATTACCCAGCCCCAGAAAAAAGAGAACAGTGCCTTTGTTACAAACTCTTGGCATTAACAAAAAGCTTCCTGCAAAGGCCAAGCTCCCATTTTTCTTTCAGATTTACATCAACAGTTGCATCCTAATATTAAGTGGCCTATTTCCACCTTCAATAAATAGTTGGGTCGGCCAAATTCACACATCCTTTCCATTTTAGCTGTTAGCCTTTACAAATAAGTGGTATTCACTCAAAAGTATATATCTCTGTAGAAAAAAAAACTTGGGATACAAACCTCTCCAGTTTATGTCTTAGAAAGGAACTCTACCTTTGAAATCAACTACAACCATCAGGAGAATGTCCTGTCTGGGTCTGTTTCTCCTGTGCTCCCACTGGAGCTCTAGCTGAAGGAAGAGGACTGAAATGTCCTAAAAAACATGGCACCATGTCTTCTACAAATATCTATTATTCTAAAAGCAGATATCCCCAAGGAGATTACAAGTTAGCTGATACTAAAACATTCATAATTAAGCTTTTGTCAAACAGATAAAAACGTAGGGGAAAACAGTGTCACAGGATGCCTGAAGGTCAGGAGGGGAAGTGAGGGGTGAGTACTGGGAGGTGCCTGGGACATGGGGACAGTTCTCACATACCTGCCTCTACTGGGGCTCCTCTGAGGCACCTGGCTGGAAGGACACATTCTGGATGGAGCTTGCCAAAGGCTGCTGCAGAGTTGGTCTTATGTGTCCATGGGCCAGTCTGTCTGAACTTCGTTAGCAAAATTTCTCTGTAAAATCTACATAAAATAATCAGTCTACCTTAGTGTATAATGCATATGTATATATGCATTATGCATGGATATATATTTTAATAGCTATAATGCACATGTATTTTACACACACACACGCATATATAAAGTATGGTTTCTAAGACACTTTCATGGACATTATGTAATTTTCTCATCAGGATTTGTAGAAACACCTATTAGTTCAAATAGTCTAAAGATCCCGTTTGTTTATTTCAAAGCAAGATGTTCCTCTTACGGCCATTTTACACCATGCCCTACACCCTGCTCATTCTCGAGATAACCAGGTCCTAAGCTGTTTCCTGAGCCAAAGAGGAGGAAAGAGGAAGGGGATGAGAAAAATGCCTGTGAGGCTGTGTGCCCTGCGAAAATTCCAAGGATAGATGAATGGCCATCGTGTTATGAATAGCTGCACATAAATTCAACACCTTCTTGTCTGCTGTCTGCCCTGTATGACAGAGCTGAGTGAAAACTTCATGGTACCATGGAGAGCTCTGGGCACATTCTATAATTAGCAGGAAATGGTTTCCCCAGAAAATCCCGTTACTGAGCTTCAGCCGTAAAAATGCATCCTGGGTTTCATTTTCTTTTTTTTCTCTAACACTGCAATTAAAGGGGAGCAAAAAACAACTTCATCTCCTCCTGGCCAGCCAGACTTCATGGTCCCCACATCAAAGGAAAGCCATCATTTTATTGAATAGCCATCAGCTCAATGATCTCGTCAACTTGGATATTTTGAGATTAAAATATTGGCTCCTTAAATAGCCGTGTATCTAATGGGTTGTTTGGAGCATCTATTACTACTGACCAAATGATTTGTTGCTTTTAATTAAATCCAGTAACAGTTATTGCCACTTTTGCACTAATCTTGAATACTGCAGTAGTTTTTGGAGATGATGAATCTAGCTTCAATAAAGCAATGTGCAAATTTCCTTTTTTATTAAAGTTAAATTTGTTGGAGAGTTTAAATAAATCATCACTAAAAAGTAGGGTGAGCAAATATCAGCTCAATAAATCTATCCCTGTGCATTGAAGAAGACAAGCTTAATATGGGAATCACAGAGTTGTATCTACTGGAAGTACTTGGGGAAATAACTTATAAGTGAAACACCAAGATACAAAGGAACATTTCTTTTATATTTTATCTTCAAGTTTTCTATTCTAGTTGCACTGCTTCTGCTTCTTGCCCTGACCTCACTTATAGCACTTCTAACCTCACCAATATTATCAATATGATATACTATTTATGTGCAAGGTAACCTAGCACAAAGCAAAGAAAAAAAAAGAAGAAAAGAAAAGAAAAAAAAAATGCCTAAAAGGGTTTTAAGTGTATTTTTAAACATGACATGCCACTACACAGGTCATTTCCATAAGAACTTAAAGTGCTTAAAAATGTGTTCCTTTCCTGAAAACAGAAAGGAAAAATACAGAAAGCCGTAGTTTTAATAAGCAGACACTTTAGTAAATTGTGTAGGTTTCAAATGGGAAAATATCACAGCCTCTCTTGGTCTTGATGATTTACTGTTCTAATAGTTTCATTAAACATTACATGTTGTCAGCTTTCTTACACACATCCCAAATTACCCTTAAAAATTCCATAATGCTGCTTACACTCCCTCCTTATTCTCCCCAAAACACGCACACACTCACACACACACACCCCAGGAAGAAACAATTCTCCCATAATCATAGATTTACTTATTCAGTCACAGGGATAAAACACAACACTGATTCCCTTCCACTTTTATTATCTTCTTCAAAGAGGTAAACATGTGCCATGCTCCAATATTCTATTGGGTGTTAGAACTGGTAGGAACATTAGAAATGATATAACCCAATTCCTTATTTTAGGTGTGAGGAAACTGAAATCCAGAGTGATAAACCAATCAGTTATCCGATCATGGAATCATCGCACTAAGAGTGGAATCCATATCGCCCATCTTCCAAGCCAAAGTGCTTCCCATTATAGCAAAAGATCTCTTTGTTACAGAAATTTTATTGAACCAACCATAAAAGGAACAGAGAGGAGACCCCCAAGCTCTTCCCTTTTCATATCCAGAGTTTGTGGGTAGCGTGAGGAAGAGCTTCAGAGGTCCAAGGTGTGAGCCTGGTAAACTGAGCAGAGGAAAGATAAGAAACCTGACTTCAACATCCAGCTCTGAGATTTACCCTACGTGTGACTCTGTGAAGCCATCTGCCCTCATTGGATCTCAGTTTCTTCATTTAGAAAAGTAGTTTGGATTATCAAATGATCTGTTTTCTATAGTGATAAGCATTTGATAAATAATTGAATAGAACTCAATTCCATGGCATACAGATGACAATTATTTTATAATACAGTGCCACGAATTAATTCCAGCTCCTGAGAGTCAAATGAACTCTAAAATAAAGAGGTTTAAATGTCAGACTTGTTCATTGAAAGTACTTCAAAGGTATGAAATATTGGATTTTTTTCAGTTATGTGCTGTTTTTGTTTTGTCTGGCTGGCATCTTTTTCTCTTCATGCATAATAGTAACTGTGTCCATTTAAATAATTAATCATCAATTGAAAAATATGGTATTAGAGTGAAGAGACAGCCAAGTAACTTCCTAAGATAGAGTCATGATTGTCAGACTTACCTCCCACTGTAATGACTTATAAAAATGGACAAAATATATGAAGCTGTTGTTTCTGCTGAAAAGCAGACCACACAGGGCTCTGATACTTAAGAGAAGAGAAATCCAAGTGTTGAGCTTTACATGCATTTAAGCTTTCTGCCTGGGGCATTTTTCAAACTTCAGGGAGAAAGATAAAGCCCAAAGAGAAAGATGAGTTCTAAGCTGCTAAAGAGAATAAAATCTGCGGAGCAAGACACAGGGGGAAGGGGAGCTTCACAGAGAGAAAGATCTATATGTCTGCCTGAGGGTCCCCTTGAATTTTTGGCCACATATTAAGCTGCTCTTCCATAGAATGAGACCCCATGAGGCCTCTCAGAGAACAACTGCTGGGGTTTGTGAGCTGAATGGAGACTAAAGTTCCAACATCCAGAGCAGTGAGGTCGGCTATACATCCCAAACATTCCACTGAGACCCCAAAAAGGTTTACTAAAGTGGCATAGCTAAGGTGGTGTAGTGTTATCTAGCCTAGCAGTTCTCAACAGGAGGCAATTATATCTCCCGGAGGACACTGAGCAATATTTAGAGCTATTTTTGGTTGTCACAACTGTGAGGATGCTACTTGTATCTAGTGAGTAGAGGTTAGTGATGCCAGGACAAGCCCCCCTCAATAAAGAGAATTCAATCATGCCACTGTTGGGAAACCCTGCTCTAGCTCTGCTTCTCCAGACCTGCTAAGTGATACCCTTGGCCTAACTTCATAAAGCTCAAAACCAAACCCCAATGGATAATGTTTAGCTGCTACTAAATTGACTGCTTGTCAGTACAAAACTCAACACTCTTTAGAGGAAATCAGCATAATTCAGACTCACAACAGAATATACACAATATCCAACATACAATAAAAAATTACTAAATATACAAAGGAGCAGGAAAATATAATCCAAAACCGGGTGGTGGGGGGGGGGGGTCAAAATAAATAGACCCAGAGATGATAGATATTGAACTTAACAAATAAAGAGTTTCAGAATTCTACTAAAAACATGATAATTCCAGGAGAGAGCGGACACTGGGCCAGAGTCAGTGCAGCAGGAATGAGGAATTGCCTTTGCAGAAATTCAAAGCAGAAACATCACCTATGAATTAGAATAAAGGTCCTCGCTTATTTTAAATCCAACTTAACCAAGAGATGGGGAGAAAAGGAGATCCTGAGGGCATACATCCCTCCTAGTGCGCTGGAAGATATAGAAACAGCTGGAGCGTCAATGGCAACCAGCCAATGATTTATACAACTCTTTTCTATTCTTTGCAGAAAACAATTTACATGGATAAAAACTTGAAGAAGGTAATAATGAAAATGTTCTTTCCATTCAGCTGCATCAATGTCTTAATCTTGGACCTAAACCAAGGGAAAGAAAATATTAACAGAACACCCTGCTCTTCTCGAGAGCAAGTTACGTAATTTATATAGATGTCTGCCATGAAATTGGATAAGGCCACCAAGTGCCTTTTTCTTCTCTGAAGGTCAAAATATACATTTCTTTCTCCATATATAGGAATAAACTTCTATTAAATTTGGTAGTAGCCACACTTCAACATGCAAAAAAATTTCCTCATAAACAGACTCCTGGCAAGAGTTGTTCATGAGTGCTTCCTTCATTTCTCTTTTTAGGATGTTTATACACCTCGAAAAAAGGGAATTTATAGTGACTGACATTTCAGTTTAGTAAATTATATATTAAGATGCAAGAAACACAATACCCGTGTCTTTAAAAGTATCATTCGGCATGTTTTTGTCATCCTACCTTTCATTTTCTGAAGAAATCTAGCTTGAGAGTTTGGAATAAATACGTCTTTGTTAAGCTCATCTTCTATTCTCTGAGACTGTTACAAAACATCCCATTCTGCCAGGCCCTGTGACTCACCAGTGATTCCAATGCTCACAAATGGCACAAGACAAGACAAGGCTGATACAGGGCCTAATCCAGGTCTGCAAGCTTCTTTGTTCTGCAAAGGGACGGAACTCAGATGCTCTTTCTTTCTACCAGCCACGTGGACACGCACACAAACACACACACACACACACACATAAACATGCACACAGGTGTATGTACAGACTTGTACACATGCATTTATAGGCATGCACACCCACATGTGCACATGCACACACATGTTCACACACACACAAGGATTAATAATATCACAAGATAATTAGAGGGAATGGAGGTATGTTTTTACTGATCTGTTTTAATGACATTGCTAACTTCAATGTAAGAACAGAAAGGATGGAGGTTTCTAAAATGTTTTGAGCATCTATTATGTGCCAGATATTGTGCGAGGCACTTTGTATACATTAATTCATTTTAAGATTCACAGCAAACCAAGGAAGTGGATGTTAATATTCCCATTTTACAGAGGAATAAACTGAGATGCAAAGTTTTTAAAAATAATAATAACATCACAAGAGTAGACTTAAGATAGAAGTTAGAATTTCCTTGAAGTAAAAGAGTTTGTTAAGAGGGGTAGGATCTAATCCTACTTAGGTCTGTTCAGATATATTTTGACTAAAGTAATGCGGTCAGTAAATAAGCACTAAAGGTCCCATTTAACTCTATGATTCTATGCTATCTCTGATATAGAAATATCAGCCAGTTAGGGTTGCCAGATAAAATACAGGACACCCAGTTAAATTCGAAATATTTTGGACATACTAAAACATTATTTGTCATTTATCTGAAATTCAAATATAATGGGGTGTCCCATATTTTTGTTGCTAACTCCGGCAGGCAGCCCTATATTCAATGTACCGAACAGCAAGAAAGTACTTAACGTGATCCCAGATTCATCCACACTGGCCTTGATCCTCATCATCCCAAAGAATGGTCTGAATTGGCTGTAGTGGGTTCAGCCACAACTTTCTCCAAGACAGACTGTGGGGAGAGTCCCAGGACCGTGAACAAGGACCACAGGGCTCAGAGACCACATGGCAATAGTGGCTGTGGCTTTCATGGCAACTGAGGGCTCAGCTCCTGTCACTGGGCAACCTGGGAGACACAGCAGACATGACCCCATCCCCTGGAGATGTGTTATCTATCAGAAGAGCAGAACATTCGTGTATGATATGCATTCATAGGGACACACATGACAGACCAAATGCAATTGAATAATGCAGTTTGACCTATGACACTTTTTGACAAACAGAAATTGCCATGCCCTCCTTTGATTTATCTGGGACATCTTAATGAACAGCATGACTGAAAACGAATGAAAGCAATGGTAGTTGAAATTCGATTTTTCAAACATACTTTCTCTCCATATTTCCCTTCTGCTCTGTTGAAAATCACAGAGAATAACACATTCCCTCTTTTGCAACATGTATACACAACCACAAAGTTGGCATTTGCCCTGGTGAATACTGTCTTTAAGGAATATGTAACAGCAGTGATCCTAAAATTGTCATTCTTGCTTTTGTTTCTCCATATGTTTCTCCATTTCAAATCTTGAAATTTGTGGGTATTATTGGATATATAGCATGGACTTGAAATCTGACAGCCCTGACTTAGATGCCCCCTTCTTCACTTTGCAGGGCTGTGAATTTGATGGGAAGGATGATCTAGGTCAGGGCCAGGGTGGGTGGGAAATCCAGTCAACTGAAATAAAAAACACACAACATGCGATCTGTGAGTTTCAGTTTTATTCGGGGACCTTACTGAGGACTGTAGCCCAGAAGACAGCCACTCAGCAGGTCTGAAGAACTGCTCTGAAGAGACAGAGGAGGAGCCAATGTATATGTACATTATTTTTTGGCTGGGAAATACCTGTAGTCAAGCATACATCTTGGTAAAAGATTATTGTTAATCACAAAAAACATCTCAAATTAATGATTTTAGTGCTTTTCTATGTATGGGAAGATGAAAGAATCTGGGGTGGCTGAAATTCTTCCTTAGATGTGCATCTTAACCATCTAGGGGCCCGTTTATCCAAAAACACAGAACTCTTCATCCTGTTTTTTGTCCTGAATTCCTTTCAGGGTCAGCAACTACAATGGCTAATGACTTGATCCTTGTAGAACTGAATGGCAAGCAACATTCTTTGTTTGATAGTCCCTTGAAGAAACCCAAGGAAAGGGGCAGAGAGGGTCCTGGAAATATTTAAAGGTCTTGTCTTGTTCAGGATACGAAGCTTACAGATTCTGATTACTTCTTTTCTTCAGATAATGGCTTTATTGAGATACAATTCAAATATCATAAAGTTCACCATTTTAAAGTATATAATTCAGTTTTTATTATATTTACAGACTTGTGTAACCATCACCACTAATTCCAGAACATTTATCACTGTGTAAAGGAACACCACACACATTTGTAATCGCTATACCCACTTCTCCCCAGCCCCTCGCAACCACCAATCTACTTTCTGTCTCTGTGTATCTGCCTATTTGGAACATTTAATCCAAACTGAACCATACAATATGTGGTCCATCCCATCTGGTTATTTTAGTCAATGTTCTTGGTTTCTGGTTAATGTTTTGAAGTTCAGCATATTGTTGCATGAATCAGTATTTCATTCTTCTTTAAGACTAGATTATATTCCATCATATGGAGAGAATGCATTTTGTTTATTCTTCCATCACTTGATGGGCACTTAGGTCGTCCCCACTTTTTGTCTATAGTGCTGCACTAAATATTTGCACACAAATTTTTTTTTATTCAAGTCCAATACCTAGGAGTGGAATTGCTGGGTCATGTGATAACTCTACATTTATCATTTTGAGAAACTTCCAAAATGTTTTCTAAAGCAGCTAAACATTCCCTCTGCAATTACAAGAGCTCTCATTACTTCTTAATGTTGATAGAAAAATATATTTAAACATGTTTGCCAAAAGGTTAATGGCAAAGCTAGATAGACTAGAAATAGGATAACTGAATTCCAAATCATAATTTATAGTGAACAAAAAAATAATCTAACAATCTGGGCAGAAGCTTTAAGGACTGTGGTGGGATTTGCAGTGGGCTCTTGCCACAGAAACCATCCACCCGCAGTCCTATGTACTAGGATCATTGAAAATCCTGAGGATAACAGACTAGTGAGCAGAGCTGGTTCTCCAAGTCACATCATGGGAAAGGTGGAACTAAACTGGCTTCTTATCTGAAGAAACACTCAGAATTTGCCCTGAAGTTTAAACATTCTTGGCAGAACTTTCCTACTCAATAACCATCACATATCAGCATGTAATACCAGTATTTGTGATCAGCTTTCACATTATAAAAAGAATCATCTCAAATGTATCACCTTAATCTTTATATCATTCACAGGTTTTTACTACATTATCCCTCAACTTAAGGGCTGAGAACAACTATTGATGAATGCTCTGTAGTCTTCTGGTCAGCTGGTCAGTTCTGACAACTAGGCCGGACTCCGTCCATTCTGGCTGTTTGTTCAGGGAGGAACCAGCTCGGCAAGAAGTCTTCACTAGTCTGGGAGCAGGCGGGCTGTGAGCCTGTGTCTCCCATCACCCTTCAGACCAGCCCAGGCTCAGGAGGGCTCCAAGGGAGAAGCACACAAGGCCCCTTGAATCCTAGAGTCAAAACAGACACACCTTTACTTCCTCGGCATTCTATCAGCCAATACATATTAAAAGGTCAAACCAGATTCACAGAGGCAGAAAATGGACTCCATTTCTTGGTGGTAAGAGCCACAAAGAGCATGGAAACTGGAGAGGGTAGAAAACCGGGTAAATTGTTCTAATGAATTTCTCTGTCTTTAGTTACATTACTGAAGTCTGCTGACATTTTGAAGGAGAAAGCAAAACTTTCTCAATAAAAAAACCCTTGGATAGATTTAGGAAAGGGACAGAGATTTCCAGGGGCAGCTGGGGCATACCCAGTTTTCCAGACTTCTTTGCACACAGCAGGAATTGTGCCCAACAGAGTACAAATTTCCCCCTGGATGGAGACTTTAGCACAGTACTGTAGCAAAGGGAACTCTTAGACGGACACCTCCAGGTCTCATCCGTGCAGGCGCATTCCTCTGATCAAGTCAGAGCCATTCAGGACGGGTGACCACTGCAGGTCTCTTGAAGCACAGCTGTTGAAATAAACATGGAGAAAAATCAAGGCAAGGAAGATCCTTTAGGTCTCATGGGTGGGTATGGGTGGCATCTTCATGTCCTCGGAAACACATCATCACCACTTGGCTTACAATGTGTGTCTTTTCTTCGTTCAAAAAACTCCAATAAAACTTGTTTCACTATCAGCAAAGTAGGATATAAAATAAACACTACAACTTTCACTTAGTTGAAGTCTGGAAGCCTGACTCCTCCAACTCCATTTTTCTTTCTCAAGATTGCTTTGGTTATTCAGGGTCTTTTGTGTTCCTATGCTAATTGTCAAATTTTTTGTTCTAATTTTGTGAAGAATGCCATTGGTAGTTTGACAGGAATTGCATTGAATCTGTAAATTGCTTTGGGTAATAGAGTCATTTTCACAATACTTATTCTTCAAATCCAAGAACATGGTATATTTCTCCATCTGTTTATGTCATCTTTGATTTCTTTCATCAGTGTTTTATAGTTTTCTGACTACAAGTCTTTTGCCTCCTTAGGCAGCTTTATTCCTAGGTATTTTATTCTTTTTGTTGCAATGGTAAATGGGAGTGTTTCCTTAATTTCTCTTTCTGATCTTTTTGTTGTTGGTGTATAGGAATGCAAGAGATTTCTGTGCATTAATTTTGTATCCTGCAACCTTACCAAATTCATTGACTAGCTCTAGTAGTTTTCTGGTGGCATCTTTAGGATTTTCTATGTATAGTATCATGTCATCTGCAAACAGTGACTATTTTACATCTTCTTTTCCAATTTGTATTCCTTTTATTTCTTTTTCTTCTCTGATTGCCGTGGCTAGGACTTCCAAAACTATGTAGAATAAGAGTGGCAAGAATGGACATCCTTGTCGTGTTTCTGATCTTAGTGAAAATGCTTTCAGGTTTTCACCATTGAGTATGATGCTTGCTGTGGGTTTGTCATATATGGCCTTTATTATGTTGAGGTAAGTTCCCTCTATGTCCACTTTCTGGAGAGTTTTTATCATAAATCCATGTTGAATTTTGTAAAAAGCTTTTTCTGCATCTATTGAGATGATCATGTGGTTTTTATTCCTTAATTTGTTAATGCGGTGTATTACATTGATTGATTTGCGTATACTGAAGAATCCTTGCATCCCTGGGATAAATCCCACTTGATCATGGTGTATGATCCTTTTAATGTGCTGTTGGATTCTCTTTGCTAGTAGTTTGTTCAGGATATTTGCATCTATGTTCATCAGTGATATTGGTCTATAATTTTCCTTTTTTGTGATATCTTTTTCTGGTTTTGGTATCAGTGTGATGGTAGCTTTGTAGAATGAATTTGGGAGTGTTTCCCCCTCTGCAATTTTTGGAAGAGCTTAAGAAGGATGGGTGTTAGCTCTTCTCTAAATGTTTGATAGAATTCACCTGTGAAGCCTGGTCCTGGACTTTTGTTTGTTGGAAGATTTTTAATTATGGTTTCAATTTCATTACTTGTTTGATAGGTCTGTTTCTATTTTCTATTTCTTCCTGGTTCAGTCTTGGAAAATTGTACCTTTCGAAGAATTTGTCCATTTCTTCATGGTTGTCCATTTTAGTGGCATATAGTTGTTTCTAGCAGTCTCTTAAAATCCTTTGTATTTCTGCAGTGTCGGTTGTTACTTCTCCTTTTTCATTTCTAATTTTATTGATTTGCGTCCTCTCACTTTTTTCTTGATAATTCTGGCTAAGGGTTTATCAATTTTGTTTATCTTCTCAAATAACCAGCTTTTAGTTTTATTGATAGTTGCTATTGTTTTCTTTGTTTCTATTTCATTTCTGCTCTGAAATTTATGATTTCTTTCCTTCTACTGACTTTGGGTTTTCTTTGATCTTCTTTCTTTCATTACTTTAAGTGTAAGGTTAGATTGTTTATTTCAGATTTTTCTTGTTTCTTGAGGTGAGATTGAATTGCTATAAACTTCCCTCTTAGAACTGCTTTTGCTGCAAACCACAGGTTTTGGGTCATCATGTTTTCATTGTCATTTGTTTCTATGTATTTTTTTATTTCCTCTTTGATTTGTTCAGTGATACCTTGGTTACTTAGTAGTGCACTGTTTAGCCTCCATGTATTTGTGTTTTTTACAGTTTTTCTCCTGTAATTGATTTCCTATTTCATAGCGTTGTGGTCAGAAAAGATGTTGATAGGCTTTCAATTTTCTTAAATTTTCAGAGGCTTGATTTGTAACCAAAGATGTGATCTATCCTGGAGAATATTCCATGTGCACTTGAGAAGAAAGTGTATTCTGCCACTTTGGGGTGGAATGTTCTATAAATATCAATTAAGTCTATCTGGTCTATTGTGTCATTTAAACCTTGTGTTTCCTTATTTATTTTCCATTTGGAAGATCTGTCCATTGGTGTAAGTGGGGTGTTAAAGTCCCCTATTATTATTGTGTTACTGTTGATTTTTCCTTTCCTGGTTGTTGGCACAAAGCTACAGTAGTCAAGACAGTATGGTACTGGCACAAAAACAGAAATATAGATCAATGGTACAGGATAGAATTCTGAGAGATAAACCCATGCATAAATTGAGCACCTAATTTATGACAGAGGATGCAAGAACATACAATGGAGAAAAGACTGCCTCTTCAATAAGTGGTGCTGGGAAAACTGGACAGTTACATATAAAAGAATGAAATTAGAACACTTCTTAACACCATACACAAAAATAAACTCCAAATAGACTAAAGACTTAAATGTAAAACCAGACACTATAAAACTCTTAGAGGAAAACATAGGAAAAACACACTCTTTGACATAAACCACAGCAAGATCTTTTTTGACCCACTTCCTAGAGTAATGGGAATAAAAACAAAAATAAACAAATAGGACTTCTTTAAACTTAAAAGCTTTTGCACAGCAAAGGAAACCATAAACAAGACAAAAAGACAACCCTCAGAATGGGAGAAAATATTTGCAAATGAAACAACAGACAAAGGATTAATCTCCAGAATATATAAACAGCTCATGGAGCTCAATATCAAAAAAAAAAAAAAATCTGGTTAAAAAATGGATGGAAGACCTAAATAGACAATTCACCAAGGAAGACATACAGATGGCCAAGAGGCACATGAAACATCAACGTCACTAATTATTAGAGAAATGCAAATCAAAACTACAATGATGTATCACCTCACGCTGGTCAGAATGGTAATTATCAAAAAATCTAGGAACAATAAATGCTGGAAAGGATGTGGTGAAAAGGGAACCCTCCTGCACTGTTGGTGGGAATGTAAATTGATACAACCACTATGGAAAACAGTATGGAGGTTCCTTAAAAAACTAAAAATAGAACTACCATATGACCCAGAAATCTCACTACTGGGCATATACCCTAAGAAAACCGTAATTCAAAAAGAGTCATGTACCACAATGTTCATTGCAGTTCTATTTACAATAGCCAGGACATGGAAGCAACCTAAGTGTCCACTGACAGATGAATGGATAAAGAAGATGTGGCACATATATACAATGGAATATTTCTCAGCCATAAAAAGGAATGAAATTGGGTCATTTGTAGTGAGGTGGATGGACCTAGAGTCTGTCATACAGAGTGAAGTAAATCAGAAAAAGAAAAACAAATACCATATGCTAACACATATATATGGAATCTAAAAAAAAAAAGGTACTGATGAACTTAGTTACAAGGCAGGAATAAAGACGTAGACCTAGAGAATGGACTTGAGGACACGGGGTGGGAGGGGGAAGCTGAGGTGAAGTGAGAGTAGCATCAACATATATACACTACTGAATGTAAAATAGCTAGTGGGAAGTAACAGCATAGCACAAGGAGATCAGCTCCGTGCTTTGCAATGATCTAGAGGTGTGGGATAGTGAGGATGGGAGGGAGGCTCAAGAAGGAGGGGATATAGGGATATATGTATGCATATGGCTGATTCACTCTGTTGTACAACAGAAATTAACACAGTATTGTGAAGCAATTATACTCCAATAAAGATCTATTTTAAAAATTTCACTTAGTTGCTTTAGCTAATAACATTAACACTGACTTAATTTAAAATTATAATGATCATAAACATCAGATGTTGTAGACTAAATGCCCCCATTTTTTTCAGATGCAGAAGCTCGCCTTATAGTTGACAAGTCAGCAATAAAGGTCACATGTCCTAACAGTTCTGCACTTGTGGCTAGTCTGTGGCTCCCACCCATCAGAGTCCAGCAGCCCCTGAACTGGTCCATACCTGCTCACTGAGTCCCCTGATGACACACACGGATGCTGGGGCAGTGTCAGGTTTCTACAGAAATGTCCAAACATTTACCCTCCATTCCTCTGCTTATATCACTGAGGCAGGAGATAGATGGGCCCCAGGCTGAGCAGCTGGAGTTTTTCCCCTGTGGACAGATACTCCAAGATAAAGATAATAGCAGGGGCAGAGAGGAGCTGAGCTCTGCCCAGATAAGAGTTAAAGAGACCACATATTCTTCATTCTTGGAGTCATGAAGACCTTCCTGACTACACAGGTACAGTAAGGCTCCTCGGGGACCAAAAGGGGAGGGGACACCACCCAACAGTAGGCGATGTCAACCTACTCATAAGCCTCTTCGCTAGAATCCATCTTGGCTAACAGATGCATGCGCACACAGGGGAGGACCCTGAGATAAACCAAATACTAACTCAGAGCAAGGCAAAGAAGATGATTGGCCAGAGGAAACTCGGAAGAAATGCCCCATATAAGGGATTCAAACTACCACAAGCACATCATTTTTTCTCTGAGCTCACCCATGTGAGTCTATTCACATGTACTCTTTTTCCTCCAAATAAACACTTTACTTATTGCACTACTTTCCCTCTATTTGTGGAAATTCACTTCTACAAAGCCAATGGGCCAGGGCCTTGTCACTGGCCACTGTCCCTGGTGGTCTAGTGGCTAGGATTCAGCACTCTCACTGCTGCAGCCTGAATTCAGTCTTTGGCCGGGAACCAAAATCCTGCTTCAAGCCGCTGCAGGCTGAGGTCCCCCCAAGATCATCACCACATAGAGGTGTAGGGCAGGAGAATTTGTTACCCCAAAGTGTGTCTGCTTGACATATTAATTATTTTAAACTGGTTATTTTCTAATAAACACTGGGCATGGGAAAAACTATGGAAACCAAGTAGGAATTACCCTTTTGTAAGAAACATGTACATTTGTAAAGGTAACCTCCATTCCCAAGGGTATCTACCTCTCAGTACCTGGAAGAGGAAGATGACCAAATCTCTAGAAATGCTTATCAATGGAGAAGGCAATGACTTAAATCTGCATCACAATCACTCTCGTTTACTCTGCTTTTCCTGATCCCTCCTGTAACTGACTCTATCCACCCTCAACATCCTTTTTGTCTTTAGCTGAAGATAGTATTTAAAGTGAGGATTTAGGATATTTTGATGCCAAAATATTGGCTATCTGTACACTGATGCCAAAATGAGATAGGGAGGCAGAGTTTTGGAGGAAAAAGAAAGGGTCGCTTTATTTCTTTGCCAGGCAAAGAGGGAACACAGCAAGCCAGTGCCTCAAGAACTGTGCCCCCCTCCCTGGGGAATAGGGAGAGGTCTTATAGTCTTAAAGTGGTCGGGGGTATGCAATAAGGATCAAGACAGTAACAGTCTTGCATTCTTCTTTCTTCTGTAAAGTTTCAAAAGGGTAGGGTTGCTAACAAGATTAAGGTGTGTGCAGGGTCTCAAGTGTAGGGTCTCCTAATCTTGATGAGATTCTCTAGTCCCTTTAATCTGGTGGTTTCATGTCTGCCCCTCTCTTGATTAACAACTGTTTGAATCTGCCCTTTGGAACTCAGGGAAGGTTATGGAGGCTGGAGTCTTGCCTGCAAGAAATGGGGGACAAAAAGGCATCCATGCCGAGGCTCCCCACAGGGCCCTGCTCGGTCTCAGTTTTGGAGCATTACTTAGTCTTCCTGGGTATCTCCCATGTTCACATGGTATTAAATTTTTGTTGAACTTTCTCCTGTTAATCTGTCTCATGTCAATGTAATTCTTAGACCAGCCAGAAGAACCTACAAGGATAGCGGGAAGATTCTTCCTCCTGACACAACAGACATCAGGAGATAACACGTAGCCATATTCACCCAGACCTATGGTCCAGAGCCCAGTGGGTCCAGATCCCACTCTCACTGGTGCTCTGTCCAGGCAAGCCAACTTTGTCCAGAGGAAAAAATGGAAACAAGACACGGCCACTGCAGTCCCTAGAAACTGACAAGTTTCACTCACTTTATTGATGGGTGTGTTCAATCCAGCCAGTCACATACATAGACACTGCTGGTTTCTCCCTTTGTGAGTCAGGTAGGTTTTGTTCCTGGTTGCTTAGTTGTGTTTTCCTTCCTCATTGAAACCAAGTTCCTCTGCCAAGTTTATGATTAACCTCTCTATCCAAAACTTTATTCCCTTTGTTGCTCTGCCCCTGTTCCCTGTCAAGATTGAGGAGTATCAAAGAAAAGAAGGGATTAAAACTGAGCAAGAACCTGCAGGACCCCGCAGGACCTTCCCGGTACAAAAGCCCTTCCATGTCCCCCATTTCTTATTTTTAGGAAAAAGGTTTCGGCCTCCTAGACCTTCCCTGAGTTCCAAAGGGCAGATTCAAACAGTTACTAATGAGAGGAGTGAGGGAATGCAGAAACAAAGGAAAGGCTGTCAAGAAACAATAGTTCAGCAATCTGGCAGCGTCCTGGTTCCTCCTCAAGGAATATATGTAACAAGCTGATACAAATCTCTGAGTTCTACAGAAACTAAGGCCCCCACGCAGGTGGAGATGGTAACTTCAGGCTGAGCACAAGACTCCTGGAACACCGCCCTGTTACCTCACCACCAACCAATAAGAAGAAAATCACACTCCCTGCATTCCTCTTCAAATTTTGCCTATAAAAACTCTTCCCTGAAAACCAATGGAGAGTTTGGACTTTTTGAGCATGAGCCACCTGTTCTCCTTGCTTGGTCTTGCAATAAACCTTTCTCTGCTCCAAACTCTGATATTTGGGCTTGTTTAGCCTCACTGTGCATCAAGCACGTGAACTTGGGTTTGACAACCCAGTGACCCCAACACAATAACCCAACTTATTTTTCTCGCTATGGGTTGCCTCTCACACCCACTTATGCCTGTGGTGCTTGATTAAATTGCACATCTTTCCATCTCTATCTACAACTTATAGAAATTAGAGAATACATAAAAGTTCCTCACACAAATATACTTATGCATAAAAAGCAATGTTCTTAATAAGAATCCTTGGATTTAATAAATAAAAAATATTAGGAGCCCTAAGTATTATGAAGCCCTCATCTTGCATGAGGACACTGAAAAGTAAAAGGATGGAGAGCCTTGTGCAGGACCACACAGCTGACTGCCCGGAGGACTGAGCCTGCGCCCGGGAACCCAAGTACCTTTCCTTGTCACAGAAGCTCCAAGACCTATAATGATTTATAAAGATGTATAATAATCATTCAACATTTCTTAGTTGGTCACATTTCATTTCACTTGTACGTTCTCCCTCCCAACAGTCTTCATGTGCTTGACAATTTAATAAAGTATGTTAATATTGAACTAAATGTCCTACAGCTTAACAAGCATCATACATTTTCATAAAAAATAAAGTACTGGTTTCCAATTTAATTTGCTCTTGTTTACTTAATTAATGTAAGTTGCCAACACTTGGGGCATCAGTACCATAAAGTGGAAAATGTTCTGGAAATAAATGCTGAAATATAGGGTTTCGTTCACTTTTTCCATTCATTCATTTATTTATGGATTCATTGTTGAACTGAAACCAATGGATCCAATCTACAATTTGAATGCCCACTATATGCCTGGCATGAGACACACTAGGTTTGTAAAAGGCATAACCTCATTACAAGGAATCTCACAGTTTAGTTGGAGCATAGGTACATAGAAAACAAAAATGTAGGTTAGCACAGGGTATATGAGAGCACAGAGCGGGCCTCGAGGCAAGCACGTATTCCAGGGAATCAGAGTGCCAGGGACCACTTCGTGCTGGGTGACAGCCTGGCATGAACCTCAAAGGATGCAGGAGGCATAAATAATGCAAAGAACAGGTGTGAGGGAGGGAAAGCAGAGGACAAGACAAGTAGAGGAGACAGCAGGGCAAGGGCGTGGGACAAGACAAGGCAGGTAGTAGCTCGAGGGAACTACAAACAAATCTGTGTTTCTGGACTTAAGAGGCAAAGCCAGAGGGGCAGGAACAAAGGTGTGGGCAGTTCACAGTGGGCCAGGGACTTGGGCACCCTGCAGGCTTTATTCTAGGTGAGGATTGCCCAACCTCAGTGCTATTGCTGTGTGGGACCAGATGATTGTGGTGTTGTTGGGGGGTGTACATTGTAGCTTGTTTAGCAGCAGCCCTGGATTCTACCCACCAGCACCTCTGCCCCCAGAAATATCTCCAGACACTGCCAAGCGTCCCCTGGGGGGAATAGCACCCTAGTTGAGGGTCACTATTACAGGCAAAAGAGAGCCATTCCATTGTCTTCTGTAAGGGGAATTTGCCTGAACTTAAGGCACAGAGCCTGGCAGGTATGTGGTAGCCATCTGAGGGGTTTGGGTCAGGTAAGAGCATGGGTGGGTAGGGGTGTTACCTGGAGAAACATTTGGGGCCAATTGGAAGTGAAATAGGAGGGAGAAATCCCCAATCATGCTGTGGGAAAGGTAGTGGGGAACGATGGTAAGTTCCTTTGGGAACATGTCCCACTTGAGATGTGAGTGTAGTGTTTTGCTGACGGGGGTTCTTCAGTGTGAACCAGGAGGAAGGGTGTGAGCTGAGGGTTTCTATCTGAGCATCACTGCCAGGTATGCAGTCGCTGAAACCCTGACCGTGACTAGAACCTCCCTGCCCTATAAGCAGCAGGGTGGGGAGAACCCCCATTTAGAGACAGTAAAAAAGAAGGCAAGGGACCCAAAGAAGGCACAGTCAGAGACGGTCAGAAAGAGCCAGGGCAGCTGCTGTTCTGGAGGCCACAGATGTGGAGAGTGTGTGGGAAGGACCATGGCCAGCGATCCAGGGAGGGCAGTGCATGTTCCAGAGATGGCAGTGGAGACACAGTGAGAAGGGCTTCTCTCTGCCCCACACAAGCCAGCAGGACAGCCAGAGCCAAAGCATCTTACCTCACAGGATTTCTAGAATCTGAATGCCTAGCTATGTTAGCTAGTATTATCAGTAATTTTTATTTGCCTTATATCGTACTGTCCAAATCTGTTCTTTTTACCAACTTTCCTATTCCTGAGCTTCCATTCTTAAGCACCAAGCCCCAGCATCCCTTTCTATCTCCCTCGTTCCCTTGACATACATATAAGGAGTTTCTAGTTCAGTAGACAATTTTTTTTCCCCAGAGTCTCTCAAATCAGCACCTTCCTATACATTGCCAAAGTCATTGCCCCTAGCCAGGCCCCTCTCTCTGACGTTTGCTCTGCTTCCCTAAAATCCAATCATTTCATTCCCCCTCCGAAAAGCCATCTGTGGGCCCCCTGTAGGCACAGGAAAAAAATATAACCAACTTAACTTGGTCTCCTCCATGCTGCTTCCACCAACCCTGATTCCCACCAATTCCTATACCAAGTGTGTGTTCATGGGCTCCGTGGTGCAGGGAAGAAATATCCTCAGGACAAGAACTCAGAAGGTGAGTCCTGTCAAACGGGAAGTGAGTGAATTCCCCTCTCTCTGTATATTGTCCACACCTCAAAGCATCTCTAGTGGAGTGGGGAAGCTTCCAGAAAGTAGGTGTGATGTTGTGGTTTATAATAAGAGATATATATTTGGTCTTTGTTTTTGGCACAGAACTCCTAAAGCCCTTAGAATTTCCTAAGTGACGAGCATCATAAAGGTGTATTTTTATTATGTTAATGAGTGACTTTTGGAAGCCCCCTAGGTCACCTAAGGATGGGGGCTGGTCACCAGAGGAACCAACCATGTGATTAGAGGGTTGTGACTTTCAGTCCCACCCTCCTGACCTCGAGGGAGGGGAAAGGGGACAGAGGTGAATCTATTGCCAATGCCCAGTGATTTAATCAGTCGTGCTTATGTAAGGAAGCCTCCAAAAAACCCAAAAGGAAAGAGCTGCAGAGCTTCTGGGTTGGTGAGGATGTTCAAGTGCTGGGAGGGTGGTGCCTGGAGGGGGTGGGGAAGCTCCGTGCTTTCCCATACCTCACTCTCTGCATCTCTTGCACCTGGCTGTTCCTGAGTTATATCTTTTTATAATAAACTGGTGATCTAGTAAGTAAAATGTTTCTCTGACCTCACAGAGTTCTGTGAGCCACTCTAGCAAATCAATGGAACCCAAGGAAAGGGTCCTGGGAACCTCTGATTTACAGCCAGTCAGTCATAAGCACAGGTGACATCCTGGACTTGGAGTTGGCATCCAAGGTGGGAGTGGTCTTGTAGGACAGAGACTTTAACCTGTAGAATCTGGTTCTGTCTCCAAGACCTCTTGAACTGTAGGATACTCAGCTGGTATCGCAGAATTGTTTGGTGGTGTGAGAAATATCCCCCTGCATCAGAACCATAGATCCTGCATGCATTTCAGGCAGAGCTGGGGTAATAGGGACATGCCAGAGTGGACCCTCACTGCACCATCAGGGAAGGTTGGTCTCAAAGGCTCCGGCTGGGTGCTCTGGGTCTCTGGCCTGGGTAGTGACAAAGGCCATGCTAGGGGTAGACTGGGAGTGTGGCTGAGTCACCATATTCTATCCCAGGCCAGAGAGCAAGACTACTTACCTGATACCTCACAGAGTCTGCTTTGGCCCTGAGATGGGGCTACATGCAGAGGTGGGGCCGCGGGTGGTCTCCCCCACTTCTCAGGTAAGGAAAGCTCCGTCTCAGTGAGTCTGGAGATCGTCCGTGGTCGGAAAGTTCCATAATTGGTCATCCAGACCTTGGCCAAGCCCTGCCCTCTCTGCCCACCAGCTTCGCCCAGAGGGAAGGACACGCAAGTCACAGCTGTGTGATGTGTGTCATTTTCCCTTTGCTCAACTTTTCCATCACCGTCTGCTCCAAAAAGTCCCACATGTGGCAGAATACGTTACACTAGGTTTCTTTTTAAGATGTCACTCACTGTGCAAACTTTTAATGACAGAAAGCCATGCATGAGGTGGATTTTTATACCTTTTTATTCAAAAGGCAGAGCTATGGGAGAGCTCAGTCAGTCAGGGGTTTATGGTAGGAAAAAGAGGGAACAGTAAGTCTCAGAAGCTGCAAGTCCAGGTCTCCTGGAAAACTGAATTGCCCTGTCAAAAAGCTAAACCCAGGGCTTCCCTGGTGGTGCAGTGGTTGAGAGTCTGCCTGCTGATGCAGGGGACACGGGTTCGTGCCCTGGTCCAGGAAGATCCCACATGCCGCGGAGCGGCTGGGCCCATGAGCCATGGCCACTGAGCCTGCGTGTCCGGAGCCTGTGCTCCGCAACGGGGAGAGGCCACAACAGTGAGAGGCCCGCATACCGCAAAAAAAAAAAGCTAAACCCACAACTCCATACAAATATAGAACAGACATGTGTCAGAACTTTGTCTACTCAACACTAAAGTGTCCAGCAGCACAGCAGAGTGATTCAAAGAGTTCATGGAACAAATTCTAGACCATCACTCAGGAGGGAAGGAGAAAAAGTGCCACTGAAATAAGTTTGCCAAGTTAAAGACAAATCTGGCTAATGTCCTAATGGAACCAAAACCAAAACCAAAGCAAACAGAAAAACAAAAACCACTCAAGCCTTTGGTATGATCATCTCCAGTGGACACAAATGGTTTGCATCTCTACCAAATGCAAGTTCACTGGTCACCTCACAGGGTCTGGGCCTGTGCTGAGCAGAATCTAAAATGGCCCCAGGCCCAGCAATCCCCCTACTGGGCATATACCCTGAGAAAACCATAATTCAAAAAGAGTCATGTACTAAAATGTTCATTGCAGCTCTATTTACAATAGCCAGGACATGGAAGCAACCCAAGTGTCCATCAAAAGATGAATGGATAAGGAAGATGTGGCACATATATACAATGGAATATTACTCAGCCATAAAAAGAACCGAAATTGAGTTATTTGTAGTGAGGTGGATGGACCTAGAGACTGTCATACACAGTGAAGTAAGTCAGAAAGAGAAAAACAAATACCGTATGCTAACACATATTTATGGAATCAAAAAAAAGGTCCTGAAGAACCTAGGGGCAGGACAGAAATAAAGACGCAGACATAGAGAATGGACTTGAGGACACGGGGAGGAGGAAGGGTAAGCTGGGACAAAGTGAGAGAGTGGCATGGACATATATACACTACCAAATGTAAAATAGCTAGTGGGAAGCAGCTGCATAGCACAGGGAGATCAGCTCAGTGCTTTGTGTCCACCTGGAGGGGTGGGATAGGGAGGGTAGGAGGGAGACACAAGAGGGAGGAGATATGGGGATATATTTATATGTATAGCTGATTCACTTTGTTATACAACAGAAACTAACACACCATTGTAAAGCAATTATACTCCAATAGAGATGTTAAAAAAAGTAAAATAAATAAATAAAATGGCCCCAGGACTTTTACCCTAATCACTGGGATGGTGAACATGATAAAATATCTACATGGCAAAAGGGATGTGGAGATGTAATTAAGGTTACTAATTCACTGATTCTGAATTCATCAAAAGGGTGACTGCTCAGGTGGGCCCAGTCTCATGACATGTGCCTGTAAAGGCGGAAGGGAAAACCAGAGAGGAGATTTATGAGAAGAGGCTCTGTGTTGCTGTGATGCAGGAGGGCATGTGGCCCGGACCTGAGAGCAGCTTACAGGAGTTAAGTGTGTCCCAGACCGGTGATAAGCAAGGAAATGGGACCTCAATCCTACAACCTTAGGGAGCTACCAACAACCTGGATGTTACTGAAAACTAAAGGCAAACAACAACCAACAAATGACGGAGTATGAGAAGTGCAAACAGTCCACCTTATAACCCACTCATACCCTTCCTCACTGGCTTCCAGATCCTGCAGTCTCCACCTCATCCCAAGGAGAAAAAGGGCATTGCAGGGCATCCTACCAGCGAATCATCAAGCTCTGTGTTTTTAAACATCAACACCTATTATACAATAGGAAATATGCTTTACATTGCAACCCAATCAACACACACATATTTAAGGCAAAGCTTCACAAAAAATACATGATGTGACATATTATGGGCTGAATTGTGGTCTCCCAAAATTTGAGGTGCTAACCACCAGTACCTCAGAATATGACTGTACTTAGAAACAAAGAGGTGATTAAATTAAGTGAGGTCAGTAGTGTGGGCCCTAATCCAATCTGACTGACATCCTAGAAGAGGAGATCAGTATGCAGACAGGCACAGAGAGAGAACATGTGAGGCCACAAGGAAAAGACAGCCATCTACAAGCAAAGGAGAGAGGCCTCAGAAGAAACCAACCCTGACAACTTGGAGTTCCAGCCTCCAGAACTGTTAAATCATACATTTCTGTTGTTTAAGCCACCCAATCTGTGGTACATTGTTACGGCAGCCTGAGCAGATTAATACATGATGTACTCTGATATTTTGTAGTCTGTTTCATTTCTTTCTTTCTTTTTTAATGCTATTTGCGACAAAATTTATTTCACAGTGACAAATGGACTGTACCCACGGCTTGAAGAACTAAGAGGATTATAAGATCCTTCCATTTTCTACACCAATAATAAGACGTGTTACCAATAGCTTTAGAAATGAAAAATTCTGTATGTTCAATACAGGAAACTGCCTTGAGTGATAGAATCTAAATCTAATGCCTTTAATGAGGAAAATGAACTTCTCCAATCATCCCTGACACAAACACAAATGATGATAGTTCTTGCTGCTCTTTGAAGAAGGAGGAGTACATGAACTTGAGTTTAAGGAGAGTAAAGCAATTTTTTTCAGCTATTTCTGAAGCTATGATCACACTCTTGATTAAGTTATTTCCATGTCATACTGCAAAGAAGAAACAAGGAGGGTTTTTTTGTTTCTTTTTTTTTTTTTTTTTTTTTGCAGTATGCGGGCCTCTCACTGTTGTGGCCTCTCCCGTTGCAGAGCACAGGCTCTGGACGCGCAGGCTCAGCGGCCATGGCTCACGGGCCCAGCCGCTCCACAGCGTGTGGGATCTTCCCGGACCAGGGTACAAACCAGTGTCCCCTGCATCGGCAGGTGGACTCTAAACCACTGCGTCACCAGGGAAGCCCGGTTTTTTTGTTTTGATGCTAATTATCCATCCTGGAATCTGTGAGAAAGAGTAGTAGATCTAGGGCTTGGAGAAACCACTTCTCTATCAAACAGATGAGAAATAAAAAGATGCTCAACATCAGTAATCATCAGGGAAATGCAAATCAAAACCCACAATAAGATATCACCTCACACTTGTCAGAATGGCTATCATCAAAAAGACCACAATTAACAAATTTTGGTAAGGATGTAGAGAAAAGGGTACCCTCCTACACTGTTGGTGGGAATGTAAATTAGTGCAGCCACTGTGGAAAACAGTATGTAGGGTCCTCAAAAAACTACAAATAGAACTACCATATGACCCAGCAATTCCACTCCTTGGTACATATCTGAAAAAGAAACAAAAACACTGATTTGAAAACATACATGCACCCCAATGTTCATAGCACCACTATTTACAGTTGCTAAGGTGTGGAAGCAACTTAAGTGTCTATCGACAGATGAATGGATAAAGAAGATGTGGTACACACACACACACACACACACACACACACACACACACAGTGTAATGCTACTCAGCCCATAAGAAAGAATGAAATTTTGCCATTTGCAACAACATTGATGAACTTGGAGGGGATTATGCTAAGTGAAATAAGTCAGACAAAGACAAATACTGTATGATATCACTTATATGTGGAATATAAAAAATACAACAAACTAGTGAATATAACGAAAAAGAAGCATATTCACAGATATAGAGCACAAACTAGTGGTTACCAGTGGGGAGAGGGAAAGGGGGAGGGGCATTATAGGGGTAGGGTATTAGAAGGGACAAACTACTAGGTATAAAATAAACTACAAAGACATATGGTAAAGCATGGGGAATATAGCCAATATTTTATAATAACTATAAGTGCAGTATAACCTTTAAAAAGTGTGAATCACTATATTGTACATCTGTAACTTACATTGTACATCAACTATACTTCAATGAAAAAGAAGAAATAGAGATAGAGATAGACATCCTATTGGTTCTATCTATTTGGGGAACACTGACTAGTACATATATCAATATTGGTTCATTAATCTTAACAATTGTACCACGCTGATGTAAGATGTGAATAAAAGGGGGGACCGTGAACAGGGGTATACAAGAATTCTCTGTATTGTATTACCAATTTTTCTGTTAATCTAAAACTGTTCTAAAAAATAAAATCTGCTAAAATAAGAAAAACAAAAGAGGGTGATATTGCGGCCCAGGGTAGGCTGCATCAAAATGTGCCTAAATGGCACATTGATTATTTTGAGTTAAAGTTACTTAAACACTACTATACATAGATAAACAATAAGGACCTACTGTATAGCACAGGGAACTATACTCAATACTGTGTAATAACCTGTATGTGAAACGAATCTGAAAAATTATATATATATATATATATATATATATATCACTTTGCTGTACACCTGAAACTAACACAACATTGTAAATCAACTATACTTCAATTTAAAAAAAAAAGAATTCCTAAAATTTTTAAAAAGTTACTTAAGAAATGACCAATGCAAGATGGTCTGACCCTCCTTTGTGTCCCCCTGAGAACAGGAAGTAAATTTCTCATGTGAAAGGTGCACTGTCCGCTTCTGGAGGTAAAAGAACACCCATCACTGAAAAGAGTGATTTCCAGCCAAGAAGCCTATATAATAAACAAACCTTGTTACTTCTTTAATCTGTTTCTAATTGGGCACCCAAAACCTAAGTTTCTTTGTTCTGTAAATTCCTCAGAAATTTATTATTTCTTTGTCTAAAAAGTATAAAAGCTGCCTATTGATATTTTGACCACTTAGGTCCATTTCCAGGAGCCCTCCATTCCCATGAATTACAATGTGTTTCTTTTTCTCCTGTTAACCTGTTTTGTGTATTAGTTCAGCCACAAGAACTTTAAAGGGGGGGAGGGATTTCCTCTCCCTGACAGTGACTAGAGACATAACCCAGTGCCACATCTGGGCCTTGTTTAGATTCACATCTGAACAATCCAATAGTAAAAGGCATTCCTTTTACTAAAGGCATACGTATTTTCATTATAGAATGCACATAAGAAAATATTCAGTAACTGTTGATAATTTCATTGAGCAAGGCAGCTATATGGGGAAAAATAACAAACAAAAAATCATGTTCTTGTCAATTAGAGATACAATGTTTATTGGTGAAATTGACATGATATCTGGGACTTGGTTTCATAACTTGAAAAAAAAAGGAGTGGGAGAGATGGATGAAATAGGATGGCAAAGTTGCCAAAGCAGGGTAATGGAGATGATTAATACTATTTTATTTTTGTTAGTGTTTGAAATGCTCTTTTTCTTAAAAAAAGACTTTAAAATTTGGGGAAAATATCTTGCACCTTTCCCCCACCCCCTAACCCGCCACTCCAAAGGGTGTTTGTGGAAACCACTAGGAGTGCTCTGTGCTATAAAGGACTTTGCAAAGTGCTTCCACCACCTCAAGGGGGGAACTATGGGTTCAGTTTTTCCTCAGTTCGGTAACTTGAAGGTCACATTGATGAACACCCTGTGCAGGCAGCTCTGAGAAGGTGCACATCCCATGAACTGGCCACCTGTTGGCTCTGTCAATTTGGTGTTGGCCAAAAATAAATCTTTTTCCCAAATTAGGAAGACACTTGAAATAAGTCTAAAGAACTTGGAGTCAAACCTCTGTGCTGTTTAATTGGCAGTATTTACTTTATAGAGTAATTAAGTACTTTCAATGTGACTTCCTAAAAACGACTTCCTGAAAAGCACAGATGTTGATGGTGAATGCAGCAAACCTCGCTCATGACTTCTGATACACTAGCTTTCTAAAGCCTATCATGGTTAGAACACACTAAGTGAGTCCAACTGAAAACAGGCGAAAAGGTGAAGAATGGAAGCACAACCATCCACCAAGTATGATGTGAAAGCAGAAATATTCTGGGATGGCAATTCCTCAAAAATGAAAAATAGAATTACCATGTGACGCAGTAATTCCACTTCTCAGTATATACCCCAAAGAACTGAAAGCAGGGACTCAAACAGGTATTTGTACACTCATGTTCATAGCAGCATTATTCACAATAGCCAAAAGATGGAAACAACTTAAATGTCCATCAACAGATAAACAAAATGTGGTCTATCCCTCAATGGGATACCATTCAGCCTTAAAAGGAAGGAAATTCTGACACGTGCTACAACACAGATGAGCCTGGAGGACATTATGCTAAGTGAAATAAGCCAGTCACAAAAAGCAAATCCTGTATGATCCCACTTCTCTGAGGCACCTGGAGTAACTAAATTCATAGAGGCAGAAAGTAGATGGTGGGTGGCAGGGGCTGGGGGAGGGGGGAGGGGGAGTTAGTGTTTAATGGGTATGGAGTTTCAGTTTTGCCAGATGAAAAGAGTCCTGTGGATGGATGGTGGTGATAGCTGCACAATAATGTGTAGGTACTTAACGCCACTGAGCTGGACACTTAAAAATGATAAGTTTGTGGGGAGGGGTGGTAGGGGAGGGATGGATTGGGAATTTGGGATTAGCAGACACAAACTCTTATATAGAGAATAGATACGTAACAAGGTCCTACTATGTAGCACAGGGAACTATATTCAAAACTCTGTGATAAACCACAGTGGAAAAGAATATGAAAAAGAATATATATATGTATACCTGAATCACTTTGTTGTAAGCAGAAATTAACACAACACTGTAAATCAACTATACTTCAGTAAAATTAATTTTTTAATGATAAATTTTATGTTATGGATATTTTACCAGAATTTTTAAAAATAAGTAACTTTTTTCAAAAAATAATTACTCAGAAGCCTTCCCTTAGAATATGTATACGGCCTAGAATCAATGAACCTCCTGGGAGACCCCTCATCTCTCCTCATTTTCACCGGGAGGGGGTGCATCAGAGCCAGCCTGAAGCGGGTACAAAGCCGCTAAATCTCCCTCCAAGGAGTGTCTGCATGCTCTGCAACAAGCAGGGAGCCTTGGCTGCATATAGGAGAGGCTGTTCCTCAGACACTTGGGAGCAATTTCTTTACCTGCCTTTCCAGGAGCTGCCTCTCTCCTGGTGCCAGGGCCTGGCAGAGGTGTGTTCGCAGACAGCCGTCAGAAGCCAACATTCTCCTCCGTCCTCCTCCACCCGCCCTGCCCTCCCCATGAAACTACCACTCAGCAGCATGTTTCCTATGCTAATGGTGTTACTTTGTTTTAAAAAGGGAGACAGGTTCCCTCTTATTTCCTCCACTTTGTCCTAGGACACAGAGACCATGGGCAGAGGGTGGGGTGAGGCCCGACCAGGATTGCTCTCCTCCCAGACCAGGTTCCCAGAGGCCTGACAGGACGAGGTGACACTTAGATGACTCATCTGGGGAAGAGGAGTCCATCCTGGAGAAGGGAGAGCGGAGGAGGGGAGGGGCTCTGTCCTGGGGAGGGAGGTGCTGGGAGCCAGGTCTGGAGCTGCTTCCCAGGCCCCCAGCCTGACCCAGGCCCCTCGTGCAGTGTGGCCCCTTCTGTTCTGCTCTGGTTCCCACCCGCCCTCCACCAGCTATAAGACGGGGCCATCGGGGACCCCTCTGAGGAGAACCATCCAGTCTGGCTTCCCTGGAAGATGAGAAACAGAGAAAGCTGGCTTGTCAGCTGACAGCTGGGAGTTAAAACCGCAGGAAGAGAATTCGGAAGGATTTTACCCAGAGAAGAATGTGGTCAGAACAACTTCTAAATGGGTGGACCTCTCTGCTGGATGTAAAATTGCAATGGAGTTTTTAACGTTCCATATGAATGAGAAAACACTGAAAAAGCGGTTTTACACCAACAAAAACAGCAATGCTGAGGAAGTTTAAAGTAGCACAGTACATCAGAATGCAGCCCACACTCCCACTAAAAACAACTCGCTCCACCAAAAGAGCTGACCCACCAGTGACAGTGGAAGGAAAGTGGATCAGGTGTCTGGGGAAAGGGTTTCTCTAGAGGAAGGTGCTGCTGGGGGGGCCAGGGGAGGGGTGAAGGGAGGAGGCAGAGGGAGGGTCCCACAGCCCACCAGGCCCTCTGCCCAGCAGGTGCCCACAGGAGGGGCAGGCGCTCTGAGCCTCGGAGGAGAGCCCTGGCAGAGCCCTCTTTACTGCCTTTTCCTTTCTTTCCTTCTTCCTTTCCTTCTTTCTTTCTTTCCTTCTTCCTTTCCTTCTTTCTTTCTTTCTTTCTTTTTCTTTCTTTCTTTCTTTCTTTCTTTCTTTCTTTCTTTCTTTCTTTCTCTTTCTCCTTCCTTCCTTCCTCTCTCTCTCCCTCCTTCCCTTCCTTCCTTCACTCCTTCCTTCTTTCTTTTTTTCATACATTGGTTGCAGCTTGGATTCAAATTTCTTCAGACACAGACTTGTTTCCAACACCCTCTTGGTGTTTTACAGAGACCTCACCTGTGTTAGTCTGGGTTCTCCAGAGAAACAGAACCAATAAGATATATAGAGATGTAGTGTTGAAATACCTTTCTAGGCCCAAAATGGAGCAGCTCCTGCCTGGAATGCCGCATCAGCAAACCAAAACCTAGATCACTTTTGTGTCCCTCTAGATGCTTTGCTTGACCAGAAATGCAATCTATGCAGTCAGTCAATCCCCAAACGCCAAGTCAACTTTGGGCCTTCTCACCCCAAACAAGGGTTACTCTGGGGCCCCAACCAATCAGGTGTGTTCTATTTGTCTTTCCCTTGTTCTTTATTCTTTATCCTGTGAAAGCTTCCTGCCTTTTGCCTCATTTTGCTGTTCTCCAAAAGGAGATTATCTGCTTTGTGAGGTGTTAAATACAGTTTGTATCACCTAAACTGTCTTCTTCAATCCTAACAATAAGAAGAGATCTGTTATGGAGGATTAACTATGGAGGCCAAGAAGTCCCATGACCTGCCATCTGTGAGCTGGAGGCTCCAGGCCAAGTCTGAAGACCTGAGAACCGGGAGTCTGATGTCTGAGGGCAGGAGAGGATCCCAGCTCAAGGGAAAAAAGCACATCCCTCCTTCCTCTCTCTGCCATCCTGTTCTATCTGGCCCCTCAGCAGGTTGGGGGATGCCATTCACCTTGGGGAGGGCCAGCTCCTTTAATCAGCCTGCCAGCTCAGATTCAGATCTCTTCAGGAGACATCCTCACAGACACACCCAAACTCATGTTTTACCAGCTATCTGGGCATCCCTTAGCCCAGTCAGGTAAACACATAAAACTAACCATCATACCACCCAAGTCACATCTTGGGGAGAGCCTCCCATTCTGAGAAGTTCCTCCTATTAAAACATGTCAGGCTTGATGCTGTAACCACTACTGTCCAAGGATGGTAAAATTCTAAAGCTCCAACAAAACCAAACAGCTGGCATCTGCACATCAAGGTAGGAGATGTTGAAGCTTTGTCTGGCTCTGAATTCTGTAAATATTCAGAAATATTCTGTAAATATTCAAAAATACTGCAGACTTTTAGGTGCAGACTCACCCCAGGCTCCTTTGCAATCAACTAAGAGCCCTCAGATAACCCTCTTCAAGGAACTCAGAGATGCTGACAGCAGAGAGAAAGCCTGGATGATCCATCAGTATATGTGAAGCAGCACACCTAGATTCTAAAAATGCTTCAAGATAGAGCCTCGGATGTAGAGTGGGGGCTAGGTCTGCATTCAAGCCTCGCAGGTCTGCCATGATGCCTGCCGAGTTGTAAGGTCTCGATGACCAGGAACTGAATGCCATGAGCATAATAATTCACTTGTTATAAAATCACTAGCAAAAGTGGTACATGACTACCCTATTCAGGAAGAAACTGTAAAAATGATTTAAGAGGTCATGTTATAGATAGGGATGGTGTTTAAAATCAGATGCCAGGACATGTCCAAGCCAAACGTTTCAGATATTGGAACAAATATCAAAGTTGTACTTTTGGTAGCTTTAATTTGAAAGATTGCCCATAAAAAAAAAACACCATAACTCAAGGATACTTTTGATTTATTTTATATTAGTCTAGAGAAAATTTGTGGATATTTAGGAAATAATACATATAGATGAAAGACAGATCTTTATTTAGTCTAAATATACTGCTGAGAGTACTCAGGAGGTAGCCAAGGGACCTGGGCCCAGGACTGGGAAAGGTGATGCCAGCTTATGTGGAGATGCTCAGTGGGGCAGGGTGGCCAGTACACTGGCACTGATCTGTCTGACCTTTCTGGATCCAAGCCATTTCAAACAAATAGGATTTTACTGCCTCAAATAAAAATGAAAGATGAGACATTGAGACTCCCTGGGGAATTAAAACTCTTTAAAAGACAAACCCTGGTTGGGGGGGGGGGGCGACCTTTAAGATGGCAGAGGAGTAAGACGTGGAGATCACCTTCCTCCCCACAAATACATCAGAAATACATCTACACGTGGAACAACTCCTACAGAACACCTACTGAACGCTGGCAGAAGACCTCAGACTTCCCAAAAGGCAAGAAACTTCCCACGTTCCTGGATAGGGCAAAAGGAAAAATTAAAAACAGAGACAAAAGAATAGGGGCAGGACCTGCACCCCTGGGAGGAGCTGTGAAGGAGGAAAAGTTTCCACACACTAGGAAGCCCCTTCACTAGCGGAGACGTGGGGGGGAAGCTCGGGGTGGGGGTGGGGCGGCAGGGAAGCTTCAGAGCCACAAAAGAGAGCGTAGCAACAGGAGTGCAGAGGGCAAAGCGGAGAGATTTCCGCACAGAGGATCGCTGCCGACCGGCACTCACCAGCCTGAGAGGCTTGTCTGCTCAGCCCCCAGGGTGGGTGGGCGCTGAGAGCTGAGGCTCCAGCTTCAGAGTTCAGATCCCAAGGAGAGCACTGCGGTTGGCTGCGTGAACACAACCTGAAGGGGGCTAGTGCACCACAGCTAAACAGGAGGGAGTCCGGGAAAAAGTCTGGACCTGCCTAAGAGGCAAGAGACTGTTGTTTCAGGGTGCGTGAGGAGAAGGGATTCAGAGCACTGCGTAAACGAGCTCGAGAGATGGGCATGAGCTGCAGCTATCAGCACAGACACCAGAGACGGGCATGAAATGCTAAGGCTGCTGCTTCAGCCACCAAGAAGGTTGTGTGCAAGCACAGGTCACTATCCACACCTCCCCTCCTGGGAGCCTGTGCAGCCCGCCACTTCCAGAGTCCCGTGATCCAGGGACAACTTCCCCAGGAGAACACATGGCGTGCCTCAGGCTGGTGCAATGTCATGCTGGGCTCTGCCACCACAGGCTCACCACACGTTCCGTACCCCTCCCTCCCCCCGGCCTGAGAGAGCCAGAGCCCCCTAATCAGCTGCGACTTTAACCCTGTGCTGTCTGAGCGAAGAACAGACACCCTCAGGTGACCTACACGCAGAGGCAGGGCCAAACCCAAAGCTGAACCCCAGGAGCTGTGCGAAAAAAGAAGAGAAAGGGAAATCTCTCCCAGCAGTCTCAGGAGCAGCAGATTAAATCTGCACAATCAACTTGATGTACCCTGCATCTCTGGAAAACCTGAATAGACAACAAATCATCCCAAAATTGAGGCCATGGACTTTGGGAGCAACTGTAGACTTGGGGTTTGCTTTCTACATCTAATTTGTTTCTGGTTTTATGTTTATCTTAGTTTAGTATTTAGAGTTTATTATCATTGGTAGATTTGTTTATTGATTTTGTTGCTCTCTTCCTTTTTTATATATATAAATTTTTTTTTCTTTTTCTCTTTTTGTGAGTGTGTATGTGTATGCTTCTTTGTATGATTTTGTCTATATAGCTTTGCTTTTACCATTTGTCCTAGGGTTCTGTCTTGTTTGTTTGTTTTAGTATAGTTTTTAGTCCTTGTTATCATTGGTGGATTTGCTTTTTGATTTGGTTGCTCTCCTCTTTCTTTCTTTTTTTTCTTTATCTTTCTAAATTACTTTTTAACTTTTTTAATAATTTTTTATTTTAATAACTTAATTTTATTCTTTCTTTCTTTTTTTCTCCCTTTTCTTCTGAGCTATGTGGCTGACAGGGTCTCGGTTCTCTGGCTGGGTGTCAGGCCTGTGCCACTTAGGTGGGAGAGCCAAGTTCAGGATATTGGTCCACAAGAGACCTCCCAGCTGCATGTAATATTAAATGGTGAAAGCTCTCCCAGAGATCTCTATCTCAACACTAAGACACAGCTCCATTCAATGACCAGCAACCTACAGTGCTGGACACCCTATAACAAACAACTAGCAAGACAGGAACACAACCACCCCCTTTAAAAGAGAGGCTGCCTAAAAGCATAATAAGAGCACAGACACCACAAAACACACCACCGGACACAGTCCTGCCCACCAGAAAGACAAGATCCAGACACAACCACCAGAACACAGGCACCAGTCTCATCCACCAGGAAGCCTACACAACCCATTGAACAAACCTTAGCCACTGGGGGCAGAAACCAAAAACAATGGGAACTATGAACCTGCAGCCTGAGAAAAGGAGACCCCAAACACTGTAATTTAAGCAAAATGAGAAACAGAGAAACACAAAGCAGATGAGGAAGCAAGGTAAAAACCCACCAGACCAAACAAATGAAGAGGAAATAGGCAGTCTACCTGAAAAAGAATTCAGAGTAATGATACTAAAGATGGTCCAAAATCTTGGAAATAGAATGGAGAAAATACAAGAAACATGTAACAAGGACCTAGAAGAACTAAAGAGCAAACAAATAATGATGAACAACACAATAAATGAAATTAAAAATACTCTAGAAGGAATCGATAGCCAAATAACTGAGGGAGAAGAACGGATAAGTGACCTGGAAGATAAAATAGTGGAAATAACTAGTGCAGAGCAGAATAAAGAAAAAACAATGAAAAGAACTGAGGACAGCCTCAGAGACCCCTGGGACAACATTAAATGCACCAACATTCAAATTATAGGGGTCCCAGAAGAAGAAGAGAAAAAGAAAGGGATTGAGAAAATATTTGAAGAGATTATAGTTGAAAACTTCCCTAACATGGGAAAGGAAATAGTCAATCAAGTCCAGGAAGTGCAGAGTCCCATACAGGATAAATCCAAGGAGAAACATGCCAAGACACATATTAATCAAACTATCAAAAATTAAACACAAAGAAAAAATATTAAAAGCATCAAGGGAAAAACAAAAAATAACCTACAAGGGAACTCCCATAAGGTTAACAGCTGATCTTTCAGCAGAAACCCTGCAAGCCAGAAGGAAGTGGCAGGACATATTTAAAGTGATGAAAGGGAAAAATCTACAACCAAGATTACTGTACCAAGCAAGGATCTCATTCATATTCAAAGGAGAAATTAAAACCTTTACAGACAAGCAAAAGATAAGAAAATTCAGCACCACCAAACCAGCTTTACAACAAATGCTAAAGGAACTTCTCTAGGCAGGAAACACAAGAGAAGGAAAAGACCTACAATAACAAAACAATTAAGAAAGTGATAATAGAAACATACGTATCAATATTTACCTTAAATGTAAATGGATTAAATGCTCCAACCAAAAGACACAGGCTGGCTGAATGGATACAAAAACAAGACCCATATATATGCTGTCTACAAGAGACCCACTTCAGACCTAGAGACACATACAGACTGAAAGTGAGGGGATGGAAAAAGATATTCCATGCAAATGGAAATCAAAAGAAAGCTGGAGTAGCAATTCTCATATCAGACAAAATAGACTTTAAAATAAAAACTATTACAAGAGACAAAGAAAGACACTACAAAATGATCAAGGGATCAATCCAAGAAGAAGATATAACAATTGTAAATATTTATGCACCCAACATAGGAGTATCTCAATACATAAGGCAAATGCTAACAGCCATAAAAGGGGAAATATACAGTAACACAATCATAGTAGGGGACTTTAATACCCCACTTTCACCAATGGACAGATCATCCAAAATGAAAATAAATAAGGAAACACAAGCTTTAAATGATACATTAAACAAGATGGACTTAATTGATATTTATAGGACATTCCATCCCAAAAAAACAGAATACACTTTCCTCTCAAGTGCTAATGGAACATTCTCTAGGATAGATCATATCTTGGGTCACAAATCAAGCCTTGGTAAATTTAAGAAGATTGAAATTGTATCAAGTAGCTTTTCTTACCACAATGCTATGAGACTAGATATCAGTTACAGGAAAGAATCTGTAAAAAATATAAATGCATGGAGGCTAAGCAATACACTAGTAAATAAACAAGAGATCACTGAAGAAATAAAAGAGGAAATTGAAAAATACCAAGAAACAAATGGCAAAGAAAACACAACAACTCAAAACCTATGGGACGCAGCAAAGGCAGTTCTAAGAGGGAAGTTTATAGCAATACAATCCTACCTCAAGAAACAAGAAACATCTCAAATAAACAACCTAACCTTGCACCTCAAGCAATTAGAGAAAAAGAACAAAAAAAACGCAAAGCAGAAGGAAAGAAGTCATAAAAATCAGATCAGAAATAAATGAAAAAGAAATGAAGGAAAAGATAGCAAAGATCAATAAAACTAAAAGTTGGTTCTTTGAGAAGATAAACAAAATTGATAAACCATTAGCCAACTCATGAAGAAAAAGAAGGGAGAAGGCTCTAATCAATAGAATTAGAAATGAAAAAGGAGAAGTAACAACTGACACTGCAGAAATACAACCGATCATGAGAGATTACTACAAGCAACTCTATGCCAATAAAATGGACAACCTGGAAGAAGTGGACAAATTCTTAGAAAAGCACAACCTTCCGAGACTGAACAAGGAAGAAATAGAAAATGTAAACAGGCCAATCACAAGCACTGAAATTGAGACTGTGATTAAAAATCTTCCAACAAAAAAAAAGCCGAGGACCAGGTGGCTTTCCAGGTGAATTCTATCAAACATTTAGATAGCTAACACCTATCCTTCTCAAACTCTTCCAAAATATAGCAGAGGGAGGAACATTCCCAAACTCATTCTACAAGGCCACCATCACCCTGATACCAAAACCAGACAAAGATGTCACAAAGAAAGAAAACTACAGGCCAATATCACTGATGTACATAGATGCAAAAATTCTCAACAAAATGCTAGCAAACAGAATCCAACAGCACATTAATAGGATCATACACCATGATCAAGTGGGGTTTATTCCAGGAATGTAAGAATTCTTCAATATACGCAAATCACTCAACGTGATAAATCATATTAACAAACTGAAGGATAAAATCCATATATGATCATCTCAATAGATGCAGAGAAAGCTTTTGACAAAATTCAACACCCATTTATGATAAAAACCCTACAGAAAGTAGGCAAAGAGGGAACTTACCTCAACATAATAAAGGCCATATATGACAAACCCATAGCCAACATCATTCTCAAGGGTGAAAAACTGAAACCATTTCCTCTAAGATCAGGAACAAGACAAGGTTGTCAACTATCACCACTATTATTCAACATAATTTTGGAAGTTTTAGACACAGCATTAAGAGAAGAAACAGAAATAAAAGAATCCAAATCAGAAAAGAAGAAGTAAAGCTGTCACTGTTTGCAGATGACATGATACTATACATAGAGAATCCTAAAGTTGCTACCAGAAAACTGCTAGAGTTAATCAATGAATTTGGTAAAGTAGCAGGATACAAAATTAATGCACAGAAATCTCTTTCATTCCTATACACTAATGATGAAAAATCTGAAAGTGAAATCAAGAAAACATTCCCATTTACCATTGCAACAAAAAGAATAAAATACCGAGGAATAAATCCACCTAGGGAGACAAAAGACCTGTATGCAGAAAACTATCAGACACTGATGAAAGAAATTAAAGATGATACAAACAGATGGAGAGATATACCATGTTCTTGTATTGGAAGAGTCAACATTGTGAAAATGACTCTACTACCCAAAGCAATCTACAGATTCAATGCAATCCCTATCAAACTACCACTGGCATTTTTCACAGTACTAGAACAAAATATTTCACATTTTGTATGGAAAAACAAAAGATACTGAATAGCCAAAGCAATCTTGAGAAAGAAAACTAGAGCTGGAAGAATCAGGCTCCCTGACTTCAGACTATACTACAAAGCCACAGTAATCAAGACAGTATGGTACTGGCCCAAACACAGAAATATAGCTCAATGAAGCAAGATAGAAAGCCCAGAGATAAACCCACGCACATATGGTCACCTTATTTTTGATAAAGGAGGCAAGAATATACAATGGAAAAAGAGAGCCTCTTCAATAAGTGGTGCTGGGAAAACTGGACAGCTACATGTAAAAGAAGGAAATTAGAACACTCCCTAACACCATACACAAAAATAAACTCAAAATAGATTAAATACCTAAATGTAAGGCCTAACACTATAAAACTCTTAGAGGAAAACATAGGCAGAACACTCTATGACGTAAATAACAGCAAGATCCTTTTCAACCCACCTCCTACAGAAATGGAAATAAAAACAAAAATAAACAAGTGGGACCTAATGAAACTTAATAGCTTTTGCATAGCAAAGGAAAATATAAACAAGATGAAAAAACAACCCTTAGATGGGAGAAAATATTTGCAAATGAAGCAACTGACAAAGGATTAATCTCAAAATTTAGAAGCAGCTCATGCAGCTCAGTATCAAAAAAACAAAAAACCCAATCCAAAAATGGGCAGAAAACCTAAATAGACATTTCTGCAAAGAAGATATAAAGATTGCCAACAAACACATGAAAGGGTGCTCAACAACATTAATCATTAGAGAAATGCAAATCAAAACTACAATGAGGTATCACCTCACACCAGTCAGAATGGCCATCATCAAAAAATCTACAAACAATAAGTGCTGGAGGGGGTGTGGAGAAAAGGGAACCTTCTTGCACTGTTGGTGGGGATGTAAATTGATACAGCCACTATGGAGAACAGTATGCAGGTTCCTAAAAAATCTAAAAATAGAACTACCATACGACCCAGCAATCCCACTACTGGACATATACCCTGTAAAAACCATAATTCTAAACGAGTCATGTACCACAATGTTCATTGCAGCTCTATTTACAATAGTCAGGACAGGGAAGCAACCTAAGTCTCCATCGACAGATGAATGAATAAAGAAGATGTGGCACATATATACACTGGAATATTACTCAGCTGTAAAAATAAACAAAATTGAGTTATTTGTAGTGAGGTGGATGGACCTAGATACTGTCATACAGAGTGAAGTAAGTCTGAAAGAGAAAAACAAATACATATGCTAACACATATATATGGAATCTTAAAAAAATATATGGTTCTGTAGAACCTAGGGGCAGGATAGGTATAAAGACGCAGACATAGAGAATGGACTTGAGGACACGGGGAGGGGGAAGGGTAAGCTGGGATGAAGTGAGAGAGTGGCATGGACATATATACACTACTAAATGTAAAATAGACAGCTAGTGGGAAGCAGCTGCATAGCACAGGGAGATAAGCTCGGTGCTTTGTGACCACCTAGAGGGGTGGGATAGGGAGGGTGGGAGGGAGACGCAAGAGGGAAGAGATATGGGGATATATGTGTATGTATACCTGATTCACTTTGCTATACAGCAGAAACTAACACACCATTGTAAAGCAATTATACTCCAATAAAGATGTTAAAAAAAAAAAGAAAAAAAGAAATTCACCCAAGATCACACACACACCCACACACTCAAAAAAGACAAACACTGGACATTTATATTATTGAATAGCTAAACTGTATTAATCTCCCACGCAGTTTGACTTATTTTTCTCAATCTCTACAAAACTCTTTGCATTTGTCACTAAAATACATTTCCCAATAAATTTACTGGACTAAATCTTGGTACCATGATGCTATAATATATCATATACAAACAAAACTGGGAAATATTAGGAGATGCTTTTCTCTTTTTGTGTAAATGGTAAAAGCTCAACCTTCTACAGCACTACATTTCATTTGTAAATGTCCAAATGATACCTCTTCTGTGTCAGAAACTCTATTACACCACAAACTTCTCTGTAACTGCATCTCACGCTGGCACAGAACATTGTGTTGTTCTTACTTGGAGGATGTCAAGTTCAATTTATTTTTATGAAGAGAAATTGCTCATGGGAAAGTCAGAGGTTTTAAGGGAAATGGAATCATGACGCACATGAGTTATACATTTAGAATGCCATGAATGTTCTCTGGGACTCTTTGACAAATGTTCATGTCATCAGGATGTCAACCGCTCCAGCTGCTTTCCTGGATTCTTACAGAATTCCCAGAGCCAGAGTAAGTCCCATCTTTGTTTTCTAACTCTTCCCACTTCAGATGCTGGCTTCCAATAAGAAGCCTTCTTTGGCTGAGGCTATAATGTTATTAGAAATAAATTTAATGAGAACATCTTTGTATCTAACCTACAAAGCACATTATATGGAATTTAATTCATTTTCTGCATGAATTTTAGGACTCTCTTTATGAATTAAGTGGCTGAAAAATGTAGGGGTGAAGACAGCTCACAGTGGGCTGGGTGTGTATTTTGCCTCCTGAATGAAATTCAAAGCAGTGACCCCTGTTTTAAAAGTCCAGGTTCTATTCTCTGTCTCGCTTGCTGTCAGCCCTCCCCTACCCTCCCTGGGTGATACCCAGACTGCCTGGGGCGTCCTCACCCTCAGATCTTTCTTCTGTTTACCACATCCACAGTGCCCCCATGAATTCCAGGGAGCCCATCCTTCTCCTGCCAGTCAATCAGCCCACACCTCAGCCTTGCTCTTCTTAAACGCGTCAAATGTTTGACTATTAGGTTTAGAAACACAGAGCTTCCTCATTTCTTAGACCACCTTTCTATCAAATACAAATTGAAAAAAGAGATTTTTCTTTATGATATTTTTCCAATAAAAACAGAAAATGGGTTTGGCAATGGTTACTGTCTAGGTGGTAAGTGACTGAAGAGTGATTTCATTTTAGAAACATTAGCAGCTTTCTTATTTTAGTAAATAAGACACTTGCAGGGGAAATGTGTAAAGTAGGGCAAGATACATGATAAAATTTATATCTTTATTTAAAGTCCAGGAAAGGAATCAAAATGAAAAGCAAAGCAGTGTTTGGGGTTAAGCTATTTGTACTGTTTACCTCAAAAGGAAGTCAAGTGCGACTGCATCCTCCAAATCTGACTTTTCCAACAAATCTTGTGTTCTGTAGTTGGCGGTGCAGGCTGTGCATGCACCACTAGGTGACACCATTGCCCACAGCACACTCCTTACCCCTGCAGGATTTGCCTTCCTGCGGGGCAAAGAAAAATCCCAGTTACACACACTCCCCCACCCCTACCCTCACCCCCAACCCAGTGTCCTGCGCTCAGCGTTAAAGATCACAAATGCCTCCTTGCCTTATATTGTGTGCTGCCTATATCAGAGGCTGTTAGCAGAGCTCAGAACCCTCCACAGTCTCCCCCAGGGCCTGGAAGGTGAGGAAAAGACAGGACTCCCCCTTATGCTAATGTTCATTAAGGCATCCCACCTGCCAGCTGGATCAACCAGAATCCCAAAGAGAGGATCAGATTCAAGAGAGACCCTGGAAGGTTTTTCCAGAGAGAAGCAGGGCAGGTGGCTGTGCCAGGTTTGGGAAGGGTGGGAGCCGCGTGAGGGACTCATTAGCAGAAGGAGAGAAGGCCTGGGAAGGAGAGCCTCAGGGTCCAGGCCTGAGACGGAGTGGCCGGAGGCTGCTGTGTCCGCAGATGCCAGCAGGCCATGGGGGCATGGACCACTGTCCCCATCTGTCAGGTGACACGCAGGCTACAGCATCTAAAGCAAAGAGTCCAGGCCTGATCCTCTACCTAACCGTGAACTCTACGCCTCATCCCTGTGGCATTTGTTTTTTGTAAAGTAGGGATACCACCCGGAGTGAATGGGATTCCAGGCCCTGAGCAACAGGAGGGCAGGAGCGAGCCCCTGGGAGGAGCTGTTATCCAGGAGAAGGTGAGCGAGGGGCAGACACTGCCCACCTGCTTCAGCCACAGGTGTAGGCAGGAGGTGTACACCCCGATTACTTCCTCGATGGGTGCACTGCTGTGAGAGTTTCATCAGTCTTCAGGCAAATGTTAGCATCGGCAGCTTTTGAGAGCACCTCGGCAGCTGCTCAAACATATGAAGGGCTGTCCTGACTCCTGAATCCAGTGGGTTTGTAATGGGGAAGAACAAATCTGACTCCATATTGGATCCATTTCTTTTACTTTAACCTTTGTGTTCTATTGCTTTTGCTACAGGTTAATCACTAAAGGAAGGTTGCCTACAGTTTAAAGTGCACATAATGGCTCATCTCCAGGAACCCTGCCTCCCAGGCCTGAGAGTTAAGCTAAAACACCTTTGTTTATTTTAACTCACAGGAAACATCCTGACCAGGCCCACCTGTGAATGGCTGGAAGAAAGAAGAAATTAACACATCCTATCCGGAGGCTGGCAGAAACCAGGAAATATTTGCAACAACTTATAGCCTTTTAAAGTTTACCTCCTCACCTCCCCCTGTTTGTTCTATAAAAGAAACCAGCACCCAAACCCAGGTGAGATGGTTCTTTGGGACACAAGTCCACCATCTTCTCAGCCTCCCAGCTTTCCAAATAAAGTCATTACTCATTGCCCTAGCACCTCATCTGTCCATCTATTGGCCTGTCATGCTGTGAGCAGTACAAGCTTGGACTCCGTGACAGGGTTAGTCATTCCTGAGAGGCACTCCAACAGCTGAGGGTTGAAGGAGCAAGAGAAGGTGCTGGTGCAGCCAAGAGCCCCTCCAGGTCAGTTCTGGGACCCACAACCCGAGCACCCCAAGGGTGGCAGGGACTGGCAGGGTTGGGGGGGGTGGCTTGTCAACTTTCCCAGCACAGAGCTGGGAACATTTGGGACAAGCCACCCTACACCAGGACAATCCCCCTTTCAGACTGGGAAACAAGAGGGTTCTGTGAGGGACTTTCAACACGTTCCCCTGCAGGGGCGCCAAACACGTTCTGCTTTTGGCAACCCCTGTAAGGAAAAGCCAACTGCATCCTTCAGTGGAACTTACAGATTTCAGGCACTTGCTCCCACCTTCCCAGTCCCCAAGGCAGGCATGTGCTCCGAAGACCGAGAGGGCCCCTGTACTATTATTTTAAGAACTTGGGCTTCCCTGGTGGCGTAGTGGTTGAGAGTCCGCCTGCCGATGCAGGGGACATGGGTTCGTGCCCTGGTCCGGTAGGATCCCACATGCCACGGAGCGGCTGGGCCCGTGAGCCATGGCCGCTGAGCCTGTGCATCCGGAGCCTGTGCTCCGCAACGGGAGAGACCACAACAGTGAGAGGCCTGCATACCGCAAAAAAAAAAAAAAAAGAACTAAAATTTCCCAGAACCCTGGAATGCTCTGAGAACTGTTACAAAAAGCTATTTTTGTCCTTTGAAGATTTGGCCAATATTTAACCTTCTCCCTGAGTCATCCAATTTCTTGCCTATGGAAGTACTTCCCAGGTTCTGAAAGCTGCATTCCTGATGCAAACATTTTCAGTTTGCCAGGACATGAACTGACACTGCCGGGGTATGTGGGGCCCCAAGACTGTCAAGGATCACAGGCTTCTGCAGAAGCCCTGAAGGGGTGCAGGTGCAGGGTAATATCTCCTTTGGCTGGACTCTTCTCTCCACTCCTAGATTCACTGAGAAAGTCTACCATTGGTGTGGAAATGGTATCTTCATACCTCTAGGTCACAGCCAACTTGTACACGAAGACAAAAGAAAATGTATGTTTCCTTCATAGGACAGGGTAATCCTTTCTCTATTGCCTCATTCAAATTCGCTTAACTGTAGGAATTTTTTCATTTGTGAGATTCATAATAAACGCATTCCAACAACCTCTTTTCTTCCCACTTAGTTTTAGAATTCAAGCACTGAGGGTGTGTGTCCCCCACCCGCTGGGCAGTCAGTGCTGTGTTCTTCCTGCCGACCATCCCTACGTGGGAGACTCACTGTGCAGAGGGGCTGTGTTGCGGCGAGGTCCAGGCCCGGGTGGGGTCTGAGCACCTCTCTGCAGCCACGTTAACTGTGAAAACTAAGTGTCCACCAGCAGTTTGGTAGGACAATGGGATAAGTGCGCAGAGAGGGGTCACCATCAGGCAGGCCACCCCACAATCGCCACCATCTACTGAGGGCTCCCTGTGGACCCAAAGACCGTCTAAACCCTATACATTTATTCTTTCTTTACTCTTCGTGCCCCTAGGGCAGGGTTTCTCAACCTTGACAGGATCAACCCTGGAAGGGATAATTCCTTGTTGTGGGAACCATCCTGGGCATTGGAGGAGGTTTGACCACATCCCTGTCCCCACTCACTAGATGCCCTTCCCAATTCAGGACACCGAAACTGCCTCCACACACCAGTAAGTGCCTGCTGGGGGTCAACCAGGGGAGAACCACTGCCCCGTGCGGCCACCAAGCAGGAAAGTGTTGGCAGGAAAGTGAAGCTCCTGGGAGGTGGGTCAGAGCAATGCTGTGACCTGGGAGGAATGTCCCCAAAGGTCCTTGGACACAGCAGCACAGGCTGGGAGACCCTGCAGGGTAACAAAGCGGGGAACAACATCTAAGGAGGAGAAGCCTGATTGCGCTGCAGGATGGGCGGGACAGGAAGCGTAGAGGCTGAGGGACAGAGTGAGGTATCTGTCTGCCAGTAGGGAACCCACTCAGGCTGCACCCATCCCTCAGCAAACAGCTCCACATCGCAGTCTGCACAAGTCCGTGTGATCCCACTGCAGAACACGGGCAGCATGTCACCTCCAGAGATGAGACAGAGGCACTCTCCCTTTGTGCTGGGTACCAGCAAAGCCCTTCTGTGCCCACCGTGGTTGACACCTGGTAAACGGCATCGGCAGATCAGAGCAGAGAGACAAGTGTGTCCAAGATCGTGAGAGCACCCAACACTGCATCATAGGGGGAATGATGGAAAGAAGTAGACACATGCTTCTGAGAAGAGAAAATGCCTTTCAACAATGCGACAGAGCTTATGGGGTATCCCAGCCCCTGAAAAATAAAGGTGGGGGACAAGACAGCTGCCTTCACACATCTGAAGGGCTCTCATAGAAATTCAAATGAGGATAAATGGATAAATGGTACAGGGATGCAAGTGTCAGGGGAGCTGTCAATCTAGATGATTCTGAGACTCTCTGATTCCATCCAATCTCCCCAGGGAACCAAGGGGTCAGCCACTCCTGGAGAGTCATGGTAGGCTCTGAAGACCACATTTCAGAAGGAATTCTACAAGCTGGATCAGGCTCAGAAAAGAGCATCATCTTATTATAAGCAACATTGTCATGTTCAGTTACATTTTACCAAGTAAATAGGGTGAATTTTCTTCTTTCCCCCTTAAGAAGAACATCTATAATTTTATCAGATTATAAAGGTATACATATTCTCTTCAGGATATTTAGAAAATACAGATAGAGTAATCTCATCAACCAGAAATAACCATTTTTAATATTTTAATATTCTCCTATATTGCATTCCAAGTTTTTTTCTATATATACAGATTCCTACCTTCAAACATAATACAAAGAATATTACAACCTCCTAATGAAATCTGTCCTTCCAAACATGATCTTCAAAGTTTGTTTCCAGCATTATGAATGGCATCATTAATTTTGAATCTTTCCTAATCCATTGAGCATAAAGATTAAATCAAAGCAGCTGTGATTGGGCTAATGGGCCCCTTCAGATTTCCAACTTCACACTGATTTCATTATGTTAGGGAAGACCTCTCCTGCTATAGTACGTGCATGATTCCATTTTCTTCTCTCTTTCATAAAATAATAAGGGCAAAATGTAACAAAAGCTATTCAAATAATTGCTCAAACATTGCAATGATGAAGCTGCCAAAATTAGACGTCTGGCCAGTGAGCAGTGTCCCAATGAGATCACTCAAAATGCTGGTCAGTTGATGTATAAAGTGTTCAATCAGCAAGGAAAGAGGAAAGTACATGCCAGATATAGGAAATCCAAGGACTTGATTTTTTCTTCTCCTAATAAAGTGTGTGTTGTATGCAAGGTTTTGGATCCCACTCTTTGCACGTAACATATGCCAGCATTGCTGCCATGTCATTAAATTTTCTAAGAATGCAGATTGGAAATGGATGTATAATATCCATCTGATGAATTTCCTAATAAATTTACTTTTTCCACTTAAGTAATGGTTATGGTAAGGACAATTTTTATCATAAATAAATGATCCTAAAATTAAAACCCTGTAGAGAAAACTTACATGTGCTTTGCTTTTGTAGGCAAATGCCTTGAAGTGAAATATGACTTTGAAGGGTAAGCATGTGTATGATACTTGATCCATTTTGCCAAACTGCTCTCCAGAAATACAATCTTTCAATGAAGTACAGCCACATGAGCAGGATATAAAGCTACTGTTTTATCTTTCCTACAACCCTTGCTAATACTGGCTATTATCTCATTTTTTCCCTTCAATCTTTGACAATAGGGAAAATGCTTATCTTTCTCATTTGCATTTTTATATTTGAGGAGTAGAAATTTCTTTATATTTATTAGGAGATTGCATTTTACCTTTTGTGTGTTTTACTCATTTTCTATTCATCAATATTAAGAATATTCAGCATTTTCCTTGATTTCTATTGAAATTTTTTTGGATAATACTCACCTCCTTCCCTCCCCCCTCAAATTCTCTACCAATTGAGAAATCTGCTCTGCAGCCAGCAAAGGACCTGGTTTCTCATGGAGCTGGATTCTGTAGGTCTGGAGTGAGTCCCAAGAATGTGCATTTCCAACCAGTGCCCAGCTGATGCTGGAGTTCCTGGTCAGGGGGCTGTGGCCACATGCAGGTTAGAAGCACCCACCTAACCTGCACCAGCTCTTTGCTCCCTCTTCTCAGAGGCCTTTTAGCTAACCCTAGTGTTACCCAATCAGGTCCAGCTGCTGGCCATCCTCAAAAATCAATACTCAAGAGAAGCAATATTGGTAGAAAGGAAAGTTGCTTTTAATCAGAATGCCAGCAATCTGGGGAGATGCTAGACTCAGTGTCCTCCAAAAACCACCTCCGAAGCTTCTGCTGGGCCATGAAAGTTTTTTAAAGGGAAAAAGGAAAGTAATCTCAGTTAATCATGGAGACAGGGGTCAGAGTCGTCGCCACCCCCCACTGTGTGCAGGCTTGTGTGCAGGCTTGTCGACTTTTTGTGATTTTTCTTTAGATGCTATCTTGTTCATTTGTTCATGAGATTACTGAAGGGGAAGCTAGGTAAGAGATCTGGTCATCATTTAATTACTTATTCTTCACTTCTACTTCTTTGATCTATGGAAGGAACCAACAAGTTAGGCAAGGTATTTTGTGATCAAAAGATTTGCAAGGTGTGCTTGGACTGGAGATGAGTAGAGTATGGGGGTGCCTGATTTAAGGTTAGTTAGAATATAGCTCTGTTAAAGTGACAAGAAAAGGGGCTTCCAGTTGAGGACGGTTTCCTGCAAGGAGCTCTTTCCTGGCAAAAGCTGCTTATACTGGGGGTAAACAGTACATTTCCAAAGAGGACGGGGTACAGACCATTGTAAGGTAACAATTCTGTAAGTTCTGTACATTCTGAAAGTTCTTGCCCAGGTGTCCCTGCAGCTGGTTCCCCCAGCATCTCCTTCCACGACACCTCTCCCACATAGCAGAGGCAGGGCGTGTGCCTCACCCATGCCCAGTCATATAAAAGAGTGTATGTAAAAGACAACCAAACCAAAGACCCTTCTAAAATATCATCCTTCACAAATCAAAACTACAATGAGGTACCACCTCACACCAGTCAAAATGGCCATCATTAAAAAGTCTACAAATAACAAATGCTGGAGAGGGTGTGGAGAAAAGGGAACCCTCCTACTCTATCGGTGGGAATATAAATTGGTGCAGCCCGTATGGAAAAAGGTATGGAGGTTCCTTAAAAAACTAAAAATAAAGTTGCTCTATGATCCAGCAATCCCACTCCTGGGCATATACCCAGATAAAACTGTAATTCAAAAAATACAGGCACCCCTATGTTCATAGCAGCACTATTTACAATAGCCAAGACATGGCAAACAACCTAAATGTCCATCAACAGATGAATGGATAAAGCAGATGTCATACATATATACAACGGAATATTACTCAGGCATAGAAAGAATGAAATAATGCCATTTGCAGCAACATAGATGGACATAGAGATTATCATGCTAAGTGAAGTCAGGAAGAGAAAGACAAATACCTTACGATATCAATTTTATGTGGAATCTAAAATTCCCTGGTGGTCCAGTGAGTAAGACTCCGCGCATCCAAGGCAGGGGGCCTGGGTTTGATCCCTGTCCGGGAACTAGATCCCGCATGCATGATACAACTAAAGATCCCACATGCTGCAACTAAGACCGGGTGCAGCCAAAATAAATAAATAAATTAATTAATTAATTAAATATGACACAAATGAATTTATCTACAAAACAGAAACAGACTCACAGACATAGAGAACAGACTTGTGGTTGCCAAGGGGGAGGCGGGTGGGAGAGTGATGGATTGGGAGTTTGGGATTAGCAGATGCAAACTATTATATATAGAATGGATAAACAACAAGGTCCTACTGTATAGCACAGGGAACTATATTCAATATTCTGTGGTAAACCATAATGGAAAAGAAATGAAAAGGAATATATATACATATATATAACTGAATCACTTTGCTGTATGGCAGAAATTAACATAACATTGTAAATCAACTATACTTCAATAAAATAAATTTTTAAATAAAATAAAATATCATCCTTCGTCCTAAATAGACTGTTTTTTCAGGACTATCAAAGTTTTAAAGATATACAAGACCTGCAAATAAATAAATTATAAGCTTTCTTTCAGGTTCAGTGTATCATTATTTAATAAGGAAAGCAAACCTATGTGGTCAAACAAGATCATGAAATATTTATTCTAATCACAAATTCTCACTTTTATTTGATCAGATAGAATGATCAAATAAAAAACAAACCATTTATTAACAAAAAACAAAATTATACCCTAGGTGTGAGACCAAGGAAAATTTGGCCACGTTCTATAAAAAAAATAATGGATTTATTTTCTGGTGTTTTAAAAAACAACTCTTGTTAATTTTTTAAAATAATTCTTGTTTATTTCTGAAGCCAAACACTGGAGTTAAATACATGCTTGCCTATACATTTATTGAAGGTATACCCTGGTTCCTCTTATGTTCCTCACCCATATATGTGAGTCTAGCTACATATAACATTTCATTATTACAAGTTAAGTGATGCTAAACAGCATCACTATCTTGTTTTTATAACTTAATAGAATAGATGATTGAATTATATTTAATCAACAGTTTTAATCTTGACTGCTATTGGAAGTCTATCTTCAAAGACAGGTCCCATAATTTATTTCTCAATGTTTTTTGTAACATTCTTCAAAATTCATGTTAACTCATTTATTTGTATGTAAAAATGAAGTCCATTTTTTTCTAAGAGAAAATGACTGTGATGTGACACATGGGTTGACCATTAGGTTAACCTGGCAGACATTTTCTTTAGGTTGAGTAATCCGAATCTACAGCTTCAAAGTTTTGAGAAAAATATAATTAAAGTTTGTGATAAGTGTTTTCTCAAAAAATATTGTATCAGCAAAAGTGTTTTGGAAATTAATGTTTCAATTTTCCCAACCCTTTATTAAGAGAATAAAAGTGAAAAATAAACAAACTAGGAGAGTCTCTGTAGGAGAAAATCTGTGCTCCCATGGAGAACTGTGCACTGTCTACACACACTTCCAGCTCATCCAGTTCTTGCCTTTTCCTGCCACTGAGCTATTTTACATCTCTAGTTGTAGACAGCTGATCTCCATGAAAAATACCTCCTGCCTGCAGCCCTGTAAACCTGCATCCTGTGGGGGGTCCAGCTGACCCCTCCCCACAGCAGAAGCGGCCAGTCTCATTTGCACATTCCTGTCAATATTCCTGGCCTATAATCTTGGATTCTCCTTTGAACTGATGGTAATATACTACTAGTTCCCTCACTTATAATGAGTTGAAATAAAATCTTTAACATGGACTCATTTTATACATGTATGAGAATCATGATTTTACCTTCTTTTGAAAATTATCTTTCACTTTGCTAATCCCGATAAAGCCTTTTTCTCTCCCAGAAATTGAGAACGTAAATGACTTTGCTGACTCAATAACAAACCCCACGGCAAGTATGCGGTTTCCAGTTTTTACTTTTAACAAAATTGAATCAAGCAGTCAGCAGGTAGATTCATGAAAATAATTTGTAATGGTGGATTATTATGGGATTTGGAGCATGTAACTCCAAAGACATCCAAAGAGTTGAATATCATGGCTGTAATAAAAATCAGCCCATCTACAGCTATAAAAAACTGTAAAAAGGAATAGAGTCAATGCTGAACTCTACCACAGTCTAGCATTAAGCAGTGCTCATTCACAGGTGCATGGACTAATTGGAAACGTATCCTCATTTATTTCATTGAGATGTATCTCCAGTACAATTTTCATAATTATTTAATAACAGTTCCAGCGCATTTGTGTTTTCATCCATTTACATGCATGCTTTGTGACAGAGAAGTATGAGATAGAATAATCAGTAAAAGACATTCAAGCAAAAAATAATGTAGGATAAAATTGTGTGAGGAAGTGAAAAAGAAATAAACAGAAGAAAAAAACTTATAATTTCCAGCGGTCAGAGGTTTTGTTCTTCTATATTTTTTAAGGATGACGGTGTATTTCATTTTACTAGAGGATTTAGATTTCATTGTACACATTTCAAAGAATGACATAATATATATATTTAAATGTCAATATTTGCAATATATCAGAAACTACGTTCTTTTCAAATATTTAAACTCAGGATAAAACATGTCAAAAGCCATTTTTACCGTGGGTAAAAATGTGTGCAGTTTTTCAGTGTACTTTTAGGAATTTGTGAGAAAAAGTTTGAAAACCATTACTGTAACTACTGATGTTTAATTTTAGTTGGGGTGTCTTTTGACATACAGATGTTTAAATTCACCCTCCGTTCAAATCTTGTGATTCTCCTCGCGATTACTTTCACTGTCTTGAGGCTTAGCTAGTACTTCCTTGTTCATTTGTATAGGCTAGGGTTTTTAATAGCTCCTGGGAGTGGATTTGAGCAGAGCACCCCCCTAATATCTCTATTATCACTCTTTCCAGTAACACCTTTTCCCCGACCTCAGAAACGCTCCCTGCCCATCCTGGTTCTCTCCACCAGGGGTCTGCAAGTTTTTGGACTCATTCTTTAAAAGAATGCAAGTTTCTATGTACCGCCTTGCATATTTTTAAGTTGACATTTACTATTTTTAATCATACATTGAAATAGTTTCAAAAGATTTAACTTTCAGCATGTGGCGTATGTTGTCATTACAAAATGTACATACTCTTTAAAATGTGTCCAGTGGAGTCTAAACAGCCTAAAAATTTGATACCCACCATTTTTAAAATGCATCAACAAGTTCCTTCTTAACAGCTTAATTTTATACTATTTATGTTTCTCCTTCAACTTATTTTTTAAATTTCCCTTCCCCCATAGGATATTACTATATCAGTTTTTATAATTTTAAAATAGTTTTTATAATAATTTTTATGATGCTTTAAAGTCTTTTGCAGATCACACTATCTAAACATAAGTCTCTAAAATTTAGATGATTTTTTCTAGATTGTTATTATTGTAATTAATATTAACATTCAATTCATCAAGGCAAATTACTATGTTATAACTTTTGGTAAATAATTATTAATAATTACTAAAAATATACATTTATCAGAAATACATCTTATAATGAGACAAATGGTCCTGAGTCTTTTTCCAGGTTATTTCATGTATCCATGGATGAATATTACCTATTCATGAGATAGGGTTCTGTATCAATTGTACTACCATTCTTTTTTATATATGTAAGCATGGAGAAAAACTTCTCCTCAATAAAATAAACTTCTTCACATTAAAAGAGTTAAATCTTTTGAAACTATTTCAATGTATGATTAAAAATGGTAATGTGTGAATGAAAGGAGTTTTGTTATAAAGATTTCACTCCTTCCATATTATGTGCTGAAAATTACCTGGTGATTGATCATGATAGATTATTCTTAATGATCTAATCTGTCAGTTTATAAATTGATTAGATCCTCCTTCAGTCCACGGAAAGCGAAGATCTAGAATTCTCTGATGCGCAGGAGGACTTGTGACACTGTTAATCCTTCATGTTCTGGACACCTTCCAGGACTATGACCGTCCCCTTGGCTAAAGTTGCCCAGAGGCCTTTACCCTCCACCAGGTGGATGCGTCATGGCCCTTCCTCACTGTGGGGACGGGGGGAGACTGTGGAGGGGGGGACAGGATCTGCCCCTCCTCAGGTGGCTCAGCACTGGTTTCAGGAAGCGAGGGTCTAGACCACGGTTCCCTTGAAACTGCCTGTGCCCTTGGAATCTGCTTCTTGCCGGGGTTTGCAGATCCCTGTTGGCTGAAGGCTGCCTGCACAGATGTCAGGTGAGGACAGAAATACATCACCCCAAGCTTTCTCTTTTTTTGCTAAAGTCTTACTCTTTATTTATCTGCATATGCAGCAAACTGCTGTGGAGGCCCCTATGCCACATGGCCAGTCTTACTGCTGAGGGTCCCCCTGTGCTGGGCACCAAAGACACGTTATCCCAGCCTCAAGCTCAGTGGCCCAGGGGGATGGCCAAGGGAGGAACATCATGCTGTCCATAGACCCCAGACCCCATGACACTTCCTTTCCAAAGAAGGAAAGAAATGAAGAGCCCAGGAGTCCCTGCCCCCAAGACAACAAATATTCTGTCACAAATCTGGTTCTCTTCACAGCTGAAACCAGGGGATACACTGTGTTTTAGCAAAACTGTTTTCAGCACAGCATCTGATTTTAAATACAGTGTCCTCTTAGTGGTCATGCTTGCACTACTGCTGTTGTTAAAAAACAACTTGTCTACCAACAAATATAGTACACATGGATATATGGCAGGTATCTATAAGGTATATAATACCTTGTTTCCTTACAAAGAGATGATCTGAAGGTTTTTTCGGCCTAGAGGTCACTTCCTTTTTTCTCCCAGGAATATCTCTAATGTCACAATTGGTGTTAATGAATGAATAGAATGCTCTTGGGCCAGGACACTCTGTACCCCTAGGTACAGGCCAGCGTGCCAGGCCCTCGGATCACGTGGCCTGCAGCCCAAAGGACTGGGTGGGCCAAGCACGTGGGGCCAGCAGAGTGCCCCCAACGGGAAGGCTACCGGAGGCCAGTGGGGGGAGGGCCCATCTTGTGGTGATAAGGAAGACAGACACTAAGAACTTGAGGAGAGGCTGGAGGCTATCCTGACAGTAAAGAGCCTGTCTCCTCACTGGTGTTTCTCAGGTTACAGCTCTTGGTGAGCTCTTGGCAAGCATGTGATGTGACACCCTCACTCCTCCAGGCCAACATCTAGGGCTCTTCAGTGATGAGCCCCGAAGGCCTCCTGGGGTTGGTTGGTGCAGGGCCATGGGGTAAGGGCAGGACCTGGCTCTTGGACAAATGTCTCTTCCTGACAAACTCTAGCCAGGCCCCTCTCAGCCCTCCTCTGAACTAAGCCTCAACCTCTACCTATAAAGACCTGAAAAGACTAACCTAATTTCTAACAGCCCAAGCTGCCTCCCTAAGTTAACCCTGGACTCTCCCCACTCCCATTAAAGTGCTGGCTTGAGAAAACTCAGCCAAAGGAATTTACTGTTTGTTCCATCTGAGATAGGCCCCTGTCTCTGTGGGAGCCTAAGTTTGGTAAGTGCTGGTTAACAAACCCAGATGGGTTACAGGGAACAGCCCTCCTTTCCCACTTTCTGTAACTTTCCACTTTCCTGACTCTACTGACCGCTGCCCACCCCCCACCCCTGTCCTATTCCCCCTTCCCTCATCCTCCTTTTAAAATGCTCAGTCACCTCTGATCAAATAGACACGTGGAGCTCAGTTCACACTGGGTCCTTTCCCTATGACAACAGTATGTTTCTGATGAAAATCTGTCCTTACCCCTTAAACTGGTATCTGGTTTGTTATCTTTGACACTGCATTCAAGTGCAGGAAGCCTGCCCACCGCACTCGCACCAGTGACCCCACTGACCTGCCCTTTTCCTCTCTGAGGTTTTGGAGTGGGAGTTGGTTCTGCTTTGTTTGTTTTCCTGAGTTTCAGTCTCTTTGCATGTAGCCACCATGGTCAACCCAGGCCAGCAACCTACCCTGTCTGGAGGTCATAATTGTAAGCCCCGTCACAGACGGGCCTCAGTCCCTGCCCCCAGCAACGGTCACAGGCTTCTCACCCCTTATCCAGTCTCCTCTTTGGTCCCAGCCAACTTTGCCTGCCCTGTGATTTACACTGATTCTCTCTACACTGTTCAGATGTTCTCAAAAGGATCCATCCTTCTCTTTACCCTCTTCCTAGCAACTGGAGTTTTGACTAGAATCCAGTGTTATTTTGCCCTTCACAGTGACCGCCGGTCCCTGTGCTGGCCCTGCACCAGCCTTGACACTGGCCCTGGTGTCGGATACCCACAGGTCCACCCACCCCTGCTCAGAGCCAGGCCCCTGGGACACTGGCAGTGAGTATATCTGACGACGCCACCCAGGGTGCTCCAGTGACCCTTTGAAATACAGTAATAATGCACCAGAGTTTACTGAGCACCTTCTAAGCACCAGCACTGAGTCTACAGCTAAGAATTGTCTCACTTGATTCCCCAAAGTCCTGCGGGGTTGGGGGTGGGGGTGGGCGGGGAGGGAATGTGCTTCTCTGTTTCATAGACGGGCAAGAGAGTCCATAAGACATGAGCTATTTCCTGAAGACCATAGAGCAGCAATGCTGGGTTGGAGGGGAATCCCTCACTGAAGGACTGCCCTCAGAGATGACCCCTCGGAATGTGTGGCCACCACAGTGGATCCACCTAGTGCCAGATTCCTCTTGAGCTGAAGGAACCTGCTCTCAAGCTTCCTTGATGTACGGGGCCTCTCACACCCTATATTTGCTTCCCATTGTGGGAAAACAAACTACCGCACGCTTAGCCACTCAAAACACCTACTGATTATGTCTTGGCTTTGGTGGACCAGGACTCTGAACACGGTTAGCAGGTCCTCTGCTCAATGTGTCACCAGGCTGAGATGAAGGTGTCGGCGTGGACCATGGTCTTATCTGGGGCTGGGGTTCTCTTCCAAGCTCCCTGGTTCTCAGCAGAACTCAGCTCCTTGTGGCTGTAAAATGGAGATCTGCACACTGTTGTGGGCTGTCAACCGGGGTCACCTAGAGGTCACTCTCAGGTCCGAGCCATGCGGCCCCTCCAGTCAAAACATGGAGTCAAATTCTCCAGGGCCAGCAGGAGGGCTTCATTCTCTTTTATGGACTCACCTGATTAGGTCACGCCCACCCAAAGTGGCCCCCATTTGATTAACTCGGAATGAGCTGATTACATTTGCAAAGGCCCTTCATGCCGCATCATGTGATCTGTGCTAGTCACAGGTGCAGGGTGAAAGCTCATCCCATGCGCAGCCCCTGTTCAACGGGAGGGCATTATGCAGAGCATGCACCAGGGGGGAGGGGCCAAGGCTGACTATGGAGCCTCATTCCCTCTTAGGCCCCTCAGAGCGGTGAAGCACTCCCACTTGAAAACAGGGCCAGTCACATGGGTGTTCAGCTCTCGTAGGAACTCAGGAGGCTGTGTGGCCACCATGTGACAACTGGTGACAGAGGGAGGAGCAAGTCTGCAAGTCAAGGGGTGCACCCCTCCTGCCCTACCTGTCATCGCACCAGCCTGCCCTCTGCCCCATCCCGAGATTCCTGAAGCTGGGGCATGAGTCGCTGACTGTGAGAGTGGAAGTTTGTCTGGACAGATGAGGACTGTGCTCCACCTTGGCCCCAGCCATGCCGAACGGGCTCTTCTCCCCACTCAGCATGGAAGACTGGATCCATTTCCCCCTCCTGTCAAGCTACACACCAGATGGGGCATAGGAAAGGCAGATTTCCTGAGACCGGAGAGAGAGCAGGAGCTCCTGCAATAGGTATGGAAATGCAGATGCCAGAGGGAGCTGCTCAGCGAGATTTAAGTCCTGTCTGCTGTTCAACGAGAGCCCAGAAGAACGGTGCCAAGTGTGATTGAATACTCCTATCCAGAGCCTCCCAGCCACCTCCAAAACAGCATGCAAGTTTAATCCATCATTTTTATTAAGCAATGTCTGCATGTGGCAAAGGAAGAAATCCACGTGGTTCAGCAGGGCCCTCAATCAAAGTCTTTCTTCTCTCCCTCTGGCCGCACTCCATGGGGTGACCACTGGCCAAGGTCGCTGGCTTCAGGTCTTCAGAGGACTCTCCCTTTATGTCCTTTTGCTCTAAATCCTCAGAGATTTCCTCAATGTCAGCTTCCAGGTCTGCAAATTTGTATTCAGCCATCCCGCCTTTATTATCCCGCCCTTCCCTTTGACTCATATTTTATTTACAATGTTTCTAAATTCCAAGAACACGTTCACATTCTCCCAGGCTCCTTTTTCATTTTAAAGCTGTGTCTTCCTATAGTGTGTATATATGCATTCTACATGTATGTATATGCAACATGCATGTATATGTAACATGCATATGTTATTATTATGTGTATATGTAATCATGTGTGATTATGCCTTAATTTTCTGTATATTACATATTATCTATGTATGTAGATATGTGTATTACATATAATTCATTATATATAATATGCTAGGTACATACAATATTTGTAAAACAACATACACACATGCACTCAATTAATAGTTACATCTAATTAAGTTTCCTCCAGATCTTTGGCTTCTCTCTTCTCCAGAGTCAGATTGTTCACTCGCTCTTTCTCTGCGGTTGGTAGTTTTCCTCACCTGTGGGGTTTTCCTTTGAAGAGAGGCCTTCAGGGTTAGTACAGGCAGTGGGGGAGAGGGCAGAGCTCCCAGGCAGGCAGGCCAGCCAAAGGTGCCGGTGCACAGGCTGCTGGAGCCTTGCTCCGAAAGGGCTGATCTTCGCCCTCACCGAGAGCCCATCAGGACCAAGGCCTCAGCCAAGGGCCTTGTGCCTCGTGTTGTTTAGGAGCAAAGGGTAGAAAATAAGGACACAACACTGCCAGTGACCCCATGTAGTGATTCACTGGATCTTGCCTTTGTGCCAAAAGACCCCAGCTTGTCCCTCCAGTCTGGCGGAGACAACCCCTGCTGACCTTTGGCTATTCAGATCCTAGTTTTATCCCTTCCTGCTCAATCAGACCCACCTGCATTATATTTCTCAAGAGTTCCTCAAAATTCACAGCCCGCTGATGTCTCCTTTCCTATGTTCCTGCACCCATGTATTTTCTTACTTTTCAAAAGTATCTCTTCTGTCTACCTGGAGGAGGGGTAGGGCTGCCAGCACATCTGCATTGCCGTCGTGATCGCATCCTGCCACAGCTGCAACCGTCTCCTCTTGCCATCCACCCTGTCTCCTAAGACCTGGGATTTGGGCGTTGGCTGAGGGCTGGGCACCCTCTTGCAGTCAGTGTGTGGGGCTGCCATGCTTTCTCCAGGGAAGAAGAACCCCCCCTTCCCACTTTCAGATACTCTGATTCAGTAGGTTAGGTTGGAGCTCAGTACTTAACAAGGGCATCTGGTCATCTGATGCCAGGGCTCAGACTAACTTCTGGGAACAAGTCTATCCTGGAGCCGGGTGGTTTGTTTGACATTTCTCCATCATTTATTGGCCTTGGGAAATTCAGTCCCACTCTCCAAGCTGTAAGAAGGAGGGAATAGTGGCCCCTCCCTCATGGTTTGACTGGATACGTAAATGGTAAAATGCAGCAGAGGACAGAGCACAGCAGGAGGAAACCCCAGCAGGTGTACCCTAGCTCCTGCTCATGCGTGGGAGGGGGCTCCAGTTGGTGACCCTGGGCTGGAGCCTCTCGAGTGGTGGAGTTCAAGCTGTACCACTTATGCAATGTCTTCGTAAGCCAGTGAAGTGTGGAGGTCAATCGAGTTCTTCACAAAGGGACTCAGGCTTGATGCCACTTGGATTCTCCAGACAGCTTTCCCAGGTTGTTCTGACCCCTCCTTGGATGGTGGGAATTTGGCTGTCAATCCTTTCAGCGGGCAGAATACCCACCTCTCATGCCCTCAAATAATTTGCAATTGCTAATCTACCATTCTGAGGAAAACTCGCCAGGTGTGTTAGAACTATACCCAATTTAAAAGAAAGGGCAGAGTGGCTATTCAGTCTTTGATCTCTTCGGCCCATTGTTTGAATGGAGTGGCTGCTGCATGTGGTGTGCATCACCACTCATTCACATCAGTGTGTGCATGTGCTTGTCTAAGTGCCTTAGTGTAATAAGGAAGAACAAATCTGACTCCTTATTAGATTTGTTTCTTTTACCTTAACATTTGTATTCTATTGCTTTTGCTACAAGTTAATCACTAAAAGAATGTTGCCTATTTCCTGAAATATACAGGATAGCCCATTCTCAAGTCTATGATCTTTAAGGATTTAACACTTTTCCATTCATATAGAGATAAAAAGTTGCAGAACAGAGAAAACATTTGTCTTGTTGGAGGTTTACAAGAACATTGTGACTTGACCTACCTGGACACCTGCAAGGACAAAGGATTGCAACACCAAGAAGTTTGCAACAACCAACCACACCCCTCCCTCACCTTGCCTTTAAAAATGCTTTGCTGAAACTCTTCGGGGAGTCTGGGGTTTGTGGGGCATGAACCCGTTCTCCTTGCATAACCCTGCAAAACCCTTCTCTGCTCCAAACTCCAACATTTCGGTTTGTTTGGCCTCACTGTGTATCAGGTAACATTAACAGGATGGTGTGCCCTAGATGGTACCTCACTTCTATTCAGAACCAAGTAATTTTCGTTAAATACCTGTTCTTGGTAATAAGCCCCTTCATTTTCTGTGAGGAACAAACAAAAAGCTACATTGTTACTAACACTCATCTACAATTAGCACATTCATCATGAAGCAGACTTGGATAATAATCCCAAAGATTTTGAAGTAACCCCTGAATGCTGAATACAAAATTGAGGCCATACACAGAACCGATCTGACTCTACTTTGGAAAGATGAGAAGACATCAACTGGTGATAAATCAAGTGATTAAGATGAAATGGAAAAAGTTTTCCTTTATTATCTAACATGAATGTCAGTGGTTGGAAAAGGAAGCTGATTTGGTATATCAGAGCAGGTGGGTCAGAGTTCATCCTGACAAATTTCAAAGGAAAAGAATGACCTTGATTTAAATTGTTGGTACATAGCTCTTCAAAAGAGAAAGGAGTTTGTTTAAAAATACACCCTTCTTTCTTTGATCCTGCCATGGAGCTGAAAGATAAAACACATCATAACAAAATGGATGTCGATTTAAAGAATGTCTACTCTGGAAAACATGATTTTATCAGAGACAGGGAAGAAGAAGGGAAAAGGAAACACACTGAGCACAGTGGTTCTGAGAATCAAGATTATTTCCTTCTGGCACAAACGCAGCAACGTGATTATGAAAAAACTAGAATAAGATGTAACTCTTTGTTTCTAATTCATGTTTGTGGTTATTGCATTTCATATTTTAATGATTTAAGGCAAATTGAGTTTTCCATTTCTTTTTCAAATCCTATGACCTCCCCCTGTCCCCGCCCCAAGTGAGTCTGCACTGTGAACAAAGCAGGGTTCCACCAGGAACACCAGGGCATCCTCCTCAGACCACAGGGCCCAGGGGTGCCAGCATAGCCCAGTCCCCTGTGCCATGCATGAGGTCCCTTGGGGTTGGCTCTGGTTTTGCAGGTGATGGGCACCCTCGCCAGCCTCTGTCGACCACTGAACCCTGCCCCACAGGCCCTGAGGTCAAGAGTGAGACAGGGGAGGCTACCCCCGTAACTTGAGTGCCAATACTGAAGGCTTTCCAAAACTCTTTTGCAACAGAAACCAGCTTCTCAGTATTTCTCTCTTTTGTGTCTATACACACACTTTGGCTGTTGATTTAGAGTGAAGCTTCCTCACTCTGTTATATTGTTTTCTAATCTTCACTACCACTCACTGGACTCAGTCTCCAAGAGCTACTGGCTCTCCTGTCCTTACATTGTTCTCTTGCTCTATTGGTACAATGTTTTTTGCACATAATAATAGTAATAATAATAATGCTCCTTCAAATACAACAATATATAAAAATAACTATATACCATGACCAAGTGCGATTTATCCCAGGTATTCAAGGTTGGTTCAACATTTGAAAATCAATTACTTCATCAAATCAACAGCTGAAAGAAGAAGAATCACATGATTATATCAATAGATGCAGAAATATCATTTGACAAACTTCAACACCTATTCATGATAAGAACTCTCAGCAAACTAGGAATAGAGAAAAACTTCTGCAATTGGATGAACATCTACCAAAATACCTACAGCTAATATCATACTTAGTGGTGAGAAACTCAAAGCTTTCCCACTGAGATGAGGAACAAGGCAAGGTTGTCACCTCTCACCATGTTTTCCAGCAACACACTAGAGGTCCTAGCTAATGCAATAATACAAGAAAATAAAAAGCATACAGACTGGGAAGAAGAAATAAAGCTGTCTTTCTTTGCAGATGACATTACTTTCTATGTGGAAATTCTGACAGAATTGAGAAAAAACACTCCTGGAATAATAAGTGATTACAGCAAGGTTGCAGGACATACAAAAGTCATACAAACATACAAAAGTCAATTGCTCTCCTATATACTAGCAATGACCAAGTAGAATTTGAGATAATAATAGTCTTTTGTGATCATTTTGATTTGAATTCCTAATGCCTGAATTAAGATGCATCTTTTCTTCATTTTCTAATCGTGGCATTCCATCTTTCTGTTTTCATTAGCTGTTCTCTGCTCCATCCTCCGGTTCAGGCCAGGAGCCAGAGGGCACAGGGAATGAGCAGATCTGCTCTCCTTCCCATCCCACTCCCACAGAGAGCAGCATATCAGTCAGCAGAAACTACACACAGTGCTTACTTAGTCACTGCTGTCCTGGGAAAGAGTTCCAAGTAAGGCAGTAATTTACTTATTACAGTTTTTAACAAAATGTATGCTTTTATGATCAATAAGTAGAAGATCTGAAAGTTAAATGCAGTGAATGAATGCTTATAGTCTGAAGCACCATATTTTCTCCTAGGAGAGCAAGGGATTAAAAAGGACATTTTTTTTCCTCTAAATCTACAGGAACAAAAAATGGACTCCTTATGGGGAAATAAGGACCCTGAGAGTTTTAAGATATAAAATATGACATTTCTATAAAAGAATGCCATTTTTTATCATATTAAAACAGAGAATTAGGATTTATTGTGGAAAAAAAAAAACGACTGTCTTTGCACCTGGATCAGCTCTCACATTCTATTATTATTAGGGCCCAGTTCTCTAGAATTGCTACATTATTGTAAAGAACCCAAGTCAGATATAAATGTACTCATTTCACTTTCTTTTAAAGAAGTCCAGACTAAGTTTTCCCACTTTGAGTGTGTACCATGTTAATTTTGGGTATGAGGCTCAAAGGACCCTGAATTGTTGGAGATATTTTAAATATTGTTTTTAACTAAAACAATAAAGAATCACTGATTACTCTGAAATTAACCACATCCAAACCCTAATTCTCCCTATGGATATTAACCATGTTGCTGGTGTCTCCTCCCTGCCCCAAGCTTTCAGAAATTCACAATGACCACAGGTGTGCACATGCCAAATGTCCCGTGTTCTCCAACTTCTGAGTCCAGCCCTCATTTCCAATCTCATTTCGTGCTGTGCCCGTGATATCCCTGTGCCCCCATATTCTCCTACCTCAACCCCAACAACATTTGCTCCAGCACCAAGGAGCCATCACCATTTCCCAAACATACCACATGCCCCTTGGCTTCTGGTCTTTACACATTTTGTTCCCCTGTCTGGGTCTCTCTCTTACAACACAGCCCCTTACAGCTACTGGAATCCAATCATTCTTCAAAGCCAATCACAAAGGCCACCATCTTGTCAAAGGCTTCCAATTCCAAATGAATATCCTCTTCTTCTGTTCCCCCTGAGAACCTGGGATTCTACTCCAGCCTTCCCCACAGCCATCTGTTTGATTTAATCAAGTACTTTATATATTGGCCTCTGGCACATGTTTAGGTAACTTTCTCTCAGATGGTCTCTACCCTTTAGTAACTTAGGGGTTCTTCTTGTGCTGTGGTAATTGGTGTTCATTCTTCTTCACTAGATTGTGAGCTTACTGAGAGCAGAGACTCCTCTCCTTAGCTTTGTGCCTGGGTTATTGATCAAAGTCAAAGTAAGTCAGCGTAACTATACACTTCCAGGTGGCTGCTCACGGCACCTGTGGGATGGCAGACACCTTGCCTTCAGAAATGATCCAGCAATAAAAGAAGACCTGAATGTACAAGTTGATTATAATGTCCATGTGGAAAGATAAAACAAGTAAGAATAGTCCAAAAAACTCTGGAAGAAAATAATAGGGGAGGAAACTATCCCTACCTGATAATAAAATATATTATAAACCTTCCTTCATAAAAGTAGTGTGGTATTGGAAAATGAAAGTACAGCAGGACAATTAAAGAGTATAAAGTCCTGAAACAGAACTAAGGACATATGGAGATAGAGAATATTATAAAAATGACTTCATAAATCAGTAAGTAGAAGAATTCTCAAACAAATGTTGTTGGGACAACTGGATAGCTATTTAGACAAGTAAAATTGGATCCATGCCTCACTCTCTACACCAGGCTATATTACACATGTAACAGAAATTTAAATGTAGAGTTTTGAAACTATCTAAGTTCTAGAAGAGAACAAGAGTAAACCTCTTTATTACCTGGAGTAAGAAAACCTCCCTAATTATGACTCAAAATTCAAAATGTAGAAGCAATGAAGGAAAATACCAACAATCTGTAAAAAATTAGGCAAGATATAGAGAGAGTTCACACGGGAAGAAATAGTGAAAATAGCCCTTAACCATATGAAAAGATGACCAAACTCACTCAATATAGAAAAAGCACAGGGGAGTGGGGGGTGGGGGTGAAATGGGTGAAAGGGGGCAATAGGCACAAATTTCTGGTTATAAAATAAGTCCTGGGGGTATAATATACAGCATGATGACTGTGCAATACTGTATTGCATATTTGAAAGTTGCTAAAGAGTATATCTTAAAATTTCCCATCACAAGAAAAAAATTGTAATTATATGTGGTGATGGATGTTAATTAGACTTATTGTGGTGATCATTTCATAATGTGTACAAATATCAAATCATTATGTTATGTAGCTGAAACTAACTAATGTTATATGTCGACTATATCTCAATTTTTTAAAAAAAAGAATTTGGGAAAGACTTGCAAATTACATATTTTGAGATACATGTTATTAATAAGGTTTGAACTCTATATAGCTGAGTTAAAGTAACTAATGTCAATATTATTTAGATTGCAATACATGTTGACATTCAAGTTCAATTTTCACTTATATCATCAAGTTGTATTCCTCTACAAGAGATATCATGTTCAGCATGTAAAAATGATTCATTCCAATGAATTAGGACAACTGAAAAATGCAACTCTAAAATTATACTGAATATGTAATATAATCTTTCTTCAAACCAAGAGATTTACTTTCAAATAGAAGGAAAAACATTTTTGTAGACTATTCTGATTATTCTGATTCTGACCCAAGCAGGAGTTGGTTCTAACAGGAGTGGCTAAGATTAGACATACATACCACAAGTATCTTTACCACCCTCCCACCCTGCCCCAAAACAGACATCACTAGTTGACTAGTTGATCATGGAACATTTAATCTTGTCGAGTCTGGATTCAGTTGCAGAACGTTTTTCATCCTAGTACTTAAGTCAGTGCCAATAATTTAACCCTTAGCACCTATTGCCATCCTCTGCCTTTGCAAAAACAATCTTTAAGTCAGAGCAGAAGAAAACATAGTCAGTGTAAGAGCGTTTAAGCCCTCATAATTCTGAACAAAAGAAAAAAATAGAAGAAATACAAATTAAAACTAAATTGGTGGAAAACAACAAGGTCCTACTGTATAGCACAGATAACTATATTCAATATCCTATGATAGGGACTTCCCTGGTGGCACAGTGGTTAAGAATCTCCCTGCCAATGAAGGGGACACGGGTTCGATCCCTGGTCTGAGAAGATCCCACATGCCGCGGAGCAAATAAGCCCATGTGCCACAACTATTGAAGCCCATGCACCTAGAGCCCATGCTCTGCCACGAGAAGCCTCTGCAATGAGAAGCCCATGTGCCGCAATGAAGAGTAGCCCCTGCTCGACACAAATAGAGAAAGCCCGTGCACAGCAACAAAGACCCAAAGCAACCAAAAATAAATTAATTAGAAAATACTAAAAAAAAGAACTCCTATGATAAACCATAATGGAAAAGAATATTAAAATAAAAGAATGTATATATGTATAACTGAATCACTTTGCTATACAGCAGCAGTTAACACAACATTGTAAATCAACTCTATTTCAATTTTAAAAAAAGAAAATCAAAAAATAGTAAACTGAGATACCATTTCTCACCTACCACGTTGACAAAAATACAGAAGATTGACAAAAAACTGCTGGAGAGACAATGAGGAAGCAGGCACTCTCAAATATTTGGGTTGTAATGCAACACAGGAAAATTTGGCAATGTGGAGAAAAACGACATATATATTTACTCTTTGACCCTACAATTACACTTCTTGGAATCTAGCTTAAAGACACACTTGCAAAAATGTGAAAAGATGTAGACAAAAGAGTATTCATTGCAGCAAAGGACCAGAAACAGCCCACATGCCAAAGTAGCAGGAACTGATTGCGCTATGTATACCCTGAAATGGTAAAAAGGAAGGAGGGCTCTGGGCAGTGGCTGTGTTAGGGTTGTCATGTTATTCTCCTGACTTTTGTATTTATTTAAAAAAAAAAATTATCGTAAAATTTTAAATACTACCCCTACATTTCCCCCGAGAATAGCCATGGAGGAAGGTCAGTAGACAACTTTTCTATTATTAAAGCAAGAACTTGAAGGTGGCCCATGCCTGTTTCAGGAGCTTACCTTCTATTTGAGGAGTATTAGATGTTTCTAAAGTTTGAAAAGCATTGTTGTATAAGACTTAAGCCTGACTACATTACAGAGAAATATTTTGTTGCCATCACAATTCTTTTCCACTCTTCAACTTTCTGAGTCTGGTGGTCCTTCAGGCTTCCATAGGCTGCCTCTCCTTCAGCTGGCTTCATCCCTGGCTGCCTGCAGGCAACCGCGTGAATGTTGTTGCTATAGCTTGAGATACCTCTTGCCTTCTCAGTATTTCACAGCCCCCAAGTCTCTCTTTCTGTGTCCCTAGGTGGCACTGCTCATGGGGAAAGGGTGTCAGAAATTCAGCAGGACAGTTAGATGCCATGTCACAGCCAAACAAACATCCCACTCCTGTGGCACTAGAAAGCAACATTATAAATAAATAAAGCAAACTAAACGAGATTGTGTTTATAAATAAAAAGTGCTATGGAAATTGTTAACTGCTAATCAGATGGGAGGTATGTTACATAAAAATGCCAGCCACATAGTTTCACCATCTCAAGCCTTTTAATCCCTATAAAGTCTGGCTTGCCTCAGAGCTTGGTCCACCCAACTTGTAACCTGTATGAATAAACAGTTCCATTCTAGCCTAAACACATTTCCCTTATGCTGCTTAATCCTTTGTTTCCTTCCCCAGCTCAGGAGAAGTACATTGAAGATAACAATTTTATCATCCTATAGAAATTTCCCATCTAATTCATTAAAAAAAAAATCTTGGCACCAGATGAACTGGCACACACTTCTCTGCATTTAAGATATAAGAAAGATTTTGAAGGTGTAATAAAATCTGCTTTCCTCCACCCAAGATCAAAGCTCTTCACACTCAGTGTCCAGGACTGTGGGGCAGCAGGTAACTTTGCTGGTCATTGGTCCAAGTTCCTGGTTGATCTCAACCTCTTGGAGGCTGGTTAACTCAGAGGATACCAAGCCTGGGGTCTTCCTCCGTGGCAATCTCTGTAGCAATCTCTCAGGACAAACTCTACCTTCATACACGGAAGGGTCATCATGGGCGCAGAGAGAGAAGGACAGGGGCAAGGAGGTGGTTTGAGATATATGACAAACACCTTTCTAATCCTTCCCACTGCTGCTTTCTCACACCTGCCTCATTTTGTCGGACCCTTGGCTACCCACAAAATCCTTCCCTCCTTTCCTCACACCTGGATAATTATTTCCTGTCTTCCCCTCTCTGGCGTATGTTCTACCCTCCATACCTTCGCTTTTATCTTTCCATATTGTCACCAGGAAAACTCTTTAAAATACAGCTTCAAAATCAAAATCCTTCAGTATTCAAAATTGTTTAGGAACTGTGAAGTATTAATTTCCCCCATCAGATGAGCAAAAGTGGATGGATGAATAGTATCTTGGGAATTCCCTGGTGGTCAAGTGGTTAGAACCCTGCACTTTCACTGCCATGGGCCCAGGTTCGATCTCTGGTCGGGGAACTAAGATCCTGCAAGCCACATGGTGCAGCAAAAAAAAAAAAAAAAGAGAGAGAGAGAGAGATAATGGTATCTTGTTGGTGTGAATAGGGGGAAATCAGCTCCCTCCCCACAGTGGTATAACATTTTGGAAGGTCTGTGTCTATGTAAATTCAAGTGCACTTCTTTTTTCTTTTTTTTAACTGAGAAACGAGTTCTAGGAATCTAATTTATATGAATTCTTCAGCTTGTAAATAAAGGTGTGATGTATGTTTCTGGTGACAATTGTTTACAATAGGAAACTGTTAAAGATGACTTACATGCTTATGAATATGTAAAGAGTCAAGAATGTTTGGGGAATATGTTGCCAGAGAACATAACAGAACTACCTACCGCAAAAGGTAAGGTGGACCTGCAGGTCCTGCAGAGAGAAAGGACTCCCATCTCACAGTCTCAGTGTCACACGATGAGCAAAGACACAAGATAAATCACAGGACCACCATTTACCTAAGAAAAATCTCAAGTCCTTTTGTCGGGACCAAACACCAAACCATTAAGACGTCTCTTCCCTTTATATAATAATAATTTTTCAAAACTATAAAATAAGCGTAAGTCCAACAAAGTTCTGATTTTTCTCCTCATTCTGAAAGTCTCATTTTGTTGCCGGTGCACCAACTTCATTGTTAACTCCCTGCTCAGAGATTGAGTGGCAATTCTGCGAGAAAGCGTAAAGGAGGCTTGCAGTTTTTATTCTGTAGTTTTCTGTATTGTTGGAATGTTTATAATAGGCTTATGATCATACACTTCTTTTGAAATTCAGCTACATGTATATTTCCAAGAGTTCTGTGCAGATTCCACTTATATCTCAGCACCTCCCCACCATCTCTCCACCCTGTGGGTGTCATCACATCAGATTTCTGACCAACCTCAGAGACAGTCTTCAGAGTAGTGGTTGGGCTCCTCTTCACACTTCTGCCCCTGACCATCATCCCTCTTCCTGCAGACTTGGACCCTGACTCACACCTCTTTCTCATTCTAAAAGACCAAGAAGAGCCATGATTCTGTCTTAGAGAATGAGTGATACACTGAAGCCCACCCCCCAACACACAGATGGAAAGGATATGTATTTTAAAAACAAAAATATAGCAGACTAAGGTTGAAAACTAACAGCACTGGAATTACCAAAGAAGTACAGCGGTTAGATGCGAAACAAAAAGATAAACAAAGGAGAACTCATGTTTCTAAAACTTGAAACAGTAAACATTAGGAAATGTTAAGTGCAAACTAGAAATTAGGTATTTAAGAGAATTTGATTAATGTATTGAAAAATGTACAAAAAGAAAGAAAGAAAGAGTGTACCAAAGCCATTTTGATGCTTTAAACATCAAAAGAAAGAAGTTAGCTGAGGAATCAACAGTGAGCAAAGCAAGAGAGCAGCTAGTGCCTGTTAAGAATGAAAGCCATTTGGAAAAATGGCTACTAGTCATAGAAATGCAAATTAAGGCAACGAAGTGCAATTTTATAACTGATAAGTTAAAATATATATGATGATAAAAATCCCGGGCTTTTGAGCTCCATGGAAGCCGGCTCCCTAGCGTGTATGTATGTAGGCCCCATACCCTTTCCCCTACACAAGAAACACTTCCCCAAGTGAGACAGCTCTCCCAGCTGCTGGCATGGAAGAGGGAAATTGGGCAAGACTTTGAGTGGCAAGGGAACAGAACAAGGGCCTGGGAGAAGGGGCATGGGTGAACTTGACTGGAGGCTTTGAATGTCCCACCTCACTGGTCTTGTCCCATTGCCCCATGTTTCTCCACCCTTCCCCACCCTGCCCCCTGCCCTGCCACATTCTCTGCCTTTCCTCATGGATGGAGAGGAGCAAACCATTTATGTGCTAACAAATACCTGCATGGTGAGATAATATGTTGATCTTAACCAAGGTTAATGTTATTTTCTCGTGTCCCTTTTCCCATTTCAGCAGCAACCTGGAAACTCTTGTCTTACCAGCTCTGGAACAGTGGCCAGAAGGGCAACAAAGACCTAGCACTTGTGTTCTCCAAACAGACTTTTGTGGCAGAGAAAACCAGCTGAGAGACACCTCAAGGAAGCTCATGATGAAAAGTCATTGATCTTGCACACTCTACCCCAGACTTGACAAAGACATCGGAGCCAGAGAGAGGAGGGAGGAGAGGGCCCATAGGGCTCGGCCAAGGGGCACAGGGCACAGGGAGCCCCTTCAGACTTTTTCTCACTGGCTTCTTCCACTCCTGACTTTTCCCTTTTTATTCAGTCTTTTGTCACATCTGTGTTTGTTCTGCTGTCTCTCAGTCCTCTGATGGAAATATGGTGATGATGATGATATATGTGTGTATGTGTTTGCACACACATGTGTGTGTTTATCAGCTTCTCATGCCCTTTTCCAACTGTCTCACTTATTCATTCTTCGAATATTTATTGACAGCATACTATGTACCAGTCATGGTTCTATGTACTGGAGCTAGAGCAGTGAACAAGCAGACAGAGATTCTAGACTCCTGTTTGCACAGACTTTATATTCAAATAGGTAGGGGCAGTGCCGGAAGGACATACAAATAAACAAAAGCAGCACGAAGACCATAATATCAGGTGGCAATGAGGACTTTGAAGTAAATATGTGAGAGTGACTAGAGAAATAGGCAAGTAGAGATGTGGGTGAAGGGACATCCAGGCTGGGGGAACAGCACACCCGGGGGCTGACGTGGAGCAGGCTCAGCATGGTTTTTGTTTTCTTCTTTAATATTTATTTATTTATTTGCCTCCGTCGGGTCTTAATTGCAGCACGCGTGATCTTTTTTAGTTGCCGCATGCAAAATCTTAGTTGCAGCATGTGGGATCTAGTTCCCTGACCAGGGATCAAACCCGGGACCCCTGCATTGGGAGCATGGAGTCGTAGCCACTGGACCACCAGGGAAGTCCCCTCAGCATGTTTACAGCAGGAGGTCAGCACTGCATGTACAGGTGTAAGCGGGGGGAGAGGTATGGCATGGGGCCATGGAGACAACCAAAGGCAGGCTTGCTGGGCTTCCTCCACCATGGAAAGGACTTCGTGAAGACAATAGGGGGTTTTGAATAGAGGAGTAACCTCATCTGATACACAAAGTTAAAAAGATCACCCTGGGCGCTGTGTGGGAAATAGACCAGAGTGGTGATTTCTGGGCCAGACCGAGGCAGGAGGCTAGGGCAGCATCTTAAGGGAAAGATGGTGCTTGGGCAAGGGCAGTGTGGCAGAGATGGAACTGGTGAGAAGGAGTGGGTTAAGGTCTATTTTGAGGGTAGAACGGACAGGATTTTTTTATATAGCACATGCGGGACATCAGAGAACGTGAGTAGCCAGCTCTTCCTCTCCCTGAGCTCTTACTTCTGTTTTACTTCCTCAAAATTTCTCTTTTTAACCTTTATAAAACAGAGATCTGAACTAAATGTTGTGTATTTATTAGTCTTTCCGGAAAAAGCTTCATGCCTTAATTTTAAATGCTTCTTTTGAATATATTATAATTTATTTAGAATAAAAAATAACGAACTTTCTGATGTTTGTGATAGAATTGCTTTTTTTTATTTTTATGTGCTGCTCAGTTTCTTTGATCAGCGTGCCAAGAGCCATTTTTCTTATTTTTCATTCCAAATCAAAGTCCCTTTCTTCATAAAAATATGAAAGATATTTTTATAGCTGTGTATTAACAAAGTAAATGCAGTGACCTCTGCAGTAGCAATAAATGCCCCGTCACACAAACTGAAGTTTCTGAATATCATTTCCCACTCTACACTACACCATCAGGGCTCTTTCGAGAAATGGTTTATTCCAGGGCTAGGGTAGGGAATGTACAAGATGAGCCTGGAACGTCATGTTATCCAGGAGATGAGGAAAATTGTAAAGCACAACTGGAGTTGTATCCAAAAGACTCAGAAACCAGCCTGAAGAACCCTCACTGACCAAATGCTGTCTACATTGATTGACATCCATGAGTTCATTATGACACAAAACAAAAATATCCAGATTGGTCATCATAGGAGGATGCTATGGAACGAAGTCATTATTCCATAAACTAGTTAATAACATTAAAAAAAAAAAAAAGACTGACCCAAATGTCAGTGTATTGAGAGGTCCTGGGGAAAGTTGATTTAACTTAGTGCACTGACAGTGGCAGTTAAACAGAGGTCGATTGCTGAGAATATTCACAGGACTGAATGGCAATGCTCACAAATTTACAGGTTATAACAGAAAAGTCTGACGTACTGCATCTAGCATTGAAGTGAGGACATGCAACACTGCCAGAGTTTATCCCCCTGTAAGGCATCCAGAGAGGTAAGCAGCAGGCTATCCTCCCTCTGAAAAGGCTGTGGTCAGGCACAGGTTCTCTGTGTGATCAGGAACCACAAGGCTGGAGAGGAAACTGCTAAGAATGCTGATAAAGCATAGCGAAGATGCAGAGCAAAATTGGGATGGTGAAGTGTAAAGGATGCCAGAGATTAAGGCCAGGGAGCAGAGGCTGGAGAGTATTCCATTGTAGGAATATACATTGTGGTGTTTTCCAGTTTTTAACTATTTTGAATAAAGCTGCAATGAACAAGCCTTTTTTGTGTGCATATATTCTCATTTCTCTAGAGTAAACGCCTAGGATTAGAGTTGCTGATCAGAGATGTTTAATGAAATGAAAAACGACCAATTATTATTCCAAAGTGGTTGTCCTAGTTTTACACTCCCACCAGCAATGGTGGAGAGTTTCAGTTTCTCCCCATCCTCACCTCATTCCATGCTGTCATTCCTTTTCATGTTAGCCATCCTAGTGAGTTTGTAGTTGTACCACCTGGGCCTGGAGTTTCCTTTATGAGAAGGGTTTTGATTATGAACTTAATACCTTTAATTGATATAGAGAGGCCCTGAAACAAGATGGCAGAGTAGGAGGACGTGCTCTCACTCCCTCTTGTGAGAACACCAGAATCACAACTAGCTGCTGGACAATCATAGAAAGGAAGACACTGGAACTCAACAAAAAAGATACCCCACATCCAAAGACAAAGGGGAAGTCACAATGAGACGGTATGAGGGGCACAATCACAGTAAAATCAAATACCATAACTGCTGGGTGGGTGACTCACAGACTGGAGAACACTTATACCACAGAAGTCCACTCACTGAAGGGAAGGTTCTGAGCCCCACGTCAGGCTTCCCAATCTGGGGGTCCAGCAATGGAAGGAGGAATTCCTAGAGAATCAGACCTTGAAGGCTAGTGAGATTAATTGCAGGACTTTGACAGGACTGGGGGAAACAGAGACTCCACTCTTAGAGGGCACACACAAAACAGTGTGCGCGTCGGGACCCAGGGGAGACTGAACCAGACCTACCTGCTAGTGTTGGAGGGTCTCCTGCAGAGGTGGGGGGTGGTTGTGGCTCACCGTGGGGACAAGGACACTGGCAGCAGAAGTTCTGAGAAGTACTCCTTGGCGTGAGTTCACCCAGAGTCTGCCATTAGCCCCACCAAAGAGCCCAGCTAGGCTCCAGTTTTGGGTTGCCTCAGACCAAAAAACCACATGGAGGGAACACAGCCCCACCCATCAGCAGTGAAGCAGTTTAAGTTTTACTGAGCTCTGCCCACCAGAGCAACAGTCAGCTCTACCCACCACCAGTCCCTCCCATCAGGAAACTTGCACAAGCCTGTTAGATAGCCTCATCCACCACAGGGCAGACAACAGAAGCAGGAAGAACTACAATCCTGCAGCCTGCAGAACAAAAACCACATTCACAGAAAGATAGACAAGATGAAAAGGCAGAGGGCTAAGTACCAGATGAAGGAAGAAGGTAAAACCCCAGAAAAACAACTAAACGAAGTAGAGATAGGAAACCTTCCACAAAAAGAATTCAGAATAATGATAGTGAAGATGATCCAGGACCTCGGTAAAAGAATGGAGGCAAAGACTGAGAAGATGCAGGAAAAGTTTAACAAAGATCTAGAAGAATTAAAGAACAAACAAAGAGAGATGAACAATACAATAACTGAAATGAAAACTACACTAGAAGGAATCAATAGCAGAATAACTGAGGCAGAAGAATGGATAAATGACCTGGAAGACAGAATGGTGGAATTCACTGCTGTGGAACAGAATAAAGAAAAAAGAATGAAAAGAAATGAAGACAGCCTAAGAGACCTCTGGGACAACATTAAATGCAACAACATTCACATTATAGGGGTCCCAGAAGGAGAAGAGAGAGAGAAAGGACCTGAGAAAATATTCAAAAAGGTTATAGTCAAAAACTTCCCTAACCTGGGAAAGGAAATAGCCACCTAAGTCCAGGAAGTGCAAAGAGTCCCATACAGGATAAACCCAAGGAGAAACATGCCGAAACACATAGTAATCAAACTGGCAAAAATTAAAGACAAAGAAAAATTATTGAAAGCAGCAAGGGAAAAATGACAAATAATGTACAAGGGAACTCCCATAAGGTTAACAGCTGATTTCTCAGCAGAAACTTTAAAGCCAGAAGGGAGTGACATGATATACTTAAAGTGATGAAAGGGAAGAACCTACAACCAAGATTACTCTACGCAGCAAGACTCTCATTCAGATTTGATGGAGAAATCAAAAGCATTACAGACAAGCAAAAGCTAAGAGAATTCAGCACCACAAAACCAGCTCTATAACAAATGTTAAAGTAACTTCTCTAAGTGGGAAACACAAGAGAAGAAAATGATCTACAAAAACAAACCCAACTCAATTAAGAAAATGGTCATAGGAACATACATATCAATAATTACCTTAAACGTGAATGGGTTAAATGCTCCAGCCAAAAGACACAGGCTTGCTGAATGGATACAAAAACAAGATCTATCTGTATGCTGTCTACAAGAGACCCACTTCAGACCTAGGGACACATACAGACTGAAAGTGAGGGGATGGAAAAAGATATTCCATGCAAATGAAAATTGAAAGAAAGCTGGAATAGCAATACTCATATCAGATAAAATAGACTTTAAAGTAAAGAATGTTACAAGAGACAAGGAAGGACACTACATAATGATGAAAGGATCAATCCAAGAGGAATATATAACAATTATAAATATAGATGCACCCAACATAGGAGCACCTGAATACATAAGGCAACTGCTAACAGCTATAAAAGAGGAAATCCAAAGTTACACAATAATAGTAGGGACTTTAACATCTCCCTTACACCAATGGACAGATCTTCCAAAATGAAAAAAAATAAGGGAATGGAAATTTTATTTATTTATTTATTTATTTTTGCAGTACGCAGGCCTCCCACTAGCGTGGCCTCTCCTGTCGCGGAGCACAGACTCCGGACGCGCAGGCTCAGCAGCCATGGCTCGCGGGCCCAGCTGCTCCGCAGCACATGGGATCCTTCCAGACCGGGGCACGAACCCGTGTCCCCTGCATTGGCAGGAGGACTCCCAACCACTGCGCCACCAGAGAAGCCCGGAAATGGAAGCTTTAAATGACACAATAGACCAGATAGATTAAATTGATATTTATAGGACATTACATCTAAAAACAACAGATTACAATTCTTCTCAAGTGCGCATGGAACATTCTCCAGGACAGATCACATCTTGGGTCACAAATCAAACCACAGTAAATTTAAGAAAACTGAAATCATATCATGCATCTTTTCTGACCACAACGCTATGAGATTAGAAATGAATTACAGGAGAAAATAATAAAAAACACAAACACAGGGAGGCTAAACAATACGTTACTAAATAACCAAGAGATCACTGAAGAAATCAAAGGGGAAATCAAAAAATACCTAGAGACCAATGACAATGAAAACATGACAATCCAAAACCTATGGGATGTGGCAAAAGCAGTTCAAAGTGGCAAGTTTATAGCTATACAAGCCTACCTCAAGAAACAAGAAAAATCTAAAATAAACAATCTAACCTTGCACTTAAGGGAACTAGAGAAAGAAGAACAAACAAAACTAAAAGTTAGCAGAAGGAAAGAAATCATAAAGATCAGAGCAGAATTAAATGAACTAGAAACAAAGAAAACAATAGCAGAGATCAATAAAACTAAAAGATTGTTCTTTGAGAAGATAAACAAAATTGATAAACTATTAGTCAGACTCATCAAGAAAAAGAGGGAGAGGACTCAAATCAATGAAATTATAAATGAAAAAGGAGAAGTTACAACAGACACCGCAGAAATACAAAGCATCCTAAGAGACTACTACAAACAACTCTATGCCAATAAAATGGACAGCCTGGAAGAAATGGACAAATTCTTAGAAAGGTATAACCTTCAAAGACTGAACCAGGAAGAAATAGAAACTATGAACAGACCAATCACAAGTAATGAAATGGAAACTGTGATTAAAAATCTTACAACAAACAAAAGTCCAGGACCAGATGGCTTCACAGGTGAATTCTATCAAACATTTAGAGAAGAGATAATACCCATCCTTCTCAAACTCTTCCAAAAAATTGCGGAGGAAGGAACACTCCCAAACTCATTCTATGAGGCCACCATCACCGTGATACCAAAACCAGACAAAAATACTACAAAAATAGAAAATTACAGACCAATACCACTGATGAATATAGATGCAAAAATCCTCAAAAAAATACTAGTAAACAGACTCCAACAACACATTAAAAGGATCAAACACCATGATCAAGTGAGATTTATCCTAGGGATACAAGGATTCTTCAATATATGCAAATCAATCAGTGTGATACACCATATTAACAAATTGAAGAATAAAAGCCATATGATCATCTCAATAGATGCAGAAAAAACTTTTGACAAAATTCAACACCCATTTATGATAAAAATTCTCCAGAAAGTGGGCATAAAGGGAACCTACCTTAATATAATAAAAGCCATATACGATAAACCCACAGCAAACATCATTCTCAGTGGTAAAAAACTGAAAGCACTTCCTCTAAGATCAGGAACAAGACAAGGATGTCTACTCTCACCACTATTATTCAACATAGTTTTGTAAGTCCTAGCTACAGCAATCAGAGAAGAAAAGAAATAAAAGGAATACAAATCAGAAAAGAAGAAGTAAAACTGTCACTGTTTGCAGATGACATGATACTATACATAGAGAATCCTAAATATGCCACCAGAAAACTACTAGAGCTAATCAATGAATTTGGTAAAATTCAATGAATTTGGCAGGATACAAAATTAATGCACAGAAATCTCTGGCATTCCTGTACACTAATGATGAAAAATCTGAAAGAGAAATTAAGGAAACACTCCCATTTACCATTGCAACAAAAAGAATAAAATACCTAGGAATAAACCTACCTAGGGAGACAAAAGACTTGTATGCAGAAAACTATAAGACACTGGTGAAAGAAATTAAAGATGACATAAACAGATGGAGAAATATACCATGTTCTTGGATTGGCAGAATCAACATTGTGAAAATAACTCTACTACCCAAAGCAATCTATAGATTCAATGCAATCCCTATCAAATTACCAATGGCATTTTTTACGGAACTAGAACAAAAAAATCTTAAAATTTGTATGGAGACACAAAAGACCCCGAATAGCCAAAGCAGTGTTGAGGGGAAAAAACGGAGCTGGAGGAATCAGGATCCCTGACTTCAGACTATACTACAAAGCTACAGTACTCAAGGCAATATGGTACTGGCACAAAAACAGAAACATAGATCAATGGAACAAGATAGAAAGCTCAGAGATAAACCCACACACCTAAGGTCAACTAATCTATGACAACAGAGGCAAGGATATACATTGGAAAAAAGAAAGTCTCTTCAATAAGTGGTGCTGGGAAAACTGGAGAGCCACATGTAAAAGAATGAAATTAGAACACTCTCTAACACCATACACAAAAATAAACTCAAAGTGGTTTAAATAAACTCAAAGTGGATTAGAGACCCAAATGTAAGACTGGACACTATAAAACTCTTAGAGGAAAACATAGGAAGAACACTCTTTGACATAAATCACAGCAAGATCTTTTTTGATCCACCTCCTAGAGTAATGGAAATAAACATAAAAATAAACAAATGGGACCTAGTGAATCTTCAAAGCTTTTGCACAGCAAAGGAAACCATAAACAAGAGGAAAAGACAACTGTTAGAATGGGAGAAAATATTTGCAAACAAATCAATGGACAAAGGATTAATCCTCAAAATATATAAACAGCTCATGCAGCTCAATATTAAAAATACAAACAACCCAATCCAAAAATGGGCAGAAGACCTAAATAGACATTTCTCCAAAGAAGACATACAGATGGCCAATAAGCACATGAAAAGCTGCTCAACGTCACCAATTATTAGAGAAATTGAAATCAAAACTACAATGAGGTATCACCTCACACCAGTTAGAATGGGCATCATCAGAAAATCTACAAACAACAAATGCTGGAGAGGGTGTGGAGAAAAGGGAACCCTCCTACACTGTTGGTGGGGATGTAAATTGATACAGCCACTATGGAGAACAGTGTGAAGGTTCCTTAAAAAGCTAACAAATGAATTACCATATGATCCAGCAATCCCACTACTGGGCATATACCCAGAGAAAATCATAATTCAAAAAGGCACATGAGCCCCAATGTTCATTGCAGCACTATTTACAATATCCAGGTCATGGAAGCAACCTAAATGCCCATCACCAGACGAATGGGTAAAGAAGAAGTGGTACATATATACAATGGAATATTACTCAGCCATAAAAAGGAATGAAATTGGGTCATTTGTTGAGACATGGATGGGTGTAGAGACTGTCATACAGAGTGAAGTAAGTCAGAAAGAGAAAAAAAATATCGTATATTAACACATATATGTGGAGCCTAGAAAAATGATACAGATGAACTGGTTTGAAGGGCAGAAATTGAGACAGATGTAGAGAACAAACTTACGGACACCAAGATGGGAAGAGGCGGGGGGCGTGTGGGGTGGGTGGTGTATTGAATTGGGTGATTGGGATTGACATGTATACACTGATGTGTATAAAATTTATGAGTAATAAGGACCTGCTGTAAAATAAATAAATAAAATTAAATTTAAAAATTAAAAAAAAACACAAAAAACAAACAAAGCACAAGGAAATGGTGAAGATAATGGCAATGCTGCTGGGCTATTAAAGGAGTTCAATCTTTCTTTCTGATTTGAGAAAATGTCTCTATGAAAAGTGGTATCAGCCCTTTTGTGCCTGAAAAAAGGTTAAGTGTCACCACCCTAATTACAATGATGTTCCACTCAGCAGAAAGCAAAAGCTATTGTTCGTCAGGTGATATGCTAGGTTATTAGTTTTCTAAATAAACAGGATTTTATTCAAGTAAAGTAAAAAAATATATATTGACATAGAGATATTCAGATTTCCTATTCCTCTTGCAGTTATTCACTTCATCTAATCTGTTGACTATATTGGCATAAAGTTATTTGCAATGTTTCTTCATTACTCTTTTAATACCTGGAGGTTGTAGTGATAATGTAATTCCATTTAATTTCTCCTTTTTGTGCTATTTTTGTCATATATTTTAAATTCAGTTGTTATAAAGCTCACAATAAATTGGTATAATGTTTGCTTAAACAATCATTTGCGTTTTAAAAAATATTAACAAATTAAGAATATTATTTGGAAATAGAGTCATTGCAGTGTAATTAACTAAGATGAGGTCATACTGGAGAGGGTGGCCCAAATCCAATATGACTGGTGTCTTTATAAAAAGGGGAAGTTTGGAGACAAACGTGCACACAAGGGGAACACCATGTAAAGATGAAGGCAGAGATCTACAAGCCAAGAAATGCCAAAGATGGCCAGCAAACCAGCAGCAGCTGGGAGAGAAGCCAGGACTAGATTCTCCCTCACGGCCCTCAGATGGAGCCAACCCTGCTGATCCCTTGATGATGGGCTTTCAGGCTCCAGACTGTGAGATAATACATATCTCATTATGTGAGATAATACATTTCTGCCAGACTGTGAGATAATACATTTCTGTACCCCAGTTTGGGATACTTTTATACAGCAGCCCCAGCAAACTCATACAGGGATATATTGCTCTACATTTTGTTCACATCCAATAAATGAGATATAACACATATCATTACTACACATATTCTTTTCCAACTTCCCTCTTTCACGCATTAATGTATAGATATCCTTCACCAGCGCATTCAATTCTACCTCATTTTTTAAAAATGGCTACCTAGTATGCATAGTATGAACATACCTTTTCTCTCTTGAAATGTTATTTACCTTTTATATGTTATATGTTAGGCTTTTATAGTACAGAAGTATTCACTTATATAGTTGATCTTGTTCTTTATGGCTTCTGGGTTTTGTTGTTTAGGAAGTTCTTTCCACTCCAACATCTTAAAGATAGTATATATTTCTATGATATTTTTCCTTTATAAAGTTTAAATAGTTAATCCAACTAGAATTTATTTTAATTTATGGTGTGAGATTAGACTTTTTTCCCCTAGTCAAATTTTCCAATATAATATATTGAATAGTTCTTCCTTTCCTCAATTGATTTAAAACTCTACATATATCATAGACTAAATTTCCATAAAAACAGAAATTTGTTACTGGGCTCTATTTTTATACCAGTTATACATTAATTCATGAAAACCAGAAATTATAGCTTTAATTGATGTAAAGTATGATATATCCCTTTTTTTACATTTCAATTTACAGTGTTTGTGTGTCCCACCTTTTAAATATATCATTTGATATATAAATTTTATGTTAGATATGTTTGTTACAAAGTATAATGATATACTTAAATAGTAGTTATCTATTACTGTGAAACAAATTACCCCAAAACTTAGTGGCTTAAAACAACAGCCATCATTTATTATATCCCAGTTTCTGTGGATCAGGAATTCAGGAGAGGTTAGCTGGTGGTTCTGGTATGGGGTCTTTCATGGCCCTGGAGACCTCAGCTCCTCACTGTGTGGATCTCCCATCGGGCGGTGTGAGTGCCCTCCAGCTTAGCAGCTGGCTTCCTCCAGAACAAGTGATCCAAGAGAATGGAGGCAGAAACGGCAATATCTTCTGACCAAGCCTAGAATAACACATTGTCATGTCCTCAGTATCCTCGAACACCAGGAGATGGGGCTCACTGGGGCCCCTGGATACAGCACAGGAAACAGTCCACTCCTAATAACTTACATCTACTAGTGTGTCCTGTCCTAATCACAGCCCCCTGCCTCCCTTTGATATTTATCATTTCACCCTGTTTTTTTTTTTAATGTCTGCATTTTCAAAAAGTTTTATTTTGAGATAATTGTAGATTCATATGCAATTGTAAGAAATAATACACGGAGCTCCACTACATCCTTCACTGAATGTTATTCAGTGTTAACATCTTGTATAATTATGGTACAATATCACAACCAGAAAATTAACATGATAAAATTTATTTACTTTATTCAAATTTCACCATGCACTCATGTTTTACGTGCACTCATGTGTGGGTATGTATGTACATGTGTTTAGTTCTATGCAATTTTGTTTCATGTGTAGATTCATCTTATCACTGCTACTGTCAAGATGCAGAACAGGTCCATCACAAGGACCCCTAGGGATACCCTTTTATAGCCACAGCCACTTCCCTTCTTTTCTCCTCCCAAACCACTGGCAACCACACTGGCTTTCCATCTCTAGTATTTCATCATCTCAAAAATGGAATGGAATCACACAGTATGTAACCCTTTTTTTTGTTGTTGTTTGTTCGGGTTTTTGTTTGTTTGTTTGTTTAGCAGAGAAAGGTTTATTGCAAGGCTCAGCAAGGAGAACGCGGAGATCCTACTCAAAAGGCCCAAACTCTAGTATGTAACCTTTTGAGGTTGGTCCTTTGTTTCACTAAGCATAATTCTCTTGAGATCCATCCAAGCTGTTGTGTGCATCAATAGCTCATTCATTTTTTTGCTCAGTGGTTAATTCCATGAAATGGATGTACCATCATTTGTTTATCCGTTTACCTGTTACAGGCATTTGGTTTGTTTCTAGTTTCTAGATTTTATGGATAAAGTTGTTGCTGTGAACATTTGTGTACAGGTTTTGTGTGAATGTAAGTTTTAATTTATTGGGGATAAATGCCTAAGAGGGCAATTGCTGAATTGCATGGTAAGCACTAGTTTCATTTTCTAAGAAACTGGTTTATCACATATAAAATGTGCTGAATAATATTTAGCTCAGTATTACTCATATTTGTGCTGTGTAAGAACAGTGTTGTTCTGTATGTAATCTTCTAGGACTTACTATTTCACTGAACATTAGGCTTCCAAGATTTCTCCACTTTGTTGCATGTACCTGCAGTTTATTCATTTTCATAGCCCCACACATTTTTTACTTTGTGACTGTATTACTGTCCACAGGCAGTGGTGGAACAAGTCGCTCCAATTGTGAACAAATACACTATTTACAATGGAAGTGTTCACGGGCAACGTTTCTTTGGGCTGATTCTTAGAGATGGGGGTGCTAAGATTTAAGGACTTTGAATGTTCAACTTTCAGATGAAACACCAAAACACTAACTGAAGTGGGTATACCAATTCATACTTCCACTGGTAAAGTTTAAAAGTTTCCTCTAGAGAGGGTGTGGAGAAAAGGGAACTCTCCTACACTGTTGGTGGGAATGTAAATTGGTGCAGCCACTATGGAGAACAGTGTGGAGGTTCCTTAAAAAACTAAAAATAGAACTACCATATGATCCAGCAACCCCACTCCTGGGCATATACCCAGAGAAAACCATAATTCAAAAAGATACATGCACCCCAATATTCATTGCAGCACTATTTACAATAGCCAGTACATGGAAGCAACCTAAATGTCCATCGACAGATGAATGGATAAAGGAGATGTGGTCATATATACAATGGAATATTAGACATAAAAAGGAATGAAATAATGCCATTTATAGCAACATGGATGGACCTAGAGATTATAATACTAAGTAAAGTAAGTCAGGCAGAGAAAGACAAATACCATATGATATCACTTATATGTGGTATCTAAAAGAAGATACAAATGAACTTATTTACAAAACAGAAATAGACTCACAGAGGAAACAAACTTATGGTTACTAAAGGGAATAGTTGGAGAGGAGGGGAGATAAATTAGAAGTTTGGTATTAGCAGATGCAAACTATTACCTATAAAATGGATAAAAAACAAGGACCTACTATATAGCACAGAGAACTATATTCAATATCTTGTAATAACTATAAATGGAAAAAAATCTGAAAAAGAATATGTATATACATATATATAACTAAATCACTTTGCTGTACACTTGAAACTAACACAACATTGTAAATTAACTATACTTAAATTTTAAAAATTACTGAGTGAAAAAAAATGTTCTATCTAGTCCACATTCTCAAAAGCCTTAAGTATTGTTTGGCTTCTTAATTTTTGTCAATGCAGTATGTTATTAATTTCTTATCTCCAAAATTTTTTTCATGTTTATCTCCATTTATTCTTCAGTTACTTATATTCAATTTGTCAAGTTGAAAAAAAAATCCAGTTGCAATTAGTTTGGAAAATGCACAAAATCAACAGGTTAATTTGAGAGGTGCACCCAGGGACACGGCATACTTCTATCTTTATTTAGATCTTCCTTTATCACCTCAGTAAAATGTCATGTTCACCAGCCACGTGTTCACATGTTCCTCATCTCTAATATTGGGATAAAAATCCTTCTGCCTCAGGGCAGGATGATGGAGATAAAGGCTATAAAGTGATCAGCACACACCGATCAGGTATTACCTGCTCCCCAAAGGTTAGATGTTACTGCTGCTATTGTCGGGGGTTGTTATGCTTATTTGCAAACAGCCCAAACAGATTTTTAATTGCTTTTCATTAGGTATTTTATATTTATTCTAAAAATGAGGCCCGTTGGTTGATTCATTACATTTTCTAATTGGCTTTTGGTTGTATATGAGAAACCTACTGATTGTATGTCTTTATCTTGCCATTGGTGATATTACTAACCATATTACTAACCACTTTCTTGGATACAAGCCATGATGTTGCAAAGAGTGATAAACTGTGCCTTTTTCTTTTCCAATATTTATACCTATACATATTACTATAGGGTAAGAAACTATAAATAAACTATAAACGGTTCCTTCACAATTACACGTTCTGATTTTAATGGGGGTTTTGCTAGCCTTGTAGAACAAATTGAGAGGTCTCAATATCTTTCTATACTATATTATGAATACAATTTAAAACTAAACTATTTGAAGTTTCAGCAAAATTTGTCAAATGTTCTCCATTGGGTGCTTTTGGAGGATGGATTTCTGAGGACACTTTCAAGATCTTCTGGGGCTGGTTAATCTATTCAAAATGTTTTCTTAGCAAACCATGCAACCAACAAGAGATTAATTTCCAAAATATACAAACAGCTCATACAGCTCAATATCAAAAAACAAACAAAAGAACCCAATAAAAAATTAGGCAGGGCTTCCCTGGTGGTGCAGTGGTTGAGAGTCCACCTGCCGATGCAGGGGACACGGGTTCGTGCCCCGGTCCGGGAAGATCCCACATGCCGCGGAGCGGCTAGGCCCGTGAGCCATGGCCGCTGAGCCTGCGCGTCTGGAGCCTATGCTCCGCAACGGGAGAGGCCACAACAGTGAGAGGCCCGCGTACCACAAAAAAAAAAAAAAAAAAAAAAAATTAGGCAGAAGATCTAGAAAGACATTTCTCCAAAGAAGACATACGGATGGCCAACAGGCACATGAAAAGATGTTCAACATTGCTAGCTATTAGAGAAATGCCAATCAAAACTACAATGAGGTATCACCTCACACCAGTCAGAATACCATCATTAAAAAATCTACAAATAATAAGTGTTGTAGAGAGTGTGGAGAAAAAGGAACCCTCTGGGCTTCCCTGGTGGTGCAGTAGTTAAGAATCCACCTGCCAATGCAGGGGACACGGGTTCGAGCCCTGGTCTGGGAAGATCCCACATGCCCTGGAGCAACTAAGCTCATGTGCCATGACTACTAAGCCTGCACTCTAGAGTCCATGAGCCACAACTACTGAGCCTGCGAGCCACAACTACTGAAGCCCACACACCTAGAGCCCGTGCTCCACAGCAAGAGAAGCCACTGCAATGAGAAGCCTGCACACTGCAACGAAGAGTACCCCCTGCTCAGCGTAACTGGAGAAAGCCTGCACGCAACAACAAAGACCCAACACAGCCAAAAATAAATAAATAAATTTTTTAAAAAAAATGAACCCTCTTACACTGTTGGTGGGAATGTAAATTGATGCAGCCACTATGGAGAGCAGTATGGAGGTTCCTTAAAAAACTAAAAATAAGAGTTACCATATGATCCAGGAATCCCACTTCTGGGCATATATTCGGAGAAAACTCTACTTTGAAAAGATACGTGCATCCCAATGTTCATAGCAGCATTATTTACAATAGTCAAGACATGGAAACAACCTAAATGTCCATAGACAGATGAATGGATAAACAAGATATGGTGTGTGTACGTATATATATATATATATATATATATACACAATGGAATATTACTCAGCCATAAAAAAGAATGAAATAATGCCATTTGCAGCAACAAGGATGAACCTAGAGACTATCATACTAAGTGAAATAAGCCAGACAGAGAAAGACAAATATTATATGTGTGGAACAAAAAAAAATGATACAGATGAACTTATTTACAAAACTCACAGACATAAAAAACAAACTCATGGTTACCAAAGTGGAAGGGGGAAGGGATAAATTAGGAATCTGGGATTAACATATGCACACTACTATATATAAAATAGGTAACCAACAAGGATCTACTGTATACAGGGAACCATACACAACATTTTGTAATAACCTATAAGGGAAAATAATCTGAAACTAATACAACATTGTAAATCAACTATACTTCCATAAAAATAAAAGTTTTCTTATTCCCGAGTCACTTATTCTAGTTTATATTTTCTAATTGTAGAAAGTAGAAAAATAACACTAATATATAAAGGCAGATTATGTTCATTTCATAGATATATTACCACAAATAGTAAGCTACATTTTTTTGTTGTTCAGAAAACAAGCATGAATGGCTGCCTCTCTGAACTTTTGAATGTCTGGCAATGCATTTAATTGCCAGGACAGTTGAATATCAATTTGACTAATATAGAAATCTGTATTCAAAATCTGCCTCCCGTGGAAGAGTGTTGCAGTTTTTCCATCACGTGAGGAAGGTAAATGTTTATCTGCTGAGTATGTTCCAGAGGCAGCCCTGTGAGGCACTCTCCTGGCACCAGGACGCATGGCAGCAGTGACCAAGCAGCCCCCAAGCCCGGGCTGGTGGAGCTCAGGTCTTGAGCTGCAGAAGAGCGCCCACAAACAGCACATCAGGCGTGAGTCACAGCAGGGAGGGGACAAGCCAGGCTGCTAGGGAGAGGGGCCTGCAGAGTCCTGTCCCAGACGCTGGACTCTGCTCTCTGATGTCTTCCTCCTTCTGGGTCCTGGCCTCATTACCTTTGCTTTTTGTTCACTCTCTGATGCTTCCAAACAGATTTTCTATTAATGTTTTGTCCATTTTTTCTAGATGTCCTCTGAAGTGTTGGTCCAATTTACCTTGTCAACCATTAGCACAGGCATCTGGGAGGGAATTTTCTGGATCCATCCTCCACATTTCTAGCCTCTTCTCTGCTGTTTTCATTTCTTCATCTTTATGCCCTGCATTCTAAAATATTTCCTCAGTTTACCATCCAGATTACTAATTTTTCCCCTCTATTATATTTTTTAAATTATGATAAAATATACATAAATATAACATTTGCCATCTTAGCCATTTATGATGTACAGTTCAGTGACAGCAAGTACATTCACATTGTGTATTATGTTTTTAAAAACTATGTAACCAGCCCTGCCTTTGCTCCAAAGCTTTTACTATTTTTAATTTATTGTTTCTCATTTGCTTCTTTCTCATGGCAATTCTATACATGGGCTGGACTTTGGGATCTTTTTTAAGGATAATAATGATTTTTAATGTTATTCTGTGTTCTGTGTTGGCTCTGTATTCTCTCAGAGAGGACAAACTTGTGTGGAGTTGTTTTCTTTCTCTCATGTTACTAGTTCTGCTCAAGGATCCGGTGACTCTTGACTGTTTAATAAGTTCATACTTAACAACTGCAGATGTAGACCAGAGTCTAAACCCACCTGCATGTAGAATCACCCACATGCAGGTGGGTGGGGTGAGACCTGGGTGTTGGTGTGATTTTGAAGCTCAGCAGGGTCCCTCATGTGCATCAGGCAGTGAGGGCAACTAGTAGAAATAATGGGCCTGGAGTCTAGAGCAGCACCCTGGTCCTTATAATGCAGGGATTATGGACCTCCTTTCCTCCCCAGATGCCCCAGCACGGCTCGTGCTCCCAGACCTTCTTTTCAGATTTGGGACCTTTCTAGGGGGAATATTTGGAAAACACTTTTTAAAAAGCTTCCTTGCCTACTTGACTATATAATGCATTCCCTTATATTCATTAGACTTCTTCACCAACCCACTTTCACCTGCTTTATATCTCCAGGCATCCCTTTCTATCTTCTGAAGATACTTTCCCCAGTTTCCCAGCACAACTATACAGTTAAATGTATCATCTGTCTTTCACAAGAAATTTAGTTTGGAGAAAAGGAGAACAAATTGTGCACAGGCAAGCATTCTAAAATAGAATGTTTACTTGAGTCTCGGTGAATTTGGCATTTCTGGGATTTGGGACATTATCATGGATCATTAACCAATTAATCTAACCTAATATTCCACAGCTCTATACTTTGATAATTTTTAAATAAATGTTAATTAATTAACATTTACTTAAAATCACATTATTAATGCCAGCATCTGTGCCTTGTTAATAAATGGCCAGCATCTGTGCCTGCTTTTATACATTTCACATTTCAAACTTTCTTATGCCTTTTTTTTAAAAATTAGGGGCAGTCACAGAGTAAATATTAAACAAATGTTGTTAGTTTAAAACGTTGAGAATGTGATTGTCACTTAGTCCAGAAGTGTTAATTAAGCAAGCATCACACCATCAAAGGGGCTGATTCTCGGTACATGAAAGCTGGACACAGTTTTCAGGACTGCCTCGTCCAATTCTCTACGTTGTTCAGTGAGAACGTCACACCAGGGTCTCTTCTATACACTCTATTTACGCTCTGTCTGTAGGTGCCAGCTTCTCATCACATAGCTCTAAATTACAGGTCTCTTTTGATGTTGCCCAGATCTGTGTCTCTGGTGCTGGCCTCTCCTGTGATGTTGAGACCTCACTATCTCACTGCCTACTTGGCATCTGTTTGAGGTCCAACAGGCACCTCGCACTTAGCATGGGGTATGCTACCTTTGTGTTTTCTTCCCCAAACTTGTTCTTCCCTTTAAGGGTGGAAAAACTTTTCCTTCTTTCCTCCTAGGTTCTGTGGCTGGTCTAATAGTTAAACTGACATAAGATAAATTAATAGGAGAAAAACACATGTAATTTTTGTACATAAAAAAAGAGACTCAAAGAAGCGACCAAAGCAGGCAGCTTTTAGACCTTTTAGGCAAAGAAACAATGCATTTGTGAAGAATTGATGAGACAAAGGGGTTTGGGCTCAGGGAGTAAACGGTGAAGAAGTAAAAAGGTTTGTGTATATAGCGTTCTCAGTCCTAAAATTCCTTCTTTCTTTCTTTCTTTCTTTTTTTTGGCAGCACTGCGTGGCTTGTAGGATCTCAGTTCCCCAACCGTGGATTGAACCCAAGCCATGGCTGTGAAAGCCCGGAATCCTAACCACTAGACCACTAGGGAACTCCCCTAAATTCCCTATTTCTGGTGATAAGTATGCTTTCTACCTTCCTGTTACAGGGAGGGTATCTTCACATGGGATATTTATTTCCTGATTTCAGGGGGACAAAGGAGGGTCAAAGTGTCCTTCTTGCACTGGCTGTTTCTCAAGTAACTTTAATTCAAAATAATCAATGTGCCAAAGTGGCATATTTTAGGGTGGCATACTCTGCTCCCCTTCATCCCCAAGTTATTAACTAAACTCTTAAGTGTTACTGTTGATTCACCTCATTTCCTCATTCAAACATCCAACCTGTTGGCCAATCAATTAACTCTACAGCAAGTCCCCTACAAACAAACGTGTTCCACTCCAAGAGCATGTTCGTAAGTCCAATTTGTTCGTTAAGTCCAACAAAGTTAGTCTAGGTACCCAGCTAACACAATCGGCTATACAGTACTGTACTGTAATAGGTTTATAATACTTTTCACACAAATAATACATAAAAAACAAACAAACACAAAAAATAAAGAAAACATTTTTAATCTTACAGTATAGTACCTTGAAAAGTACAGTAGTGCAGTATAACAGCTGGCATACAGGGGCTGGCATCGAGTGAACAGGCAAGAAGAGTTACTTACTGGAGGAGGGAGAGGAGGTGGGAGATGGTAGAGCTGAAGGATCATCAGCAACAGGAGACGGAGGGCAAGCTGCAATTTCACTCACACCTGACGCTGATGGCACAGGTTCTGGTTCCTTGCTGTATTCAATTCTATCTACCCTCTTGAAAAAGTGATGTCTGGGTAGTAGCTCTTTTTTTCTCATCATAGATTACATGGTAGCACTGGATGGCATTCTGAACAGCTGCTGCAACCTTCGTGTACTGTTCTACATTCCGGTCCTGTGCCTCAAAAACTAGCAGTGCCTCCTCAAATAAGGAAAATCCCCTTGCCATTTCCTGTGTCATGAATCTCTTCGGTTCTTCAGTTGCTTCTTCTTCCTCTTGTTTCTCTGTGTCCTTTCTCTGGGCCCCCAATTCCATCAGGCCTTCATTAGTAAGCTCCTCATGTTGCACAGCAAGGAGTTCAATGAAGTCGTCCTCTTGCAGACCTAGCTCCAGCTTCTCGCTGAGGGTACTAAGTTGATGAAGACCTCTTTGGACTCCTCATCCACTTTCCCAAATCCATGAAAATCATGAACAAATTGCAGGCAAAGTTCTTCCAAACCCCATTCATGGTGACGGCCATAACCTCACGCCAAGCAGAGTCAATGTTTTTTATGGCCTTGTAGACAGTATAGTCCTTCCAAAATTGTCACAAGGTTGTTCCTGATTCGTCACTCACCTTTACTGCCTGATGAAAAGTGTGACATAAATAATATTTCTTGAAAGTTGCTGTAAGTCCCTGGTGCATAGGTTGGATCAATGACGCAGTATTTGATGACAGATGCACTACTTTGACATTGGGATGAAAGTCGTCCATGAATGGGGGGTGGCCCAGAGCGTTGTCAAGCAGCAAAAGAATGTTGAATGGGACATCCTTCTCCAAGTAATATTTCTCTACCTCCAGCATAAAGTGGTGGAAAAACCAATGTACGCCAGACACATGAACTAACTTACATGATTGGACCCGTGAACACACGTTCGCACCTTTGAAAGTTTGCAACTGAAGGTCTGTATGTAAGGGACATACTGTACCTGGAAGACATACTTCCAATTTTTCTACGGTCTATCCATTGCCTGGGTCTAAGCCACCTCCTATTTAATCCACTGCCTTGCTTGCTCCCACTGGGCTCCAAGTCCATCTTCCATCTTTTAAAAGGGAAAATCAGATTCTTTCATCTCATGCCTTTGCTTGGGGCAGTCCGTGGCTTCCTGTTGCCCTTGGAACGAATCTAGAGAGGCCTGTCCCTTCCAAAGGCAGGTGAAGCCCTGCACACTGGCCTCTGTGCCCCAATCCCACTCCCAGCCACGCTGTCCTCCACCCACATCCTGCTCTTTGACCCCAGACTGACATCTCTGGCTGGGCCTCCCTGCTGAGCTGGGATGTGTGCACCTGTGCACCCCTGCCTCCTGCACCTCAGCTCTTGGGCCCGGTGCCCACCTGCAGCACCCTTCCCCCCACTCCCCACACTGTCCTCCTGCCTCAGCAACTCAAGTTTTTAGCTAGACATCCTCAACTCCCTTCTTTCTTTCAGACACCACGCCCAGGCCACCAGCAGATTCTGCTTGCTTGAGTAGCCGCTTTCCAGCCTCCACCATGGCCACCCCCGCCTGAGCCACCGTCCCCTGTCCAGGGTCACTGCAATGGCTTCTGACGGCCTCTCTCTACTGCTCTCACTCCTCTGCATTCTATTCACACAACAGCCGATGATCTGTTTCTTTTTATATAAATTTATTTTATTTTTATTTATTTATTATTTTTGGCTGTGTTGGGTCTTTTTTGCTGCGCGTGGGCTTTCTCCATCCACTTGTGGTGAGCAGGGGCCACTCTTCGTTGCGGTGTGTGGGCTTCTTATTGCGGTGGCTTCTCTTGTTGCGGAGCAGGGGCTCTAGAGAGTATGGGCTTCAGTAGTCGTGGCGCGTGGGCTCAGTAGTTGTGGCTCACAGGCTCTAGAGCACAGGCTCAGTAGTTGTGGTGCACGGGCTTAGTTGCTCTGTGGCATGTGGGATATTCCCAGACCAGGGATGGAACCCCTGTCCCCTGCATTGGCAGATGGATTTTTTTTTTTTTTTTTTGCAGTACGCGGGCCTCTCACTGCTGTGGCCTCTCCCGTTGCGGAGCACAGGCTCCGGACGCGCAGGCTCAGCGGCCATGGCTTACGGGCCCAGCCGCTCTGCGGCATGTGGGATTCCCCCGGACCGGGGCACGAACCCGTGTCCCCTGCATCGGCAGGCAGATTCTCAACCACTGCGCCACCAGGGAAGACCAGGCAGATGGATTCTTAACCACTGCACCACCAGGGAAGCCCCAGCCGACGATCTTTGAAAACCTGAGTCCAGTCACATGAGTCCTCCACCCAAACCCTTCCTAGCCTCCCTTCTCACTCAGCTAAAAGCCAAAATGATCACCGTGATCCTCCAGGCCCTCCAAGAGCCCACCCTGGGGCCCTAGTCACCTAGCCCATCTTCTGGGCCCGGAACCCCACCCTCTCCTGCATTTGGCGTTTCTTCTCCCAGACATCTGTGTAGCTTGTGTCCTTAGCCTCTGCTCAGGGCTGCCTAGGAGAGGCCCACTCCAACAGCCCTAGCTACAGTAAGCCAAGCACACCCCTCCCCGCCGGGTTGCCCGTGCCTCTCCATTTCCTGTGGCCGCCTTGTTGGTATTCCCACAGGAGAACACAGTGTTCCAGAGAGCAGGGACTTAGTGGTGTTCCCAGAGTGTCCTGTTTAGTGGCTGCCTTTGTTATGGGACACTGATTCCAATATGTATGTGTGTGTGAATTCACCAGCTAGTGTCCTACAGTTCATCTCAATTATGACACCATCTACCTGACGAGAGCGTCTGATCCCACAGGGTAACGGCTCAGTCTCACAAGACTGCTCCCACTTCAGGAGACAATCACAAGTTCAGGTTTGTCAGCTGTGCTCTGGCAATAGATCAACTATAGATTCTGGCTATAGATTGGAGGTTCCCAGAGACCCCCCTTCCTTGAGTTTGACTGATTTGCTAGAGTGGTTCACAGAACTCAGGAAAACATTTTACTTACTAGATTACCAGTTTATCATAATAGGATATAACTCAGGAACACGCAGATGGAAGAGGTGCACAGGGCAAGGTGCGGGGAAAGCACAGAGTATCCATGCCCTTTGTGAGCCCTCAACACTCCCAGAATCTCCACATGATCACCACCCTAGAAGTTCTCCAAACACAGTCCTTTGGGTTTTTATGGAGGCTTCATTACATAAAAGTGATTAAAACCTTTGATTAATGGTAATTGATTCAACCCCCATGATCCCTCCCCTCCCCAGAGGTCAGAGGGTGGAAAATTCCAAACTTCTAATCACTTAGATGGTTCCCTGGCAAACTGCCTCTATCCTTAGGGGCTTTCTAAAAGTCACTTCATTAACATAAACCCAGGTGTGGTTGAAAGGGGTTTGTTATGAATATCAAGGCACCTTTATAGCTCTTATCACTTAGGAAATTCCAAGGGATTAGGAGCTCTGTGCCAGAAACCAGAAATGGAGACAAAGACCAAATATATATTTCTTATTATAGATCACAATATCACACTGCCTCTTCTACTAGAATGTTAGATCCGTGAGACAACTCTCCCCTGCGGCCCCAGTGCCTATGAATGACGCCAGGCACATGCAGGTGATGAATAAGTAATTGCTGAGTGAGGACAATGAAAGATATTTGCCTGGGGGTCAGCAGCAGGGCCTCCTTAGAACTCAGGGGTCCAGAGGGCCAGCCTGGGAGTCCATCCAAGCCTGGTCCTGGCCCAGGAAGCTAAGAGTCTGAGAGTTTGGCTGACAGAAGACATCCAAACCCAAAACCCCTGAAGAACAGTCTAAGAGAGGCTTACATACCACTACACATATGTCAGAATACAAGTAATTCCATGAGGTTCATGGAGCATGCAGTGTGGAAACCTTCAAGGGCAGATGAACTAGGCCTTAGTGGAAATACTTAATTTGGATTGGTGAAGAGCAGGTGGGGAGAGAGTCCAGGCTTAGGGAGCAGTGTGACTCACAGAACCTTGGAAACTTAGAGCGGAACACAGATGGGAAAGAACAAGGCCTGTTCTGAGAAGGGTAAGGAGACCTCTCCCTTGGGGCTGGTGGGGAGGAGGGTAGGGCAGAGTTAAATTAGCAAGTTGGTGCCTGTTCCCTGAGGGTCTCAAGGGACCTCTGCCTGAGGAGCCAGCCTTTGACTTTGTAAGCAGCAGGGGACTCCTGTAAGCTCCCGGGTAAGAAAATGAATTGAAGTAGTCAAGGAAGTCAAGTAACCGCTTTGGCCACCTGGGGACTGGCTGTAGCTGGGAGACTGGAAGGCAGGGAGACCCACCCAGAGGCCCTGGGGGCAACCCTGGGGATACTGTAGGGATGGGAAATGGAGGGAACCAGCAGGCCCTGGGACCTCGCTGGGTTGGGGGATGGAGGAAAATGTGGATCCATGAGTTAGTCCCTGGACACCAGGGAAATTGTGGTCCTTCATGGGCTGTTAACACTCAATTTGGGATGCCACTGGTCCACTGTGAGATCTGATTTCTTTCCCTGAAAATGCAGGCACTTCAGTCAAAATTTTCTCTGATTTGGGCCTTTGATGTATGATGATGTACCATACATCAATATGGTACCCCCAGGAATGGTGGAAGGAAAGAGGCTTGATCAATGACATGGATCATTTTCTTAGTACCTGTCACTCTACCCTCCTCAAGCTGGATTCTAGTAAATATTGTGGTCCATGGCAAGGTTCCCTGTAGAGATGGAGCCCCTGTCCTGGCTGGATGGGGTGTAAGCCAGGGTACGGGAGGTGAGGACCATCCTGATAGAGCGTCATGGGGAAGAGGTAAGTGATTTGAGCAAAGCCAGGGAAGTGACTTGTCAGCGGGCACACGAGGGAGGAACTCAGGCCAGCAGAGGCTGCTGAGGTGGTCCCTTGGGAGATGATAGTGTCCCAATGCAGTAAGAGAAATGAGGGGCTGGCCTGAAGGAGGAGGAGGCCAACAGCTCCCCAAATCCAGATAGGCAGCACCAAAAAGTCCTCCTCTCACCCAAATTCCCAGCCATGGTCTCCTGGGCAAGAAATCCCTGCTTCTCGCATCTGTACTTCTAAAGTGGCCAAACTGTCACCGCTGGCTGTAGTACATCTGGGGGCGAGTCTTACTGTCCCTACTTGGGACTCCCCATACCTTCTGCCATGCCCAGCCTCTGCCCACCCTTCACACACTGCTCTCTCTGATTCCCTATGAATACTGAGGGGAGCGCTTTGCACCAACAGACACGTCTGCCACGCCCTTCTGGCCCCCCCCCCCTTCCCCTTCCAACAACCATCTTCAATGCCCCGTCACCGTCTGGGTCATAGAGGCCACTTCAGAACCAGAGCATACAAGGTATATTTTGGCCCTCAGAATTTACCAGAGAGGAAAAGAGATAGAAATAAAGCAAACCAAAGCCTGCCTTTGCTTAGCGAAATATTCCTCCCTTCAATTAAGGGGAAAAAAAGAAAAAAGAATCCTATTTAGGGAAGTAAGGAAAGGCAGTGATCATCATAAAAGTTCAAAGTCTAGTTCACCCAAGAAGTGAATCTGAAAGGGCAGGGTAAGGAAGAGTGTAGAGACAATGAAGAATCCTCTTGGGGTCCCAGGAGCAGATGTCCTTGGTAAATAAGACATAAAAATCGTAGCGTTGGTTTGGTATGCCCTGATTCATTTGAACTTTGATTCTAGTTTACTCCAGGAGGCTCCCAGCCTCCTGCACGGACTCGGGAAGAGCCCGCCAGCCTAGGAGGGCTGCGGTCCTTTTCTCCCACACTCTGCCGCCTCCTGTCTCCTCCGGTGGTGGACCGAACTGATGCTTCTGGGAAACGAAACTAAGCTGCTCTAAAGTTTCCAGCTCGGCTTTTTGTTTCCCGCTCTCCGCGGTGTCCCACTCTGGGCGCGGCGCGGGGCGGGGCCGGGAGCCGCCAGGGCGGAAAGGCCCGGGAGGGTGCGAGGACAAGGGGTCTCTGTGCGGCGCCCGGCCCCGACGGCGGGCGGGCTGGCTGGCTGGGCTGGGCTGGGCTGGGCTGGGCGGGGCGGCAGCTAACCGCGTCTCTGTGCGTCCCGCAGGCGGGGAACCCGCGCCGCCGCGCCGGGCCGCCGGCGATGATCACCTAGGAGGCTGGCGCGGGCGGGCGCGAGCGTCGGAGGAGCCGGGCGCGGCGATACGCGGCCATGGAGTGGGAGCTGGCGGCGGCTGAGGAGCCCGGGACCCCGGGACGGCGGCGGCGGCGGCGGCGGCGACGGCGGCGGTGCCGGGAGGTCAGGACGCGCACGGTGCGCTCCAATCTGCTGCCGCCCCCGGGCGCCGAAGACCCTTTGGCGAGCGCGGCCAAGGGCGCGCGGCGGCGGCGGCGGTGCGGGGGCGCCCAGCACCTGGCCGACAACCGGCTCAAGACCACCAAGTACACTCTGCTGTCCTTCCTGCCCAAGAACCTGTTCGAGCAGTTCCATCGCCTGGCCAACGTGTACTTCGTCTTCATCGCGCTGCTCAACTTCGTGCCGGCGGTGAACGCCTTTCAGCCCGGCCTGGCACTGGCGCCCGTGCTCTTCATCCTGGCGGTCACGGCCTTCAAGGACCTGTGGGAGGACTACAGCCGTCACCGCTCCGACCAAGAGATCAACCACCTGGGCTGCCTCGTCTTCAGCAGGTGAGCGGAGTGGGCGGGGCGGCGCTGGGTCCGCGCAGGGCCGGGGCGCTCCCGGAAACTTGGCGTTGGGCGCGGCGTGAGTGGCACGGGGTGGGGAGCCCCGGAGAGAGCGACTCAACTCTGGGCGGAGGGCCGGGCCTCGAGGGGCCGGGGGCCGAGCCGGAACTCTAGGACTCTGGTGGCGGAGAGCAAGAAACCATAGATGTCGGGGCGCGGGGGTACCCTGTCCTTGATTGTCACTCGGACGCCGCTTCTGAGCCTAGGGATCCCAGGGCTGGAATCCAGAGGCAGCTGGGCGTCCTCATTCCCAGCCGCTCCTGCCTTATAAGTAAAAAGGAGGGAAACCTATTCCCGGGCGCCCCAGCCTGAAGTCCCAGCGTCTATCTTCAGCCAGGCTCCAAGCGCCAGGATGTTGAACGACTTTAACAACCTACACAGGAATGAATGTAAAGCTCGGTCTTAGATAACATTTCGTCTTGGGGCAACAGAGTGAAACTGCCGCCAAGTGCCGACACGCCAGTTAAAAGGGCAGGGGTAGTAACAGCGGCGTCCATCCATTGACGTGAGCTGTGAGCAGGCCACCCAGCTGGGTGCCATCCCATAGTTGACTGTTTAGTTTTTAAAAAATTAACCCCAGTTTCCAGATGGAAAGACTGAGGCTTTGAGGGTTTTTTCAAGCCCTATCCACAGTTAGTACCAAGGAATGTACTTCTTCTGGGCTCCTCCTGTACCTCCCTAAAGTTTTGGATCCTCAGGCGGGACCTGTCTGGGATGCTTCTGTCTCTTCTCTCTTTACACTCCCCACCCCAAGAGAGGCACTTTGCTGCATACCCATCTTGGAGCTGTGTCTAGTAGTGGAGTCCACCTTAAGGCCGCATCCCTCAGGAAGGCAGATGGTCTTGGCCTCCATCCAGAGCTCAGCCCATCTTTCCCTCCTGTTGTCTTTGCTTGCGTCTTGGTGTAGGGGCTGATATGGGCCTCTGAGGTGAAGGACATTAGCCTTGTTCAGCCACCATTACATGTGAGCGGACTCCAGGAAGCCCCTTGTACTCTCAGTGGGCCATGGTTATTCCTGCCTCTTAGGATAGTTTAGACGAAGACCATGAATGCGCTTGAGTATCTCTAACCCTCCCAGCAGCACTGATTGTGCCTTATACTTATTTTACAAATGAATAAACAGAAGTTCAGTGAGGTTAAGTAACTTGGCCAAAGCCACACAGCTGCTATGTAGTAGTATTAGAATTTGACCCAGGTCTTCCCGACTTCACAGCTTTTACGATATTCTGGTGCTTGTGCTTCTTAAATTTATGTAAGAATCAGCCTGAGGAGCTTATTAAAAATAACAGTTTAACAACTTGAATCCCAGGCTCATCTGGGATTGGGCCCAGGAATCTGTGTATTTAATTAGCACAGAGGTGATGCTTATATCATGACCCACTTTTGAGTAATGCTGCCTGCTTGCTGTCAAGGGGTACCCATTGTCCAGTCAGCAAGCATGACATCGATAGAAAGGGCTGTGGGGTTTCCTGGCTTCTGTTCCCCAGGCTCCTGAAGCCAAGAAGGGAGGGGGCACTCTTACGCAGATGTCCTCAGGGTCCCCCGTTTCAGCACTCCAATCTGTTCTGCTCACCATGACCCCAGTGGGGCTCCAGGTTTTAGTCTTTACACATGTATCACTTCCTGTTATTACTCAGCTGGTAGCTCCTGTAGCCTCCTTTTTAGGAATACTTAGGCCTCAAGAAACAGTTTATTTTCAGCTGACAAAGTGCTTTCCACCCGTGAAGTCAATTAACCCTTAAAACAACCATCACCCATAACATGCCCATGAGAAAACTCAGAGTGGAACCCCAAAGCAATCTCTGGACTCCATGACCTCGGAATGCTTCATGGGATTCTGAAACCTTCATCTTCCTCGTGGACCCACCCATCCCCGTTTGCTTCCCCTTCTACCCTGGCCTGACCTGGGTTCTCAAAAGCTGGGTACAGTCCTCGGGGGCGAGGCCTCGGGGCTAATGGTGCTTTCAGGAGGAGTTCCCCAGAACCTCCCAGTTCCCAAGTCAAATTCCTTGAATGCTTTCCTGGGGAGAGAATTGGCCTTCTTCCTAAGGAGGCTCCGTGGGTATGAGATGGTGGCAGCTGTGTGTGGAGAGGAGGCCTGTCTGGAGGAGAGCCATCCCTTTTCAGAAGCCAGGTCAAACTTGTCTGGGCCCAGAAAGTCTGGGATGGGTGTTTTCCGGCCTAGGCTTTGAGTCCTATGGATGTCCGAGCCCTCCCCGTCCTCCGATTGCATTCCACACTGCATGTGGCTGCCTTGCTGCTGTTGCCCATCGGCTCAAACCAATACCCTGAGCTCTTCCTCACTGAGCCAGACCCAGACCAGGCTCTGGAGAAGGGAGTCTGGGTCTCACCTGGAGCTTACCGTGGGGACCGATTGCACCGTGGGGCATGTCTGTGGGGGTCCTGGGTGGGGCTGCTAGCCCAGAGAGGCAGCTCAGGAGACTCCCTGCAGAGGGCACGAGTCCGAGGACCAGGGAGCGTGGCGCACGTGACAGAGTCAGGGCCCCCTGAGACTGCAACCAGGTCTTAACCTGTGCGCAGGGACGTGTACGGCCTTGAAGTCAGGATCTCAGAGAGCTGGCACTGAGGCTGGCCAGAGAAGCCTGGGAAATGACATTTTATGTCAGGCCAGAGTTCGTTCAAGGCCTTTGGTGACTACAGAGGCAGTGGCCCCACAGTGGTGCACAGTCAGGGTCTGTCCTGTGTCATGTCATTGCTCTGGTGGCTGTGAAATGGGGCTTCAGTCAAGTGAATGTAAATGCAGAGTGAGAGCAGACTTTAGTTGTGGAAGCCTGACCTGTTGACAGTGTCTCTGGAGGGTTGCTTCTCTGTGTTCTGACTGGAGCGTGCAGTGCATCAATGATTTGTACCGTTATTTATGTGGTGTGTCCCCATAACGGAGTCCTTGGGTCCCCTCTCTGTGAGAATCCCCCATCAGGCTTGCTGGAAGTGCAGGTTCCCAGGTTCTCCTCCCCCCACCCCTGGGCTGCTGAGCCTCTGGAGGTGGGAGGCTGGTGTCCACATCACGGCTTGGTTTGCATGAACAAACCTGAGTGGAGGTCCTATTTCCACGGCCTGAGCCCACGGTATCGTCTCCTGGATTTTAGGCTGTGTTTAGGAGAACCCTCCTGAGCCAGCAGGATAGGAGCGCAGTGGGTGATCCTGGGGGTTCAGGTCCTGCCTGTGGCCCCCATCCTGGGGGAAGGTCAGTCTGAGCATCACTCGGCTGTGCGCTAGTGCGATGGGGGAGGCATGGAAGCCCTTTCTGGTCACGTAGACCTCCCTGGTGTTGGTGACAGTTGGCTGGAGAAGCCACCTCCTTCTGGACACAGGTGGAAAGAAAGGGGATGACTGAGTTCTGTCCCCCTTCCCTCCCAATGTGACCTCAGGTTCCTGTTGCTGGGGGGCTTGGAGTTCATTTTAGCTGGCAGGCATGCACCTCCAGTACCAAGCGAGCGTCCAGCTGGGACAGGACCGGTGCCACCAGAGGCTGGGATGAAGGGGGCAGCGAATGACCACAGGTCCCAAGGCAGGTGGGACTGACAGAGGAGAGGGGACAGGAGTGCAGAGCCAGCCCAGAGAGTGGCGGTTCTGGTGGTGGGAAAGCAGAGCATGGTTATCAGAGGAGGAGCTGGGGGGAAATTTAAGAAGAAACATTCCTGGAAGGGGTTTGCCCAAGAGAGGTGAAGGGCGGAAGCAGGGGTCCAAGCACTCATCCACCTCTTCAACCACAGGGCGGAGGGGGGGGTAACACGTTAAAACCAGAAACCTCGCCCCTGCTGCCAGAAATGGAACGAGCCTCAGAGTGGCGCAGCCTGAGGTGGGGGTCCTGCCTGGCCGAGACTCTGCACAAGCCCCCCTGCCTCACTTGCACTCCATTTCCTAACTAGTCAAGTAGGGTACTGGCCCCAGGTCCACGTGCCCCTTCTGGCCCTGATCCTGTGGCCCTGGGAGAGTTTGGCACCCTTGTGCTATGGGCTGCCCGCCTTCTGCCCAAACCCTGCCTGGCTTCTTGTGTAATGTTTTCCCTTTAGCTTCCATACGCTTTGAGATAACTCAAACACAGGCACCTTTCAGTGTCTGACTCTAGGATGATGGAAACAGCAGCGTTTCTGCATGAATTAACCCAAGGTGACTTTTCCCTGAATCTTTTGGGCTTTGGGGGCTCTGTTCTTGGATATGAGTATGGCTTCTTGGTGTCTTTCCATCATCTTTTGGGAAAACAGGTAGTCAGGGCGTGCTCTAATGCTTATCTTGGAATTATTCTGATTTTTGTCTCTTCCCTTTCCTTTGATTCTTGCTTTGTTCCCCCAGCTCATCAGGGCTATCTGTCCAATTTGCTTACCCCGGGCTTCATGATTTGTTTTTTCAGAAGAGGCTGAAATGGGACCTGACAAAGTTCTCCTTTTGTTTCTGTCCATTTATCTTGTCTTGGTCCTCCTTTCCTCCCTTTCCTGGAGAGCCCAGTCTCTTCCTCACCACCAGCAGAAATATTTTGCCCCTGGGAAGCACAGCATCTTTGTCTTATTTGGAGTAATAAAAGATTTGAAGAAGCAGAGGTACCAGCGCAAGACCCAGGGGACAGGGACGTATCAGGACAATGCAAGTGTTCTTTAAGCAGGGACATCCCTCTGGTGTGCTAGGTTGGGGGATGCTTGAGGAATAATATTTGGACATTGCCATTCACATGGTTTTTGGAAATAATTTTTCTTTTGATACCTTTCATGAGTCATAAATAGGGTCCAGTTATAGAAAAAGAACCTATCTTTCCCTAAAAACTTACTTGCCTTCAGGAGATAGTCTTGTTCATGGGAAGGTTCTTTTTATACTTGTTAATATGAGCCAAGTGTTTTAGTGCACAGTTCCATCTTAACATCCTGATGGTCCTATTTTCATATTCCCATTTCACAGATGAGGAAACTGAGCTTCAGGGCTTGATAGCTGCCTTAGGGTTCCCTATTAGGAGATGACAGTGCCATGGCTTGAACCCAGAGTCATCCTGCTCCGACTCCATGTTTGTAGTTTGCTTGTACTTGTCATCTCCACCTCCTAGAGCAGTATGCTTCATTTAAAAAAAAACCAAAAAACAAAACCTTCAAAATTTTATTTACCTCAGAGTATTTTCTAATTTCCCTGGTGATTTCTTCTTTGACCCATTTTATTTAGGAATGTTTTAATTTCCATATATTGCTGACTTCCCCAAATTTCGTTATTGATTTCCAGTTGCATTCTATTTACACAGATAAAGAGCAGTGCACAGATAGGGAACCTCTGTGTCTCCATCACCTAGTTTAACAGTTAGCACCTCATGGCAACATTGTTTATCCATATTGCCCTCACTCCCTCAGCCACTTTTTATTTGGAAGCACATCCCAGACATCAGGACATTTCTTCTGTAATGTTTCAGCATTTATCTTTAGAAAATCAACAACTTTTTAAAAACCTAAACTACAATACCATTATTATAAAGAATTAATATTAATTCCTTAATATTATTAAATACCCAATCAATGTTCAAATTTCCACTTGTCTCATACATGCCATATTTTTTTTTTCAATTTGTGTGTTTGAATCAGATCCAGATAAGGTTGCCTCATTGCAGTTGGCTGATCTTTTTAGAGCTCCCATACTCTTGATTTCCTCCTCTAAAATTCCCTTTCTCCCTCCCTCTCTCTCTCTCTTTTTACCCCTTGCAATTTGTTTTATTTATTTTTCCCCTTGCAAAATATATTTGAAGAAACTGAGTTATTTGTCCTGGAGGGTTTTGCATAGCTTGAATATTGCTGATTCCTTTCCTGTGGATCATGTAACATATTTCTTTCTACTGTAATTCCTGTGAAGTGGTAGGTGAGTCTCAATGCTTTATCAGAGTTTCATCAGGTTCAGGTTTGATTTTTTTTTTTTTTTTGATCAAAACCACAAGCGTAGGTGGTGAAGCTCCTTGGTCCATCTTTTTATGATGTTAGCAGCCATGATGATCATTGCCTGCATCCATTTATTTGCTAGTGGTTGTGAAATGATGGTGGTCTAATTCTTTCATTTATTATTGGGAATACTTTCATAAAAAAATTCTTCCCCTCATCTACTGCCTGGTTTCCCAGTGGTACAACTCATATAGGAAAGAGAGAAATGCTTGATTTGGATCACTAGCATCTTCCAATTGGAACTAATTGGTTTTCTAAAATGTTTAAACTTTTTATTTTGAAATAATTTTAGACTTTATAGAAAAGTTGCAAAAATAGTATACCCCTAACCAACCTTCCTCTAATTTTAACATTTTACTTAGCTGTACTACAGTTGTCAAAACTAAGAAATTAACATTAGCACAGCACAAACCTATTAAATTAAACTACAGTTTTATTCAGATTGAAATGGTTTTTCCATTAATGGAGTAACAAGTATTGGTCAGTCCTTCGGGTACTGATCCTGTATCCTGCCCCCTTGCTAACTCATTTATTAGACCTAATACTTGTTTTGTGGATTCCTTAGGATTTTCTATACATGATGATGTCTTGCTCCTGATCTAAGGGTGAAAACATTCAGTCTTTGACCATTAAGTGTGATGCTAGCTGTGGCTCTCTTATGGATGCCATCATCAGAGAAAGTTCCTTTCTATTCTTTGTTGATTTTGTTGAGGTTTTTTTAAAATAAATTTATTTATATGTTTATTTACTTATTTTTGGCTGTGTTGGGTCTTCGCTGCTGCGTGTGGGCTTTCTCTAGTTGTGGCGAGCAGGGGCTATGCTTTATTGCAGTGCACAGGCTTCTCATTGCAGTGGTTTCTCTTTGTTGCGGAGCACGGGCCCTAGAGTGCGCGGGCTTCAGTAGTTGTGGCACATGGACTCAGTAGTTGTGGCTTGCGGGCTCTAGAGCGCAGGCTCAGTAGTTGTGGCACACGAGCTTAGCTGTTCCGCAGCATGTGGGATCTTCCTGGACCAGGGCTTGAACCTGTGTCCCCTGCATTGGCAGGCAGATTCTTAACCACTGCACCACCATGGAAGTCCGAGTTTTTTTTATTTTATTTTATTTTTTAAAATCCAGAAAGAGTATTGGATTTTGTTAAATGCTTTTTCTTCATCTATTGACATGATCATGTGGCTTTTGTCCTTTATTAAATTAATATAATGTGTTACATTGATTTTTCTTTTTTAAAAAAATAAATTTATTTATTTATTTTTTATTTGGGGCTGTGTTGGGTCTTCGTTGATGCATGCAGGCTTTCTCTAGTTGTGGTGAGCAGGGGCTACTCTTCATGGCGGTGCATGGGCTTCTCATTGCAGAGGCTTCTCTTGTTGTGGAGCATGGGCTTTAGGTGCACGGACTTCAGTAGTTGTGGCGTGTGGGCTCAGTAGTTGTGGCTTGCAGGCTCCAGAGCACAGGCTCAGTAGTTGTGGCACACAGGCTTAGTTGCTCCGTGGCATGTGGGATCTTCCCGGACCAGGGCTCGAACCCGTGTCCCCTGCATTGGCAGGCAGATTCTTAACCACTGTGCCACCAAGGAAGTCCTGATTTTTCATGTTAAACCAATCTTGCCTTCTTGAGATAAATCCCAAGATTTGTCATGGTGTATAATCCTTTTTATAATTTGCTGGATTCAATTTACTAGAATTTGTTGAATATTTTTGTATCTGTATTCGTATGGGATATTGGGGTGTGTGTGTGTGTGTGTGTGTGTGTGTGTTTGGTTTTGCTGTAAGGAAAATACTATACTGGCCTCGTAGAATGAGATGGGGAGTATTCCTACGATTTTTCTTGGAAGAGTTTGTGAAGAATTGGTATGTATTCTAAACTAGATGTTTGAAAGAATTCACAATTGAAGATATCTTCAGTGTGGGGTTGGGCTTTTCTTTGTGGGGAGTTTAAAAATTACTAGTTCAATCTCTTTACTTGTAGGTTTCCATTAAGATTTTCTATTTCTTTTTGAGTCAGCTGTGGTAGATTTGTATCTTTCTAGGAAATTGTCCATTTCATCTAAGTTATCTTGTTTGTTGGCGTAGAGTTGTTCATAATATTCCCTTATAATCCTTTACATTTCTGTAAGGTTGGTGGTGATGTATCCTCTTTTATTACTAATTTTAATGATGTACGCTTTCTCTCTTTTTTACTTGGTCATTCTAGCTAAAGGTTTTCCAATTTTGTTGATCTTTTCAAAGAACCAACTTTTTTTGTATTTTTTTTTCTCTATTGTTTTTCTATTTTCTACTTCATTAATTTTGCTCTCATCTTTATTATTTCCTTCCTTCTGTTTGAGTTGGGTTAGTTTGCTCTTCTTTTTATAGTTACAGAATTGTCTTTTTTAAAAAATATTTATTTGGTTGCACCAGATCTTAGTTGCGGCAGGTGGGCTCCTTAGTTGTGGCACACAGGCTCCTTAGTTGTGGCAGGCATGTGGGATCTAGTTCCCTGACCAGGGATCCAACCCGGGCCCCCTGCATTGGGAGCATGGAGTCTTAACCACTGCTCCGTGGGGAAGTCCCCAGAATTGTCTTTTAAATATGGATAGGAGAAGAAAACAGTTACTCAAAAATACACTTGTCTTGTTTTCCCCAACTGGTATAGCAGCCTCAGGCAGCTGTGATGTTGAACAATTGCTGCTGATTGTTTTCAATGCCTGTTCTATTTTATAGGGCTTTTCCCACAGAGCGAGGTCCAGATCAGCTCCCATAACGACACTGTTCTGGGGTTGGGACTTTTTGAGGAACTCCAAACTCAGTCTACCTCTTCTGGTGGCATCTAGTCAGCTGGTTTTCACAGGTACTGTGGAGCTAGGGAGAGGGGAATGGGAGTAAGTCAAGTTAAAACACCACCAATCCTACTGTTCTTACTGAGGTTTATCAGGTTTTTTTGTTTGTTTTTTTTAAATAGACTCTCCTCAGACTATGGCAAGCCTTTGTTAATATACAGCACTCTGAAAAAGTTGACTTGGAAATTTTTGCCAGTGTAGAGTTTTTATGCAGGATCAAATTTACAGAGTTCCTCGCTTCACCATTCTGGCAGTCCCACCTCCTGATCAGTTACTTTGTGAAATTTTTCCCTCAGTTAGTGTTGGTCTGTTGTTCCTCATTAAATTGAGATTTTTGGTTTTTGGTGGGAATCCTACTGAAGTGATGCCTTTCTCTGCATGATATCAGGGGGTATACAATGCCAATATATATTACTACTGATGAGGCTAACTTTGATCACGTGGTTAGGATGGTGTCTGCTAGTTTCTGCACTATAAACTTATGATTTTTCCTTTGGTGAAAAGCATCTTGGAATCGATACTTTGAGACTGTAGGTATCTTATTTCTCCTTAAATTTTGCCCTCCAACATTAGCATCCATTGACAGGTCTTGTCTGCAGTAATTATTGCAGGAGTGTTCTAATGGTGATCTTCTTTATCCCTCACTTCTGCGTTTATGAGCTAGAGTTCTTGGAAGAGCCAGTTTTTCCTTCCTTGTTGATTTATTTACTCAATTATTTATATCAGTGCAGATTATTGCATATTTATTCCAGGGGTTATAGTCAAATACTACTGTAATTTATCTGGTTGCTCACATTGTTCCAGCTTTGGTGATTGGGAGTTCTCTCAGCCTGGATCAGTGTCCCTTTGATGTGCCCCCAGCTTTCCTTTTATAAAATTTTTAAAAAAAATTTCATTTTATTGGAGGATAGTTGATTTGCATTGTTGTGTTAGTTTCAGGTGTATAGCACCCCCAGCCTTTCTTGAGCTGTGCTTATTTTCTGGCTCTGTAAGGTGCTCCAGGCTTATCTTCTGTTTTCCTTTCCCTGGTTCTGGAATCAACCACTTCTCCTAAGGGTATTTAGCGTTTAAAAAATTATTATTATGGCTTTTATAGGTTTATTTACTGTGGAATTCATAGATTTAAATATAATTCATTGGTTTTAGTTAGTTGTAGTTATTATAATTGATGTTCTTTGGTCAGGTTGAGTCCTTTTGACAGAACTGCCCATCATTTCTTTCGGTCCATATCACAAGCTCAGTCTTAGACATTTTCTACTGTACTTCTCCAACCAAAGATGATTTGTTATTTTTTTCATTTTATTGAGATATAATTAAAATACAGCACTGTGGGACTTCCCTGGTGGCGCAGTGGTTAAGAATCTGCCTGCCAGTGCTGGGGACACGGCTTCGATCCTTGGTCCGGGAAGATCCCACATGCCGTGGAGCAACTGAGCCTCTGCGCCACAACTACTGAGCCTGTGCTCTAGAGCCCGTGAGCCATAACTACTGAGCCCACATGCTGCAACTATTGAAGCCCATGTGCCTAGAGCCCATGCTCTGCAACAAGAGAAGCCACCGCAATGAGAAGCTGCACACTGCAATGAAGAGTAGCCCCCGCTCACCGCAACTAGAGAAACCCATGTGCAGCCCAAATAAATAAATAAATAGCACTGTGTAAGTTTAAGGTGTACAGCATAACTTGATTTACATATATTGTGAAATGATTACCACATTAAGTTTAGTTAGTATCCATCATCTCATATAGATGCAAAAAAAAAGCAAAAGAAAAAAATATTTTTTCCCTGTGTTAAGAACTTTTAGAATTTACTCTCTTAGCAACTTTCAAATATACCTTACAGCAGTGTTAACTATTGTCGTCATGTTAACACTATATCCCCAGTACTTACGTATAACTGGAAGCTTTCACCTTTCGACCACCTTCATCCGTTTCTCCCACCCCCACCTCTGGTAACCACAAGCCTGATCTCTTTTACTGTGAGATTTTTTTTTTTTTTTCAGATTCCACATGTAAGTGAGATCATATAGTATTTGTTTTTCTCTGACTTCTTTCACTTAGCATAATAACCTCAACATACATTCATGTTGTTGCAAATGGCAGGATTTCATTTTTTTATGGCTGAGTAGTATTCCATTGTGTATATGTACCACTTGTTTAGCCATTCATTGGTCAGTGGACACTTAGGTTGTTTCCATTATCTTGGCTATCGTAAATAATGCTGCTGTGAATATAGGGGTGCAGATGTCTCTTTGATATAGTGTTTTCATTTCCTTTTGAGATATTCCCAAAAGTGGAATTGTTGGATCAAATGGTAGTTCTATTTTTAATTTTTTGAGGAATTAAAAACTTTTAATTTTTTAAATTCTTAATTAAAAAAAATTTTTTTTACATACTGTTTTCCACAGTGGCTGCACCAATTTACATTCCAGCTAACAGTGGATAAAGGTTCCTTTTTCTCCACATCCTCACCAACATTTGTTATCACTCTCTCTCTCTTTTTTTGATAGTAGCCATTCTAACAGGTGTGAGGTGATAATCTCATAGTGGTTTTGATTTGTGTCTCCCTGATGGTAAGTGATGTTGAGCACCTTTTTGTGTACCTGTTGGCTATTTGTATATCTTCTTTGGGAAAATGTCTATTCAGGTTTTTTGTCCATTTTAGTCGATTAGAGGCCTTATTATTATTATTTTTTGCGGTACACGGGCCTCTCACTGTTGTGGCCTCTCCCGTTGTGGAGCACAGGCTCCGGACGCTCAGGCTCAGCGGCCATGGCTCATGGGCCCAGCGGCTCCACGGCATGTGGGATCTTCCCGGACTGGGGCACGAACCCGTGTCCTCTGCATCGGCAGGTGGACTCTCAACCACTGCGCCACCAGGGAAGCCCTGGCCTTATTATTTTTGACACAATTCTTTGATAGCTTTCAGTGGCCTGAGAAGCCCAATATGTCTGTTCTGTTCTGTTCTGCCATGCTATGGTCTGGCTGGACCTTCATCTGATGGTCATTCATTATGGTGATCAGCTACTCTGTAGGTTTCATCTTTTCTGGAAGGAGTCAGGTGTCTCATCTGTGGGGGCAGTACTGCCTTTAGGTGTGTTTGCAAATATTCAGTTATCACAGTGACTGCCAGCCTTCCTAGGACTTGGTGCTCCTGGACCAGGATGCTGAATGGTATGTGATGCTCTTGCCTAGTTCTGGTTAGTCCCACCCCATTAAGAACCCCCCTGTCCCCAAGACCAGTCAAGCCCTCATTGAAAAGGACTTTTGGAAGACATTTTAAAGACAAAGCTTATCCACATTTCTGGATTCCTTGACTTGGGAAGATTGAGAGAGGGCTGTGTGTCTGCTAGGGTTCTGCCCTTTACAGTGGGTGGTCCAGCTTCTTGTTGAATTCCCTTAACAAGGCAGCCCATTGTACTCATTTGTACAAGACTTACCTTGCTATATATAATGCACTGAAAGAATTCACAGGAAAAATGGAGAAGCTATTTTGATCTTTGCTTTTTTAGAATACACTTAGCTTGGCTTTCTATGTTTACTTGTTTCGCATTTTCCCAGAGTACAGTTTGTATGCATTGCCTCCGACATACAAGTTGAAGTAGATATACTTTTAGCCAAAACAAAGACCTTTGTCATTAGCCTGTGTAGTTTTATCCTGGGTAAATGGACTGCTTTTGAAAGCATTTTGAAATATTGAAAGTAGCTTGTGGACTCCTGTTGCTAATCTCATGGACCCCTGATAATCTCGGGATGCTCCTGGTGGCTCAGGTATCTTCTTAGAAATGCACTTCACTGGAGAAGCACTACAGGGACATGGTGACATTAAGGCATTATTTGTTTAGATTAATAATTAGAAAGCAGTGTGGTGAGTTTTATAAATCCATTGGATGTGGTAAAATCCTTTTTTTTCTTTGGTTTTAAAAATATCAAATGAGTTAAATTCATTGACCTATTTGCAACAACAACCTACAGTAGGTCCTTGGTTTTCAAAAGGAGAACAAGTCTTGAGCAGCCAGGGTGGCTTCCTCCAGTGACCTGCGTGCAGGGCTCCTCAGAAGAGGACTTCATGGCCCTTCTGAGATTCCAGAGCTTAGAAGAGTAGGAACGTCCCGTCAGCTCAAGATCTGCCTTAATTTTTCTTCTTTTCTTTTTAAAAATATTTATTTATTTATTTTGACTGCACTGAGCTTAGCTGCAGCATGCGGACTCCTTAGTTGCAGCATGTGAACTCTTAGTTGCTGCATGCATGTGAGATCCAGTTCCCCTGACCAGGGATCGAACCCGGGACCCCTGCATTGGGAGCTCAGAGTCTTACCCACTGGACCACCAGGGAAGTCCCATCAGTGCTTTTCTGATGGAAATTTCTGCTCCTAAAGGACTCTAGTATCTGAGGGGTTAACTGAATGGGAGGAAGCCCAAGCTGTCACCAGGCGCTTTTCACTCCTCTTCTGTCCCGCCCTGTGTTTCTGTGTGCTTCCATGACAGCTAAAGATAAGCAAGTTCAGGAGAGTTCAGTTTTGGTTCCAAGTTCTCTCCTTTGTCAGATGTGACCTTGGGGCTCTTGGCGGCATCTACCCCATGGGTCAGCTGCAGATGGGGACACGGGCGTGGCGCATGCAGGTGGATCCCACCTGAACCGCCCTGGCTTCGTGTCCCACCAGCCTCCTTCGGGTGGTGTCCAGATGCAGGGTCTTCTCCTGACGGTGAGTGGGCGGAGGAGGGTGCCCTGGGATTACTCAGGGTGTGGCCACCTCCCAGTCTAGTGCTGTTGTCTCCAGCACCCGGGTGGACACACAGATGGGGCCTCTCCCCTTGCCCTTGGCCAAGTTGGAAATCATTTTCATTTCAGTTACAAAATCCATCCATTTTCTCTATCCCGGTCATCTTCAGGACCAGTGGCTCAGGAAATCTGTTGACTCGGAAAGCTCAGAGCGATCTGAGGCAAAAAGACACGGCAGGAAGAGAGTGGGTTGTTGGGAGGGAGGCAGCGGTCCTCTTGGGATGCTCTCAGCTTTTGTATCTGAACAAACAAGCCATCTTTAAATGTGTGCAAACGATTTGTTCCCTCTTCATTTAACAGCCTCAGGATACACACAGCATGTATTTATTTTCTAAGAGTACTTGTGTTAAATGGCATGATAGTTTAGTAGATGTGTCTTGTTTCTCATGACTAATTGGTAGCAGCCTAGGCCCTAACATTCCATATTGCAGTTATCATCCTCATTCTTTTATTTTCTTTATTTATTTTGCCGTGACAGACTTTAGTCAAATCAGATGTGTGCAACTGTTCCTGGCATATTGAGACTGGCATTGTAACGTTTTCCACTTACAGTGGTTTTTTGTTTTTTTGTTTTTGGAAAGAAAAAACATTGCTTTTAAGCGGGGTGGAAAGTTTGATTCATTACGTTGAGGTCTGGTTGCTGTGTTGCCTCTTTAACAGGCTTGACGCTAGGCCAGGGCGCCAGGCCCGGGACTCCTTCACATCAGCTGAGCATCAGTGTGGGGCTGAGTCCCAGGGCTGTGGCTGCCCTATGGCAGGGGCGTCTTCCTGGTTCTGTGGGTACTCCCCACTGATCGCCGTAACCACCCTGCTTCTGGCCTTACTTTCTTTTCACCCTCTTTTCTGTCTCATTGATTTTCTGTGACTTAATGGGAATTCCTTCACAGTGCTGCGGGGCTGGAGGAGGGGTGGCTGCTGTCTGTTACTCTTGGCTTTGATCCCAATCACTGCATACAGTGACATCTTAAGTCAGTCCCTGCTTCTTCAGGCCCTTGTTTTTTAATTGTCTGTGTTCAGAGGCTTTGACATCAGGGCTTTGCCACCTGTGGATGGATGGCTTCTCCCAGGACCAGCCAGTTCCTAGAGGGAGCTGGCCAGTGAGTGTGCCTTTCATATGCAAACCAACCAATACAGAGCCCACACCCTATACACCCTTTTATCAGGCTGTCACACTCAGGGCCCCCAAACCCTCAGGGCCAGGTAGCAGACAGCTGAGGACAGCCCCTATGTCCCAGAGCCTACTGATACTATTCCAGAGCCTGGTTACCCTGCCTCACCCTGTCCTTCCCACGGAAACCACAGTGAAGTCTCTTGCCCACGTTTCCCCTCACTCCTCTGCCTCCTGACTGCCGTGGTGCTTCCCACGTGGCCTCTCCTCCTGGGAACTGTGAGAAACAAACTATCTTTTCACTGGCAGTGTCTCCTGATCTGTTGGCTTCCCCACACCTGAGTAACAGTAACCCTACTGTTAGGGTTAAGATGTGTCTCCACACAGCTACTACCCCAGGCCCTCTTTGTTTTTTTTTTTACATCTTTATTGGAGTATAATTGCTTTACAATGGTGTGTTAGTTTCTGCTTCATAACAAAGTGAATCAGTTATACATATACATATGTTCCCATATGTCTTCCCTCTTGCGTCTCCCTCCCTCCCTCCCACCCTCCCTATCCCACCCCTCCAGGCGGTCACAAAGCAGATCTCCCTGTGCTATGCGGCTGCTTCCCACTAGCTATCTACCTTATGTTTGGTACTGTATATATGTCCATGCCTCTCTCTCACTTTGTCACAGCTTACCCTTCTCCCTCCCCATATCCTCAAGTCCATTCTCTAGTAGGCCTGTGTCTTTATTCCTGTCTTACCCCTAGGTTCTTCATGACATTTTTTTTTCTTAAATTCCATATGTATGTGTTAGCATACGGTATTTGTCTTTCTCTTTCTGACTTACTTTGACAGACTCCAGGCCTTCTTTAGCTTCCTTGTGTGTCTGACTTCACCTCCTAACTTAGCTACTCCTGCTTCTTCTGCATCTCTCCTGTGGTCTCCCCTCCTCATTGCCACCAGAGCTGTCTTTTTCGGATTATAAATGTTACATCTTTTTCTTTGACTCTTGGAACCTCTTGGTTAATCCCGATGTCATCTGCACCCTGCATGCTGAGCTGCAGCCCTGGACCTCTGTGCACAAGGTCCCGGGCCACCTGCTCTCCGCTGTACTGCACACACCTGTAGCCCCTCCGCCCCAGCACCCTCTCCTCATCCCCAGCCCTTTTCTCCAAGGCCTGGTAACCGCTCCCTCCTGCTGCCATTCATACCTGGAGCAGGAGTCCCTCCTCTGTATCCTGGGCATCTGTGCCCTTCCTCTGCTCCATATGCTCTGTCCTGTCCTGCTCTCTGGGACCAGCCAGTCCTCACTGCCCCTGCTGTGATGCTGTGACAGGGCCTCAGCATCTCTGATCTAATGAGTGAACTAATCCTTGTGATACCTGAATCGTGACACAATGAACGCCTGTTGGTAGAATAACAGCCCCCTAGAGATGCCCACATCCTAATCCCCAGAATCTGTGATTCTGTTAGGCTACATGGTACAGGGCAATTAAGGTTGGTTACAGATGTAATTAAGGTTGCTAATCAGCTGGCCTTGAGATGGGGAGATTATTTTGGATTGTTCTGGTGAGCCCTTAGTCTCATCACCAGTCCTTAAAGGTAGAGGATGAGAGGGTAGGGAGATGCAACGTTTGAAGGACTCAACTGGCTGTTGTTGGCTGTGAAGATGGAGGGAGGGTTCCCAACCTGTGGAGTGTGGGTGGCCTCTGGGAGCTGGAAAAGGCAAAGAAACCCTGTCTCCTACACCCTCCAGAAGGAGCACAGCCCTGCTGAGACTTCGGTTTTGTACCCGCGAGACCCGTATCAGACTCCTGACCTCTAGAACTGTAAGATAACACTTTTGTGTTGTTTCAGGCCACTGAGTTGTGATGATTTGTTACAGAAGCCACAGGAAATGAACACATCCCTGTTGATGGGAGGATCTGACAAACAAATACCAAGTTCTTGAACCATAGCCTTTTGTGTGTTCCTATCGATTTATCGAGTTTCAGTTGAAAACATCTGTAGCTGTTTGAAATCAGCTGATGATACCTGAGAATTCTATGTTTGCTGAATGGGGCATGAGGACATGGTAGAGTGGAAAAGAGGTGTTTACTTGTTTTTTCAGTTGAAATATTTAGTGATAAGACATCATACATGTCTCTAGCACTGTATACTTTTCAGAGTTTTTATGAATTTGTGTTGGAAGTTCACAGCCAGCCCTGGAGGTACTGATAAATTCTTCATTGAGCCTCTCAGGAAATGGTGGCCCAGAGAGGGAGGTCTCGGCTCAGAGTGGGTGCACCTGGGGAGTGGGACAGATGGCTCTGGGCTCTGGGATCCTAGGTGACGCTACCCAGGGCCACCAGCCACATGCTGGCCGTGTGCTACCCTACGTGAGTATCCAGGGCCATTTCATCTTGTGTATGGGGCAGATAAGGCTCCAGCTGTTTAATTATTTCAGGCTTTTGAGAAAGTGTCTGAAACCAGATAGTTATCCTGACACATGCCAGGATCCAGAATTTACCAAGGGTTAATGCCCAAGAGCATGTATGCTTTTTAGAAAAGTTTAAATGTTGTAATGGACATTCTTTTTGGTGTAGCTGGTTCATTTGAGCAGTAATTTCCAAACTTTTTTGATCTCACACCCTTCTAAGTCACAAGCACTTGTGTGTGTGCACTCAAGATGGACTTATTTATGTATAAATCATAGACATGTAATGCAATGCATGAATATATAAGTGAATTTAAAAGTAAGGTAAATAGCAATTACAAATAAAAGTGGTGATGTTTTTCTGCACCTCAGTGATGGTGTGATTTTGTGTGTGAGCATTGCCCTGGAGCATCCTCAGTTGGCCTTCTGTTTATCTTTGTTCACTGGAGAGCGTTGCGTGTGTTCAGATGCACAGTCCAGTTCATTCTCCGGATTTCTCTTATTTATCCAGGGCCACTTAGGAACCTTTAAAGAACCTCAGGCACCGCTAATGCCCACTGTTCACAGAGGGACGGTCCTTCCCTGTGTGCCATGAAGTCCGTCTGGTGGTCGTGGCCTGTGAGTTGCTGGATGTCTGGCTATGTCCACTTTCTGGGCACAGATGGCTTGTCAGTTCACACTGGGCAGCCTGAGCCATGCTGCATGGGCACACCGGCCACCTGCCCTCCAGTGTGCTCTTTCCTGTGCTTTACTTTTAAAACCTTTTTATTGTGGTAAAATACACATAACATTTACCAGTTTAACCATTTGTAAGTGTACAGTTCAGTGGCATTAATTACATGCACATTGTTGTGCAACCATCAACATTACCTGCAGAATTTTTTCATCTTCCCAAACTGAAATTATCCCCATTAAACAACAACTCATTCCCGCCTCCTCCAGCCCTGGGCACCCACCAGTCTACTCTCTGTCTCTTTGACCTCACATGAGTGAAATCATACAAATTTGTCCTTTTTTGTCTGACTTATTTCACTTAGCATAATGTCCTCAAGGTTAATCCGTATTGTAGCATGTGTCAGAACTTCCTTCCTTTTTGAGGCTGAATGATATTCAGGGAGTATGTGTAGACCCCATTGTGTTCATTCATTCAGCTGGTGATGGACATTGTTGGGTTGCTTCCACCTTTTGGCTGTTGTGAGTAATGCTGCTGTGAACATGGGTGTACAAGTATTTGCTTGAGTATCTTGTGCTTGACCTTTATGGGGATGTTTTGCAGGGATTTCATTTGGATGCCCTGGTTTCCAGGGGCTGTATCTACGTATCCAGGATGGCACAGTCAGGGTGCATCTAGGCAGCATGAACTACGGGGTCTTTCCCCACCGTTAGCTTTTGTGTGGCTCCCATGAACTAAGGAGGTTGCTTCAGCCCCTTACCTTCAGGTGGTGCTGCCAACACACAGGTCTCCAGGAGCCCGGCTGGTGTATCCGTAACCACATCTGTCCCCCCAGCTACACAGCTGCGGGCTTGGGGGCACTGCTGTCAACTTAGCCTGGGTCAGGTGCTCCCTCATGGTCCTGTTGCCTGGATATCATCCCACCCTTTATCTTTGAGCTTGAGATTCCTTTGGGTCCAGAGACAGCCCTGTTTACTGGCCGCCCAGGCACAGCTGTGGGCTCACTGCAGTGCACGCAGGTGGAGGCACCAGGTGTCACTGTTGCCGCATCACTGGGATGACCTCTGATGCCCACACGTGCAGGAGAAAGGGCCCGCTGACTTTGCGGTTCTGCAGGTGTGACTTGATCTTCGTCGCCTTTGGCACCTTTCTCACCTCTGTCATCCTTACTGGTGTTCAGAGTCTCCATCCTTGTTCACGCTTTGATTCCTCACAGTCAGAGCCCAGGGTGTCTTACAGCTCCTGAGAATCTCTGGCCAAGGTCTTGCTTGGTGAGTTCCACCTCATCAGATGGAGGTGCCACCATCTCCCTGCATTTGGGGCTTTCTCCTGGGTCACTTCCACCCTTTTGATGGGGCCCTTGTTCTGGGCTGTGTCCCTTTTGGTCAAATCAGAGGCATGTGGTGACTGGTGATTGGAGGAAGATGGGGAGGGCCCAGTGGACCTAAAATCTGTCACTGAAGACAGGGAGGGGTTGAGATCGTTCTGTGTCCCTGAGGCTGTCACACCATCCATGCCCGAATAGCCTCACCCCTTTTCCACATCTCATTTTACAGTTGGGGCTAGGCCTGTCCCCAGAGGGTGAATCTGCAGGTCTGCAGTGCTGGTGGCTTTGCTGCGGGAGCAGGGCCAATGTGCCTGCCCCATTGCTTGCCTGCAGCCCTGTGGGATGGGCAAGGTGTGGACAGGGAGGGCCCCCTGTTCCCCCCCCTTTCCCGTCAATCAGAGTGCGTGGTGTGTGTGGGGGCATGGTGAGGGGACAGGTGGGGCTGTGCCCATCACTCTCACTGCATGATCGTGAAGCCCTTTCTGAAAGAGGCTGGTTTTCAATCTTCTTTTACTAATAAGTGAGTTCTCACTCTACCTACATTTTGAAAGCTTTCAGGAACACAGAAATTGTTTTTAAAGGAAAACTACTTTACTTATTTCCCTTTTGATTACCTGAGAAATTAAAATATCCCTTTAAAAATAGGACATCATAAAAACGAATATATTAGGAAAGTGGATGTGTAGAAAAATATTTCTTAAGCTTCATTACACTTGTTCAGGCCCATAAAAGTTCCTTTGATTTGCATCGTAATTTAACTTGAGGTTGGAGTTTATTAATCCTCCTGTTTGTAGAGGGTCCAGCTGGCCAGAGGTGGGATGTACAGAGAAACTCCAAGATTTGTTATCTCAAGGTCATTTCCACTGAATGGCAAATTCTCTCCCTTTTTGAAAGCATTCAAATTGTAATGTTATGACATACAACCAATGAGAAATAATAAACATGCTATCAAAGTGTATGACAAAGGCATTTTTTAATCCCTGTGTGCTTTGTGGCCTGTGTCATTTGTTTCTCACATTTTGGCTCCTTCATATTATTTGGAGTGATAGTAAAGTAAGGTGTCATCTCCACTTGATTTATCTTGAGCAAAAGTTCCTAGTGTGGTGGGCTTTGTCATAGTTTTGGCAGAGGGTGATATTGTTGTTTTAGACAAATACTTCAAAACTATGCTTTAAGGCCATGGGAAAGAGGAGAAAAGTGAAAAGGAGACTCCAGCCCTTTCTGACAGTGTCTGTTGAGTGTTTGTGAATTTAGAGTTTCTGGTATCAACCAGAAACAGCATCCAGAAATTGCTTCTGGAATTAGTGGGGTCTGTGGCAGGAGCTGTGGGCTTGGCGTGATTGACTGTGAGAGTTCAAACACTGGGAGTGTCGTGTGGGTGACCCAGCATCTGTCTTTATTTGGGGGATGAGTTCTTCTTGAACATCCTCAAAGGGCTGAGGTGAAATCTGAGTAGATGGAAATCTGCGGGGTCAGGGCTTAGGGAAAGATGTTGAAAGAAGCTGTCTTCATTCATATGTGCCTAAAAGAGCTGATGGTGCACACACGTGTGTGTCTGTGTGCACGTGCACATTTGCTGTCATAAGGGATGCAAGTGTCAACCCGCCACGCGCCCCCCTCCCCCCGCCCCAGAAAGGAGCATGTCTTTTCTGTACCAAATCTAGGCAATGAGTTGGGAACATCAGCTATTCAGTCTATGCAGAGGCAAACTTCAGTCAGTTTCTTAGAGAAGGTATTCTACTCCCTGCCGTTTAATCGCATCTCTGTCTCCTCACGTGGAAGAGTTGCCTTCTGTCTCCAGCTTTCTGTTTTGAAGTTAGACATCCCCAGAGGTGTGGCCCCCTGGAACCCTCTGCACACACTGATGTGGGTTTGAGTGGTGAGGAACGACTTGAGATGCCCCAGCCACACCTCAGGCCGATGAGGGGTGGAGGATGAGCCTTTGCTCCTTGGGTTCACACCTGCTGTCTGGCACCGGGGGTGGGGGAGTGGGGGAGTGGGGAGGTGTATGGAGTGACCCGGGTAGACAGGAGTTTGCACGGTTTTATTTTGTACCTCTGCTCCAACTTTAAATTGTTGGCACCTCCTGTAGCTGTTTAGAACACTAGGTTTTGAAATTCTGGATGGTGGAGGAAGGCAATTTTAATAGTTAAATAAAACTACTTGATAATAGAGTCAGACTTTTAGCTGTAAAAGACACCTTATAAAATCAGAGATGACATTTGTGTTTGAGACCTTAAAGACAGCTGACATTAATCATATATATATATAGATTATGTAAATTCTATTTATCACAATATGAAAAAGATGCATTTCTTATAGAAATATCTCAAAATTACAAGTAAACTGATGTTTTAGTTTCTCGCAGTTTATTGAAACATGGTAGAAAAATTGAAAAACAGAGACTTCTGGTTCCAGAACAAGATGGTGTAGATTCACTTTTCCTAACTCCTCCCCTACAACCAATACCTGGAAATAATTCAACAGACAACAGTCAAAGAACACTGGAAGTTGAGAGAAGAAGGCAGACTGGCTGGGGACCTGAGAACTTGAAGTATGATAGCACGGTGAATTCTCTGGGTCTCCATTCTACCTCCCATGTACATCCAGCCTGGGCATGGATAGTCCTGTAACCAGAACTGCCAACAAGTATAGACAAAAACAAAAAAGTCTCTGTGGCCAAAGGGGAAGCTCAACAGAGACCTAGGGGAGGCCCATCTCACACAGGGCACCAGCAGGCACTGATGCTCCTGTAGGAGCAGTGTTGGCACAGCTCTGGGTGCCCTGCTCTCCACCCAGTAGCATAAGGAGACCCAGGCCCAGGGGTGTCTGCCCACCCACCCACACCACAGTGGAAGGCAACCCGGGGAGGTGCCTTCCACTCCCTTATCGCATGTACAAAAATCCCAGAGTTAACATCATACTAATGGTGAAAGACTGATGCCTCCCCTCCTAAGAATGAGAAAAGACAAGAATGTTAGCTTCATCACTCTTACTTGATACAGTACTAGAAGTTTTCGCCACTGCAATAAGATACGAAAAAGAAACAAAATGCATACAAGTTGGAAAGAAAAAATAAAACTTAATTTGCAGGAAACATGATTACCTATGAAGAAAATACTAAGGAATCTACCACCAAAACCAAACCAAACCCAACAGAAACAAAAAAAACTAGTAATCCTAGAGCTAATAAATGAGCTCATTAAGATTATGGCATACAAGATCAACATACACAAATCAATTGCATTTCTATACACTGACCATGGACAAGTGGAAACTGAAAGCATAAACACAATACCATTTATAATTACTCCAAAGAAAATAAAATACTTAGATATAAATTTAATAAAGCTCATACAATATCTGCATGAGGAAAATTACAAAGTGCTGATGAAAGAAATGAAAAGAGATCAGGGTAAATGTGGAGACATACCATGTTCATGGGTTGGAGGAAGCATTGTAACGCATATGTCAGTTATCCCTAAAATTATCTTTAGGTTTAACACAATTCCTATCAAAATCTCAGCGAAGTTTTCATAGACATGGGCAGGCTTATTCTGATATTTATGTGGAAAAGCACAGGTCATAGAATAGCCAAGACAGTTACGAAAAGGAATAAAATGGGAAGAATCACTCTTCCCAATATTAATGCTTGCTGTAGAGCTACAGAATTCCAGATAGTGTGGTATTGGCGAAAGCATAGTCACATATATCAAAGGAACAGAATAGAGAACTCAGAAATAAACCTGCACAAATATGTCCAATTAATTTTTGACAAAGAACCAAAAACAATTCAATGAAGGAAGGTATAGCCTTTTAAGAAATTGTGTAGGAGCAATTGAATATCTAGAGGCCAAAAAAGAAAAAAAAAAGAAAGAAAGAAAGGAAAAAACCCTAAACCTTACACCTCATACAAAAATTTACTCCAAAAAGATCATAGATTTAAATGTAAAACTACAAAACTTCTAGAAGAAAACATTTCAAAATGTTTTTTCAGGACCTAGGACAAGGCACAGAGTTCTTAGACTTGATACCAAAAGAATCATCTATAAAAGGAGAAGTTGATAAATTGGACCTCATCAAAATTAAAAACATTTGCTGTGGGAAAGACCCTGTTAAAAAGAGAAGACAGATTACAGACTGGGAGAGAATATTTGCAAATCACAAAGTGCTTGTATTCAGAATATATAAAGAACTCTAAAAATTGAACATTAAAAAAACCTAATTTGAAAATAGGCAAGAAATGAGGAGACATTTCACTGGAGAAGATATGCAGGTGGCAGTAAGCACATGGAAAACGTTCAGCATCCTTAGATAACAGAGAAATGCAAATTCAAACCACCAGGAGATATCACTGTACATCTACTAGAATGGCAAGAACAAAAATGGTGATAACACCAAATGTTGCCACAGATGCAGAGAAACTGGATGTCTCAAGTATTGCTTGTGGGATTGTAAAATACACCCACTTTGGGAAATAATCCTTTTAAAACCATAAATAGAATTTCTGTATGAACCCAACTGTACCCTTGGGCATTTACCCCAGAGAAATGAGGATTTATTTTCACACAGAAATCTGTACACGAGTGTACACAGCAGCTTTATTCATAGTAGCCCAAAGCTGGAAACAACCCAGGTGTTCAACTGGTGAATGGTTAAACAAACTGTGGTCCATTCACACCTTGGAATGCTACTCAGCAATAAAATGGAATGAACTGTTGTTACATAACCACTTGGATGGGCCTCAAGGACATTTTACTGAGTGCAAAAAGCTGATTTCAGAAGGAAACATGCTTCATGATCCCATTTACGTAGCATTTGTGAAATAACGTAATTATGGAACAGATTAGTGGTTGTCAGGTTAGGGATGGGGAGGGTGGGTGTGGCTACAAAGAGGTAGCATTGAGGGGGTCTTGTATCTTGATGTGGTGTTTATAAGAGGTTACACATGGAAAATCACATAGAAGTGCACATATACATACACAAGTGCACTTAAAGCTGGTGAAATCTGCATAAACTCTGTAGGTTATACCCTTGTCAGTTTCCTTGTTTCAATATCATACTCTGGTTATGCAGAAACGCAGGATGTTAACATGGGGGAGGCTGGCTGAAGGGTGCACGAGCCCTCTACATTTCTTTGCAACTTCCTGTGACTCTATTATTATTTTAAAACAAAAAGTTTAAAAATGATCATTTTGTTATTAAGTACTATAATTATTAAATATGAAAAGGAGACACAGAAATCAATGTTTCTAGGACCCAGACAGTGGGAACGTGAGGCTGCCAGGACCATGGCCTCTGAAGGGGTGCCTGTTCCCTCATGTTGCTCTACCATTGCAGCAAGATGGGGAGAGATGTGCTGCCACTCTTCCCAGGGAGTGGTAGTGTCAGACATTACACGTCCCAGCAGAGATGAAGCGCTTGGGTACCAACATCTCTTATGGGTGCGGGTATAAGCATATATACCTTGTGAATAATTGTAATTAAGGGCAAATAGAAGAATCTGGCTGTTATTCCATACCTGACTTTGAGGTGACTTGGTTCTCTGGTTATAAGGAAAATATAAAACACTCGGGAATATTAGCTTAAATTAATGCCTGGAAATATCCCATATAATTTTATCTTAATAATGTCCTTTTTTAAAAAAATACATTTATTTATTTTTGGCTGCATTGGGTCTTTGCTACTGCACACGGGCTTTCTCTAGTTGTGGCAAGCAGGGACTACTTTTCATTGTGGTGCGTGGGCTTCTCATTGCGGTGGCTTCTCTTGTTGTGGAGCACAGGCTCTATGTGCACGGGTTTCAGTAGTTGGGGCATGTGGGCTCAGTAGTTGTGGCACACAGGCTTAGTTGCTCCATGGCATGTGGGGTCTTCCCGGACCAGGGATCGAACCTGTGTCCCCGGCATTGGCAGGCGGATTCTTAACCACTGCGCTCCCAGGGAAGCCCCCTTAATGTCCTTTTATCTTATTGTTATGAGTAATTCAGATAATGATGTTGGAAGGGATGCACTAATGCACACACCCTGGAGTTACTTATTAACCCTGTCTCAGTCCTGGGAATATCCCAGCCCTTTACCTTTGAGATCAGGATTGTAACTGGATGCTGAGGAATAGCCAGTGTCTTCTAGAAAGAATTGGTCTTGGATGAAAGCATATTGCTATGTCACAGTTGACACCTATGTAAATACACATTTTTAACATATTTACAAGAGATGGATACTGCGTAGAAACACTACACTGCATGGGATGTTCCTAAAATAAACAAGCTTTCAGCCAGAGACATTCACTCCCAGGAAATAAGAACAGGGGCAGGTGTCTTGCAGTCCTGTGGAAAGGTGAGGAAGTTCTCAATAGGAAATGCCTCCGAAAGGACCTTGATTTCTAACTGTAGAGAAAGGCTACTTCTAGAACAACATCTTGGAGACATGCCCGCCCTTTCCCAGTTTGCTCAGGGGAAATAATTTAAAGGAAGTACCACACACAATATCATTAATCAAGAGTCTTAACTCTCAGCGGGACACTTCCCTGAAGAGGCTACAAGGGACTCCATCGCGTTTAAAGCTGCAGAAAATCAAAACCTGATCAGCGTTTGAGTAACAATCTCTGTTGTTGGATTAATAAAATTATTTGGGGGGAAGGGATGGATTAGCAGTTTGGGATTAGCAGATGCAAACTATTATATATAAAATGGATAAACAACAAGGTCCTATTGTATAGCACAGGGAACTATATTCAATATCCTGTGATAAACCATAATGGAAAAGAATATGAAAAATAATGTATATATACATATAACTGAGTCACTTTGCTGTACAGCAGAAATTAACACAACATTGTTAACCAATCATACTTCAATAAAATAAAAAAGAATGTTTGTGCTAGAACGGAGATTGAAGGGGTGGCCTTGAGCACAGAGGCGAGCCCTGAGGCTGTTGTTGGGATGCTCTAAAATCTGGTTCAAGCCAGGGCCGCCTTGGGCTTTCACACTGAGGCTTGGGAAGTTGTCACCCAACCCAGCTGTGGCTCTGCTGGGGATGTGAATTTGTCACAGGCCGTTTGGAATCTCCAGGTCCAGGACCTTTGCTCTGGCTCCTGAAGGAAGCTGAGGCTTGTGCAGGAGCTGAGCTTGCTTGCAGTCATGTGACCTGATGTGAGATGAAGAGTACATTCTGAAGTGTTCGCTAGGCCTCTGAGATTCTTACTGTTGAGTGGTAAGCACTTTGAGTATGTTGGTTTCACATTGAAAAATCAGAGTATCCGAGTTTCTGTTATGTCTGAATCAGGCCAAATGAGAACCTGCCAAACCTCAAGAAAACTGGACCCAGATGGAGTACACACTTCCCGAAAGGGCCTTCACATGGGACCAGCTACATGGGACCAGGATGTAGAGTAAAGATGACCTATATGCTTCTCTGACATGTGCCCACCAGAGTTAAATGCCTGGGCCATTTAGGCTTAGCTATCCGCAGCTTTCTTCTTATTATGTTAATTGGTTATCCACCCCCCAACCCCCACCCAGTAGCATCTTAGTAGTTTTACATATTTTCTTACTCTCAATTACTTAAGGGTAACCATGTGACAAAATAATTCCTATCTAAACCACCATTTCTCTGAAAGTTGAAGGCCATTTCATATCTAATGAGATTTACTAAAGTTACAAATCTCAGTATGGGACTTCCCTGATGGCGCAGTGGATAAAAATCTGCCTGCCAGTGCAGGGGACACGGGTTCAAGCCCTGGTCCAGGAAGATCCCACATGCCGCGGAGCAACTAAGCCCGTTCACCATAACTACGAGCTACGAGCCTGCGCTCTAGAGCCCGCAAGCCACAACTACTGAAGCCCACGTGCCACACTAAAGCCTGCGCGCCTAGAGCCTGTGCTCCTCAAGAAGAGAAGCCACCTCAGTGAGAAGCCCATGCTCTGCAACGAAGAGTAGCCCCCGCTCGCTGCAACTAGAGAAAGCCCGCGTGCAGCAACGAAGACCCAATGCAGCCAAAAATCAATAAATCTATAAATAAATTTATTTTTAAAATCTCAGTATGTCTGAGTTTTTAATAAAACAATGAGTCTTACTGCCGTATACATTAATCCATTCAAACTAGCTTTCTTAGCTGTATAGGTGGGGGGTGGGGTGGGGGAAGCCCTCCTGGGGAGACCATAACAGAATCAGCTGGAGAGGTGCTTTTTCCGAGTGTATTTGCTTCCCTAGGTGAATATTTCCTCTTCTCCACTTCCCCTTTACTGCCTTGGTTTGCAGCCATCGCAGGAAAACAAACTTGCTTCCCGCTGGTTTATTCTTTTGCAGGCAGAATAGAATGAGGTCTCTTAAGGAAGGCTAGTGGCAACTGGAAGGTACCTCTTTTCTGGAAAGCAGCTGGACCTATACTGTTTGAACTCAGAGACCAAAGCAGACCCAGTTTTAACTTGACTAAATGTGGGGTATAACGACAGACACCAGTGTGGTATGTCATAGAAACACTGGAACAACTTCTGCTAAAGGTATGGCTAGAAATCCCTAGCACAGTGGTTTTCAAAGTGTGGTCCCTGGACCAGCATCATCAGCATCACCTTGGAACTTGTTAGAGGTTCACATTGTAATGCCCTGTCCCCCACCTACTGAATCAGACTCTGGGGTGGGTGCTGTCTTCTGTGTTTGGTACTGCCGCTTGCTGAAGTTGGAGCACAGGCCTGAGAACACTGGTGCCATCAGCTTTCTCCCTCCTCTTGACCTCCACACTGCCCAAGAGCAGTGCCCCCAGCCAGGCTCTTTCTTCTAAGAGCATCATCATCTAGTTTAGCCCTCCCCTGCCCATCTTCCCTCCTGCCGGCTCCCCTTTTAGCCAGGTCTGCTGTGTGTTCCCCCTTCAGTTTGCCCAAAGCCTGCCCCCTATCCTCAGCTGTTTCCTAGGACCCCCCTGCTGAATGGGAGCAGACAGGTAACTTCCACCCAAGTGACTGTGAGTGTGCACAGTTTCTGGTCCTGTACCCATTGGTGCCCATCTGTTTTAGATAATAAGATCTTAGAGCTTAAAGAGCATTGCAGTTTATACCTTTCCTTTTTGTTCCTCAAGTCAGCATCATCATCTACGCGTATGAAGCCCAGTTGCAGATGTTCTGTGGACACAAAGGTGAAACATTGGCCTTTGTCTTTAAGGGGCTTACAGCCGAGTCAGAGGGACAGGTGCTCACAGAGATGGCCTTTCTAGAAGTGTGGTTCTTTGCAAGTGACTTCTGCCCTCACTCTCCTCCTCTGTGAATCAAGGGTGATGATGGTACCCATTTCCTAGGGTTGCTATGGAGACCAGCTCACGTGAGCCAGTACTACAATATATGTAGGACAGTTCCTGGCACATAGTTGGCACTAATTAATTACATAGCTGTCTGAGAGGATAGGGGGGATGGTCAGCCCTGGCTGCACTGCCCAAGAAGGCTTCCTGGAGGAAGTGGGGTTTGCGAGGGCCTTGAGGATGTCTTAGTGTTTGAATAGGTAGGCAGGAGTTTAATAAAATGTGTCTGCACTTGGTTGCCTTGTGTTAGTGACGTCTACAGTAATTCAGCCCACGCCATGAGCCTTAAACGCTTCTTTCTTTGATGTTGGCACTGCCACCTCTGTGGTCAGGGCGTGTTTCTTTTGCCACCACACTTATGGGGTAGTTGGTTCAGACAGCCCTCTGGAAGGAAGTTAGAAAGGGAATAGAATTAGCGAAGAGAAAAGGGTGCAGAAAGAGACGAAGAAATGAAGGGATCCACTGGGAAAGGTGGAGCAGGAATAACATAAGGAGCTGCGGGGGAAGAAAAAGTGGGAAGGGATTGGGAGGGAGGGAGGGCGGGATGCCCAAGACTCAGGGATTGTGTTCCTGCCTTAAAGGCTGCACTGACTCCTGCAGCCCCGGAAGCAGCTGCTGATGTTGGTGACTGAGTACCCATGTCCCTGCCCTGACACAGAGGGGAGCCACTTCTGGGGGTGTTGCCCCTGTGGGGGTTAGGGGGGCCACAGAGCAGGGATTCCTTTTATATGTTTTCTTTTTAAATTTTGACTCCAAAGTGAAAAGAAATGTTTGGTAGCAGTACTCTACTGGCAAGTGACTCTTCAGAAAATAAAACTGAGGATCCTACAGGCAAGTCAGCCTGAACTGGCCTCTAACCAGTCCACCTTGGCTGCTGTGGAAGCAGGTTTCCATTCTCTAGAGACAGGGGTATTCCATTCCGTGAGGTCTTTGGGGAGCGTGGCCAGCATGCACGTGTGCGTTGTGCTCTTTTAATTTCCTCTCTAGGCAGAAGGCTGGTGGTTGCCCGTTTTTGTTTTACTTTTCTGCTTTACATGTAGTACATGAAGGGAGAGTGACTCAGATGCAAAGGATAAGTGCTTGGAAAAAACCTAGGACCCATCTGAAATAGTTCCCATGATTGTAAAACAAAAAATGGAATCTGCCCATCAGCAACCTGGGATGTAAAGATGCCAGTTTGGAATCCCTGTGATGGACCCAGAGTGTCTCCTGTTTTTGTGACGTCTGTGCCCTGCTGAAACAGGGTCTCTGTCAGCATAGGAAGTGGAGCTCAACTCTCCACTGTGGCTTTGGTAGTTTGGACACAAACCGGGTGGCTTAAAACAATGGAAATTTATTCTCTCACAGTTCTGGGGGCCAGAAGCGTGAAATGGAGCTGTTGGCAGGGCCGTGCTCACCCTGAAGGCTCGAGGGAGCCTTGCTTCATGTAGCTCCTGGTGGCTGCTGGCCATCCGTCGTTTTCCTTGGCTTGTAGCTGCATGGCTTCAGCTTTTATCTTCATCTTACCAGGGCTGTCTTCTCTCTGTGTGAGTCTCTGTTTTCTTTACAAAGGACAGCAGTCCGTGGATTAGCACCCATCCTTTTCCAATGTGGCCTCATGTTAACTTACAAAGACCCTATTTCCAAATAAGGTTGTGCTCTGAGGTTCTGGGTGGACATGGCTTTTGAGGACACTGTTCATCACAGTGTAATTGATGTAGTCACTTACTGACACTTGTCTCTGTTGGCAAGGTTTGTTGGTTTTCTGTTTGTAAAGGATTCCATTTAGGTGGTAAATAATGAGTTGTTAAGAGCCGAGGGTGGTGTGGCTCTTTGGAGATCTCTGACTGTGCTTGTCTTCTGTGTCTTCACCTGATCAGGCAGTGAGGTGGTGCTTTCAGTGCAGGGAGAGTCTGGCTCATGGTCCCTGGCTCCCCATGCCTGGCACAGCGCCTGGCACGTCATATGGCTCAGTTAAGAGCTTGTAGATAAATAGAAACTCAGAAAACGCGGTGCATTAATCCATATGGTATTTGGAAAAAATCCTTGAAGACACTCTGATTGCCAAGTATTTTGAGGATGTTGCTGGGTCAGCTTTGCTTTCACATCTCTACACACTGACGTGTGTTTTTAGAGAACTCCCGAAAGTGGTTCCCTCCCGTATTAGGAATTGCCCGCCCATAGCATTCCCCTGGAAAATATTATCAAGGAGATTAACTGTGTCCATGAATAAATGTGACGTTTTTGGGAGGGAGCGTAAACACACAGAACACACTGCAGTTACGGTCACGGCCCAACGGCGTGTAATTGCAGTGAGTACCTTGTATGGGTGGGTCCCCACAGCCCAAGCCACACGCAGCTTTGGAATGAGCTGGGCTTCCAGAGGAGGGAGTGGGTGTGGGCAGTGCTTCCAGACGTCCAGACACAGTGGAGGGTGCTGGGTCGGGCCCAGGGTGCAGCCTGTCTGTGGGGGGAGTGGTGGGTGGGTAGGAAGTCTGGCTGCATTTCACTGTGGATTCGTCATGCACCCTAATTACAGTTCTAGCTTCTAGTGATGCGGATGGGCTGTCGGATGCAGGGAGCCTGGCACATGGCGAAGCCATGAAGCTGGAGGAGGGTGGATGCTCCTCTGAGAGCACTGTCAGCTCGGCCAACTGTTTTCTGGTATCTTTTGTGCATCTGAGGAAATGGATTCCTTAGATTTGAAAGTTGACTCCCATAAGCTCTTAGATACTGAAGGTTTCATCAGGTGACAAGCTTCCTAAAGGTAATATTTTAAAAGGGTCTACTAATGAAAACAAAAAGAGGTAATCTTGTAGTGTCATGTTTTCTTGGATGTGGGAAAATTATAGACTTAGAGTTCTGGACCAAGGACCCTCAACCCACAGTGAGAGAAGGGGAGGGGTTCCACAGAACGATGCCCATTAGTAGAACAGAGGTGTGGCATCTGGGGACATATGCTGAGTGAAGTGACAGGGAGGATGGGGCACGGTGCCAGGCGCTGCCTGTGGGCACTGCCTCTCCTGCAGTTAAGCCTCTGATGTGCTTGTGCTGTGGAGGGGGCGGGGCTGTCCTCACTCCCCTTCACTTCATAGATGGATCCTAGCTCCAGATGGTTTTCCCTCCCTGCGTCCCTCACTTGTCACCCCTCTACCTCCACTGACCCAGCTGGCCTCTGCTTCCGCCCCTGCCCCCAGCATGCACCACATACCCTCTACCCAGCAGTGATGCCTTACAACCTAAAGCAGATCTCACAGGCTTCCGCTCAGAAGCCTCCCTGCCTCCCCTCCCACCCGGGGGAAGACCCAAAGCCCTCTCCTGGCCACAGGGGCTCTTTACCAAGCTGGCTGCTGCCTGTCTCCCTCCCTCCTGTCCTCGCCCCAACCACACATCCCACCACCCACCCCACGTTGGCCTCCAGGCTGTGCCCACTTCAGGGCCCTGGGCAGCTGCCCTTTCTGGAACCTTCCCCATGCTCCCTGGCTTGTCCCACACAGTGTCGTCCACATCTGGGTTCCAGTGTTGTGTCCTCAGGGAGCCCTTCCCTGCATCCTGCTCTGTTTATTCTGGCACCGCTCACCACAGTCCACTGTTGGTTGTTTTGCAGCACCCCCCACCGCCCCCCATTAGAGTGTGAACTCCACAGGAGCAAGAGCTTGGCTACACACCTGGCCCCTCGAGGGGAGCACACCTGCCTCCTAAACATGCTCAAGGCATACGTACATAAGGTATATTTTAAAGAACAAATAATGTCACAATGCTCATTAACCATTGCCTCACCTATTTAAGACTTTACTGGGGGCCTCGTTTTTACTAATCTTGAAAATGGAGCTGACACTTCCTCCTCAGTATAACGTTAGGTTAAAAGGATGCAAAGTCCTGGTAGCATTGCTCCTTGGATGCTTTCAGGGGTTGCCCTCCTCCTTGGTGACATCACTACCTGCCATTAAGGTACCTGAACTGACACCTTCCCCTCCTTCCAGACAAGGTGTGGCCAAGCTTTGTAAAAATTCCATTATAAAAAAAGCACTCTGTGACTTCTCTGGTGGCACAGTGGTTAAGAATACACCTGCCAATGCAGGGGACATGGGTTCGAGCCCTCGTCCAGGAAGATCCCACGTGCCCTGGAGCAACTAAGCCCGTGCGCCACAACTACTGAGCCTGTGCTCTAGAGTCCGTGAGCCACAACTACTGAGCCAGCATGCCACAACTACTGAAGCCCGCACGCCTAGAGCCCGTGCTCCGCAACAAGAGAAGCCACCGCCATGAGAAGCCTGTGCACAGCAATGAAGAGTAGCTCCCGCTTGCCACAACTAGAGAAAGCCTGCATGTAGCAGTGAAGACCCAATGCAGCCAAAATATAAATAATAATTTTTTTTTAAAAAAGCACTCTTTGGACATACTTGTGTTATTGCAAGAAAAATGGGAAAGAAAGGATTACAATTGTCCTCCTCTCCCCTGCTCCCCGTGTTGGTTCTCACGAGCACAGTGGAATCACAACATCTGCCACTGTTCCTTCTCCCACACATTTCCAGCATGTGTAAGATGCTGGACATGGCTTCATACACAATGAACAGAAGATTGCTAGGTATCGCCAGCCATAGAAACACCTACCTTCTGAGTGAATGTTCCATTTCTATAAATCTATCCTGAGAAAATAATCTTTAATGCAGTCACAGATTAAAGTGTCCGAAGATAGTTTGTACAACAGCAAAAATAGAACACAACTTAAATGCTGCTAAATTAGCATAATGGTTAGATATTATAGTACATTCATTTCTTGGAATATTAATGTATTTATTAAAGTATATTTAAAAATACTTTTATTGATAATTCCATGGGAGTACTTATAATTGAAAAAACCAGTACAAATGATACTTAATATAGCATGTTAAATTCCCCTCTGTTTTAGGCCTCTTTTAGCCACATTCTGTAAGCTTTGGTGTGTTGTGTTTTCGTTTGCATTAATCTCAAAGTATTTTCTTTTTAAAAATTGTTTATTTATTTATTTATGGCTGCGTTGGGTCTTCGTTGCTGCATGCGGGCTTTCTCTACTTGTGGCAAGGAGGGGCTACTCTTTGTTGCGGTGCATGGGCTTCTCATTACAGTGGCTTCTCTTGTTGCAGAGCATGGGCTCTAGGTGTGCAGACTTCAGTAGTTGTGGCTCACAGGCTCTAGAGTGCAGGCTCAGTAGTTGTGGCTCACGGGCTTAGCTGCTCCACGGCATGTGGGATCTTCCCGGACCAGGGATCGAACCTGTGTCCCCTGCATTGGCAGGCAGATTCTTAACCACTGCGCCACCAGGGAAGCCCTCAAAGTATTTTCTAATATCCTTTGTGATTTTCCTCTTTGATCCATTGATTATTCAAGAGTCTGTTGTCTAATGTCCACATATGTATGTGTTTTCATGATTAAAAACTCTCACCAAAGTGGATATAGAGGGAACAGATCTCAATATAATTAAAGCTATTTCTGACAAACCCACAGCCAGCATAATACTCAACAATGAAAAGCTGGAAGTCTTCCTGCTAAAATCTGTAACAATGATGCCCACTCTCACTACTTCTGTTCAGCATAGTATTGGAAGTTCTAGCCACAGTAATCAGCCAAGAAAAAGAAATAAAATGTATCCAAATTGGAAGAGTCATTACATGCAAATGACCTGATACTATATACAGAAAACCCTAAAGACTCCACACAAAAACTGTTAGACTGATAAACAAATTCAGCAAGGTAGCAGGATACAAGATTAACAAACAGAAATCTGTTGTATTTCTTTACACTAATGAAATATCAGAAAGAGGAAGAAAAAAAATCCCTTTTAAAATTGTGTCAAACAAATAATATCTGTGAATAAATCTCATCAAGGAGGTGAAAGACTTATATGCTGAGAACTCTAAGATATTGATAAAGGAAAATGAAGATGGTTCAAAGAAATGGAAAGATAGCCCATGCTCTTGGGTTGGAAGAATTAATATTGTTAAAATGGCCATACTAACCAAAGCAATCTACAGATTTAACGCAATCCCTATCAAATTACCCATGACATTTTTCGCAGAACTAGAACAAATAATCCTAAAATTCACATGAAACCACAAAAGACCCAGAATCGCCAAAGCAGTCCTGAGGAAAAACAAAGCTGGAGGCGTAACCCTCCCAGACTTCAGACAATACTACACTACAAAGCTATGGTAATCAAAACAACATGGTATTGGCACAAAAACAGACATATGGATCGAGGGAACAGAATAGAGAGCCCAGAAATAAACCTACACACCTATGGTCAATTAATCTTCCACAAAGGAGGCAATAATACACAATGGAGAAAAGAACATCAGTCTCTTCATGTAAATCAGTGGAGTTAGAACACTCCCTCACTTCTTACACAAAAATAAACTCAAAATGGCTCAAAGACTTAAATATAAGACATGGCACCATAAAACTCCTAGACGAGAATATAGACCAAACATTTTCTGACATACCAATGTTGTCTTAGGTCTGTCTCCCAAGGCAAAAGAAATAAAAGCAAAAATAAACAAATGGGACCTAGTCAAACTTATAAGCTTTTGCACAGCAAAGGAAGCCATAAACAAAACGAAAAGACAACCGACTGAATGGGAGAAAATATTTTCAAACAATGCGACCAACCGACATGGGCTTAATTTACAAGATATACAAACAACTCATACAACACAATATCAAATAAACAAACAACCCAATCAAAGAATGAGCAGAAGGCCTGAATACACATTTCTCCAAAGAAGACATACAAATGGCCAATGGGCACATGAAAAGTTGCTCAATATCACTAATTATTAGGGAAATGCAACTCAGAACTACAATGCAGTATCACCTCACACCAGTCAGAATGGCCATCATCAAAAAGTCTATAAATAATAAATATTGGAGAGAATGTGGAAAAAAGGGAACCCCCTCCTACATTGTTGGTGGGAATGTAAATTGGTACAGCCAATTTGGAGAACAGTATAGAGGTTCCTTAAAAGAATAAAAATAGATTTACCATATGATTCAGCAATCCCACTCCTGGGCCTATATCCAGAGAAAACTAATTTTAAAAGATACATGCACCCCCATGTTTGTAGCAGCACTGTTTACAATAACCAAGATATGGAAGCAACCTAAATGTCCATTGACAGATGAATGGATAAAGCAGATGTGGTATATACAACGGAATATTACTCAGCCATAACAAGAATGAAATATGCCACCTGCAGCAACATGAATGGACCTAGAGATTATCATACTAGGCAAGTCAGAGAAAGACAAATATCATATGATATCACTTATATGTGGAATCTAAAATATAATACAAATGAACAGAAACAGACAAAAATACAAAACAGAAACAGACTCACAGACATAGAAAATAAATTTATGGTTACCAAAGGGGAAAGGAGGGGGAAGGATAAATTAGGAGTTTGGGATTAACACATACATACTACTATATATAAAATAGGTAGACAACAAGGGCCTACTGTATAGCACAGGGAACTATATTCAATATCTTATAATGACTATAATGGAAAAGAATCTGAAAAAGAATATATGTACATATAAAACTGAATCACTTTTGCTGTATAACTGAAACTAACCCAACATTGTAAACCAATGATACTTCAGTTGAAAAAAGATGAGTGTATTGTTTAATGTCTACATGTGTTTGTGTTCTCCAAGTTTGCATCTGTTATTGATTTCTAAGTTCATTCCATTGTGGTTAGAAAACATAGTTGGTATGATATCCATCCTTTAAACATATAGAGTCTTGTTGTATGACCTGTTCTATGGTCAGTGCTGCAGAGCATCCCATGTGCACTTGGGAAGATGTGTATTCTGTCGTTGGGTGGCATGTTCTGTAGTTGTTTCTTAGGTCTAGTTCATTTATACTATTGTCAAGTCTTCTATTTCTTTACTGATTTTCTGCTAGTTCTATTCATTATTGAAAGTAAGGTATTGGAGTCTCCAACTCTTACTGTTTAATTGTCTGTTTCATCCTTCAGGTCTGTCAGTTTTTCTTCATAAGTTTTGGACCCTGTTGTTAGGTGCATTTATGTTTATAATTATACGACTTCCTGACAGATTAACCCTTTTATCATTATAAAATATCCTTTATCTTTAGTACCAACTTTTGTTCTAAGTCTATTTTGTCTAATATTAATATAGCTAACCTAACTCCATTTTGAGTACCATTTGTGTGTTACATATTATCTGTGGCTGCTTTGTGCTCCCGTGGCAGAGTTAAGTTAATAGGAAAGAGATCTTATGGCCTGCAAAGCCTAACAAATTTACTCTCAGGCCCCCTGAAGAAAAAGTTTGCCAACCTCTGGAATATAATAAAGTAGCTATATTAAATTAATTATTTTTGATAAAGAATTGAAGTTGGAATTGGGAAAGATGTTAGCTTAAAGTTTGCTTATTACCACATGGTTATTTTCAAAGCTCTATTGTCAAGAATAAATTCATCGGAATGTTTGGATTGTGAGCTATGTTATGCCGTGGCAATTTTTTTTTTGCTTACCTTATAGAAATTAAGGATCAGTGATAGTTGAATTAACTCAAGCAATGTTTTTTGTGCTCTGAATAAATTTGTGTAGTAACTTCCTTGGAAAAATCTTGTACTTGGAACAGTTGGTCTAGTCACTTTAGTTTAAGCATTTGAAATACAATATTATGAATTTCTGAGTTTAAGAAGGAAGAATGCCTGTGTAAAGGCACTGACCCCACAGGAGGACACCTGGTGGAATTCCTCAAGCTTTCAGGTGACTTTGCCTTTCTGGCCTCTATTCAATGGGTACAATATAACTCTTCTGACAATGCTGTGTGATAATGAGGTTATATGTGTGAAAATTCCTCATAAACTGTAAGAGTAAACAGTTGTCTGTTACTATTATTATTACTAATATTGTTACTAGTATATAATAGAGATGCAGAAGAGTTTTTTTTCTGTTGCTAATGCATACCATTAAAGCTAGATTTTTTAAAAAACTGTTAAGCTCTCCATTCATTTAAAAATATTATAGGCTTTTCCAAACTCAAACCTCAACTTCTTCACTCTTTCTTAAAAAAATTATTTATTTATTTATTTAATTTATTTATTTTTAATTATTTATTTTTGGCTGTGTTGGGTCTTTTTTTTTTTTTTTACAGTACGCGGGCCTCTCACTGTTGTGGCCTCTCCCGTTGCAGAGCACAGGCTCCAGATGCGCAGGCCCAGCAGCCATGGCTCATGGGCCTATATACTCCACGGCATGTGGGATCTTCCCAGACCGGGGCACGAACCCATGTCCCCTGCATCAGCAGGAGGACTCTCAACCACTGCGCCACCAGGGAAGCCCTGCGTTGGGTCTTTGTTGCTACGTGTGGGCTTTCTCTAGTTGCGGCGAGCGGGGGCTCCTCTTCATTGCAGTGCGCGGGCTTCTAATTGTGGTGGCTTCTCTTGTTGTAGAGCATGGGCTCTAGGTGCGTGGGCTTCAGTAGTTGTGGCATGGGGCTCATTAGTTGTGGCTTGCAGGCTCTAGAGTGCAGGCTCAGTAGTTGTGGCACATGGGCTTAGTTGCTCCGTGGCATGTGAGATCTTCCCGGACCAGGGCTCGAACCAATGTGTCCCTTGCATTGGCAGGCAGATTCTTAACCACTGCACCACCAGGGAAATCCCTATTTTATTTATTTATCTTTGGCTGTGTTGGGTCTTCGTTGCTGCGTGTGGCCTTTCTCTAGTTGTGGCGAGCAGGGGCTACTCTTTGTTGCTGTGCGTGGGCTTCAGTAGTTGTGGTCCGTGGGCTTCAGTAGTTGTGGTGTACAGGCTGAGTTGCTCGGCGGCATGTGGGATCTTCCCGGACCAGGGCCCGAACCCGTGTCCCCTGCATTGGCAGGCCGATTCTTAACCACAGCGCCACCAGTGAAGCCCCTCTTTCACTCTTGAGGTTTGTAAACTTTAAAGTCTACTAGAATATGTAAAAAATGAGTTTCTTTAAATATTTGGTTAACTTCTGAAAGTTTGCACATTGTAGAGGCATCAAGATTTCTTATTTAGGTTAAATGGTTCATAACTTAATGAAGGTGGATTTGCAACTTTAGATAGAAAATCTAGTGTAAGAAAGACCTTGCGTAGGAATCTAGATTTGTTTTTACGTTAGGTTGGAATTAGCAATTCAGTTTACCTGAACTGTTTACCACAGTTAAACATTCAAACATTGATTCAGCTATGAATTGGCAATACACTGCTTTGTATAAGATATAAAAGGTGACGAGAAATTGTTATATGTAAGATATATGTAAGATATACATATATCTTATATGTAAGATAATTTTCCCTATTGACATTATTTTCTAAGCTGTAGGTTCTGAGAGAGAGAGAACAAGACTTAATATGCTTATGGAGTGAGACAGACCTGTGTTTTGGCTCCAGCTGTGCTTAGATGCTAGTTATGTGAATTTGGGCATGATGCTTGAAGCCTGTATTTCTCTGTAAAATGGGAGTATTACCTACCTCCTAGCCTTGTTGTGAGATGCATAAAGGCACATTGGGTCCTTGTGATGTTCCTGGTCAGCAGGGGTAGGAGGACAAAGCGTGGGTCAGATAATAAAGTCCAAAAGTTACATAGCCAGGCTAAATTTGCATGTAATACTGAAACAAACATAGATTATGACATAGCATTAATTTTATCATTAATCATTAGTATTTTTAGAAGCTTAGCACCACACAATATATGTTATTTACAAATATGTACATACTTAAATAAATAGCAAATGAATACATAAATACATAATAATACATATTTAATGCATATATACATAAATATTATGTTTTTAAAATGTATACATGTTTACTATAGATCATTTGGAACATGTAGTAATTCAGAAAGAAGTAAATACCAATCATGTGCAACCCTTCCTGTCATTCATAGACTTTTACCGTCTTCATGTACTTATAGTTTTGTATTCCGTGTTTGTTGCCTTGTTATTATGTTTTATGTATCATGAAATATTCTGCAAAAATATGATTTTTAAAGACTACAAAGCTTCTGCTCTAATTATTGTTACCATTTACTTCATTGTTCATGAATTTTTTAACGGGTTATGCATTCCTATACGATCCTTGTGCAATCTTGTTGTTTTTGCTGGACGTATTCCTACAGGGCTCCTGAAATCTGAAAGAAAAAGCCTTTCCAATATAGATGCCCCAATTGTCAGTGTCAAAAATAAGCTGGGTGCCAGTTTCAGAGGTCCCCCACCTCACTGACATTGGCCCCCAGCTTATTTTTAGTCTTTGCCTAAAGGCAGACAAAAATGGCATCTTCTTATTTTCAATTTGTGTCTCTTTGATGGTAAGATTGAACATTATTTCCTTAGTGTTACTAGCTATATGTTTCCTTTTGAATCACCTGTTTTTCCCCAGTTTAAAAAAATAATTGTTTACTTTTCATTAAATTTATAAGATATATAGACATATACCATCATGTATATTAATTTTTATCTAGCATATATGTTGCAGGTACTTTTCCCACTGAATCATTACTTTCAGTTTTGTTGAGTGTTTTTTGACACATAAAAGTTGAAAACTCATATAGTCATATCAATCAATCTTTAGTTTTTTATACGTTTTAACTTATAAAGTTCTTCCAAACCCTGAAATATCAAATAGTCATTTACATTCATTTTTGTTTTCCTTATGATTTTGTTTTAATTTCTCTCAAACATTTTACAGTGTATTTTGTGAGGGTAGAAAGTATGTTTTTCCCTTCATATAATAAATTTTCCAAGAAGAATTTGTTGAATTTTTTTTCCTCACCAATTTAAAATCCTACTTTCATTGTATTCATTTTTTTCATTTTTTTACTCCAGACCACCAGTCTTACCCTGCATATTCCTTTGCACATTTATAAACATTTTAACATGTGGTGGTGAAAAATCACTCCACTGTTTTCTTAGGTATTTTCACCCATTTATTTTTCCATGTAAATATTAGAAATATTTTCAAGCCAATATAAATGGGTTGAAAAAATGTCACCAAAAATGTCCCTGTGGAGTTTTGGTTGGGCTTGCTCTGATAGAAGGAGAATCAACATCAGTATGGTGTAGCGTGTTTCCATTTAGGACCATGGTTGTCCTCATATTAGCCAGGTTTTCCTTTTAAGCTGTTCAGAAAGCACTGCCATTTCCTTCATAAAGATTCTGCACAGTAATTTTTAAATTTATTTCTTTACATTTGTAATTTTTGTGCTGTTGTGAATGGTCTGCCTTCCTTGGACAAGCTCCCTCCCCCAGATTTTTGAGCTAGTGATTACAGATGTAGAAGTATGCTGTTCAACTGCATGTGGCTCTTTCATTGAAGTTTTTGATTATGATCATATCATGATAGTTCTATCATACTTATATTCATCTATATGTGAATATATTTATATTTACCACTATATTTACCACTTATATTTACCACTATAGTATGAGCTATTCCTTTAGTGTCTTTTGTTTAAAAATATTTGTTTAATATTAATTTACTGTCTTAAAAATTATTTATTAATAAAAAATTATTAATAAATATATTAATGTTTGTCCTATATTTCCCCACATTAAAATTTCATTTGGTTTCAGTTTGCTTTAAATGTATCCCATAATGAACAAACACTTTTATTTTTATATATTGTTTGCATAAAAATAAATTAGCAATGTAAAATTATCCCTAAGGTTCATTTTAATGGAACCTAAGATCAAATAAATAATGGTATAGGTTAATTATGCTTTTTTAGGTGGCTTTTTGTGTTTGTAAATTAATCTTCCAGTTGTTTCAAGCAAATTCAATGAAAAATCAGTTTACTAGAATATTAAAACTAATTTATAGTGAAAAACAAAAATGAATACATTAGATATTCCATCTAAAGGAATGTACAAGTAGAACTTTATCATCATCGTAGCATTCTACATTTAATTACGAAAAATAACCTTTCAAATTCTTTAGCACCCTTCTTCTAAAGAGCCGTATTTGGTCTTGTTCCCATTGTAGAGATAAGAACTCTGACCCTGGGAAGGTCAAATAATGTGCACCCACCTGGATTTCCATCTATGAAGAGATGAACTGATAGTTGAACCGTGGAGGTGACCAGTGTCCTCCTGGCTATGATCTGGGTGGACTAGAGAGTTTGGAGAAAAGAAAGAGCTGGTAGTGTGTGTGCATTTGGGCAGTTTTTCTTATGAAGTAAATGATTTTATACATCATTTTTAGACACTTTTGTAAGATTAAGTATGTTATGTGAACTTTCATTTCCCAAAATGAATAGTATTTTCATAGTCTTCATGCAATCAAAGTTGGAAATTGATCTATTAAACTGATCTATTTAAATAAGGGTTTACCTTCTAGTGGGTTATGGACTGCATTGTTTGTTAAAAGAGAGAGGGAGAGGGCTTCCCTGGTGGCGCAGTGGTTGAGAGTCCGCCTGCTGATGCAGGGGACACAGGTTCGTGTTCCGGTCCGGGAAGATCCCACATACCGCGGAGCTGCTAGGCCCGTGAGCCATGGCCGCTGAGCCTGTGCGTCCGGAGCCTGTGCTCTGCAACGGGAGCGGCCACAACAGTGAGAGGCCCGTGTACTGCAATAAAAAAAAAAGAGAGAGAGGGAGAATTGCATTATAAATAGATTACATAGACTAGTAGATTGTAAAATTAGAGCAGAATGTTTTTCCTACAGATGATCAAATTCTAGGGTGGGACCCACACCTTTTGTAGCCCAGAGTAAGCTATAACAGAAATTCTCACACCCATTCTCCTTTTTTTTTTTTTTTTTTGCGGTACGCGGGCCTCTCACTGTTGTGGCTTCTCCCGTTGCGGAGCGCAGGCTCAGCGGCCATGGCTCACGGGCCCAGCCGTTCCGCAGCATGTGGAATCTTCCCAGACCGGGGCACGAACCCGTGTCCCCTGCATCAGCAGGCGGACTCTCAACCACTGCACCACCAGGGAAGCCCTCACACCCATTCTTATAGTAGGCTTTTCTACTCTTAATGAGAATAATACTCTAAATGTGGAGATCTTAGATCTTTTCACTTTGCAGATAGGTCACACCTCAAAAATTCATACAGATAAGACAAAAAAATCAGTTTTTCTCACTTAAAATTTTTTCGTAATGTCATATTATCTCAGAACTGTGTAGCATAGTATTTGACGTAGCAGGTTAGGGAGAGAAGTAACCAAATCTGTGGCATGGTTGACAGTTACCTTTTAAAGAGATATTAAAAGCATAGCAATATTTTTGAAAATATCAAACCAATGTATACTCTTAAAAAACATATTTTTTAAGAAAATTCTGTATTTCATTTATTTTTACTGTGCCCATCATTAACAGAAATCTGGATTTTTGCCTTACATAAAACCAATTATATTCTTTAGGCACAGAAAGGAAAAATTTTGAGTTCATTTGGTTTTTCATATTTTCCCACTTTTGATTTAAAAGCAAAACCAGAAAAGCAACATAAGATCAGTCATTTTATTCATCATAAGTTTTATTGCCCTGCAAGTTCTGTTCACTAACTTCAAACATTTTAAATTATAAATGTTAACTATTATTGATAATAAAGGAACAGGTATATCTCACTTTTAGAAATATTTTAAGTCTTCCATCATAAGATCCCCTATGATGGAAATTTCTGGTTTAAAAAAGATTTACGTAGTTTTCCTTCTTATCTTAAAATTCCTTCCATAAGACACAATTGTCAGAGTAACCCTCAGATTATCAGCCTAGAATTGGAAAGGCAAAATTTCCATTCATTTGCAAGACTTGGAACTGAATTGACCCATCAATTTAAAACACAAGGTAATAATAGCCTGTGTAAAGCAAAATGTATCATCCTAAGAGTGGAAGCTAGTTCCTTGGTAAAGTTAACATTTCCTCGAAAATGGCTAATAAATAAAACCAGTCTTTTGTTTTTAACATTTCCAACGTAATATCATTTTCTTGGAAAAAGCCACGTTTCACATGTGTGGAATCTAATCATTACAATAAGCTTAATAAAGGATGTTTGCAGAATTTATTCCTGAGTTTGGTTTTAGCCCGTGTCCTGTAATAACCAGGAGAGGTGACCTGGTGTGTCGGGTGAGAGTTGGAAGAGGTGAGCTCTAAGCTTCTTTGCCGTCTGCAATGTTAAGACCATCTGCTAATAGATAACAAAGTTGGTGCATTTAAGTTTTCATCTTCTTCCTGCCTGGCCACTCCTGGGAGTGAGAGGAGCTGTTGGGAGGGGCTGAGGGGAGCGTCTGGGAGAAGGGTGTGTCCCCCCGAGGTGTCAGGCTGTGCAGGCACCAAGACCCCATGATGGACGATACTATGCTGCAGAGGCCAGCCTGGCCCCAAGACATGCCCCTTGTTCCTGTGCAGTTGCAGTGCTGACTGAGTTTCACAACAAAGTAGACATCAAGATTTTTATAAATGTCTTTTTATAAGTCTCTTTTTCTGAACTCTGAAGGCAGAGGTTATTGTGGACCACTGGTTTGAGACCTTGACACTCCCATGGAACAGGCCCGCCATTGACTCTGTAGATACTATTTAACAAGTGTCCAAAGTAGAACCTTGAGAGGTTGCAGAGCCACAATCCTTCCTTTATGCAACGAGGAATCAATGCTGTTATGAAATGAGAAAACAGGCCTAAGTGTGCAAGTAGCCGATCTGTGGCTGCAGCTTTCTGGTTCTCCTGTCACCTCCCCTGGGTCCCCTCCCTAGAATGCCACACAGATTTCTCCTGGTTTAGAATATGAGGTTACGTTAATCATTTTGAGTATTGATAATCTCAACTGATCAATAACCTCAACTAATTGGGTTAAGTGAATAGCTATTTGTGTCAATTTTTGTTTTTGTTTTGATGGAGCACAGCTGCTTGTGTTTTATGGAATTTAACTTCTGAGTGCTCAATGGTTTGATGTCAACTTGGTAGAGGGTGAGGGGGTGGAGAGAGTTCAATTTAATCAGATTGATTTTAGCAAACAGCAAAACATTTAACTGTAATATCTTTTTTCTTGAAAGGATGTTCTAGCTTCTTGAGAGAACCTTCTTACATACATATTCTTCACAAGCCAAATGGATATTTTGTATTTGGGAGGTATACACCTTACACAAATAGTGCAGATACTTGTGCATTTTCCTATTAATTTTTGAACATTGGTCCCAGACTCTGACAAACTTCACAATACCAGGTTAATATGGCTGGCTCTGCCTTTATCTTCTATCTGTCCCCAAAAATGGAAATGCAAAAGAATTTCCTCTTTTTTGTACACAAAATAAGTTCCCAAACCAGAAATAGTTTTAAGGGAAATCCAAAGTGGCCTAATTGAAATTTAAGAAGGCTTATTCGTTTATATTTTGAAGTAACAGACTCCCTTCTGCCCAGCTTGAAGATGTGGAAACCTCAGGGATCACAAGGAAACATGTATTTTCCAGAGCAACTTAAAAAAATCGCAGGAAAATGAGGCCCGGGTTGGCACGGGTGGTCCTGAGGAAAAGGGCAAGTGAGGATTTGGACTGCAGACCCAAAGGCGTTGATCTGCAGACGTCATTACTGACACCAGGTGATGGGCATCGTTTCTGGTGCCTGTCATCACTTCTGTGCAAGCAGATTTCCACCTGCTGTGACGTTCCTTCTGCCCGAAGGGTTTCCATTTCCTTTCCCAGAGTACAGGTCTACCCGGGATGAATTCTTTCCATTTTTCTAGGTCTGAAGAAGTCTTTATTTCTTTTTTGTTTTCAAAATATGTTTTCACTGGGTGTAGAATTATAGGTGGACAGTTTTTTCTTTCAATACTTTGAAGGTGTTGCTTCACTGTCTTTTTTGCTTTGGTGTTTCCAATGACAAGTTTATCATTCTTGTCTTTGCTTCTCTGTATGTAATGTATTTTTTCTCTGTTTTTATGATTCTCTGTCATTGATTTTTAAGCAGTTTGAATATGATTTGCCTGGGGTGTCGTTTTCTTCTTGTCTTGTACTTGGGATTTATTGAGTGTTTTGAATCTGTGATTTATAGTTTTCATCAAATTTGGAAAATTTTTGGTCATTATTTCTTCATCCATTTTTCTCTGCTCCCCCACCCACCCCCCGACTCTATTTCAGATGTATTAGCCTACTAGAAGTTGTCCCAGAGCTTACGGATGTTCTTTTTATACCCTCCCATCTTTTTTTTAAATCTATTTTTCATATTGGATAGTTTCTATTTCTGTGTCTTCAAGTTCATTAATTTTTTTCTTTTAAGATGTCTAATCTGCCGTTAATCTCATCCAGTGGGTTTTTCATCTCAGACTTTGTAGTTTTCAACTCTAGAAGTTTGATTTGGGTCTTTATTTTTTAAATCTCTTCCATATGTCTACTTAACAATTTCATCTTTCCTCTAGTTTCTTGAACACACAGATTATAGTTGTCACAACTATGTTAGTGCCCTACTCATTCTGTCATCTGTATCATTTCTGCATCTGTTTGTATTGCTTGATTTTTATTTTCTTGATTACCTTTCTTCTTCTTTGCATGCCTGTGGTTTTTTATCACCAGGCCAAGTGTTATGAATTTTACTTTATAAGCTGTTGGACACTTCTGTACACTTTGAACTAAGAAACTTACTACTCTAGCTGGTGACAGCAAAGACTATTCCTGGACCACTGGGAAATTCAGAGATCTTTCCTTTGCTTTTTTTCAGGTGGTTCTTTCCCTGGCCTTGGGTTGTTTGCTCAGGGGCCCCTCGGTTGGTCTCCAGAGCAGCTGGCCTCTCTGGGCAGCTCTCCCTTTTTGGCACCCTGCCCCGCAAACTGCAGCGGCCTTGGTCTCCCTGGACCCTCAGCTCTCTCCCCCACCGGCTTGGGGAGACTGAGGGCTCTGCCTGGTTCCCCATCCTGTCTGCAGCCTGAGACCCTTCAGACAATAAAGCAGAGCAAGTGTGGGGCTCACCTCAATTGCTCCACTCTCACAGCTTCCTGCTGTCCAGTGTCTGAAAACCATTTTTTAAAAAATTTATTTACTTATTTATTTTTGGCTGCATTGGGTCTTTGTTGCTGTGCATAGGCTTTCTCTAGTTGCGGTGAGTGGGGGCTACTCTTCGTTGCAGTGGCGGGCTCCTCATTGTTGTGGCTTCTCTTCTTGCGAAGCACGGGCTCTAGGCACGTGGACTTAAGTAGTTGTGGCGCACGGGCTTAGTTGCTCTGTGGCATGTGGGATCTTCCCAGACCAGGGCTTGAACCTGTGGCTCCTGCATTGGCAGGTGGATTCTTAACCACTGCACCACCAGGGAAGTCCTGCAAACCATTTTTTAAAATGTATTTTGTCCCAGCTTCTTACTTGTTTCAAAGTGGAGAGTAAATCCTGTATATTCCACTTGGTCAGAAGTGGAAGTTGGTGATCAGTTTTGAAAATGGAATTATACTTTGTCTTTTTTAATACTCCAACTCAGAGATTAATAGTGTGTTTTGCTGCCCTTCCACAGCCAGGTCTCAGAGTAGCGTATTCCCCTGTGTTCAAAGAAAAATAAAGACAGCCTAGTACCCAAAAAATAGCTTGTTTTAATTTAAAGTGGAACAGAATGAGTATTTTTTCCTCACTGTTTAAGTGTGATTGATCGTAGATAAATTAAAGGACTTTGATATCATCAGCAAAACATTCTTGCCAGCCCAGGGACAAATACAAGTGTTCTTGGAAAAGGTTTGTGGGTGTGCTTAGGGCGTCCTTGTTATTTTCCCTCGCTTTGAATGAAAAAAGAAACTTATTTATTTTTATAGTAATGTTTCCTCAAAGTGATTGTGTAGCAGTGGTAGAACATAACACTCTACATTACAAAGCAGAAACAAATCGAGCTTTGTACTCAGCACAGGGCATGATATCCAAAGTACAGAAGTGTTCTTTAACACGGTAAGAATCTGAGTGAGGTTCCTGTTTCCTGACTTATTTTTAAAGTGTGATTGACACTGTGCTTTTTATCAGAGGATAGTCAGAAACTAAGGAAACTGTTTAAAAGACAAACAAACAAAAAAACAACTAACTCCTAGGCGTCAGTTTCTTAGTGGGCCAGGCAGGCACTACAGCTGTCATCTTTGCTCCTGTAAATGTTCTCTATGTCTCCTGATAAATTGTTTCCACTTCAGAGGAGCTGGGTGGGGAGAAACATGGACCAGGCACTGAGCAAGCATCACCATCGCTCCAGGTCCTGCATGATACCGTGCACTCTGCCGGCTGGCATCTTCCAGCCCGTGCCTCAGTTTCCCCGGCCTCACAGAGTGGAGAGCAGTGGGACTGGGCCTGGGGAGACACAGTGACTGGTGGAGTGAGCTGTGGTACAGCTGGATTAGGTGTGATGTCGGTCCCCGTGTGTCCGATGACCCATGTACACTGTCCCTGTGTCCCTGACACTTGTGATGTTTCTGGGTCCCTGAAGCTTTTCCTCCCCACAATCTCACTAGTGCTTTTTAATTTTTTTCTTGTAAATTTTTTTTCTTGTAAACGACCAGGCCCTGCTTGTCTTTCTCCTCTCTCTTCCCTCTCTGTCTTCATCTCCTGTTTCTCTTAGTTTTTTCCTCTCCTTTCTTTTCCCAACTCTGCTGTATGTCTTGGTGGGATGCTTCCCTCTCTCTGTGGCCAGGAACTGGCCAGTCAGCAAAGTTTGCCTCTGGCCTTCTTCCTCTTAATCACCCAGCTCTGTATCTGTAGAGAGCCTGCAAGAGCCCGAGTGATCCACGTCTGCCTGGGACATCCCGGCAGCTCTCTTCTGGGCTCCTGCAGTGTCCCTGATGCTGGCCTTCCCCGCCTCCTGTGTTCCACCCACACTGACCCCTCTGGGACCTATGCTCACTGGACCCCATTGTCTGGTGGCTTAAGGCTGTTAATGGGTTGTAATTAGTGAAGTGAAGAGAAATTTCTGCTAAGGTGGTGTCAGGTCACCTGTGACCCCTGCTGGATGACACATGTCCTCCACCTCATTTAAACACACACTGTTGTCATGGCTAGGAGACTTGTTCTGACTCCAGATCAGGGCAGTTAGTTCTCTGCTTCTGTCAGGCTGTATAGTTAAAGGGAAGGCTGTGCTACACTTGGCTTCTAGGCATAATTATGGTGCGTCTTTGCATACCTCACCTCCCTGGCTTTGCAGATGAATTTCTGGCCACCCAGTGATCACCCCCTGGATCCCAGTAGTGGTACTTTCTGTGGAAGCCTTTTCCATCAGACCTGGGAGACCTCGTCTCGTAAGTCCTGGCCAGGACTGTTTGCTCTGTTTTCAGACTGTGGTACAAACATTGCTTGTTGTAGGCAGGTAGGAGGTAAAGCCCTGTGGACATAGAATCATAGTTTCATCGTATATATTTAAGTTGCAAAACAGTCTGTGTGCCCAGAGCTCTGTGGGCATTGTTACACTTTGAAAACAAACAAGTATAGATGTGTATTTCCCAGAACATCTTAATATTTAAAGGAACCCTAAAATATGCAGGTGAGAGGATTGGCTTGCTCTTGAACTGCCTACCAGCAGCTTTGAATTCTAAGCAGTGCAGACACATCAGGCTCAAATCGTCCGTTTGGTAATTCATCCACGCCTTCATCCCTGCACCCCGTCTCCTGGCAACCCCGCTGCTGTACCGTCAGGTAACCGCGGACAGGAAAGTTAAGGAAACTTGAACCAGGCCCTTGGGCTTTCGGCAGCAGGTCTTATTAGAAGGTTTGCAGGAGATGAGGAGTTCGGGGATAGTTTTCCTGCTTTGGCCTCCTCATTTCTCAGCCCCTACTCTGTAACACTTACATGGATCACAGGGAGTTCGCATTAAGTGATGGGGAAACTGCCATCAAGCCTTCATCTCTAGTTGAAGACCCTGACTTTGAAAACTAGATTCTAAAATGCACATTGTCATTTTTGGAAAAAAAATTCTTGTAATTAATTTCTTATGTCAGGTGGTTTACCATACACGTCCTAGATCTACCTGAAGTGCATATAGTCTGCAGCGTGGGTGACCCCAAGGCAGACCACTTCTGTATCGGCCGCCAGATGGGATCTACCACCCAGTTCTGCGACGGCAGAACTGAGAATACAGGCCATGGGAAAGAGGGCAAAGTATCTTCCATCCCCTTCTTGTTTCTACTTCAGGATTTTTAGCAACAAGTCCTCATGCTTAAATTACCGTGTGCTGTGCTCGCTTCAGCAGCACATATACTAAAATTGGAACGATACAGAGAAGATTAGCATGGCCACTGTGCTAGGATGACACGCAAATTCGTGAAGCGTTCCATACTTTTTGTATAACTGATTCACTTTGTTATAAAGCAGAAACTAACACACCATTGTAAAGCAATTATACTCCAATAAAGATGTTAAAAAAAAAATTACTGTGTGCTGCTAGACCAAAGATGAACGGTGGTCATGGAAACATCTTCCCGCCTCTCGGCGTATCCAGGGTGATGAGCACTGTTCTCAGGCACATGGTGCATCTATGTAACTATGAGTGAGTTTGAGGTTTTCCCAAGAAGGAAAGGAAAATGAGCACAAATAAAAATTTCTGAAAGCAAAAATTTAATTACATGTTACCTTGAAGATAGACTTTACCAAAAAAAAACACAAAAAAACAGCCATCTTTATATAAATGTGCCTTTGTTAGCTCACAGCAAATTTGTGGTGAAGTGGATGGAGTTCTTAAGGTTGGTTGCTCATTTGATTTTTCTCGTCTTTAGTTTTAAGAGAAACACCATAATTTTGAGAAAGTCAAAGTGAAATGTGTGTCCTCCATCACTCTGCCATCAGTAATTGTCCCTGGTGCCCTTAGTTCATGGCTCGTCACTCCCACCCTGCTCCCACTAGACTCTTTGTGGGAGGTATGGGCCTTACAGGCTCCCTCCTGTATCCCATCTCTTGGGGATTCCTCCACTGTGACATGTGGCCCCCACCATCCCACACTCAGCTGGGTTCTTTTGGGGGGTGGTCCCACCTCCCTGCCTCCCACCCTCCCATCTGGGGCCTCCCAGGGTGCTCTTACTTAGAGTGCAGACTGTCTCAGTGCTGGAAGCTTCTGCAGGGCTCGGGCTTCAGAGAACACAAGCAGGAATCCTCCCGTGCAGCCATCATGTCTCCCCTCCCCACCATATGGGCCGTCTCCTGTAAGGACCTTATTGCCCACTTGTGGCCTCTCTGCATACCCCCGTCTCACGGCCAGTCAGTGAGCACATCACATCCTCCCAACTGTGACCATCTTCCTGAAACCCAGGAAAGCCTGTGCTGATGTTAGTGCGTGTGGATCCCCCCAGCCTTTAATCCTAAAGCCAAACTCCACCTTCTCCAAGAAACTTCTTCTAAGTTCCCCCAAAGAATAGACAGCATTTGGCATAAAAGTATTATAGATCCAGGCTGGTCACCTGATGGGGGAAAATACTGGCATAAAAATACATGAGTTGTGAATCACTAGTTCCTTATACAAACCGCTTTCTCACCTGGGAAACAGGAGACAAACGGGAGAGTGTTTTGATGAGAGTTGATCGATAAATTGTGCTGAAGTATAGGTATCCCCTACTTTTCGAAAGTTCAGTTTATGCCACTTTGTTTTTACTTTTATTTATTTATTTTTTTGCGTTCACTTTTGCTAACCAAAAGAAATCCAAAGAGGATTTTTGCTTTTATGAAAAAAGGCAAAAAGCAAAAATAGCGTTTGTTTTGCAGCGAGCGGCAATAGAGGCAATGCACACCTCAAAGAGTGACACCACCAAGCTCTTTCTCTGGGAACCACACTCAGCATCTCTGTATCAAGTAGCTTTGAACTGTGTGAGCATCTGTGCTTTATCTAGATTTATTTTTGTGCATCCCTTGCCAGATGTGTTGTAAGGTAATTGCTTCTTCATTTATGCCATTTCAGGTCAGGAAAAGTTTCATAGAAACACTCTGCTTTTGGATAGTGGGGGAAACCTGTCATCCATTTTTGCTCATTTAACCATTAATTTATGCCTAGCTGCTTCATCCAATATTCCCCTAGCACAGTAAGGCCATAGTGAGACCTTGAAGAAAGCAAATGCAACAGTGAGAACAAACCCTAGAACTGGGAAGTAACTTTGCTACCCAGTGGTGACTCATGGTGGTGTTATTTTCATACTGTGAAATGAAGGGCCTTGTTGTGTAGTACAGCATGGGAACCAACAGTTAAATTGGGGGCTGTGTGCTTTCAGCCTGCTGATATATTTGGCACTTGTGAAAGTAAATAGGACACATTTAACTTTCAATATTACTTAAATGGTGATTACTTACTGCCTTTTTTCTTACTGGTATGTTCTACTGTGATCTTCCTCAAAGAAATCATTCAGTCAAACTTTTTTTTTTTTGCAGTATGCGGGCCTCTCACTGTTGTGTCCTCTCCCGTTGCGGAGCACAGGCTCCGGACACGCAGGCTCAGCGGCCATGGCTCACGGGCCTAGCCGCTCCGCGGCATGTGGGATCTTCCAGGACTGGGGCACAGACCCATGTCCCCTGCATCGGCAGGCGGACTCTCAACCACTGCGCCACCAGGGAAGCCCCAGTCGAACTTTTTACCTTCACTTCCACTATAGTTAGAAAATTTGTGAGGACATCATTTCAGAGTCCCAACTGGCACCAACGAAAGTGTTTTTCTCTTTAAAATATTTGGTTAATTAGGACTTCATTTAAAACCATCACCCTACAAGGAATGTTTGACCATCGCCAGAATCTCAAAGCATTCATCCATTCAGCCAGCAAAGCCAGCTTGACCTGTGGGAGGCCGGGCCACGGGCAGGGTGAGGGGATGGGCGGCCTGAAGGCCAGTGTGCACCCTGTGCGTGTGGCCTGGTGGAGTGGGTGAGGAGGCCTGCGGGCAGGCTGCCTGCCCACCCTCCCTGGTGAAGGTGCTCAGAGCCTGGGCATCTGGTCCCCTTGAGCGTTCAGAGGCGCTCAGCGGAGGAGAGAAGATGGCATTCAGGCTGATTCTTGAAATATGTGAAGATTCCACCGCATGAAGAAATGAGTGAAGGGTGTCTTCCTGATCTCACACCCAAGGTGGCCGTTCTTTGAAAGTCCTGAGCACTTCTCCTTTGCCCGTCTTTTGTTGCTCCTGAAAAGCTGAGCTCCCAGCTGAGGTGGAGGCAGTCTGTGTGATGGAGACATGGGTGCCTTGAAGGGTAGGCTGTGGTCAGAACTGGGCCATTTAGATGCACTGGAGAAAACACATGCCTGCCCTTAATTTCTCCTGCTTTGGGGTCAGGGAGCATTCATGGTGGAGGGAGAGCAGAAGGTGTGTCAGGGCGGCTGTTTCTTCTGTATTAATTAGAAGACAGTTATGTTTAGCAGTTTGCAGTTGCTTCTTCTCAAAGCAATATAAGGGGCTTTTCTAAGAATTAAGATAAATGTCTTGGGAAGACTATTCGAAATAACTAGCAGATGTGCTTTTCATCTTTGATTCTGAAATACCTTTTCCTCCAGACTCTGGGAATTATGGGAATTTCACATTTTCTTTTTAGTAAAGGTAGAAACTTGTTTTCATGAAGCAAATTATGAAATGTTTGCCAATTCCTAGAACTAGGTGAGTTTTGGGAAGGAAAATAGTCCAGCCTTCCTTTTTGAACCCATGGATTTAGAATTTCCTTGTGTTCTGCCCCTAGAAGGGACACATAAGCCTCCAACCTGTGGGCCCAGGTGGTGCTAGAGTGGACACAACCCACGGGTGTTGAGCTACAAGACTTCGACTTTTATCTGGAACTTTCTTACATGTTCATGCATTATTTTCCAGTCAAAATCTGTAAATAGCCAGCTGTTCGAACTCAAACATAGCACAAAAATATGTATTAAGTGTGATGCAGGGGGTGGGCCCACTTTTTGGTGAATGCTACTATTGAAACATTGATTATGATAAAAGACTTTCTGTTTCTTAATGAGGCAGCCTCTCTTTTCCTGGATCCGGACCCTTGTACAGCAGGAGGAACTCAAGGTGGTAAAGCAGGGGCCCTGAGGCCAGTGTGTGCTGGGCCTGGTGGATTCCATCTGCCCTGTGGGTCCTAGGGACTCAACCAGTCATTCTAAACTAGCTGGAGAGGCATCGCTGAGCGGGTATCCAGCAGGGTCCTGTGGGCCTGTGTGTAGATGTGGAGGTTGGTTCTCTCAGAACCTTCTCCCGCATCACCATTAGCTTGCCACACCTCCTGCGTGTGCCTTATAAGATTTCAAAAGAGGGTTTTAACTTTTCCTCCATTCCCACCTTTCTGTTTTCCAAACCCAGGATGTATTACAATTTGAGCAAATCTAAAAAGCCAATACTTAAAATTCCTGATATTTTTATAATATTTTATACTTCTAAAGGAAATACCACCTAATATTATTCATTCAGCTGTTTAACAAACATTTATTTGACTCTATATATTTAATATTCAAAGGTGCATGCTGGATAAAATTGGTTTGATTCCCAGGACAGTTCTGAGAGGTGACTCGCCTGTGTCATTAGCCACGTTTTCCAGACAAGATGACTTACGTTCATGTTCCTAGTAGTTAGGTGGCTTATCCAGGCACACTAAGTGGATGCCGGAGGCTGATTGAACATGTCTATCTTTTTAGATCTCAGGCTCTTTCTACTTGACCTCCACGTGTGTCAGTTGTCCTTGATGTGTATATCTGTGTGTACCCATCCATGTGTACGTGTGTGCACCCCCCCACACCTACAGACATACCGCACACACTCATGTGCATACACCACACACACACGCCTCCCACTCGCACACATCTTGTGGCAGGGCAGTGTGCAGACAGAGCAGCAGTGTGGGTGGTACTGAGGCGTACTCAAGCCCACGTCTGGCAGATCTGTGGCTCCCAGTCTACGCTCGCAGAAGCCAAGGCCTCTGGAGGTTTGGGAATTGCCCAGCTTGGTCCAGACTGAGTGAGGTTCATTCTTGGGCTTTCTGAATTCACTGTTGGGTTTAGCAGGTGCTGCTGGTGTGTCCACTGTGGGCTATCTTGGCCTTACAAGCAGGATGGCAGCACTTCGGAACCTGAGGGTCACATCCTTATGGAACAGGTGCTAGTGACAAGGGCCCTTGGGAATGGGGACTGGACTTTGCCCGCCAGGGGTTAGAACGGCAGTGGCCAAACCCTGGTTCCCACGGACTAATTAAGGCAGAGCAGCTCGGGCTGCTTGTGTAGGTTCCATCACTCTCTTTAAAGAACTCTCCATGGTGGGTGAGTTGCTCTAGTGATGCAGTCCTTGTGTCTGAGAAGCAGAGAGGAAACTTGCAGATGCCCAGAGGGCATGAGGGCATCACAGGCCCCCTTGCTCCCTGTCGTGCCTCGTTCCTTAGCATGTAGCCCAGCAGAACCAACAGACACTGGATGAATGAATGAGTGAGTGAATGAAAGGAAGAAGGTGCCCAGCAGGTCACGAGTAATCCAGGGGTCCTAGGGGACTGCATGGCAGATGTGCCTGAGGGATGGTAAGTGGGGACCCAGCACAGGCCACAGAGTCACAACCTGACCACCTTCCCACGAACCATTGTCTCCCCTCAGACCCTAGGCTGCTGTGTCCAGGGTCAGAGGGGGATGTGTCCCTGTGGCCGGGTCTTGCCTTGTTTCAGGAATCGTCCCCCCTCACAAGGGTCCCTTGGCCATGAGGGCACCAGGTGGGAGCTGACTTCAGGACACATCACACTGAATATTGGCCACACTCTCCTCACATATAAAATGCACTTTTACCTGATTTCTGCTCATGATTTGTTTTAGGCAGCATAATGGTCCTCCAAAGACGTCCACCTCCTAATACTCAGAACCTGGGAGTATTTTCATGGAAAAGCACAGTTAAGGTGGCTCATCAGATGACCTTAAGATAAAGAGATTATCTTGGCTTTTCTAGGTGGGCCCATTATAATCCCAGGGATCCTAAGGTGGAAGAAAAAAAATCAGGAGAGAGCCAGAGAGTTGGAGCTCAGTGAGAGAGGCCTGACGCAACGTTGGCCTTGAAGGTGGAGGAGGGGGCTGGCCTTGGAAACTGGAAAAGGCAGGGAGACGGGTTTGCCCCTGGAGCCCCCAGAAAGGGATGCGGCCCTGCTGACACCTAGATTTTAGCTCAGTGAGGCCAATGTTGGGATTCTGACCCCCAGGACTATAACATGATAAATTTGTGTGGCTTTAAGCTTCGCTCGTGGTAATCTGTTACTGCTGCCAGAGGGAGCTGGTCCATAGTCCCAGACTCTGACTCAGTGCATCCACGTGGCCCCAGCTTCAGTGAGGGAGCCTTGTGGGTCTGAGAGAAGTTGCCTCCATATTTCCCAGCCTGGTGGTTTCAGTTTTCAAGGAGGAAAGCCCAGCTCCGTGTTGCGACGTTAAAACAACACGGTCTGTACTGCAGAGACAGGCATATGCAACGTCTCCATGGTGCACTTTGCCCAATTTCTGTCCTGTTCTCAGAAGACAAGCATCCAGTTGGAGAGTTCCCAAGTAAGTCTTGGCCCAAAAGCAACATTTTACTGACTTGAAACAGGAAAATAATTTTTAAAGTCTCCCTGGTGAACAAAGATGGCTTTGTGTGTGGTACTAGCCTGAGTCGGCCACGTGCCCCCCCGTCATGTGGAGCACGTGTTCCCTGTGTTGGTATAAAAATGTGCATGAGATCCTTCCCTTTGGAACACAGGGAGATTCTCAGCCTTTGGCCCAAGGCAAGTGGTACTGCTCGCCAGTAACGGAGATATACTGCCACGTGGCCTCTGTGTTCTGTCAGGCATGTTGGGTTCAGAGATTAGCAAGGAGGGGTCCCCATGGGGGCCCGAGGTGCCCCTCCCACCTGGTGGTGCAAAAGGACAGTAGCCTGTTGAGCAGTAGGTGCAGAAGGGGCAGGGGCAAGGTGCTTTATAGAGCGGAAAGGTGTGATTTCCTTAAAAGCAAGCTGTTCCACGCCAGGTTGAACCATTTTCAAAATGAGCACATTGAGGCCTGATGATTGGGGAACTAAGGGTGAGAGGTGTTGGCTGTCTGGGAGGTGAGTACGAGTCAGCATTCCAAAGCTCCGTGGTGGCACCTTCCCCCAGAGACTCTCACCCAAGACCCCGTCACAGCAGCCCTGAGTACACAGCCAAGCTCATCTCTGCACCCATTCCCTACCCCCACGGTACAAGCATTGTCACTGTTATCCCCACTCTGCAGATGGGGACACAGGCTCAGACACACGCCTGGCAGCACAGCTTGGAAGTGCTGACCCTGGGGTTGAACCCGGGGCCTGGGGAGCTGCTGTTCTGACTTGAAACAGGAAAATGATTTTTTATTTTCCTCACATCCCAATGTGTAGGACAGTGTGAGGGCAGTACATGTGGCTGGTTCCCCAAAGCATCTCTGTCCCCCTGGGGTCATGGCACACACTGGACTGCCTTCCCCAGCTGAGGAGAGACTGTCACTCCAAAGAGTTTTCTTTTGTTCAAGTTAGTTACCTAAGAGGAGATACATTTTCCTTTCACCCAGAATGACGCCCCAAACTCTCCTCTGTAAGGGGGACAGCATGAGGATAGTGCTGTCACTAAAGTTATTCAAATACTGGTGTTAGATTAAATGTGTGGACTTTATTTCTATATAAGCACATAGGCTCTGCTGTTGTTGAAATACTAGGAATAAAATAAAACTAAAAAATAAGGTGAGAAATAGATGTTAAAAAAATTAGCCATGTATTGGTATTTGAAATAAAGTGAATTTTATTAGGATGGGTAGGAAGCCTCCCGAATGTTCCAGAGTGGGCTGCCTGACACACTTTCTATGCTACCCTAGATCAGTTTGCATTGTTGGGGGGTCCAGATGAAAGCCCTTTATGGGCGTGTCCAGTGCGGGTGGCAGCCAGAGCAGCCGAATCGGGTTTTGTCACCATGATCTGAGGACTGTTCTCTTGTTGGGTGTTTGTCATCCAGCCCCGGTGGCCCAGGAGACCTGGAAGCTGTCTCACCAGACTGGGATCACATATTGCAGGAAGTAAAAAAGCCTTTTTTCTCCTGCTGATTGGAATCTTCTCGCTGTTCTGTGCTGCCCTCCTTGTACCCTTGGCCTTGCTGCGGGATGTCCACAGATGCGGGCGGCAGGTCGGCCCCTCTTCATGCCAGTGACCTGCTCAGAGGTGTGTCCTGGGCCTGGGGTGCCTGTCCCAGCTTTCCTGGCAGCAGGGGGATTCCTTGTGCCACTGAGGAGCCTAATATACACAGGTGTGTGTTTTGTGAATTCTTTTCTGAAAGATAACCTTTCCAAGTTACTAAAGTTTCAAGAGCCACTGAAAGAGTGAGAGGCCTTTTCAAGGCGAGTTTGAATTACTGCTGCTGCCATTTCCACCCAGGGGGCATTGTCCTGAGGCCCAGTTGGCCCATCCCAGGGGGCAGCAGGCAAGTTCCAGGCAGAGGACACCTGTCCAGGTCACTTGTGGTTGCAGCCATGCCCAGGATGCCTGCCTGACCACAGGGGCACATCCCCAGTGGAAAGAACCGGAGCGGTCCGAAGAAGGGAGAGTGCTCTCTGATGTCGGCCAGACTCAGCTTGTGCAGGAACAAAGGCTCCCTGGCCAGCTCCCTGCTATGGGAACCCCCGTGTGCTGACCCTGGCTGTGTGTGCACACAGGATCATGACAGAGTTGTGGGTGAAAGAGACTGTGACACTCAGCACCTGTGCTTTGGCTGTGAAACAAACCCTTTTCACAGGTCAAATTTTTCCCAGCGGATTTCATGACACACTACGTCAGTTAAGGAATAAAATGTCTCAAGAAATATTTCCAGGCAGTAATTTTAGTGCTGGTACCTACCTGGCAGTCTTTGGGAAAATAAGTATTACTATTAATAGTGGTAAAGATAATAACATATTGCTAAAACCAAAATCAGGAATCAAATTCAACGGTATTTAGATTGTTAGAGGCATAAGCAGAAACCCAAAAACATTAAAAAAATTTTTGTTCCTATTTACAAGCACTTTCAACCCCAAATCACTGAAGTGGATTGACGAAAGAGTCTGTCTCTCCCTCATCTCAAGAAGCTACGTTGAAATCCCAAAGTCGTCATTGTTACGGGTTTAGAATTGGGTCAGGGGTGACCAGTCGGCAGGCCTTCCCGCAGTGGGGCCTGTGTGACAGTCACGTCTATGGCACCCAGGCCTCATGAGGTGGGCTCCGCAGTATGACGGCGATTTGGTGCTGGGATGGTGGGAACCCCTGGCTGATTCAGTTCCTCCGAAGCGGTGTGCTTCTTAACTTTGCACATTTGTGTAGCGACAAAAGATTCTTTGAATGTAACTTACTGTAACCTGCTTGATTCCCCCAAGAAGAAAAAGAAATTTTTTTTTCTAAATAAAGATAGGCGAAAACATCTATAATTTAGCCATTCCCATTTCTTAGCATTTTTGCCCCCAATAATCTAAAATCGGAAAGCATGGGTTACATTCGTAGACGTAGAAGGCCTTCCTTCTATGCGTGTTTTTGGAGCAGCTCTCCTCTCTTCCAGCTGTGAGTCAGGGCATAGGTTTAACCCCCTCTGGTCCTCAGCATCTTCATCCTTAAAGTGGGAGTGGTACGGCACTCCCTCACAGGGCACTGCAAACATGACTGGTGACAGTGATTCTGCGGTGGCCTGTGGGGTCTGGCAGCCGTGGCACAAGGAGAAGGGGACCATCAACAGCATGGCCGAACTCACCATGTCTTTACCCAAGAAGGGGGTTAAGTCAGTTCTGAATTCCAGCATTGTTGACCGTTCTCAGAAAATTATTGGGTGAAATCAGTTTCCTGAGGTTACTGTTGCCGTTACTGCTTTACTGGAGAAAATTGGGATTGGACTCCCAAGCTGTGAATTCCAGAGGTGTCTTACGTCCCCACACAAACTGCTTCAAAAGAAATCATGTCGCCAGAGCATAGTTTGATCCATATTTTAACATCCCTTCCGTTCCAGGGGCTGAATCTTCTGAAGGACAGGGCTTGTTTGACGTCGTTCACCGTGCTTGTCATGACTGAGGGACATTTGCAATAAATCAGTTATGGAGAAATGTTATTGCGGTGAATTTTTTAGAGAACTTTACATAGAGAATAGGTTGCATGCGTGATTCCTCATTCTGGTTGGCCAGGAGGAACCCAGCGTGGATTAGTCAGAGAGTGACCCAAAGGTCAGTGCTTTTCAGTGAGCCTCGGGAAGACTCCTGGTAGTGCAGTGGGAGCAGACCATCACCCCCACCGAGTGGGAAAATCCGTCTACTTCTCTGGCCCTTAGTCCCCTCAGAATGTCAAATGAGAGGAAGGGACCTTGTCATCAATGAAGCCTTCTCACTTTCAAAATTCAGATTCAGAGGAAGCAGGGGGCTCTGGGGAAATGGGGGCCTGAACCTTTCTCCTCTCCAGCCTGCATGCTGGAGCAGTGGCCACAGGTCTCTGTACATCTGGACTGACCTTGGTCCATCTGGGTCTGTACAGAGCACTGGCTCAGGCTCCTGCATAGGCCACAGGCACTCGGAGAACAGCACTGGGGTGGGTGCCACAAAGGAGAGTGTCTTGGAGAAAGCCTGGGCCTGCAGAGGGCTGTGGGCCTTCAGTGGGGAAGGTGGCCGTTGGTGCATGCAAGGGTGACCTGACACTCTGGCCTCCGGGGTGCTTTTCATTTGCCCCTGAGGCTGGGAGAGGCTGCCAGTGGGAGCCCGGATGAACTTCATGCTCACTGCTCTCTTGGGGGCCGCTTCACTTTCCGTAAGGCGGGCACCTGCCATCATTTTAGAAAGCAGAGCTAACCAAGCAGAGCTAACCAAACGTGCTAACCAAGAATAGTAACCATTCCTTCAAAGGGGCCTGGCCACCAGGGAAAGGAAAATGGTTTAAGCAGAGAGAACTCATGCCCAGAGAAACAGCTGCTGAGGAAGGCTTGGGACCATAAAGAATGACTCACAGTAACTCAGGGAGCAGTGAGCACCCAGAGGGGAAGTGGGGGGGATAGTGCTGAAAACAGGAACAAATACTATAAAATACCTAGGAGTGAATTGAACAAGAAGGGCTCAAAACCTGCATGAAGAAAACTGCAGTATCTCTTTGAAGGATGTAAGCCAGCAGGAGGCTTCCTGTGGCTGTGGGTGGGAGAGTGAGTTCTCCAAGAAGAGGGTGCATGTGTTTCTGTGGTTCTGCCTGCAAGGTTCTCTTGGAATTGAATAAAATGGCCTTAGAGTTTATAATGCCCCAGTATAGCCAAGACATTTTTGAAAAGATCAAACAGGAGGGACTTTTCGTACAGTTAGTGGAACCAGGGCTGCAGCATGAAGTTGACTGTGACTCGCAGGGGTGCAGAGGTGGCAGCAGGAAGCACCCCGTGTCACCCAGAGTGCCAGCCGGGGCCCTGCTAGGGGGCTGCCTCCACCCGGGGTTGGGGGCTCCCAGTGATGGGGCTGATCCAGCACACTGTGCAGTGGATCCCAGGGTCAGAGTGTGGACATGGAGAAAGACATGATAAACCCCAAATACATGATATTATATATGAGAATTTTAGAGTGGGTACTTAAGTTCCGTGGGGAAAGGATTATTTAATAAACAGTGTTTATACAATTGGCTGTCTGGAGGAAACAGCCTTGGACCCTCAGGTTGTACTATATAAAAATGAATATCAGTTCATTTGAACACTTGAATACTAAAAAAGAAAAGAATGCTGCACTCCCCAACAAAAAACAAAGAAGTAAACGTCCAGTCTAGGGGCACAGGGGACTTTCTTAGCCAGGCCTAGAAAACTCACACATATTTAACTATAGAAAAATTTAAAACTGTTATATGACAAAAATATACTATAAGCAAACATTAAAAAACATAATTCTTTAGAGAAAATATTTTCAAGGTAAAATAAATAGGATTAATATTTTTAATATAAAAGCTCTCACAAATTAAGTTGTCCAGAAGGAAGTAAACAATACGATAGGAAAAACAGTGGGAAAATAGGCAGTTTATTCCCAGAAGAACAGGTTAAATGGCCTGGGAGTCAGGCAGGAGCAATAAAAAGGTAAGGTGTCCTGTCTGCCTATCAGGTGGCAAGGAGAGAAAAGAAAGAAGCACTTACTGTTTGCAGAAACAGGGCGGGCAGGTACTCTTAGGTACCAAAGGAGAAGTATGTATTGTTGCAGCCACTTAGGAAAAATTGTTAAAAACACAAGACCTCTCCCAGCTTTAAGGCATTGCCTGAAATGTGAGTCATCCTGCCTGTTTCATGAGAATGTCATACCAACCAGTGAATGTAGAAGAAATTAACTTGAAAACTCTAAAAGTGCCCCCAAAGTGTTTTACATGCTTTACAAATGGGCAGTACTATTATTGGGATAAAGAGTCTGATCCCCGCATCCTGATCTCTGGTGAGCTATTTTGAGACTGTCCCATGAAACTCAGAAAAGACTGCTGTAGAAATGATTTGTCCAAAAACAAAAGTTTTATAACTCACCAAGAGGTTTCTAATTGGTCATGTTCCTTTAGGTGTCATTTTGCTGTCACAAGCTAGTACAGCTCCTGGGGAAAATTCCTTTCTTCTGGGTATGCAGTGTGGCATTGCAGTGAATAATTGTGTGGTCCCAGCATAGTCCAGTGGGGGCTGGGAAAGTCAGCATCCAATCTTCATTCTAAAGAAGACAGAGGCCCTGTAATCCGGGGCAAGTACCGCCAGCATGCTCTGATGTTTAGTATGAGATTCCGAATCCATTAGCGTGTCTCACCGAAGGAGCGGCTGTTTCAGTTTAGGGTGGAAAGGAGACACATTCTGGACGTTATGCAACAGATTTGGGTCTGGTGCCTGCTGCAGATTTTGCCATTTCTGTTTCAGTGCTGAGTTAGTTCTCACCCACATAATTTTTAAAATATGTTGTTTCTGTAAAGGTTACTTAATAACCCACGTTCCTGAATGTCCATCCTGGGTGCTATGAAGTGGTGGTCCTCCACCTGGAGCGACTTTGCCCCCAGGAGGAACTTGGCTGGTAGGATTTGTGGGGAGGGGCTACTGCCCCTCTTGGGTGGGGGCTTGGTGCTGCCCAAGTCCCACAGTGCAGATAGCCCTCTGCAAAAAAAACGATCTGGCCCCAACGGTGCTGAGGCTGAGAAACCCTGCTTTAAAGCCATTATCTCTCTCATTCTGGGCTTTTCCCTTCTTTGCCTGTTGTGTAATTGCTAGGGACCAGGGTTCTTGGCGTCCTTAATCAATATAGAAATTGATCATAGAAATTGATCAGAGGCCAGACAAGAAATTCAGGCAAGGCTTTATTGGGACTCCTGATGCAGCAGGAGGGAGCTAAAACAAGTAACAGATTCCCTTGTTTGCTCCCTGAGGGGAGGGTTGAGCTGATTCCTTATATGGGGTGAGGGTGGGGGTGTGTCCAGGGGTCGGGCCGGAGGGGTGGCTTAGGTGATCTGCCCACCCCCTTGGTGGTGGTGTGTGCAGGGGGCATGCGCAGCACCCTGCTGTTGCTCCCGACCCCCTGTTTTTGTTCCCGGCTCTTCAAAAGTGGCAGTTGGGTTTTTTGGTCTCTGTATCTTGTTGTCCAGAATTTGCCCCAACTGTACATACATGCAGTTATTTTTAGTTCATTATAGTTTCTTTGTATTTTGTAGCTAGAGGAGAGGTTTGTCCAGGTGCAGGCATCGCAGCACTGCAGCAAAGGGTCCCAGGTCCCAGGCCTGTCTCATGAGTGTATATTAAATTTGGGGTAGTTTCAGAGTCTTGATGGGTCTTTTTAAAATGTTGTGAAAATTGTCCATCTCTGTCTCTCACTCTCTTCATCCCCACATACTCCTTCATTTGTCCACCATCTGAATAATGAATCCATGAAGGGTTTTCTCATCCCTAAGGCATCAGGCCTTGCCACAATGATTATTCCACGAGATTCTTGGATCTCTTGCTGCCACATTCCCATTTAGGGCTTGCCTCTCACTGAATCCTGTTTTCTCATTTGTGCTGTTTGCTTAAAAAAGCTTAAAAAAGTGTTGAGCAGCTCTCCCCTTCCAGGGCCAAAGGAGTACTTCACTCGGGCCATGCTTGGGAGGCCTGAGTCTAGTCGGTTTGCGTGTTTCCTGAGTTCTCTGGGCTTCTCTTTTTCTTAAAAATGTGTTTTGTGGATCTTTCTAGATACTTTATGTTTGACCCTACCTCGATCTTGAACCATTTGGAGGAAAGCACATGCATTCAACTGCATGCATCCCGATATTTCTGGCCAACTTTTTTTCTGTTTAGTAAATGAAGCAGGACTTTACTTGGAGCTTGCCTTTCTTATCCAGGGGATGTTTTACCAACAGGAGATGTGATAAACTGACAGGTAGACCTGAAGCAATTTTATGTTTGGAAAGAGCTTTCTCTTTATAGGGAAAATTGTTCCATGTCAGAGACGTTGTATGGAATGTTGCTAACCATGCGGTCTTATTTTCTCTATGATTCTACACAGCGCTGCCCATACAGGTACCCCATTCACTTAACTGTTCTGAACAATCACACCATCTTTCTAAGTTAAGAAAACAAAATCTCAGCTCTTGCTTTAATTACAAACCACAAATTAAATGTAAAATGTATAATACTTTCAAAACCAGACCTCCCCCAGGGCTTCATGGGCCCCGGAGTCAGACAGATTTGGTCCTCGCTGTGCCCCTTTCTGGGTGTGACTTTGGACAGGTCAGTCTGTCCATCCGTAAGTGAGAATGTAGTGTGAGGACTGTGTGTAAGCACTCTGCATGCTGCCTGCTCCATATGAGGGCTGCACTTAGTGGGGGGACGTACCTACTGTTCTGTTGCTCTGATTATTAAGATGATACTGATGTGTGGGCGCTGTGGGGATTTGGTGTCAGCCTCCAGCTGGCGTGGGCTGAAAGCCTTGTCCCAAGCCGTTAAGCATTCGTGAACCTTGTGCAGGTGGCCCACTCCTGGAAAACATTTCCCCGTCTTTCAAGAGACTGAACTCTCCCTTAGTCAGGCAGGAAATGTGCTAGAGTGGAAAACAGGTCTGGAGGGGGAGGAAGAGGGGCTAGGAGTGTTTGGAAAAGTGACCATTGATCTTAACAGGTGTGCCGTATTCAGGTTTGTGCCACTGAAGTTTGAGGCCCCACAAAAGGAAATAAAAATACAGTGACTGTGAGCTCACATTCCATGACTGTTTGTCCAGATGTGATCACTTGGCAGTGGAAAGTGTGGCCCCTGGACTCCTTCCTGTGGTGGTGAGCGGGCACCACGAGGCCTTGGGCACATCTTCATCCTGGGCTCCCAGCCTCCACTCTCTGCCCTGCCTGCCTGCCCGCCCAGCCACCCCCACCGACTTCCCCTCCTCCGCATTCCCTCCCTCGTTGCCTCTGTCCGAGCTCACGCTGTTTCCGTCTAGCTAGCTCTCTCCCTGGTAATCACCATGACAGTGCCCATGGTCAGCATCCTGTCACCTCCATGTGTGAACCCTGAGTGCCTATCTTTATCTCTCTTGGTCTTGGAAGCATCTCCCACCCCATACGCCCACCAGCACCTTGGACTCAGAATTGCTCACAACTGGACTCTGTTCCATCCCACAGCACACCCACTTCTGGGTGAGGTCAGTGGCTCCCACATTCCAGCCACCAGGGCTGGAGACCTGGGCACCCCGTGCCTGACTCATCTAATCATTCATGGAGTCCAGTCACATCGATTGTACAGTCAAACTCCCACGCCTGGTCTTTCTTTTCTGTTTCTGTGTCTGAGTCTCCTGATCTCTTTTGCTGTGTCCTGCCTAAGCTCTGGTTTGGGCACTGCCCTTTTAGCCTCTCCCTAAATTCCACTCTTTAGTATAAGTAGTCTCCTTGGGGTAGGTGGGGTATGGGTTAGGCTAAGATTTTTTTCATCCTTCAGGAGCTAAAGTCAGATGCCCCCTCTTCCAGGAGGCACTCCCTGACTGCCTAATCAAAACAAGTGTTCTTCTCAGCCCTGAATTGTACTTAAAACATAAGTGAGGGAATTGTACTTTCATCTTTAATGCCATGTTTTCAAGTGGATTTGCTCAAACCTTAAAAACCCTCCATCTCTTCTTTCTCTTTCTCATTCTTTCCTGCCCATCCAAACCCAAGACACACTCCTTTGTTGGTCTTGTTGGGGGAGAGACAAGTTTAAGGGAGGGAAAAATCAAGGGAGGTGAGTGAGATGTGCCCTGTTTACCCCTGCACACGCGTTGCCAGCACCTGAGCAGGGTGTGGGCATGGTGAATGGTGGGAGGGCTTTGGGGAGTTCCTGTGTGTGGTTGTGAAACTTATATGCAATTGAATTAAAGGGAGCATTTTTGGAACATGAGAAAGTAGATGGTAAAATATGGCCACGTAAAGTTGTTAGATAATGTAAGGGCCAGAAAATCAAATATGTATCCAAGTTATAAGCATTTCAATCTCTCATTCATTTCCTAAATTACTGAGAAATGGAAGAGGCAAGCATCTCCAACAGCAAGATGCCCTGGGACGCTGGTTCCATGCATGTGACATGGGCATTTCATGGATACATTTAGAACTGTGGGCAGCCTGCCTCCTGGTCACTAAACTGGAATGGTCGTGTCACATTACAAGGGAGGAGTCACCTGCTGTGGGTGGAGTCAAAAATGGGTATGCATCTTCCTCTCCCTCCTTCCTTCTGGCAGGAGGACTCTTACGTTCATGACTCCATAAATCAGGTTGGAGATCAGGGACAGTGACAGCCCAATTATTGTTGGGACTGTCCTTGTACAAGGAGGGGCAGTGGGTCACCAGGGATGTTAAATGGTTTCTCAAATTTGGAATCTGTTGTCACCTTAAAAAAATTTTCTTTTGCTGTTTGGGAAAATGGTAATCCAAGAACCTAAATGAAAATTTATTTGATAACAACGCACTGAAGATGAAAGTAAAATTCACTCAATTCTGCAATGCCTTTTTTTTTTTTTAAAAAAAACTTTATCTGTTTGTTTGGTTTTATACCTTGGCCACATCGTGTTACTGAGTCCAAGCTCATAATGCTTGCTGCACGACAGGACAGGCCAGTAAATTGAGAGATGAGTTGCTGGAGCAAGGAGTAGTGACGTTATTTGGAAAGCCAGCAGATCATGAAGGTGATGGACTCCTGCCCCAAAGAACCATCTTGCCTGAGTTAAAATTCAGACTTCTTTTATACTAAAAGGGGAAGTAAAGTCAAACATTTCCTGGTTCTGGTCAGCCTCCAGAGGGGATGTGTTAATTTCTCCTCCCTGTAGTCATTCACAGGTGGGCCTGGTCAGGATGTTTCCTGTGAGCTAAACAAAGGTATTTTAGCTTAAGGCTCATTACCTGGGAGGCACGGTTCCCAGAGATGGGCCATTATGTATAATTTATGCTTAAAGGCAATGTCCCTTTAGTGATTAACTTAAAGCAAAAGCAATAGAATACAGAAGTTAAAGAAACAGATCCAGTATGGAATCAGATTTGTTTTTCCCCCCAATACAATTGGAGAGATTTATAAATACATTGTTGAAAACCCTTAGCCATTGCAGAGACAGTTTCAACACTGGAGAGGGATCATGAGTGAGGCTGAACTGGTGGGAATTCTGATGCATTTCAAAAAATAAATCATTAACAGAACAGTTCTGAGCAGGAGTCCTTGAACCATTCATGAAGAGCTACATGAAAGTAACATAGTGATCTTCAGGAAGAACCTGCTTTCAACTGCTTAAAATAATTCCTGTAAATTCCATAAGCCAGCTTACCTCCTCTTATTGGAATTGTTTACTTAGTAACTTTAAAAACATAACTAGTGGGCTTCCCTGGTGGCGCAGTGGTTGAGAGTCCGCCTGCCGATGCAGGGGACACAGCTTCGTGCCCAGGTCCGGGAAGATCCCACATGCCGCGGAGCGGCTGGGCCCGTGAGACATGGCCGCTGAGCCTGTGCTCTGCAACGGGAGAGGCCACAACAGTGAGAGGCCCGCGTACGGCAAAAAAAAAAAACAAACCAAAAAACATAACTAGTACAAATAAATAGTTTGTCAGCCTAAACAACTGACCAAAAATGATGAATTAAGGGATCTTAAAATTTTGTTTACTGCTTGTCTTTAAATAAAATTTGTCACTAGTCACTCTAATATTTCCTTATTCCTTCACCCCCCACATTGTGCTGTTTTGCACAAAAAAGGCTCAGATAAGAACTTCAAAGCTCAGCAGGACTAATTATAAATTGTGTTAATTGATTTTCCCAGAAGAGGAAAGCTAATCATTAGAAGCCTCTTTTGGCCTAAGAACAGATCTTGCAAATTATATATTTAACACTCTGGCTTTACAGTTGAGCAAACAACAGGCCAAGAGGTGAGGGGTTTGGCGCAGAAAAACTGGTGGCAGTGCTTCCCTAGAAAAGACATGTTTTTGCCTGTGGCCTTCTAAGGTTTCTTCTGAACAGAAGGCGTTTTTATCAGGACCCCTTTCAGCTTGGACCCCTCCCCCACCCCCGCCCCCATCTCAGAAGAATCACACTTTTTTCCACCAATGACCCTTGACCTCTTGGATCAACACTCTGGGGCAGACCTCTCAGGACACCTGAGCAGGGTACTCGGTGATGGCTGATTGCAAGGGCGGTTGTCATTCTCTTGGAGGGTCCATGCTCCATGCTTGTAATATGTATGATGTGGCCCATATTTCAAGACTACACATTTTCAGGTTTCCCCACATTTTAATATGTTATGCATACCTTCTGTTGGGCTCCCACTTTGTGAGGAGAGGGAAGTGTTTTTGGATTTTAACCAGTCTTGCTCTGCGTTCTTTTCCTATGAGGTAGTCTTTTCTCGGTATGCATATTCTAAAGCTGAGTGGGAGTTTTCCAGTTGCTGTGCCCTGAGAGGACTGAGCTGCCTCTGACTCCTGCTTCTGTGCAGAAGAAGGGAATTGTGCATATTAGTTTTCTACTGCTGTGTGATGAGTTAATATAAACTCAGCAGCTGGAGACAACTCAGATGTGTGCTGTCACAGCTTCAGGGAGCAGGCATGCAGGTGCAGGTTGGCTGGGTGCTCTGCCCTGGGTGTCACCCGCTGCAGTCCAGGCATTGGCCTGGCTGTGGTCTCGTCCTCTTCCAGGCTCATTTAGGTTCTTGGTGGAATTCAGCTCCGGTGCTGGTAGGCCTGGGGCCCTGTGCTCTTGCTGGCTGATGGCCAGGGCCACTCTCAGCTCCTGGCCCTGTTCATGAGGCCCTTCCATTGCTCTCTACACTTTAGTGTCTGACTTACTATCTCTGGTTTAGGCCCAGTTTACAGGGCTCCTGTGGCTCTATCAGGCCCACCTGATGATTAGCTCGTAGCCCACTGACTGGTCACCTTCATTACACCTGCAGGAGTGACTCCTCCCACATTCACAGCCCCCACTTTACTTGGGGGCCGGGGGTGGAGCGCTGGCAGGGACTTGCACACCAGGGCTGGGGATCTAGGGGATGTCTCAGAATCCTGCCACCACATGGGGCAGCACCTGTGCTTAGAAGGAATATCTCAGGGGCAAACTACACAGTGCCACTTCCTAAAATTGCTGGAAACAAATGCATAGTGTTGAGGACTGGGTGATTTTAAACCTTGCATCTCAGGTGGATCCCCTGGTCCCTGGAGGAGTACAGGCACCTGCCTGGTGCAAGTTAGAATTCTGGAGTTTGCAGGGAGGCCACAGGTGGCATACACTCCTGAGACTTTTCCTATGGAGAGGAGGGGTCATGGGTCCTGTCCACCCTAGCCTGCATCCACTGTGACCTGAGGAAATAGAAGCCGGTCCTAAATTGTTTACCTGCTGCTTCTAAAATCAGTGTTCTTAGGAGGCCAGTGTTGCCGTATGGTGTTAGTGGGACTTACGTGTTTTCTCTGCAGTGCTTTTCCTGTGCACAGACACGGGGGCATGTGGTACACAAGCCTGTGGAAGTGTCTCCTGGTGTGATGCCCTCTGTCACCTGGTCCTCTGCTGCTCTCCCCCTTCCCATCCCTGCAGGCTGGGAGCCGCCCCTTCCAGCTGGAGTCATGGGAATTGAAGTTATGGGGTGCTAGTCTGCTCTGGCTGCTGTGACAGCACCACAGACTGGGCGGCTTAAACAACAGAAGTTTATTGTCTCACAGTCTGGAGGCAGGATGTCCAAGATCAAGGCATTGACAGGACTGGTGTCTCTGGGGGCCTCTCTCCTTGGCTTGCTGATAGCCGTCTTCTCCCTGTGTCCTCACATGGTCTTCCTCTGTGCACACACATCCCTGGTGTCTCTCCCTCTCCTTATAAGGATCAGGGCCCCACCCTATGACCTCATTTTGACTCAGTCACCTCTTTAAAGACCTTATGTCCAAATACAGTTGCTGAGAAAAGGAGGACAACTTATATCTAATATGTATGTTATATGTAATGTATCTGTTATATATGTATAGACATACACATGTAAAAGGTAATATATTATATATAAGTTATATAGTATATGTTACTATATAATGTATATGGTATACATATAATAAAAATAAAAGTAACGCAGGCCAGGCAGGGGTGTTGCCGGGTCAGTGTAGGGTCCACACTCAGTGCTGGAGCTCCCGCTGGAACAGTCAACCGGACTGTGGGGCTTCAATGAGGAATTTTTGTCTGTCTGTCGAGGTGATGAAGGGGTTCTGTGATGCTGTTCTTCCACAAGTGACTCCTGAGTCTGGGTTTTAAGGGTCCTGCTGCTTTAGGAGTTCCTGTGAGCTGCAGGGCCTTTCTCTTTCAGGCATCCTGGAGCTGCTCTGCTGCAGCTCCCTTTGCTTTCCATGGCTGGGACGGGTCTTCCTGCCAGGACGGTCGGTCACCGAGGTCTCCTCATCCATTGCTCTGTGTTTACAGGGGCCTGTGCGGGGGTCTCCTTCGGGCTCAAATGCCTCCATCAAAGTTAACTGTTTTCAATACGTGCTCTGCTGGAGTGGGCAAGCTAATGTTCTAAGATTTCAAGGCAGATGGAAACTGACTTTATTTTTGATGAGTTCTGTAAATGGAATGTAGTCAAGATAAACAACCCAGACAGTGTCACGCCCTGCCTCCTCTGGCCCGGTCATCCCCGCCTCCTGCCTGTCCCCAGGGCCAGTGTAGGACCACCGGTCTCCTGGCAGCTGCTGTCACACTGGGGCCTGTCCAGCTCACTGTCAGCGTGCACTGCCCACCTCAGTGACTGCACAGCAAATTAGCTTTTGGAAACTTTCTTCTGGAAAGGACAGGGCCTTTCAAATTCCTCTGTACTTTCTGTGAGAAGCCAACAAAGTGTCCTGATAAGGAAGAAAGACTAAAGAGCTAATGTTGCAATGATAGAAAGTCAAGGTTTGATCTTCAGAAGAGGAAATAGGAACATAGTTAAGTGATGTTTCATTTGTCACTCATCAAGGCTGTCTGTCCACTGGGAAGAAGTCAGACTGTGACAGTGAGCGGGCAGCGCCCTTGGGCCGGAGCCGGGGGACTTGTCACAGCTGGAAAAGGATGCCTCACCTGAACAGCACCCTGGCCTTGCAGGGAGGGTTGGGTCCAGAAGAATACCTTTGTGCTCACATTGGGGGCTTGATTCTATAGCCCCCAGGGGGTGCTATCTAGTGCTTTGGTCTCGCCTTGAATTTATTTTTGAGGACAAAATTGTATCTAATTTATCTTTGTTGGCCCTATAGCGACCAAACTACGGTGTATCTTGAAACAGAGGAATGCAAGTAAATAGAGGCTTATAGTGGAAGGGGCTACTTCTCTTTTCAGCACCTGGGGCAACTGATGCTAGGAGCCCCTGGAAGTCTGCCGTGGGTTCCCTCAGATCCACAGTGTGGAATAAAATAGAGGTCGGACACTCAGGACTCATCACCCAGCGCTCAGGAGTCAGGTGAGACTCAGACTCGCTGCTGAATTGTTCTCCGGGAGCTCAGGCGAGGAAGTGTGGGGGGCCAGTGAGAAGGTGATGGTGAAAGTGAAGTGTGTTTTTTATTTTCCTAACAACATAACCCAGAGGATTTTTTCATGCAGTTTTCTCATGTAGAATGTCATGTTGAGATAAAGTCTTGTTCCTCTGCTTATTTATAAAACTGGACAAAACTGCCTCCAAGGAGCTCTTAAAAATGCCATTTGTAGGATTAATGAGCCCATTTTTCCAGAGTAAAAAAAAAAATCTAAAGCAGAAATCTACCCGTGTTTTCATCCTACTACCTATTAATCAATAGTAACTATCAGGGGTTGAAAGCTGACTGTGGCAGGCACTGGTTTGAGTGATTATCTACTTCATCTTGAGCGTCGTGGAGAGGATACATCTGCTGTGATCTCCATCCTGCAGAAGGTACAGAGGTTCTGCTAGCTGTCTCTATGAATTTGTCTATTGTAGGGACCTCATAAGAGTGAAATCGTACAGTGTTTGTCCTGTTGTGACTGGCTTATTTCACTTAGCATAATGTCCTCTGAGTCCATGTTGTAACATGTGTCAGAATTTCCTTCCTTTTCATGGCTGAATCATATTCCACTGTATGAATATACGACACTTTGCTTATCCAACTATTGTTGGGCATTTGGGTTGTTTCCACTTTTGGGCTATTGGGAGTAATGCTGTTATGAACATGGGTAGGCAAATATACATTAGAGTCCCTGCTTTTAATTCTTTGGGGTATATACCTAGGAGTGGAAAGCGTAGCCATTTTAAAGGGGACAATTCAGTGGCATTTAGTGTAACCATCACCACTACCTAGTTCCAGAACATTTTAATCACCCCAAATGGAAACCTGTGCCCAAGAAACAATTTCTCCCCATCCCATCTCCCCTCCCCTCAGGCTCTGGCAGCCACGAATTCACCTTCTATTGCCATGGATTTGCCTGTTCTAGATATTTCATATTACTGGAGTTTCACTATATGTGGCCTTTAGGAATCTTCTTTTAAATGCTTGTTATCATGGAAAATTTCAGCATACCAGAAAGTGGCATGATGTGTTCAATGAGCTGCATGTGCCCATCACCCAGATTTGGCCTCCATCGATCTCCTCCAGACTTGTTAATGGCTGTCTCTTTACCAGGGAAGAAAAGCAGTACGTGAACCGATTCTGGAAAGAAATCCGCGTGGGAGACTTTGTGCGTCTTCGCTGCAACGAGATCATCCCTGCAGACATCCTGCTGCTCTGTTCGAGTGACCCCGACGGGCTGTGCCACATCGAGACGGCCAACCTGGATGGAGAGACCAACCTGAAACGGCGCCAGGTGGTCCGAGGCTTCTCCGAGCTCGTAAGTGACCTGGTGTGTCCAGGGTTCCAGGTACCATGTCCTGTGGTGCTTCCCATGCCGGCCCTCCAGGCCTTCGAGCACCTGCATCCCCTCCATCAGGCCAGGCTGATGGATGGATGGGGGACTGAGGGTCTGAGAGGACCCCAGTCCCCCTGAGCACATAACCGGCCTGTGGCTATGGGAAACAGGACCCAGTTTTCTGACTCTGATTTCCATGGCACAATTTGTAGATTTGGAGTCCCTTTAAAGTCACTAGGAACACTTGGGACTGGCTGACTGTCAGCATTTACCCAGCTGTTGCTCTCATTCTAACACAGCAGCAGTAATGACCTGACCCCAGCATGTGGCTCAGGAATTTCTCTCCTCAGGGGTGTTTCTGAGTTCAGTGTCAGGTCTTCTGTGACTGAATTCTGCCTTGGAGGAGCATCGACCACAGCTCAGAAATGCTGGCCCTGTGGGGAGCGAGAAGTAGGAAGGGGAGCAGGGTCCCACCACCTATACCCACCGATAGCCTTGTGGCCGGAAAGTTCAGACCCTGTCAGGGGTTTCCAACCTCTGTCCCCCTCCGGGTCTGTGCAGAGGATGCAGGGGTGCCAACGCCAGGGGACAGAAAGGAGCATGAGCCCTCGGGGATCAGGAGGTGTCTGGCAGGGCAGTGGGCTAGCCCACACCTTGTTCTCCTGACACTGAGCTGCCTGTCTCTGTCACTCAGGCGCCTTGCCATCAAGGAAGGAAGGTTTAAGAAGTGCCCGAGGCAGTGAGCTCCTGAGTTTCAGGAAGGCAGCCACTGGGGGGGGTCTCTTCCTCTGTCACATAATGGGTGTCAGTGTCACACACACTGGGGATTTTCTTCCTCTGTCGTTGGCGCCCTCTCAGTGAGCTCTTACAGGAGAACCAGGACTTAGAATCAGGACTGGGATGGGTCTGGAGCAGTTGGCTTGTTTTATAGCCTGGGGGTGTCCCTGGGGCACTGTCGGCATTTGACATAGGGCATTAGTTGTGCAGGATTGTCGGGGGAGGGGGGCATCCCCGCATCCCTCTATGAGTGTCCATGCCGTTTACCCTTGGTCACTGTGACAGCCGAAGGCACCTCCTACACGCTTGCAAAGGGCCAGATGGCATCCCACACCCTGGGGCTACTGCTGGCCTTGGTGGCAGGACTTTCTGAGCCTGACACTCACCCACCTCCTGCAGACGGCCCGGACTTCCTCAACAATGTCTGGATTGTTCTGCCCTCGCTTCTGTCCACCACCATGATTTCCTCATTTTCATCTCCTTTTGCGCCAAGAATGTTTTTGTGAGCTGCCTCAAATCTTTCTTGGAACGAGGCAAAGCATACATAAACATTAAAAATAGTATTTTTTTTAAATGGGATGCTCTTCTCCCGGATCAGGAGAGTTGGTGACAGTGCTTGTTGGGGACCCCTGAGGCCCAGCACTGGCACATTCAGTGAGTTCCAACTTCTGCACTGATTGTGCTCCAGGGTTTGGTAATAAATGTGGGCCAACATTCCCCTGCCATTTCCCCCCCGGCCACATGTGCATGTGTCCTGAGGTCACCTCACCCCAAGGCTTCTCCCCCAGAACCCACTGTTCCCAAGCCCTCTCCAGGGCACAGGCGTGGGGACGAGCCCTGAGGTCAGCAGGGATGGGCTTGGATTGGAGGGAGGTGGTGACCGCACCGGCTCCAGCTCCATCCAGGTGGAGCAGCCAGTGTGCGCAGAGGGTGCCTGTAACATAAACGGATGCATCCGTGTATCTAATGGGCGAAACTTCAGACACTGTGGAAAACCTGGCGAAACTGCAGAACCTGCGAGCAGAGTGGATCTGTTTGTGTGACGGGTGGGGCAAAGCCACGGGGGTGCATCTCCTTGGTCAGCTTTCGGGAAAAACTTCCTTGTTTCCTGTCTTCTAATTTGTTCAGCTGCTGAACCCAGTAATATCTAAAAGCCTCCTCCACCCACTTTTCTCACTGGTGCTTTGTATAAACTCACTGTTCGTAAGATGGATGTTGAAATTCCAGGATCGCTACAGACAGACACATCCTACATCCTGCTGCGTAGTGCCCGTGCATGCCTGAGGAGGTCAATGGAGCTGAGCCGTAACTTAGTCAAAATGGCCAAAATTAAGAACCAAAACCATTTTGATTAAAAAAAAGTTTCTTTATCAGCACCCAAATTCTTCAATATGTATGCACACTCTAGTCCCTATTATTGGTATATTTTTTCACTTTCTGTTTTTTTCTCCCTCTTTCCCTAACGTCCAAAGGCATTTTTCTGGTACCTGAATTCTTGTTCATACATTATTATTCTGAAATGTATGAACTGCCCCATGGAAAATAAAGATAGGAAGTCTCTGGCTTTTAAAAACCTGACAATTGGAAAACCAAGGTTTGGCTGTAACATTACAATGCCAGGAACATTTCAGTTCTATATATTGAAGTGGGGTTTTCACGGGTGGAGTCAGCTGGTGTCTCAGGCAGGTGAAGAGCGGATTCCTGTCCAATGCACATTAACAGTGCCACGTTGACGAGGGCTCAGTTGGAAGTGCAGGCCCCTAGGAAAACTTAAATTAGAGGTGATTTGCAAAACTAAGGTGAAGAATATGAGAGGACCTTGACATTCATGCAGGGGCTGGGTGTATCTGTCAGGGTCCAGTGAGGAGGCAGAAACCGCAGCTGATTTGGCTAGGGCAAGTTTGATGTAAAGAACTCCTCATGGGGGATTGCACAGTAAAAGTGAAGGGACTCCCCAGAATGTAGAAGAGCTGATAGAGGGAACAGCCAGTGGTCCTGGTGGTAAGATAGTGCCCAGGGAAGAGGCCCCCAAGCCTGAGTCTTGTTCTCATGGCCGAGGGCATGGCTGTCCTTCATGGGATGGCAGAAAAGTTACTGAGGGGCGGGCTGTACCAGTGGGTCAGCCCTCACAGGTGCAGGGGAGCCATACACTGGGAGGTGCTGGGCCTGGGAGCTTGCGAGATGCTGGGACAGGTGCTGCTGGAGCCGGGTGCTGGGGATGCCACCCTCTGTGTGGGGCTCCCACCGCTGCCGTGGACGAAGGCCAGGTGGCGGCTCTCTGGACAGCAGCCCCACGGATCCCAGGCCTGTATATGCGAGGTGTTCAGAGGGCATGCAGAGAGCAGCAGCCTGGGCTGGGTTCCGAGGCTGATCCTCAGGGATCTGGTTTCCCTGAGCTGAGAGCTGGGGAGAGCTTGTGCAGCCTGGGTCCTGGAGAACAAATCCACTGACCCTCCACCTGAAGGCCAGCTCCTCCCTCTAGCACCCTTGGCTGACAAGGCAAGAATGTGGCTCCTCTTCCCACCCTCTCCAGTTTCCAAAGTCATTTATGAAGTGCGTGTTGTTTGCTTGGGGAAGGACGCTAAGAAAGAGGGAAGTGGTCCACACGCTGTAGGGTCTGGTCATTTAAGGCAGTGGGACCAACACCTAGAGGACCCAGGCCTGCTCACCAGCAGACACTTGATACTGAGCAACAAGAAGAATCCCATTAGGGGATTGGGCTTGGAAAGTGGCCTTCCGAGAGGCCTAGGGAGGCTCCCAGAAAGAGGGCTTAAATCGTATTCTGAAGGCTAGGATGGGAGGGTTTGGGTGCTGGGTAGGTGTTTTAGGCAATGATACAGGTCAGATGATGTCTCAGAGGTGGAAACAGGATTGTATGTAAAGAAGAGAGTTAGACAAATTGTACAGAATTGAGGGGCTGGAAACACAGCGAGGTGGGGATGCATGGCTTGCCCAGACTCCTGAGTCCAAGGGGACAAGGCCCCCAGACACCTTCAGCCACCCAGCCATCTTGCCTCTGGAGAAGGAAACATAGGTATTGGCACCTCAAAATAAACATTTGATTTAAAAGTTGGGATCATGGGAGTTCCCTGGCGGTCCAGTGGTTAGGAGTCCGTGCTCTCACTGCCAGGAGCCTGGGTCCAGTCCCTGGTTGGGGAACTGAGATCCCACAAGGCACACAGTGTGACCAAAAAAAAAAAAAAGTTGGGGTGAAATTGACATTATCCAAGAAATAAGAGGGACGGCAAGGCTGAACACGAGCTGTCACAATAACAACTCACATTTGTTCCGGCGTCCTGGGGGCCAGGCGTTATTATGCCTCTCCCGTTCATAGTGGTTCAAACATTTTAAAATCATATTTTAAAATATAAATTGTGAGGTAATGATGATCATACCCTTTTATAGATGACAAACAGGGAAGTCAGGAGATTCTGCCAAGGCCCCCCTCCCCCACCCGTCGAATCAGCGGAGAGCTCGAAGCTTCCGGGTCTGCAGCTCCTGGGTTGGCAGGATGGGGGTTCTCCAGCTCCCTGTCTTTCCTGTTCATTGGGCATCTGTGTTGCTTCATCCCACGCGTTCATTCAGACCTGCAGCCCTACCCATGCAGCTGCATGTGTTCAGCCTCTATACAGGGAGAAGTTTCTAGCTCATCTGTAACATTCGCACAGTCATTTCTGCAGAATGAGGAGGTCCTTAGGCTGATAATTTTACATAAAGATCTTTTTTTTTTTTTACAGAGTCTCACTTTTGTGATTTTTCATTCTTTTAACAAATATTTATTGAGCACCTACTATGCTTTAAATGCCATTCTAGGCACCCATCAAAACAGGTAAACGTCTTTCCCCTCATGGTGTTGTGTGACGTGTGAATAGGTAAATCGGGCAGAGGTGGACTAGGGATACTGCTGAGGATAAAGCAGAAGCAGGGGCCCTAAGCCTCAGGTGGTGTTGGAGTTTCAGAGGGGGTGGGGCCGTCTAGGAGGGGACTTATGTGTGGGTTAATTTCCTGGGAAAAAATGTTCCTCCAGTTTGTCTCTTGGATGGACTTGTGGGATTGTTGCCCACACCCCGGCTACACCCACAGGGCCATCTGCTTCCCACAGTTTGGAGCAGTGATTGTGGGAGCTGCAGGAAGAGCTGAACCCACAAGCCTGCCGAAGCTCGCTCTTCCCAGGCGTGTGTGGGTGTGTGCACACGTGTGTGCATGTGTGCCTGGCGCGTGCTCCCGATGACATTAGTGTGGAAATTTCCTAGGCTGGAAAAAGTCTGAGAAGCACTACTTTAAAAAGAGGTACTTAAGGGCTTCCCTGGTGGCACAGTGGTTGAGAGTCCGCCTGCCAACGCAGGGGACGCGGGTTCGTGCCCCGGTCCGGGAGTATCTCACATGCCGCAGAGCGGCTGGGCCCGTGAGCCATGGCCGCTGAGCCTGCGTGTCCGGAGCCTGTGCTCCACAATCGGAGAGGCCACAACAGTGAGAGGCCCGCGTACCGCAAAAACAAAAAAAAAGATGTACCTAATGTCTAGATTGGCACGGATCCTAAGACAGTGACCTGGCTTTTCTTCCACTTTGCACGTAGATTTTACTAAATTACCACCAGCATTGGGTGCCAGACTCTCTCAGGCAGTGACAAAGCTCAGAGTTTCCTTTATGAGGGAGAGTCAGTCCTCCCCCAAGTTACTTGACAGAATTCAGGGAGTTTAGAAGAATGACTAAAATTCCAAATATGTAGGAGACACAATTAATATTTTTTTGTTTCTACCTACACATGCTCCCAAAATTATCTCTACCACAGGAAAACTAGGGGTGAAAAGTTGGTTTGTAAGATAGTTCTTACACCAAAGTTTCTTTTTCCTTAAGCTGTTGGAGTATTCAAATTAGCTATATTCTCTGCTGTGGGATTGAAGAAGGAAACCATCTGTCATCTAAGTGGAAAACAAAGACAGCTGGCTGGGTGTGTTAATTGGATTGGTCAATATCAAGCCTTGGCAAAAAGATTCATGGTTTTCTTTTACATAATGAAATATAGTCACTAAGCTCATAATTTATACTGTGAGACATTTTTATTCTCATATTTAACAATCATATACTTTTGTTGAAGGATATTAAATAGGTAACAGGAAAGAATATGAGAAAGAAAATTATTTTGAGAATACAATAACTATATTTGGACTAAAAATTTAATTCTAGCCAGTGTGGATATTCAAAGCAATTCAGTTAGGTAGGTAATATAATTATCTGAGACATACCATGTTTTATAATATCAACTGCATTTACTTCGTGGGGAATGTCAATTTGGTTGTATAAGATGTTTTGGTTTCCAATCCAGGTGACTTTGCCATGGATTCTTTGCCTTGAACCTGTGGTCTAGGAAAGCAGTGCTTGCAGAGAGTAAAGTACTGTAATCTTAATGAAAACAACTAAATGCCAGGAAGTTGATAATATTAGGCTCCCCTGAAGTATTAATCCTAAAAGATCTTATTACAATATATAGAAACTTCAACATTTTTTTGTGTGCATTTAACTTCGTGTTTTTTTGTTTGGTTGGAAGTGGTTATTTTCTATTCTAGGAAAAAGACAACTAAAGCAATAAGGTTTTTGTTCTATTCATGGTGGTATACAATGTGAAGTTTTATTTTTATTTTCATTGGAAAAAAAGGAATTTAATCAAATTCCAACTTTTCTAAATGTAGTTAAATTGCATCAGCAACCGCAGAGTTTGAGGCTCTGTATGTGTGTGTGTGTGTGTGTGTGTGTGTGTGTGTGTGTGTGTGTGTGTGTGTTTCTGGAGCAGGCATTTCTTACCAGTAGAAGGAGCTGGCAATGTGAGATCTGTCCAGTTGGCAGTAAGGTCCTCCTCACAAGTGGGTATGGGTGTGTATGTAGACGTGTGTTTGTGTGCATGTGTGTTTGCCCACGTGTGAGTGTATTTGTGTGTGGGTATGCGCATAGGTATGTGTATGTGTGTGAGAGTGTGTGTGTGCAAGTGTATGTCCCAAAGAATAAAGCAAAATGAGCTAAGCGTGCCCAAGTTACCACTTTTGACTATCTTTGAGGAGAGGATAAAGATTCTTTCCTGGGCTAAGACATACTGTTCTAGCAGTATATTGATGTGCAGGAGCTCATTCCTGGGGGACCTGGAATTTTCAGTCTGGTTGTTGAGCATCTCCTGTTCACTGCTCACATTAGGCGATGGTGCCCAGGCAGTCCCGTCTCTGCGCAGTGGACTCTGGGGCAGATTGTTCCTTGATGGGGTGTCGTGCCTGGGGCTGTGTCCCTTCCCCTTGTTTTCTGAGCAGAGCCCCCGATGAGAGGAAGGTCCCTGTTCCCACAATATGAGACCAGTCGCCACAGCATTTGAATTTTTTGAGTTATCCTCCTTTTGTTTCTGAATGTTGAGTCTAGTTCCCCATTTTACCAAGAATTACTGGGGAAGTTATATAAAGCTTTCAGCCTGCATGTACTCCTCGAGTGGAAGCCAGTGCTAGGTTCTTGTACTGGTGCGAGTGCTTCTGAGAGTCTGGCCTCCCCACACAACAGAACAAAGCAGGGATCCTTATCCACATCTGCACAGTCATCATGATGTCCTGTGAACCAGTCCTTGTGTTACCTACCAGGGTTCTTGGCCTTCCCCAAGCAATAGAAATTGATCAGAGGCCAGACAAGAAATTCAGGCAAGGCTTTACTGGGGCTCCTGCTGCAGCAGGGAGGAGTGAGAACAAGTAACAGTTTCCCTTGCACACTCCCTGGCGGGAGTGGCGAGCTGGTTCCTTGTATGGGGTGAGGGTGGGGGTGCGTCCAGGGGTCGGACTGGAGGGGTGGCTTAGGAGGTTTGCCCACCCGTTATAGGTGGTGCTCTATGCGGGGTGCATGCCCAGTACCCTGCTTTTGCTCCCGACCCCCTGCTTTTGCTCCCGGCTCTTCAGCAGTGGCAGTTGGGTGTGTTTTTTGGTCTTTTTGAATCTTGTCCATAATGTGCCCCAACTGTGCATGCACGCAGTTATTTTTAGTCCCTTATAGTTTCTTTGTATTTCGTAGCTCCAGGAGACATTTGTCTAGGTGCAGGCACTGCAGCAAAGTGTCGCAGGTCCCAGGTCCCAGTCTGTCTCACCTGTAAGGGGAAGGGAGCTGTGCTACAGAGCACGCTGTTACCTGCTTGGGTGTGGATGAAACTGTGCTCCTGACATCTGAATTGCGTTTAAACCATATTGAGATACATTCGGGGCTTTTCCAGCAGTGCTGACGAATAATCCATACTGGGGAAGGCACCGGGATTCGACCTAGCAGCCCCGATTGGCATTGTCACCCAGCCGAGGTCAGGCAGAAGTTTGTTGGTTTCCAGTGGAGCCTCTTGCAGTAACAGATGTGTCAGGGCACCTTCCCCTCCAGTGACCAGAGCCAGTGTGTCATAGCCAGTGACCAGAAATCTTCCCCTCCGATCCAGAGAGCAGACACTGAGGTACATCTGCATGGGTTTTTGTAAGTTTAGAATTAGGCCAAAGCTTCAGAATTGTTCTTTGTTGCACACACACACACCTAACCCTAACCCTAACCCTAACAGAAATATCCATGTGTGAGTCTTGTGTCTTTGAGAAAAAAGGAAAAAAATATTCTCACATACTTGTGACGAGTGACTTTTCAGCACATCTTCCTGCTGTTGGTTAGAAGTGAGCCCTTTCGTTTGGGTGGTAAAGAAGGCTGGCTTCAAAGGACTGCAGATCTAGGTTTGTTTTGGAAGGAACATCAAACGGCTGGTTTGGTCATCCGGCCTTTATCAAGCATTTTAGAGCCTTGACCATCAGGCAGGAAATCTTGTGAGGACAGACTTTGTGAGGTTGACATGAGGACAGACTGAGAGGGGGCGTGTCTCTCTCAGCCCTGGAGACCCTCCTCCAGGGTCGTGAGTGTTGAAACCCTGCTTGGATATTCTGAGTGTTGGTGTGTCAAGGCTAAGGACGGGCAGGGAAGATGTGCCAGGAGGGTCGGGCTCTATAGCCCAGGTGGGACTGTTTGTCCCAAGCACCAGAGATCAGAGGCTCAAGAGCACTTGGATTCAACAAGGTGGGGCCATCTGCCTGTTCTAAGCCATCCTGCACCTTGTGCCCCTTGGGGAGATGGGCATCTTTGTGACAGCTGCCTGCCAACCCCCTGTTGACCCTGTTGACAGGAGACCCTAGGGCTGGCACTGTGCAGAACCCGGAACTGGGGGGGCTCTGTGTTAGTGTTCAGAGAGCTTGTGACCCTTCTGGTGAGAATGAGACTGTCTGCGCCAACCACTCCCCCCTCCGCCCCCGCCTTGGGTAGTGGAACCAGCTGACACTCACCCAGCACTCACTGTGTGCCAGGCCTCTCTGAGCCTCCCAGGTCACTGCTTCCTCTGATTCTCTTGAGGGAGGTGCTGGGACACCCATGTCATCCAGGTCCCGTGTGACAGATGAGCCCTGACACACAGAGGGACTCAGCCCCTTGGCCTATCATGGGGCAGAGGGACGGTTGGGACTCAGGGCCACCTCCAGAGATCCCTAGACCATTGCTGTTGAATATACAGGATGAGGAGGGCCGGGCCGGGCTCATCCACAGCCATGGGGGCGGGGGCAGAGCGTGGCCGTCCTTGGGGTGGACAGGGTGAGTCTGGGGTCCCGTGGTCACACTGCCACACCTGGTCTGGCTGGCTTCCTGCCCAGCTTGGAGTATGTGCTTCTGATTCCACCCCTGTGGCTTGAGAGGCATGGGAAATGTTTGCTTTATTCTAAGCAGAAGAAGCCATTTGTTCCACTGATTACACCTTTCACCAAAAATGTCCACAATTAAAGGCGTTGAGCTGCTGTGGTAGGAGCAGGTGGCCAGGACACCCCTTCCTTCTACTACCCACCCCACAGCTCAGGAGACCCCTCTGACCCTCCCCTCCCCTTGGTCATGGTCACTCCTCCCCAGTGGCTGTCACGGTTCAGTCATTTCCCAGCCACCCCAGCCCAGCACTTGGAGTTACCGCTCCCCCGACCCTCCCTGAGTGCAGAGAGCTGGTCCCAGTCCTGTAGCTTCTGCAGTGCCAGGCCTGGGACCCCGACTGGGAGGCAGCCCTTCATGAGGTGTCACCTCAGCTGGGGACACCCAAGGCCCTTGTCCCGAATACGTGACTCTGAAAGGTCCCTTCATGGAGAGCAATTCCCCTCCCCGCCACAGAGCTCTTCAGAACTGTGAAAGCTGCTGGCAACTAGCCTGGGGCAGTGGTCTCCACAGCTGACATTTGCTGGCACTTAACCACTTAACAGTGCTTTCTAGTATGGTTGACCTAAACCTGCCCTGGGGGGGTACATGGGACCCTCCGGGCTGGGCCCCCCAGCGCTCTGCCTACCTTGGTGTGGGGTGGGCAGGCACTGGGCTGTTCCGAGCTCCCCAGGGTTTCCCCAGGGCTGAGGACAACTGCCTTGAGATAAAAACAGTTGCCTTCCTGTTTTACAAGTAAGGTGGCCCAGGTCCAGAGAGATAAGCGGGCTCGCCCCAGTCCTGCAGCTACAAAGCAGGCATCCTGGCTGCACTGCCCATACCTGCAGCGCCCCTCCAGCTCCTGCGCTCACCCTGCAGGGGTGCGTGAGTCCATCCTTCCTAGGACAGCACCTGACTTGGTTCCTCCTTGCACCTTCCCAGTGTGTCCACGCAGCGTCTTCCCCCCGCAGTTGGCCCTGAGCACTGCTGCAGTGGCTGCTAGAGTCATGTCCAAACGGCAGCTCTCACCTTGGCACTGTGGCTCAGAAGCCTGCAGTGGAGGCAGGCACTTTAAAGCATTGTGGTAAAGTTAAGGGACAAGTCCCTAGGCCAGAAAGGGCAGAAAAGAAATTGATGACTGTCCAAATATCTGACTACAGTGCACTGTGTAGCAGAACAGCCCAGTCTAAAGAAACTTCTGATGCCAAGAAGCCAGGGGCAGAATGCATGATACGTGTTTGTCTATATATGTCTCTCTCTATATATACACACATAGATATAGTCGATAGGGATGTACATGTACACATGTATCTGTGGGTTCCACTTAAGAGTTGATTAGTGGTTTGAAGTGTTGGCAAAACCCTGGCTAGGTTGTTTCTGGGGCCTTTGGGCTGTGCTTCTCACCGAGCTGTGGTCCTCGTCCCTGGCTTCACTCCAGGAGGCCTGGATGAGCACAGGGTTCTGGGGCTGGAGAGAAGGCTCCGTCTCTGATGGGGGTTGGGGTGCCCCAGCTGATTAGCTGGGGTGATGAGGGACCCTCGGACTGTGGGCAGACGAGATGACCACCTGGACCTCTGGCACGTCCCCGTGAAGGCTGCTGTTCTCAGACAGCAGGGACAGGAAGCAGTTGCCCATGGGCAGTGTGGCCCTGTGAACACCTGGGTCACTTCTCATAGCAGTGCTGCACTTAGGCTTTTAAATGAGCATGACAGCTGTCACCGTTAGGGGTCTGGCCAAGATGTGGAGGGAAAACTGAGCCCTTGCCGTCTTTGCTCTCTGCCCTCCTTGAGATGGGCAGCCCGGGGTGGGGGGTGGGGGGTACTGCCCCCTCCCCGCCTCACAGGGTGGTGGGATCCAGGTGCTGATGAGGAAACGGGAGGACAGGGAGGCTCGGAAAGGCTCCTTCATTGTTCACAAACTTAGCACTTTGTGTGCTGGGCACTGTGATTAAAACAGAAAACGTCCCTTCCTTTAAGGAACTGCAGGTTAAGTGATCTGAGCTGTTGACTGCAGCAGAGCCGGATGCAAACTGAAGCCTGCCTGAAGCAGCACGGGGGGGCTCGGCCAGCCTCCTGGCTCCCCGGCCACCGCCCAACCCTGCCCTCACTCCCGAAGGGTGGGTGATGCCTGGGCGTGTGGTTGCTCTGTGTGTGTTAGCCCTGCCTGCCCCGTTCCCTCCAAGACTTTCTAAGAAAAACCCAATTATAGTAGAGGCTGGCAGAGCTGGGGAGGCTGACTTGAGGCTGCAGCCCCTCAGTCCACACTGAGTAGAAATAAAGCTGACCTTCCATGGCCTGTGAAGTGGCATGTGGCTTCCTTCCTTCCCAGCTTCCCGACCCACCTCGGTGGTGGCTGGCTCTTCTCACCCCTTCTTCCTGACTCAGAGGAAACCCCTGTTTTAGGAGGGACCACAGTCCCTGACGGGCCTGGTAGGAAGTCGCTGGTAGACAGTTTGGGGTCTGAGAAGGAGACCCCGGGCAGGCTTGGTCACAGTGAACAAGATGGGGGCCACGGAGAGCACTGTGGAGAGCAGATTCTGGGTTCTGCACCTGCTGGCTTGCGACACGAGAGGGTCATATCACCTCTCAGCCTTCAGTTTCAACATCTGCAAGATGGGAGCATTGTCAGAGGTCCTCCTCTCCCGGCAGACCAGAGCTCAGCATGGGTGCCTCTGCCCCTGCCCCTGCCCCCATGACTGTCCTCAAAGGAAAGGTGGGAGCGGCCCCTGTGGGCCTCTCTGTGCAGAAGAGCCTGATAATAAACACAGCAGTGGGAGGCATTGCCCTGAGCTCAGTGAGTCCAGAGTGCCTGGAGAGAGCTGGAGAGTTGGGTGCTAGTGGGGAATTGTGCGGGGTTCTGGGGAGGAGGAGGCTGCAGCATGGAGTACTGGCCTGTGGGTGTGGGACTCTGGGTCTGCAGCTTTAACCTGCCTCCCTGGTGCAAGAACATGGGAGCAGGTAGGACACAACCAGCGCTCTGGGGAGCTGCTCCTTGACCCACTCGCAGGGCAGGGCTACATGCTTCTAAGGGAAAGTCCTGGTTTTTAGAGGGAATCCTTTTGTCACATATTGCAACTGTTGGCACGTATTCCACAGAGGAAGGGAGGATGCTGGCTTGATGTGCCGGGGACTGTTAGATCTCTACTCACAGCCCAGGAGCTCAGCAGACAGGAAGCCCCACCGTGCAGGGCCGACATCATTACCAGTGTCCATGGACCTGCCGGGGCTCTCTGGAGGTGCTTCACCTCAAACCGTAGGATGGTTGTAAAGGCCAGGCTTGCAAAGGGAAAATAATTGAGAAGGAAGCCTTCATTTATGTCCATAAGGCTCCTCACAAGCGTTCACCAGATACACTGCAGAGTTATCCTCTGCAGTTGGCAGGCTGGAGCCGGGAGCTCTTGGCACCCTTGAATTCAAGGGCAGGGTCCATATGATTTCTGGTATCACAGATGGGGCGTCCTTGGTGATGACCCTTGTGTCTCAGCTACCGGAAGTTAAGGATGGCTGAGATAACCAGTTGGGGCATCCTTGGTCCTGGAAGCCCACACTGAACCATGGGTCTTAGACTGAAAAACTATTTTCACGTAATTGCTTGTGTTCTTGTGTTCTTGTCCGGAGGTTGGTGGGTAGAGCAGCAGCATTGCCCTCACCTGGGGCTGGTGATAAATGCTGAGTCCCAGGCCTGCACAGCCCCACAGAGGCAGGATCTCATTTTGATAAGATTATTGTGGGATTCATGTCTGAGAAGTCAAGCGGTGCTGATTTATACCTGGACATACTTAGTTTTCTGTATTTCCTCTGTTTTCCAGACACAAGTAGGATAATAATCAGTTTCTATGTTCTTCTTCTTCTTCTTTTTTTTTTTTTTTTTTGCCATACACGGGTCTCACGGGCCCAGCTGCTGCACGGCATGTGGGATCTTCCCGGACCGGGGCACGAACCCGTGTCCCCTGCATCAGCAGGCGGACTCTCAACCACTGCGCCACCAGGGAAGCCCTATGTTCTTCTTCTTGATGGAGGCAGATATTTCAGTAATTCACTAATTAAGACACTTCTTTTTTTTTTTTTTTAAAGTCACAAATATAGATCACCTTCTACAAAAGATGTGCCTTTGAACACCTCTGGATAAAACAAAACTGAATGATATTCTCCCCTAGAAGTAATTTCAGGGATGCTTTGTTTGCACCGCTAGGTTAGTCCATGGGGCAGGAGCAGTGCTTCCTGGGGTGAGTACTGGTACAGCAGGTTCTGGGCCCTGGACTTCATGGACCTGGCAGCCTCTTCCTTCGGTGTTCCCAAGCTAGGGCCACTGTCACCTGGTGTCCTAGGGAAGCCGCTCTGCCCAGATGAGTGCCACTGCGCGTTAGGGCTACTCCGATTCCCACGCTGGCTCTCCTGTACGCCTGCCCTCCTCCCTTTCGCAGGACTCCCTTCTGCCACCACTTCCGAGGGGACACTCTTTCTAACACACCAATGCTTTGGAATGCTGTCCCCAGTGTGCCCCAGGCCTCCTTGCTTGGTGTCCTGGGTCCTCCCCTAGGTGTGCCTACAGCCTCGGGGGCTTCCTCTGCTCCTGGAGTCTGGTTTACTTTCAGATTCTGCCTGTGGGTGAAGTTTCAAATTTCACATCCGTCCTCTGAGGCCTCCAGAAGTATTGCAACACAAGACTAAGATATACAACAAGCATTCTTCGCTTTTAAAGTTTAAAATGTAAGGACAAACCACAGGCACATGGCACACCTCTGTGACCGACATGAGTGCACACGTGTCTGTGTATGTGCGTACGTGCACACAGATAGATACACAGAGACCTGCAGTCTTCCCATTATGGGGTGCCTGCCCTGAGAATCGGGATTTTTACCAGCTAGGTCAGCTGAATCTGAAAGGAGCAACCTTTGGCAGAGATCCCCAAGGGTGGAACTGCTTACAGAAACTGCGTTCTTCCCAGCCCCTGCCTGTTTCATACTTACTGCTCTCAGGGCCATGAGACTGGGGAAAATGCCTTACTTAGGTCTCTGGGAGTCCTCAGAAAGGGTAACAGACCCTAAAATGTTGTGGTGCATTGTATTGGGGTTCTCCAGAGAAACAGAACCAATGGGAGAGATGAAGATAGATAGATAGATAGATAGATAGATAGAAGGATATAGTCTCTCTGTATATCTCTTTATATGTCTGTGTATCTATGTCTGTATCTCTATATTTGAGTCAATAGCTATATAAGTCTCTCTCTATATATGTACATATATATGTGTGTGTATATAATGTTTCTTTAGAGGAATATAGAGATATATAGATATTTCTATATATGGGAATCTATGTACATATAGAGAGATTTATTATGGAAACTGGCTTACAGGATTATAGAGACAGAAGTCCCATGATCTGCCATCTGCAAACTGACAGGAAGGACCAGGGAAGCTGATGTGTAGTTCAGTCTGAATCTGAAGGCTTGAGAACCCGGGGAACCTATGGTATGAATCCCAGTCCAAGGGCAGGAGAAAGTGAGGTGAGCTGTCCCAGCTCAACAGTGAGGCAGGAAAAAGGGCGAATTCCTCCTTCCTCCACCTGTTGTTCTGTTCAGGCCCTCAGTGGATTGGAGGATGCCTACCCACTTTGGGGAGGGCATCTGCTTTACCAGGTCCACTGATGCAAATGCTCATCTTGTCCAGAAACACACAGACACACCCAGAAACAATGTCTGATCTGGGCACCTCATGGTCAGTCAAATCGGCACATAAAATTAACCACCACCTGTGTTTACTTGGTATCTTGTGGGGTTTTCCTTGGAGAGAGGATGAACAGTAAAAAGGCAGAGGGAGGCAGTTCTGGAACTTCTGCTTTGGCCGTGACCACCCTTTGAGCGTGGACTCTTCTGCTTCTGACCTTGACTTATGGCTTGAGTGGGAGGACACCATCCCAGGGTCTCGCAAGAGAGCAGAAGTGGGAGGGGATAGAGTTGTGGTGAACAGGTTCAGGAGTCAGTGAGGCTGGGCAAGGGTTGGGGCGGGGAGGAGGCCGCCATAACATGGCCTCGGGACCTTGACCAAGTCACTTCTCTCCCAGACCATCTAGAAATGGGCAGCATTGGACCATGAGGTCTCTGAGGCCCCTCTTGTCCCTGCTCTGTGATTGCCTTTCATGAAAAAGGGCAAGGACACTGCAGTGGTGTGGATGGAGAGATGGCAGGGATTAGTAGGCAGCTATGCCCCGGTCGTGACACATCCAACTCCAGTGCCCGCCAGTGCATTTCCTGTGTGCCAGGCCCCTGAGGTGGCCTCTCAAGTGACCCTCAGTGACCCGAGGGGTTTGTGTATATCACTTCTCCCATTTTACAAAGGCAACAGCTGAGACAAGGAACATGAGGTCTGCTGCTTGGAATGAGATGCATGGTGTGACGTGCTGGACCCTGGCCTTTGGCCGAGGGAGGCTCTCATCTGCCTCAGATTGCTGCATTCAGAGGCCCAGTTTTGTCAAGAATAGAACAGAGGAAAGTAGACTTGGTCAGGGAAGATTTAAGTTAGACGTGGGGCTAGACTCTCCTGCATGAATAAGACAATAGTGTGTTCTACCCTAGTGTGGGGAGTTGGGGGCAGAAGTCCCTGCAGCAGGAGGTCCTGAGCTGCTCAGGAAGCTCTGGGCTCTGTTGCAGTGCTGTCAGCAGCAGCTGTGAGATGAGGGACATGCTCATTGCAGAGGAGGGACGTGGAAGACATTTAACGCAAGGGCCCTGTTGGCTCAGAAGGGTTTGTGCCCAGAGAATGACTGGACATCATGAACTTGGGTACCGTGGATGTGTCAGGAGCCTCCCTCAGGAAGGAGAGCCTCTCTAGGGCTTCCTCTGGGTCCCCGCAGCTCCACTCACCATCTCCTGCTCTGTCTCCTCGGGGAGCTCTGCCTTGGCTGGACCCTCCCCAAGGGGCCTCTTCTTCATTGCCTTGCTTTACCAGTGTAACCATTCACATCTGCTGCCCTGTTAATTCTCACCCCATGAGACAGCATTGCCGTTGCCTCCACTTTACATGAAGGAATTGGAATCCTGGATAGATGCTGTGATTTGCTGGCAGGCACTCAGCTAGTGCAGGAGAGACCTGGGATTCCCATTTGGATTCGTAGACTCTGCCTACGCCTTTTGTCCTCCCAGTGAGATCACCGGTTCCCAAACTAGTTCACGCACCCTAACTGGTAAACAGTGCCTGAGCACTGCAATGTATGTTTGTCAGTTTCCTTCTCAGTTAGATTCTGTGTATTGGGTTGAACCATTGCTGTTGTGTGGGTCAAATAATGACTATACTAATACTTTAGGGACCTCATAAAATATAGAGGACAAACATTTCAGGATGAGATTTAAAAGGAGTATCCAAAGCAGTCTGTTCCTCACTTGCTGCTGTGTGGTGGATCTCATCTGAGGCCGGTGCTAGTGGAGAGCATGTGCGGGCATTGGTATCTTCATCATGAGTGGATCACACACATCTGTGACAAGGGGAGTGATCAGAAGCCTGTGATCGTCTCCCTGGAAAAGAGGGACATGTGTCTGAGTGCCAGGCACCCGCCTCTGCTCCTTCTATTCTGTATTTCTCCTCTGCTTTGATCTAGGTGTACCAGGTTAGTTGCCTGAGACTGTGTGTGAGTGAACCTGGCAGGGATTAAGTACACTGCACCACTGACTGACTGCCCAGCAGGAGCTGAGAGTTTCCCTCCCTATGCCCTGGAGGACAGACCCACAAGTGCCCCTGCTGCCCCCAGGGGCAGGTGTGCTGAGAGGTGGGGAGGGAGCAGGGAGGAGAATTGCTGTCTGACTTCAGATCGTTGGATAACAAAGGGGATTCTTTCATTTGCTCAGGATTTTCATCCTGAGGACGATTAAGGTCAGGAGGAGAACGAGTGTTGCTAGCTAGTTAAGTGTGTAAATCAGTGTGTGTATTAAGTGTGTAAATCAGAGTAAGCAACAGAGGTCACTGCTGTTGACTTGCTTGGCAGAGCAAGTGGGCAGCTGCTGACACCTGCGTTGCCAGGGGCAGAGGAGCGAAGGAGGCGTGCATGAGAGTAGCACACATGGCACAGCTGTTCTCCGTCACCTGGAGTCCCCTTTCTCCACCCCTTCAAGCTGGACACTGACCTTGGGGGCAAGAAGGAGTACATGGAAGGGGATTCTGCCAGGGCCAGCTACATGCCTTCTGGGTGTCCTAGTTTCTTTTAGTTTTTGTTTTGTTTTTGCAGTTCGCGGGCCTCTCACTGCTGTGGCCTCTCCGATTGTGGAGCACAGGCTCCGGACGCGCAGACTCAGCGGCCATGGCTCGTGGGCCCAGCCGCTCTGCGGCATGTGGGATCTTCCTGGACCGGGGTATGAACCCGTGTCCCCTGCATCGGCAGGCGGACTCTCAACCACTGCGCCACGAGGGAAGCCCTATTTTTCATCTCAAACACTGTCATTTTCTTCTCTAGATGTTCAGTTTGGGTCTTTTTTTAAATGCCTTTCCTGTCTCTACTTAAATTTTTAATCATAGGAAATCCAGTCATAATTACTATTTCAATGCCCTTTCCTATTAATTCTAACAACTGTCTCTTTTCTGGATCAGTTTCAAAGGATTTATTTATTCTCCTCATTATGGATCTTATTTTCCTGCTGTGTATTTGGATTTTACATTATTGGGTGCTGCCTATTTTCATGTTCCTTTAAATATTCTAGAGCTTTGCTTTGGACTGCAGTTAAGTAACTGAGAACAGTTTGATTTGTTAGGTGTGTCCAAAGCAGTACTCATTTCAAGTTAATTATTCTCCATACCTGAATACCCTACCAGTGCCCATGGATTATGCATTTTCCCATTCTGGCTGATAGGAACAGTTACTGTTCCAGGACCTATTTGAGCCCAGAGCCCCTCTAACCCTTTTTGAGTGTTTCTCTCCCTGCCACATACAATTCCCTCACAGGTATGCGTCTGTCATCCTTGCTGGATACTCACGGGGGAACCTCTACAGATCTCTGAGGTTCTCTGTGTACTTTTCTCCTCTCTGGTACTCTGTCCTGCAAACTAACTCCCCTAGTCTCCTTGGACTCCCAGGTCCAGCTTGTCAACTGAGGAAATCAGCCAGTTGGGTTCCCCTCCACAGTCATGGCCTGTAAAGTCTTTCAGTCTGGGCAGTAATCTGGGGCATCTGTAGGACTCAGTTTCTTTGTTTTCCATCTTTCAGGTGTTGTTGTCCGAATGTTCCATGTCTTTGATTTATATATTTTGTATGTTGTTTTCGACTGTAGATTAAGTCCTGTCTCTGTTACTAAATCTTGACCAATAGCAGAAGTCCTGAACTTTAAATTTAAAAATCTGCCTTTCTCATAGGTATTGTACCTGTTTTTCAGTTCACTCAATGACACATTCCCAGCCTCTTCTCCTGGGCACTTAGTTCTACAAGGGGATTGCCCCTGAGGAGGATGGCTGCGTTACCTGTCTTTTTGTAATTATTTTCGAAGAATTCTTTGTATATTCTTTTATAAAAGCCCTATGTAGATATTTTCTCCCATTTTGTGGCTTGCCTCTTTACCTTTTCTGTGATGTCTTTTGATGCAGGGAAGTTACTAATATTTCTAGAAGACAATGTATTCATCTCTTCCTTTGTGACTAATCTCTCTAGTTTACTATTTAATAAATCTTTCTTTACCCTGGTATCATGAAGATATTTTCCTGTAACTTTATAAAAGCTTTATTGCTTTACCTTTCACATTTAGGGCCACAGTCCAACTGGAATTGATTTTTGTAGATGACTTCCTTTTCCCATGTGGATGCCCAGTTATCCCAAAATCATTTATTGAAAAGACACCCTTTACCCAGAGCAGCACCACCGTATCGTAGATCAGATGACCGTCATGCACAGCTCTGTTTGCAGGCCTCCATGCTCTTCTATCCATTTGTCTGTCCTTAGTTTGTCCTTATACCAGCGCGGTACTGTTTTAATTATGTTGCTTTCTGATAAGTCTTAGTACGTGTTAGAAGTCTTCCTCCCACTTTGCTCTACTTTTCAAGAGTGTCATTACTATTCCTGGCTATTTGCATTTCCATTCTTTTACAGTAAACTTGTTCCCGAACGAATTCCCAAAGAGGTTGGAATTTTGATTGTGATTACATTGAATATATAGATAAATTTGGAGAGATGAGAATCAATATTGTAACAATTTTGAATTCTCTAATTCATAAATACTATGTATTTCTTCATTAATTGTGTCTTAATAACACTTTCTAGTTTTCAACATAGAGTCTTTGTACATTCTTGTTAGATTTAATCCTAGCAAAATGATTTGGTTAGCTTGTTATAATGTGTATATAAATGCGATGTGTGTGCATTTACAAAGTAGTAAATGCACTATACATGCATATGTATATATGTATGTGTATACAGTCTGTAGAAATACAGTGGTGGATCTGCTATCCAGAAACCTTGCTAATTAATAAGTGGATTTGCACTTATTAATTCTAACAAGTTTTCTGAAGATTATTTTAGATTTTTTACACATATAATCATTTCATTTGTTAATGATGATAGCATTTCTACCTTTCCAATTATCATAGTCTTAGTTCCTATTTTTGCCCAATTGCAAAGGCAAGGACCTCCAATACAGTCTTCAATAAAAGTGGTGATATCAGACATTCTTTCTCTGATATGAACCTTAAAGGGAAAAATTAGAACATTTCACTATTTTATATATATATTTCAGTATGATATTGCTGAATACCATTTACAGATTAAGGATGATCTCTCTTATTTTTATTCTGTTAAGAAACGTTATCATGAATGGATGTCGAATTGTATAAAATGCATTTTCTGCTTCAAGTGAGCTGATTGTATGATTTTTCTCCTTTTGTGCTAATGTGGCTAATTACACTGATTTTTTCTTTTTTTTTAATTTTATTTTATTTATTTTTTTATACAGCAGGTTCTTAGTTATCCATTTTATACATATTAGTGTATATATGTCAATCCCAATCTCCCAATTCATCACACACACACAACCCCCCGCCACTTTCTCCCCTTGGTGTCTATACGTTTGTTCTCTGCATATGTCTCAATTTCTGCCCTGCAAACTGGTTCATCTGTACCATTTTTCTAGATTATACATATATGTGTTAATATACGATATTTGTTTTTCTCTTCCTGACTTACTTCACTCTGTATGACAGTCTCTAGATCCATCCACATCTCTACAAATGACCCTATTTCATTCCTTTTTATGGCTGAATAATATTCCATTGTCTATATGTACCATATCTTCTCTATCCATTATCTGTTGATGGGCATTTAGGTTGCTTCCATGACCTGGATATTGTAAATAGTGCTGCAATGAACATTGGGGTGCATGTATCTTTTTGAATTATGTTTTTTTCTGGGTATATACCCAGTAGTGGGTTTGCTGGGTCATATGGTAATTCTATTTTTAGTATTTTAAGGAACCTCCATACTGTTCTCCATAGTGGGTGTATCAATTTACATTCCCACCAACATTGCAAAAGGGTTCCCTTTTCTCCACACCCTCTCCAGCATTTCTTGTTTGTAGATTTTCTGAAGATGCCCATTCTGACTGGTGTGAGGTGATACCTCATTGTAGTTTTGATTTGCATTTCTCTAATAATTAGTGATGTTGAGCAGCTTTTCATGTGCTTCTTGGCCATCTGTATGTCTTCTTTGGAGAAATGTCTATTTAGTTCTTCTGCCCATTTTGGGATTGGGTTATTTGTTTTTTTAATATTGAGCTGCATGAGCTGTTTATATATTTTGGAGATTAATCCTTTGTCTGTTGATTCGTTTGCAAATATTTTCTCCTGTTCTGAGGGTTGTCTTTCCGTCTTTTTTGTAGTTTCCTTTGCTTTGCAAAAACTTTTAAGTTTCATTAGGTACCATTTGTTTATTTTTGTTTTTATTTCCATTACTCTTAAGAGGTAGATCAAAAAAGATCTTGCTGTGATTTATATCCAAGAGTGTTCTTCCTATGTTTTCCTCTAAGAGTTTTATAGTGTCCAGTCTTAGATTTAGGTCTCTAATCCATTTTGAGTGTATTTTTGTTTATGGTGTTAGGAAGTGTTCTAATTTCATTTTTTACATGTAGCTATCCAGTTATCCCAGCAGCACTATTGAAGAGACTGTCTTTTCTCCATTATATATCCTTGCCTCCTTTGTTATAGATAAGTTGACCACAAGTGTATGGGTTTATCTCTGGGCTTTCTATCCTGTTCCATTGATCTATATTTCTGCTTTTGTGCCAGTACCATATTGTCTTGATTACTGTAGCTTTGTAATATAGTCTGAAGTCCAGGAGCCTGATTCCTCCAGCTCTGTTTTTTTCCCTCAAGACCGTTTTGGCTATTTGGGGTCTTTTGTGTCTCCATACAAATTTTAAGCTTTTTGTTCTAGTTCTGTAAAAAATGCCATGGGTAATTTGATAGGGATTACATTGAATCTGTAGATTGCTTTGGGTAGTATAGTCATTTTCACGGTATTGATTCTTCCAATACAAGAACATGGTATATCTCTCCATCTGTTTGTATCATTTTTAAGTTCTTTCATCAGCATCTTATAGTTTTCTGCATATAGGTGTTTTGTCTCCCTAGATAGATTTATTCCTAGGTATTTTATTCTTTTTGTTGTAACGGTAAATAGTGTTTCCTAAATTTCTCTTTCAGATTTTTCATCATTAGTGTATAGGAATGCAAGAGACTTCTGTGCATTAATTTTGTATCCTGCAACTTTACCAAATTCATTGATTAGCTCTAGTAGTTTTCAGGTGGCATCTTTAGGATTCTCTATGTATAGTATCATGTCATCTGCAAACAGTGACAGTTTTACTTCTTCTTTTCCAATTTGTATTCCTTTTATTTCTTTTTCTTCTCTGATTGTCGTGGCTAGGACTTCCAAAGCTATGTTGAATAATAGTGGTGAGAGTGGACATCCTTGTCTTGTTCCTGATCTTAGAGGAAATGCTTTCAGTTTTTCACCACTGAGAATGATGTTTGCTGCGGGTTTTTCATATATGGCCTTTATTATGTTGAGGTAGTTTCCCTGTATGCACACTTTCTGGAGAGTTTTTATCATAAATGGGTGTTGAATTTTGTCAAAAGCTTTTTCTGCATCTATTGAGATGATCATATGGTTTTTATTCTTCAACTTGTTAATATGGTGTATCACATTGATTGATTTGCATATATTGAAGAATCCTTGCATCCCTGGGATAAATCCCACTTGATCATGGTGTATGATCCTTTTAATATGTTGTTGGTTTCTGTTTGCTAGTATTTTGTTACGATTTTTGCATCTATATTCATCAGTGATTTTGGTCTGTGATTTTCTTTTTTTGTAATATCTTTGTCTGGTTTTGGTATCAGGGTGATGGTGGCCTCATAGAATGAGTTTGGCTGTGTTCCTTCCTCTGCAATTTTTTAAAGAGTTTGAGAAGGATGGGTGTTAGCTCTTCTCTAAATGTTTGATAGAATTTTCCTGTGAAGTCATTGGGCCCTGGGCTTTTGTTTGTTGGAATATTTTTAATCACAGTTTCAGTTTCATTACTTGTGATTGGTCTGTTCATATTTTCTATTTCTTCCTGGTTCAATCGTGGAAGGTTATACCTTTCTAATGATTTGTCTATCCCTTCCAAGTTGTCCATTTTATTGGCATAGAGTTGCATGTAGTAGTCTCTTAGGATGCTTTGTATTTCTGCAGTGTCTGTTGTAACTTCTTTTTTATTATTATTATTTTTAAACAGGATATTTTTATTTTTTTAATTTATTTATTTTAGTTTTGGCTGTGTTGGGTCTTCGTTGCTGTTCGTGGATTTTCTATTGTTGTGGCGAGCGAGGGCTACTCTTTGTTGGAGTGCACAGGCTTCTCATTATGGTGGCCTCTCCCGTTGTGGAGCATGGGCTCTAGGCGTGCAGTATGCGTGGTGCACGGGCTCAGTAGTTGTGGCATACAGCCTTAGTTGCTCCACTGCATGTGGGATCTTCCCGGACCAGGGCTTGAACCCACGTCCCCTGCATTGACAGGCAGATTCCCAACCACTGTGCCACCAGGGACGACCTGTAACTTCTTTTTCATTTCTAATTTTGATGATCTGAGTCCTCTCGCTCTTTTTCTTGATGAGTCTGGCTAGTGGTTTATCAATTTTGTTTATCTTCTCAAAGAACCAGCTTTTAGTTTTATTGATCTTTGCTATTGTTTTCTTTGTTTCTATTTCATTTATTTCTGCTCTGATCTTTCTGACTTCTTTCCTTCTACTAACTTTGTGTTTTGTTTGTTCTTTCTCCAGTTCTTTTAGGTGTAAGGTTAGATTGTTTATTTGAGATGTTTGTTGCTTTTGAGGTAGGATTGTATTGCTATTAAATTCCCTCTTAGAACTGCTTTTGCTGCATCCCTTGGGTTTTGGGTCATCATGTTTTCATTGTTATTTGTCTTTAGGTATTTTTTGATTTCCTCTTTGATTTCTTCAGTGATCTCTTGGTTATTTAATAATGTTTAGCCTCCATGTTTTTGTGTTTTTTATGTTTTTTTCCCTGTAATTCATTTCTAATCAGAAAAGCAGAAAAAGATGCTTAATATGCATCTAATCTAAAGCAGAAGAAATTTCTTAAATTTCTTCAATTTTCTTAAATTTACTAAAGCTTAATTTGTGACCCAAAATGTGATCTATCCTGGAGACTGTTCCATGCGCACTTGAGAAGAAAGTGTAATCTGCTGGTTTTGGATGGAATGTCCTATAAATATCAATTAAATCTATCTGGTCTATTGTGTCACTTAAAGCTTGTGTTTCCTTATTAATTTTCTGTTTGGATGATCTGTCCATTGGTGTAAGTGAGGTGTTAAAGTTCCCCACTATTATTGTGTTACTGTCGATTTCCTCTTTTATAGCTGTTAGCAGTTGCGTTATGTATTGAGGTGCTCCTGTGTTGGGTGTATATATATTTATAATTGTTATATCTTCTTCTTGGATTGATCCTTTGATTATTTTGTAGTTTCCTGCCTTGTCTCTTGTAACATTCTGTATTTTAAAGTCTACTTTATCTGATATGAGTATTGCTACTCCAGCTTTCTTTCTTTTTTTTTTTTTTTTTTTTTTTTTTTTTTGCAGTACGTGGGCCTCTCCCATTGCGGAGCACAGGCTCAGCGGCCATGGCTCACAGGCCTAGCTGCTCTGTGGCATGTGGGATCTTCCCAGACCGGGGCATGAACCCACGTCCCCTGCATCAACAGGCGGACTCTCAACCACTGCGCCACCAGGGAAGCCCCCAGCTTTCTTTTGATTTCCATTTGCATGGAATATCTTTTTCCATCCCCTCACTTTCAGTCCGTATGTGTCCGTATGTCTGAAGTGGGTCTCTTGTAGACAGCATATATATGGATCTTGTTTTCGTATCCATTAAGCCAGCCTGTGTCTTTTGGTTGGAGCATTTAATCCATTCATGTTTAAGGTAATTATTGATATGTATGTTCCTATTACCATTTTCTTAATTGTGTTGGGTTTGTTTTTGTAGGTCCTTTTCTTCTCTTGTGTTTCCCACTTAGAGAAGTTCCTTTAGCGTTTTTTGTAGAGTTGGTTTGGTGGTGCTGAATTCTCTTAGCTTTTGCTTGTCTGTAAACCTTTTGATTTCTCCATTGAATCTGAATGAGATCCTTGCTGGGTAGAGTGATCTTGGTTGTAGGTTCTTCCCTTTCATCACTTTAAGTATATCATGCCACTCCCTTCTGGCTTGTAGAGTTTCTGCTGAGAAATCAGCTGTTAGCCTTCTGGGAGTTCCCTTTATTTTATTTGTTGTTTTTCCCTTGCTGCTTTCAATAATTTTTCTATGTCTTTAATTTTTGCCAATTTGAATATTGTGTATTTCGGCATGTTTCTCCTTGGGTTTATCCTGTATGGGACTCTCTGCGCTTCCTGGACTTGGGTGGCTATTTCATTTCCCATATTAGAGAAGTTTTCGACTATAATCTCTTCAAATATTTTCTTGGATCCTTTCTCTCTCTCTTCTCCTTCTGGTACCCCTATAATGCAAATGTTGTTGCGTTTAATGTTGTCTCAGAGGTCTCTTAGGCTGTCTTCATTTCTTTTTTCTTTATTCTGTCTGCAGCAGTGAATTCCACCATTCTGTCTTCCAGGTCACTTATCCGTTCTTCTGCCTCAGTTATTCTGCTGTTGATTCCTTCCAGTGTGTTTTCATTTTTCATTTCAGTTATTGTGTGTTTATCTCTGTTTGTTTGTTCTTTAATTCTTCTAGATCTTTTTAAAACATTTCTTGCATCATCTCGATCTTTGCCTCCATTCTTTTTCCAAGGTTCTGGATCATATTCACTATCATTATTCTGAATTCTTTTTGTGAAAGGTTGCCTATCTCCACTTCATTTAGTTGTTTTTGTGGGGTTTTTCTTGTTCCTTCATGTGTTACATTAGCCCTCTGCCTTTTCATCTTGTCTGTCTTTCTGTGAATGTGGTTTTTGTTCCACAGGCTGCAGGATTGTAGTTCTTCGTGCTTCTGCTGTGCCCTCTGGTGGATTAGTTTATCTAAGAGGCTTGTGTAAGTTTCCTGATGGGAGGGACTGGTGGTGGGTAGAGCTGGCTGTTGCTCTAGTTGGCAGAGCTCAGTAAAACTATAATCTGCTTGTCTGCTGATGGTTGGCACTGGGTTTCCTTCCTGTTGGTTGTTTGGCCTGAGGCGGCCCAACACTGGAGCCTTCCTGGGCTCTTTGGTGGGGCTAATGGTGGACTCTGGGAGCGCTCACGCCAAGGAGTACTTCCCAGAACTTCTGCTGCCAGTGTCCTTGTCCTCACGGTGAGACAGAGCCACACCCCGCCTCTGGAGGCGACCCTCCAATAATAGCAGGTAGGTCTGGTTCAGTCTCCTGTGTGGTCACTCGACCTTCCCCTGGGTCCCACTGTACACACCACTTTGTGTATGCCTCCAAGAGTGGAGCCTCTGTTTCCCCCAGTCCTGTCAAAGTCCTGTAATGAAATCCCGCTATCCTTCAAAGTCTGATTCTCTAGAAATTCCTCCTCCCGTTGCCGGACCCCCGGGTTGGGAAGCCTGACGTGGGGCTCAGAACCTTCACTCCAGTGGGTGGACTTCTGTGGTATAAGTGTTCTCCAATGTGTGAGTCACCCACCCAGCAGTTATGGGGTTTGATTTTCTTGTGATTGCACCCCTCCTACCATCTCATTGTGGCTTCTCCTTTGTCTTTGGACGTGTTTTATCTTTTTTGGTGAGTTCCAGTGTCTTCCTGTTGATGATTGTTCAGCAGTTAGTTGTGATTCCGGTGCTCTTGCAAGAGGGAGTGAGAGCATGTCCTTCTACTCTGCCATCATGAACCAATCTCTGATTTTTTTCTAATACCATACCAACCTTGAATGTTTGGACTACAACCACTTTCCTAATGTATTATCTTTTAATATATACTGTTGGGCTTAGTTTGCTAATGTTTTATTAAGAATATTTGCATAGTAAGATAGGCTTGTAATTTTCTGTTTTCATAATGTGTTTGTTGGGTTTCAGTATCAAGTTGATGTTGGCTTCAGAAAATAAGTTGGAAAGTGTTTGTCCTTATCGCTGAACAGTTTTCATCAGTGAGTGTTATTACTTCCTCAGATTTTGCTAAAATTCACTAGTGAAATCATCTGAATCTGAAGTTTTCTTTGTGGAAGATTTAAATATCTTTCAATTCATTAATGTGTAAATAACTAGAATGTTTATTTTTCTACTATAAATTTTAGTATTTTGTATTTCTCTAATAATCTGTTCTTTTCATTTAAGTCTCAAACTTATTGGCATACAGTTATTCATATAATACCTTTAAACTTTTTGATGCCTCTAGGATCTATAGTGAAAACCTCTTTTTTATTCCTGTTATTTGTAATTTATACTCTTTCTTTTCAAGCTTAGTCTTTCTGGGGTGGGTTAGTTATGATATTTGTACTTTTATTTTTTTCTATTATGTTTAATATAGCCTTCATTTAACTTTCTTTAGATTTCATTTACTGTTTTCTAATTTTTGAGGTGGATGCTTATCTTGTTATTTCAGCTTTTAATACTTTTAATATATGCGAATAGGCTCTTAATTTCCCTGAAAGGAAGCAATATCCCACAAGTTTTGATATATAGCGTATTTAATAGTATTTAGGTAAATACATGTCTTAATTTCTCTTGTGACTTTTTTCTTTGACCAATTGATTATTTAGAATTATATTCCATAATTTCAAAGCAAGTAGTTTTTTTAAAAATCATTTTCTTTTTATTATGTATTCTGGTTTATTTGAATTCTATGTTCACTTTTTTGAGATTTGTTACTTGCTTTATGGCTCAGAAAGTGGTTAATGTTTGTAAATTTTGTGTCTGCACTTGAAAAGGATGTATTCTACAGTTGTTGAGTGCAGTGTTTTATATTTATTTATTTATTTATTTATTGGCTGTGTTGGGTCTTCATTGTAGTGTTCAGACTTCTCTTGTTGCAGAGCATGGGCTCTAGGTGCGAGGGCTTCAGTAGTTGTGGCACGTGGGCTTAGTTGCTCCATGACATGTGGGATCTTCCTGGACCAGGGATCGAACCCATGTCCCCTGCATTGGCAGGCAGATTCTTAACCACTGAGCCACCAGGAAAGTCCGAGTGCAGTGTTTTATATATATACGTATATACCTATTCAGTTAAGTTTGTTAATAGTGCTGTTCAAATTTTCTGTACCTTCTGGGTTTTTGACTGTCCTGTCAAATACTGAGAAAGGATTGTTAAAATCCCTCTATTAAGATTGTGGCTTTGTTTTGAAGTTATGTTATTTAGAGTTATTTTTATTTTCTTATGGATTGAACTTTTTATCATTTTGAGTTAACCCTTTTTATATGTAGATATGCTTTTTGATTCAAAATCACCTAGTCTAAGATTAATACAGGTACACTAGCTTTCTTTTTGTTACTCTTTGTCAGATATATTTTTCATCCTTTCACATTGTTTTCCGGTATCTGTATTTTTCTTACAAATACCATATTGTTGAGTATTTAATAAAATTCATTCTGACAATCTTTATGTTTTCCCTAAAAGATTTTACATGATTCACTTTTAATGTTACTGTTGGGAAGTATATTTGGGTGTGAAGATTCCATCTTTTATTTGTTCTGCCTGGACCATTTTCCCTTTTTCCTCCATTTTCGCCTGCTTTTAGATTAATTGAGAGGTTTGTTTATTTATTTATTTATTTATTTTTGCCACGCCACATGGCTTGCAGAATCTTAGTTCTCTGACCAGGGATCGAACCTGGGCCCTTGACAGTGAAAGTTCCGAGTCCTAACCACTGGACAGACAGGGAATTCCCAATTGAGCATTTTATTTTTCTTTCTCCAGTTGGGTTGGAAGTTATACATTCCTTTACTCTTATATTAGTGGTTGTATTAGAGATTACAGCATGCATCTTTGACTTATCAGTATTTAATAAATATGAATTGATTTTTATCCTTTCCCTGGACAATGCAAGGCCTTTTTCTTTTAACATCTTTTTATTCTCTCTTAACTTACATGCTCTTATAGGTATGTGTTATAATTATAACTGTTTATAAATCCCCTGAGACGTCATTATTATTGTTTAATACAGTCACCATGTATTTACATTTGCCCTCACATTTACCTTTTTGCTGCTCTTCATTCTTTCCTGCATCTGAACCAGGACCATTTTTCCTTCTCTTTGAAGAGCACTATTTAGATTTTCTTTAGTTCTAGTCTGCCAGTGACACTCTCAGTTTCCTTTTAAGATTTTATCTTCTTTGGTCTTCAGCATTTTAGTGTCGTGTGCCTAGGTATAATCTTCCTTTACCTATTTAAGGTTTATGGATCTGTGGTTTGGTGTTTTTAATCAGATTTACTAAATTCTCAGCTATTATTTCTTCAAATAATTCATAATTATTCATTCCCTCCTTCCCAATGACAAATATGTCAGCCTTTCCCCCTCTCTCCTCTGTGTCTCTTACCCTGTCTTCTGTTAGCTTTCAACTTCTAGTCTCCCAATGCCTTATTCTATTTTTTTTCTAACTTTTCTTCTAGTGTAATAATTTTCTCTTCAGCTTTACCAAATCTTCCATTGAACCAGTCATCAAGCTTGTAATTTTTTTTTTCAGGTCTAGTTCGTTTTTTGTTTGTTTAACTTTTATTGAAATATAGTTGATTTACAATGTTGTGTTAGTTTCAGGTATACAGCAAAGAGATTCAGTTATACGTACATATATATACATATATATATATACACACATGTATATTCTTTTTAGATTCTTTTCCATTATAGGTTATTACATGATATTGAGTATAGTTCCCTGTCCCTGTCCTTGTTGGTTATCTATTTTATATATAGTAGTGTTGGTTATCTATTTTATATATAGTAGTGTGTATATTTTAATCCCAAATTCCTAATTTGTCCCCCCTTTCCCCTTTGGTAACCATAAGATTGTTTTCTTTGTCTGTGAGTCTCTTTCTGTTTTGTAAACAAGTTCATTTGTATCATTTTTTTAGATTCCACTTATAAGTGGTATCATGTAGTATTTGTCTTTCTCTGTCTGACTTACTTCACTTAGTGAGTATGATAATCTCCAGGTCCCTCCACGTTGCTGCAAATGGCATTATTTCATTCTTTGTAATATTCCGTTGTATGTATATACCACATCTGCTTTATCCATTCATCTGTTGATGGACACTTAGGTTGCTTCCATGTCTTGGCTATTGTAAATAGAGTTGCTATGAACATTGGGGCGCATGTATCTTTTTGAATTATGGCTTTCTCCAGCTATATACCCAGGAGTGGGATTGCTGGATCATCTGGTAACTATTTTTAGTCTTTTAAGGAATCTCCAAACTGTTTTCCATAGTAGCTCCACCAATTTACATTCCCACCCACAGTGTAGGAGGGTTCCCTTTTCTCCACATCCTCTCCAGCATTTATTATTTGTAGGCTTTTGATGATGGCCATTCTGGCTGGTATGAGGTGTTCATTTGTTTAAATCTGTTAGGTCATTTTTTACAGTTTCTAGCTCTTCTAAGTGTCAGTCTGGTCAATCTTGTCTTTAGCTTCAGGATCATCGCAAGCATGGTAATTTAAAGTCCCTATAAGCCTGATCCTATTCTTATTTTTGTTGGTTCTTATTGTATGATACCTTATCTTGTGTTGTGCTTGGTTATCTCTGAGTATGTGTCTGACACTTTACTTGGAAATTTATTTCTTATAAATAATTTGAGGACTAGGATTATATGTTTTTTTTTTAATTAAGTGAGGACTTTGTTTTGTTCATTATCTGGGAGTTCCCGCAATCTGGAATGACCTTAATCCAGTGCCAGTTCGTGATATTTTCTGGGCCACCCAGTTGACCCTAAGCTGAGGAGCAGTTTGCACAAAGGCTCACTCTTACTTCTGGTTCACTGCCAGGCCCCAGTGAGTTCTATGGTAGCAGAATAATAGCCCCTCACTTTCGCCCATGTCTTAATCCCCTGGACCGAGGAATATGTTGTGTTACATGACGAGGGGAAATTAAAGTTGAAAATGGAATTAAGGTGGTTAATCAGCTGTCCCTGAGGTGGCGATAATATCACTAATTATCCTGAACTATTGAGGCAGTCTCCTAGTAATTACAGGGGCCCTTAGAAGTGAAAGAGGAGGCAGGATAGTGAATGTCAGATGCAGCGCGAGAAAGACTCCATCCCCAGGTGCTGACTTTGAAAATGGAAGGAAGCTGTGACTGAAGGAATGGGAAGGGCCTCGAGAAGCTGGAAGAGGCAAAGCAGAGGATTTTCTCCTAGAGCCTTCAGAAGGAACACAGCAACATAGCCCTCTAGATACCTTGGTTGCTCAGTGAGGCCCCTTTCCAACTTTTGACCTCCAGACCTGGAAGATAGCACATGTGTTACAGCACAGGGAGGAAACTGGCTCAGGTCCTGCACTCACCACTGGTCTCATTAGCTCCACTCGTTTCTCTACTATCTCTTTTAGAGACCAGAGACTCCCTGAAGGAAAAAGAGGCCCCAAAGATCAGTCCCAACTCTCCAGATTTTTGTCTTTTCTAGATTTGATTCTACTTCACCTTCTTGTTAAATCTCTGATACCTTTGGGCAGTCGTTTTTAATATTTTGTCCAGTGTTTCTATTTGCCCCCAGCTGGACGTTTGGTCCAAATTGCCTATCTTTCAAGCTGGGCATTTTTTTTCTCTCTCTTGAATTCCAATGAGTGAACTAGTCTGGTTGCGCTTTAGAATTCTACTTTCCTGCTGCCCTTTTGGTCATTTCCCAGGTTAGTGAAGGGCTCCTTAGCTGACCTCTTTTTGTATCCTCCATCCTGATTTTCTTCTAACACCAGCAGTATGACTCTCTCCTACATGGTTACCCTTGGGAGCTGCCCTCAGAATCCACTTGGTTATAAATGCACCCAGGTTTCAGTTCCCTTCAAGCCACCTTGTGAGAGGTGGGTGCCTTTTTTTCGAGTTGGGCTGTCTGCTCAGTGATCTCCAAAACGGGACAGGTTCACACCCGCTGCCCGGTCTGTGCCTACACATCACACATCACCTTTGGTGATGAAAGAGGGACTGGAGGCCTGTGGTTGGTGTGAATGAAAAATATCACCTGCTATATCATTAAAAAAAAAGGATGTTGCAGCCATCAAGCCATCACCTTAGGGACAGTGAGCCCTGAGGGAACTCAGGATGGAAACAGTGTTTGCCTTTAAGCCGCTCTCACCCTCACCCCAACAGCCTGCCTGAAGAAACTCAGGATGAGAAAGCACAGGCTACTTGGCCCCAGATAGCTGAGATGCATGTCAAAGGAATGCTTTCAGTGAGCCCAGACTCTTGCATCTTTCCCATACAGAGAAAAGCACCAAATTCCTTAACTTGATATATCTGGTTTTCTTTAATCAACAGTAATCTTTTGATGTTCCGACTACCTGGTCTTTTGTTGCAAAAACTACTATATATCTTGGCCACCCCACCCCACCTCTTCAGAATGGTTCTTCAGTGTTATCTGAGATGCTGTGTCCTGGTCGTGAGGTCCTCAGAATGTACGCGGAATAAAACACAATTCTGAACTTTTAGGTTGTGCATTTTTTTTTCAGTTGACATTGGGAAGCAGACAGGCTGGCCTGTCACCTGGCAGAGCAGAGCAGATCAGCAGCGCCGATCCAGACGTGTTTTATGCAGTGGCACCGTGTTGGATTAAGTACAGATTCTTTAAGAGGTCTATTTTAAAGAATGGCCCTCATTTAGGTTTCGAAGTTGGTTTTCTGTAAAAACAACTCTATTGCTTAACTGTCTGAAAGCATAGCCAGCCCTTAGATACTCTTTACACTTTTGATTTTTTAAAAAAAAAGGCACCTCTGCTGGCAGTCACAGCCTACAGAGGCAGCATGGAGCATTTGTAGTGAGAGGGAAAGAAAGCCTTTTAATTTTGAGAATTCAGGCTCAAACCCAGCACTCTGAGCCTTTGTACTTGGCCACCATCTAAACTAAAGCTTTGAGGCTTTTTGACTGTGAACCAGCAAGGAGACAAGGGAACAAAGGAGGAAAAGGTAGGGAAGGAAGGGAGGGCTGGCTTGTGCATTTTTAAGTCAGATTTAACAAATGAAAGCCTGGCTTTCTACCTTCACACAAAGGGAAGTCTAGTGCAGGTACTTGTGGCAGGAAAATTTGCAATTGGAAAAAGAAGGCCTCAGCCCAGACACCCCTCGATCAGGTCTCTATCAGCTGTCAAGGACGCTGATGTTCAGAAGCCTCCTGTGAGGCCCGCTGAGGCCCTGATGCCTGTCTGCTGTCCCTGTCAGCTTTGTTTCCCTGGAGACACTGATGGATCAGGAGCCAGTGTGGCACTCAGAAAAATCGCCACATTCTGGACTGCCTGCCATCCAGGGCCCTGTCACCAGCTGCTGTGCCAGCCTCCTTATGCACTTATGAATCTAGGATGTGTTAAATGATAGTCAAACTCCTGCAGTTGTAGATTAGTTACTTAAATGTGTTTTGTGATAATTTCTATTCTATTTCTGTTTGTATTGGGCATAAACTCCCAGCGTTACACTGAACTATGAAACCAATTGGAGAGAAGATTCTTTGGTTGAAGACTCCTTATACATTTGGCTTCTCCTGCCCCCAGGACCAGAGTGCCTTTGGTTTCATTCAGGTTTTTAGTTATTTAATAAAAACTGATTGATCAGGGGACACCCTGCCATGAGCCAGGGGACACCGTGGTAGACGATTTCTTTCCCATTTCAGGGTAACTGACTGAAAATATTGATTTGGCAATCTAATCTTTGCAGTAAATCATTCGTTCATTCCCTCATTCAGTATTGGGCCGTCTGCCCTCTTTTGAATGCCCACAGCACTGACAGGCGTGTAGTAAATACAAATTGTACTAAAAATGGAAAATAAGAGTTGGGATAGTTATTCCATGCATTTGGGTTAAATGTTTTGCCTAAATTAATGCAGGTATTGTTCACCCATCGTCAATAAATAAGCAGCCAAATTAGAGGCTATGAAGAAATCATTTGATATTGCTACCCTCACACTTGTAAAAGAGGGACTGTGCTTTCTGGAACACAGAGAGGCCCTACCGGGCCCCCTGGCAGTCCCATCTGCCTTAGCATCAGGTGAGGGGTGTCTGGTAATCAAGGGGTCCAGGCCTCCAAGGGCTCAGCACGGAGCTCTGGGTCTATTCGGGAGCTTGTGGTACATGAGATCCTTGAGGAATAAGCATCTGTCACCCCTGGGTCATGTGTGCACCAGACCCTGTGCTGGTCTTGAGGAAACAGAAGTCCTGTCCTCAGAGAATCTGAGGTCCAGGGAAGGAGCAATGTGTGTGGGGGCCATGCAAGCACGGAGTAGCAGTACCCGCCTGCCCAACCTAAGGCAGGGGGCTGTCCACATCCTGCAGTGCAGGGGGCGGTTAGCCAGGTGGAGTCAGGCGGGAGGGCAAAGTACGTCATGTGGAAAGGTGTGGGCCTCTCCAGGGCCCCTGAGTGCAGGAACGGGTGCCAGGAGGGATGGGGGCAGCCAACAGGGTCACCTCGGGGCCCCCTGGGCAGAGCTTGGCTGCTGCATGGAGGTGCAGATCTCATTCTGTAGTGCAGCAGCCGAAGTAGGGTCATCAGCCTTCAAAGGCTACTGTGGGGCAGTGATGTTGAGGCTGGAGGTGGAGGGGAACCCTGAGTCCCTTGTGTGGAGGAGATCGTGGCAGACCACAGGACACAAAGGGTGTTTTCAGGATGGGGGTCCCAGAGGCAGAGAATAGAAGGAGCTCATGTGTGCCCAGGTCTGGCCACTGGTGCAGGAGGTGGTATTGCCAGGCTCTGTGGGTCCTCTCACCAGCCTCCTCTGGGACCCAGAGACCAAGACAACACAGCCTCACTCTGAAGTCTCCACAGGGAGATCCAGGTGAGGTTCCTGCTGGCGGCACCTGCTTGTCCCATCGGCAAAGCAATGTAAACTGGTTTATGTAACATTTTAATTTTTTAAATTATTTTTTAATTTTTAAAATTTATTTATTTATTTATTTTTTGCTGCAGTGGGTCTTTGTTGCTGTGTGGGCTTTCTCTAGTCGCGGCAAGCGGGGCCTACTCTTCGTTGCAGTGCGGGGGCTTCTTGTTGCGGTGGCTTCTCTTCTTGCGGAGGACGGGCTCTAGGTGTGTGGGCTTCAGTAATTGTGGCATGTGGGCTCAGTAGTTGTGGCTCGCGGGCTCAGTAGTTGTGGCTTGCGGGCTCTAGAGCGCAGGCTCAGTAGTTGTGGCACACAGGCTTAGTTGCTCCGCAGCATGTGGGATCTTCCTGGACCAGGGCTTGAAACCTTGTCCCCTGTATTGGCAGGCTGATTCTTAACCACTGCACCACCAGGGTAACTTTTTTTTACCACCAGGGTAACACCACCTATGTAACTTTTTTATGATAAAAAATAATGTCTCTTCTTTAATGGACTATAAATGGCCTTTTTCAGACATCGCTGCTTCTGTTATAGGATGGAGGGAGTCCACTTCTGCTTTTACAGAGTATTTATTAGTCATTCATTTAATGCAGTGGTCCCCAACCCCCAGGCTGTGGACCGGTAATGGTCCAAAGCCTGAACCATCCCCCACCCAACCCCACCCTACCCCCATCCGTGGAAAAATTATCTTCCACAAAACCAGTCCCTGGTGCCAAAAGGGTTGGGGACCACTAATTTAATGCAAATGTGAAACACAAGATTGATAACAGAATTTTGCACAGCAAAGGAAACCATAAACAAGATGAAAAGACAACCCTCAGAATGGGAGAAAATATTTGCAAATGAAGCAACAGACAAAAGATTAATCTCCAAAATATACAAACAGCTCGTGGAACTCAATATCAAAAAAACAAACAACCCAATTAAAAAATGGGTGGAAGACCTAAATAGACATTTCACCAAAGAAGACATACAGATGGTCAAGAGGCACATGAAAAGATTCTCAACATCACTAATTATTAGAGAAATGCACATCAAAACTGCAATGAGGTATATCACCTCACACCGGTCAGAATGGCCATCATCAAAAAATCTACAAGCTATAAATGCCGGACAGGGTGTGGAGAAAAGGGAACCCTCATACACTGTTGGTGGGAATGTAAATTGATACAACCACTATGGAAAACAGTTTGGAGGTTCCTTAAAAAACTAAAAATAGAACTACCATAGGACGCAGCAATCCCACTACTGGGCATATACCCTGAGAAAACCATAATTCAAAAGGACACATGTACCCCAGTGTTCATTGCAGCAATATTTACAGTAGCCAGGACATGGAAACAACCTAAATGTCCATTGACAGGTGAATGGATAAAGAAGTTGTGGTACATACATACAATGGAATATTACTCAGCCATGAAAAGGAACGTAACTGGGTCATTTGTAGAGATGTAGATGGACCTAGAGACTGTCATACAGAGTGAAGTAAGTCAGAAAAAGAAAAACAAATATCGTATATTAACGCATATATGTGGAATCTAGAAAAATGGTACAGATGAACCTATTTGTAAGGCAGGAATAGAGACGTAGATGTAGAGCACGGACATGTGGACACAGGAGGGGAAGGAGAGGGTGGGATGAATTGGGAGATCAGGATTGATGTACATACACTCCCATGTGTAAAATAGATACCTAGTGGGAACATGCTATAAAGCACAGGAAGGTCAGCTTGGTGCTTTGTGATGACCTAAGGGGGTGGGATGGGGGGGTGGGAGGGAGGTCCATGAGGAAGGGGATATAGGTATACATATAACTGATTCACTTCACTGTACAGCAGAAACTAACACAACATTGTAAAGCAATTATACTCCAATTTTAAAAAAGAAAAAGAATCTTCCTGGTGAATCAAACATTCATTCAGCAACTGGTCTGGGCACTGCATTCGATACCAGACTCCCCTGTGTGGTTAAACCAGGGACATGGCACCTGCGCAGGTAGCTGTTCTACCTGAGGGGTGCCAAGTGTCAGGAGGATGTGGGAGCTGGGCATCTTTCGAGGGAAGAAGGAGGGACCACAATCTGGGGTGACTTGGCCCACAAGATTGTCAACTGCCACAGTTTCTAGAGAAATACAAGTTCAAAGGCAGGGGCCAGGGCTTTCCCCTGTGTCACCACCCTGCCTCTTCTTTCCCACCTACGTAATGAGGTCAAATCACTTCATCCAAAGAAGCTTGAGAAATGTTTGCAGCAGAAACCATGTGCATTTTATTGCCAGTAAAGTGCTTGTTTGGACATGTAGGCTCTGCAGTGAATGATGTCAGCTGCACTTGGCCCAAGATGCTGGGTGTGCTGTGGCCAAGCTGCGGAGAGAGTGGGCGGCATGGCTGAAGGCCTGCTGGTGTGACGGTATCCTCGTGGATCATGCTGCTTCTGCAGCGCCTTCCAGTACCAAGGCCATTGCAGGCGGTGGGGTGGGGGTGGTTAGAATCACCTCTGCATTCATGGAACTGTGAATTCACAGAGCTCCGGAGATCTTGGAGAGCCAAGTCTAAATGCCAAGAGGTCTGCACTTCTTAATCAGAAGAACTAGGAGTAAATCCCAGGGCTCCTGATTTTTTTACTCCGGTTTTCAGTGAACTGTGCTAACTACATCCAGGGGCATTGCTGAAGATGGGAAGGGGGTACATTTAATTGACGTATGTTTTTGAAAACATTCAAACTTTGACATGTTTGTTTCTTTGGTAATTTCTGTGGAATCAGTTCTACACTTTCTGGCTTATACATACATTATCTTTTCTCGTTAATGCAAGATAGTCTTGGTGAGGTCGGCGGCTGAGCTGGATGTCTGAGAGGCCAAGGAGCTTCCCTCACTTGCTCCAAGGTCTCTTGACCTTGGACATGGTCCTTAATTACCCCACATTAAAGGTAGTTTGAAAACCAACCTCATTGTGGTGCTGTGAGTGGTGGTGAACACCACTTAGCACAATGCCTGGCAGTAGGTGACCTATAAAACATTGTAGCTGTAATTGATGATTATGATATAGATAACGGTACAGAGGTGCCCTTGGGTGAGTTAAGCATGAGGCTCTCTGTATTTGTGCTGAAATTCCTGGATCTCTGAGCTAGGTGCTACTTGATGATTCATCTATTTCTTCACAGTCAATTGTCAATGATTGTTTATATTTGCTTTCTTTAAACTTTTTTTTGTGGTAAAATACACATAACAACAAAAGTTACAATTTTAACCCTTTTTTGTTGTTTTTTTTTTTAGATAGAGTCTCTTTATTGCTTTGAACTTTTCTTTTCTTTTCTTTTCTTTTCTTTTCTTTTCTTTTCTTTTCTTTTCCTTTTTTGGCACGCTGTGCGACTTGCAGGATCTTAGTTCCCTGGCTAGGGATTGAACCTGGGCCCTCGCCAGTGAAAGCACAGAGAGAAAGTGTGGAGTCCTAACCACTGGACCACCAGGGAATTCCCCATTTTAACTTTTTTTTAAATGTACAGTTCTGTGACATTAAGTACATTCACATTCTTGTGCAACAGTCACCACCGTCCATCTCCAGAACTGTTTCATCTTCCCCAACTTTTTGTCTGCTTTTTCAAAAAATGGAGTTAGCATGCTTGGAATGGAAGGATAGACTGGACCTTCTGTCCATGCTCCGGTACCAGGTCAACAGAAGGTTGGCTGTTGGATGACTTGGGCACTACCTTGAGGCCAGTTTGGCATGAAGGAGATGGGTAGACGATTGGATGGAGTGATGAATAAATATATTTCTTAAATGAGGTTATTAAGAAATTGCCAATTACTTTGGAAACAATCAAGATAAGCAGAATTTTCTCATCCAAAAGGTATGCTCTGGACATGAAACCCTTTTTAAATGGGAAACTCAGAGATGGTCTCTGTATTAGTTTGTTAAGGCTAGGAGTGGCCCAAACAACAAATTTATTTCCTCACAGTGCTGGAGGCTGCAGAGTCCAAGATCAGGGTGTCCACAGGACTGCTCTCTTTGAAGCCCCTCTCCTTGGCTTGTAGATGGGTGTCTCTTCCCTTTTTCTTTTCACAGTCTTCCCTCAGTTTGTGTCTGTGTCCAAATTCCCTCTTCTTATAAGTACACCAAGCAGATTGTATGAGGGCTAACCTTGATGATCACATTTTACCTTAATTATCTTTGAAAAGACCCTATGTCCAAATACAGTCACATTCTGAGGTACTGGGGGTTAGGACTTCAACGTATGGATTCTGGGGGTGGCGTAAGGAGACACAGTTTAACCCATAACAGTCTCTAAAAATCCCTCCAGCTCTAAAAATCCTCCCCAATTCCAGACAAAGCAGAGGAGGCCAGGCATCCCATGCCCTGGGGATGCACATTCCCCAAGGCACATGGTTATTAGTAGAACATTACAAATGCAGCTCTGAAGCCCCAGAGACAGAATGTTCTACCATTTCTGAGCCATGCACATTACATTTTTCTTAGAGAGAAAGAATCATAAACAGAGACAGAGTATTTTAAGTCTACCCTCCCTGTCTGCCAAGAATAACCCTGGTGTGCTGCAGAACTCCCTCCCTTCATGGCCGTCCTGGGCACTGTATCTGCAGATGTCTGCTCTGGAAAAGTCAGCCAACTGGCTTCAAGAGAAGCACAAGGCTTGAAATAAACACCGCTTCTCCAAGCATAGCCTTACTCTGGAACAGAGCCAGAGGCCATTTCAGTCCACGGAGAGAGGGGCCGATGGCTAATGAAACTTCAGGAAGAGCCTTTTAAAATGGCACTTTCCTTTCAGCTGTTGAATTGAGCTACTACTATGTAGTGAGTTCTTTTAATGTACATGCTATGTGAGAAAACAGTCAGGACAGACTTTTGAGTCATTGCCTTTACAGCTGTATCCTGTCCCAGGGAGGGCATTGTTTTGCTGGAGTAATAGTTATCTGGGTGGGTATCAACAATGTTTATTCCTTTGATTTTTAACCAGTTGCACTTCTTTTTTTTTGTTTGCGGTACGCGGGCCTGTCACTGTTGTGGCCTCTCCTGTTGTGGAGCACAGGCTCTGGACGCGCAGGCTCAGCGGTCATGGCCCACGGGCCCAGCCGCTCTGCGGCATGTGGGATCTTCTCGGACCGGGGCACGAACCCGTGTCCCCTGCATCGGCAGGCGGACTCTCAACCACTGCGCCACCAGGGAAGCCCCAGTTGCACTTTTTTTGTGACGCCATGCTTGCGTGAGGAAAGACAAGTCCTTTTTTTTTTTATTTTTTTTTTATTTTTTTTTTTACCACGTGTGACACTCATGGAGAAAAGAGAGTGGCCAGCCTGATCAAAGCAAGCTGATTTTTAAAAACCCATAAATGTACTCAGTTATTTACACTAAAGACATATTCCCTGTATTTCTCTCTTCCCTCCCTACCACCCCCCTCCTCTCGCCCCTTCCCTCTCCCCACTCCTCATTTCTCCACGCGAGCCAGGCCTTGCTTCATCTATCAGTGCCAAATTCTAAGTGAAGGACTTTTTTGTGGTGAGCTGTCATTTTTTTCATCAAGCAGAATAATAAAGAAATTGGTGGCTGACACATTGATTATTTAACTGTTTTTCCCCAAATATCTGTGAAGAATTTTTAGCGCACATTGAGGAAGTGATATTTTTATTCTAAGTTCCTATTTTCCAGATGGAATCTGCTTCTCTAAATCTGTGTAGAAAGTTGGAAGGTGCTGGTCTGTCTCAAGAAACTCACTCATTCCTTCCCGTCACTAGTGGCTTCCCTCTTATACCATATGTGCTTAATTTGCATTAGAGCTACAGTTCTATGGGCTCACTGTCATTCACTGTAAAAACAAAGATGCACAGGCCAAGTGCTCTGTGTGTGGTGTGTGTGTGTGTGAGAGAGAGAGAGACTCTGCACAGGTTACAAGGCAGAGTCCTTCTTCATGGAATGTTCCTGCTGTGGGTGGGAGACAGAGAAGCAAGTGCCTTTTAGATGGACAGGCTGAGCTCAGATCTCTCTAATGTGTATGTGCTATTATTTTAGGTCTCCGAATTCAATCCTTTGACGTTCACCAGCGTAATCGAGTGTGAGAAGCCCAACAACGACCTGACTAGGTTTCGTGGGTGCATGTGAGTATCAGACCTCTGCCTGGGCTTCCCCTTCTGTTTGACAGACTACATGTACATATGCGGTCAACCCTTGAGCCACAGGGGTTGGGGGATGCCAACCCCCACCCAGCTGAAAATTCACATGGTCAGTGTCAATGGGGGATTGGTTCCGGGACCTGCCAGGGATACCAGAATCCCTGGATGCTCAAGCTCCATAGTCTGCCCTCTGGATGTGCAATTCTGCATCCACGGATTCAGCCAATCTCGGATGGTGTAGTACTGTGTTTATTGAAAAAAACCTGTGAATAAATGGAACTGCGCAGCTCAAACCCGTGTTGTTCAATGGTCCACTTTGTATAGTATAGTACAGTACTATATATATATATTCTTTGCCACTTGGTGCAGCCTTTGAGCAATGTTGCCCTGCACCTGAGCTCATGGGGCTGCTTGGTAAGAGCCTGTCAGCAGTAGAAGTTTGTCAGATCCCCTCCCTCTAGCAGCCAGAGAAGGTGGGGACGTGGGAAACAAGGTTGACTACATGTGGCCCCATAAATGTAAGCACAGGCCCCAGGCAGGAGGAGCCTGCCTGGAAGTTCATTCCTTCATTCATGCACTCAGCCATTGAACAAGTATTTGCTGAGCACCTACTGTGTGCTAGGCTCTTTTCAAGGCTCTGGGGATAACACAGTGAACTGAATAGAAAAGAAATTTCTGCCTTCATGTTTATTTCACTCTAGTTAGAGAGACAGTAAACAAAATAAGAAGTCCTAGAACATGTTAACTTGTCCAGCTCCTTGCTCCAAAACAGAGAGACAAGAAAGGTAGATGAATGACATTGGATTGGCCATCTGTTGGTCCTTGTTGAAGCTGGGCTGGGGGTACATGGGAAGTATGGACTGGTATCTCTGCTTCTGTGAATAGTTGGAAATTACCGTAATCATGTTAATAGTTGTGCACGACTTGGCTGGGCAGTGTGGGGAAAAGGGAGGAGGGAGAGAACAGGGTGTAGCGTGGAGTTGTGGAGCTGCCTGCTGGGGGCAGTGGGGGTGCCCCCCCACAGAGGGAGCCAGCTGTGCGGGCATGAGCCTGGGGGCCACAGGTGTGACCTGGAGAATTGGGGCCTCCCACGGCCGTCCGGCTCTGAGGGCCAACTGACCAGGATGCTGCTTAGCGGTCCAGGTACAGCGTGGGTGCCTAGGACACACAGGTAACACAGGTGCTCTGCTCCTGGAGGGGCTCCACTGCTGAGAGCTTTTGGTGTGAGGTCAAGTCTTCTGCTTTGCTGACATGTCCAGCAATGTTTCCTTTGCCCAGCACGCGACAGGCTTCCCATCATGTTGCGGGGCAGGGGGAGAGTCAGTGAATGAAAAGTGTGAACAGCGAAGGGCCAGATACTGCCTGTCACCTGCTGAAATTGCGGATACTTGTCTGAGGATCGACTAGAACTTGAAAGTGTTAGATCACCCCTTAAAGGAACCAGTTAAAGGAGAGTAAAAACTCATTAGAAAAATACTAAAATGTCATCTGTAAAATTTGGGGGAAGATACTCAGCCGTCCGTCCGAAACTGGTCTGCTGTGGGTTTCTCAGCCCCTGTGGCCCTCCTGGGCTTCTCACACGTGGCACCGTCCTCTGCACCACCCCAAATCTCCTGGGTCAGGCAGGCAGAACAGAGCAGATGCTGGATCCACAGACCCTGAAATGACTACTGTGAAGGAGGTGGAGGCAGCCTCTAGGGAGAATGTTCTGTGGACATTCTTGCTGATGGGGTAATTTTTTGGTACCAACTCTCCCAAAGGAAAAAGCTAGACCTCCTTCTCCTGACTATACCCTGGCCTGTGCTCTCCTGCTCTGTGGGGCCTCTGGAGCCCTGTTCTCAGACCACTCCTCATACTCTTGTTGCCTGCCCAAGACTTGGATTAGCGCTGCAGGGGGTTTAGCCCCAAGTCAGCAGCTCTTGGTCCTGCCCTTGGGAGCTACCTCTGTGTTAAACAAGGGTATTGACCAAGTCTGGCTTAGTGCTGAGGCTGGCAGACTCTGGAGCCCACGCTTTCCAGCAAGATAGCTCTGGCGAACTACTGAACATTACTCATCTGTATAATGGGGAGAATCCAGGAGCCCCCTTGTGTCATGGGTGCAAAGCTTTGTCAATTTAATACATGGAAGGCTTTCAGAAGGGTGGGTGCTTAATAAACATTGGCCACTATTATGGTCATTGCTGCTGTTGTTAACATTTCTTTGACTATATTACTATATAGTAATATATTATTACTATCATACTATAGAGCAGGGAGAGAGACAGGTCAGGAGGGAGGCAAAGGCGAGAACTCAGATGTTCCCTGGGGAGGGGGATACAGTGGAAGAGGAGGCTGGGAGGATGGTTTGTCTACTATGTATGGATCATGGGGAGCTATAGGTGGAGGAGAGATGGGGTTTGGGATTCACTGCATTCGAGGAGCTGGCGAGTGCATTCAGTGGAGTGACAGAAAAAAATCTATGTGATAGGAATTCAGGGGAGTAGGCGCTAAAGACACAGGTTTGGGGAACCTCTGTCTAGAAGTTGTGTTTGAGGAGGAGAGACACCAGACCAACATGGGACAGAAGGCAAGAGAGAAAAGGAATGAAGACAAAGCAATCCCAACAGGCAAGAGCAGGATCCCTTGCGGATGTGGTTCCAAAGGCAACACCCAGTGGAGGAGGCCCAGAGGGACATTTAGGAAGGAGGTCTGCCAGATGCTGGACTCCACAGGAACCTGGGAAAGGGGAGGGCCGCACTGTCGGAGTAGAGCCCAGATTATAGGAGATGGAAGAGGAATTGTACTTTCAACCACTCTTTCTAGAAATGTGGCTTGAAAAGGAGGGACAGGGCCAGAGATGAAAACCTCCAAAAAAGAAGAAGGACACTTGTTAGGAAGAGAGAAGATAACAGAAGGCCAGGCTGGAGATCTCCGTGGGGACCTCCATGCAAAGGGATTCAGTGATCCGGGAAAGGGGTGTCCCTTGGCCCCTCGCCCACCTGCAGCCCCTGCATTGCCTCCAAGCTGGCCCTCAGCTGACTTGGTGCCCCAGCTGCCTCTTTCTTGGGAAGACAGCCTCAAGTGGATAGCATTGTGCCTATGGCCGGCTAGGCTGACTTGGCCGCTCAGAGAGATGCTGCCAGCAAGTGTTCCCAGCATGCATCCTTCTTGCTGGCACGTTGCCCAAGAAAGGCAAGAAGGGCAACTCTCCCCAGGTGAAACCTCTTCCCGCTCTGGTTCAACCTTGTCATGCTTTCTCTTACTTTTCCCAGCAAGCCATCCTGCCCTGAGGCTCATGCTATAGAGCCCGGCCAGTTCAGGCCTCTGTGTGCCTAAACCTCCATGCGTTTGTGACTTGCTCTCTCTGCTAGGTGATATTTGGGATTTGCTACAAGAATGTCAGGGTGCAGACAGGCCCCTCTCCCAGCTAGGCCTGTCCAGCCAGGAGCTCTGGAGGTTGGGTGTTGGTGACAGTGTGTTAAAAGCTCTTCCCTCCGTGACTCGGGCTGAAGTCTCCAGGAAGAGTGCTGAGGGGAGGAGAGGGAAGGGCAGGTGAACAGAGCCTCTGGGAGGGGCCTGGTCACCCCAGGTCCTGAGTCCTGCCTCCAGGCAGAAGGAAGGGAGGAGTCCCCAGCCCCGCTACTGGTCCTGATGCTCAGGGGTGGGGCTAACCTGGGTGGTAGAGCTGAGATTTAGACCCAGGGGGTAGACCAGCTGCTGAGCCAGTTCCCTGGTTTGCTGGCTCTCACTGTCTGCTCCTGGTGGCTTTCCTTCAGCCTAAACTCAGCTGCCGCCCTGTAGCCTCACTCACACTGGAGAACCCAGGACTATAGGCCACTGGACAGGCCATCTGATTTCACTCTTATTTGGACCAGTCCATCCAAACTGGAAACCTTAGCTGTTTGCAGCTGGAGAACTAAGCTTGCTTGGGGTCATACCAAGAAGTCCCAAGCCTTAGGAAAGTTATCCTGTGTTTCTGAGCCCCGGCTTCCTCCTAATTCTGGAGAGAACAGTGGCTGACATTGAATGGAGTGAAAGACACAATGTGAATCAGAGCACTTTGTGCAAGAGGGTGGTGTCAGCCATGGTGTGTGGTCCCATTGGTGTGAAATGTCCACAGTAAGAATATCTTGAGAGGCAAAAAGTGGATTCGTGGTTTGCCACGGTTGGGGGGTGGGATGGGAATGGGGAGTGACTGCCAGTGGGTACAGGGTTTCTTTCTGATGAAAACATTCTCAAATTAGCTGGTGGGGAGCACTGCACAAGGCTGTGAATATAAAAAACCCTGAACTGTACACCTTAAATGGGTGAGTTGCATGGTATATGAAATATAGCTCAAGCTGTTAAAATAAGAGTGTCAGGTGCATCATTATTCAAGTGCACTTTAATGCCCACTAGTTTTTAATGCAATCCCTGTAGTTAAGCACTTATGAAATCCTCAGAGACAGGAGCTGGAAATAACATTGTTCCCCACCTCTTCAGCTGCCCTGGGCCCTGGCAGCCCAGAGAGCCGCTGTGGATGGGGGCTCTGGCTGCTCAGGGAACCCTGCTTAGCTCGCTCAGCAATTCCAGGGCAGGACGATGTGGGCTTTGAAGCCACCAGTCAATCAAACATTTTCACTTACTCCTAAAGAATAAATAAAGCAAAGAGGTTGGTTGGTTTCATCATCTGATGTGAAATTCCATTTCCAGCTATAAAGCCAGGCTCCATTTCTTATCCTAAGTCCTCCGTGGAGCAGGTTCTGGGGTCCCTCCCCGTGGGCCACAGAGCCTGCTTGACCACATGAGGCTTCAGGACACTGGCTGCCATCCAGAGCCCAGGGTGTGCTTGTTGGGGCATCACCCTTGCCCCATCCCGGCAGATGGCATGCTCCAAGACTGTGGTCACCCCAGGACACCCTGGCAGTTCCCCCAGCCCCCCAGCCCAGCATCTGGATGGAGCTCTGTGTGGGTTTATATCCAAAATGTCCTCACTCCCAAGGACCAGGCTTTGAGACGAATTGTAACTGCATCAGCCAGACTCTAAAATCAGAATATTTTCATTTTACCTTAGCACCTTTAACTGATATTTACATCTCAAGAAAATCTAACATTGGCACAAAACACAGTCAGGTCATTTCTGTACTTACATAGATAAACAGAAACCTGAGCAACTATTATTTTAAAGAAAATGATGCCTAGGACTCGGCAGTAGAGAAGGGGTTATCTCTCCTTCCATCCTTTCTACCTGTGTCAGTCGGATCCCTTCTGGAAACAGATCAGATGCTCAAATTTGAATGTGTGGGGCTATTAGCCAAGGGTCCATTTCTGCAGGAGGGGCTAGGGCTTAAGGCAGCCACAAGGGTTAGGAGCAGCTGAGCTGTGGTCACCGTGAGGCCCAGTGGTCCCGGGGGGGTGAGGGGAGTGGCCCCGGGGGACTCATGTCCAGGGGCTGCCTGGGAGGCTCACCACCTTGGTTGAGGGACACAACCAACCCAGCACTCTCTCCTAGGAGGAGCCGAGACACACTCCCATCCTCCCTCGCCTCTGTCCACGCCTCTGGTTTCCTTCCGACATCCCTGTGGGCTGGACCACCCCAAAGCTAAGGGCCAGGCAGCCTCAGCATTTGCCAGGGACTGGGGTGGGCATGGGGTGCAGGATGGAAGAATATGCGAGGAGCCCGTCTTTACAAGCAGAGAGAGGGAAGCACAAAATATCGCAGAGTCTCCTGGCTGTGGGGTCTGGGGAGCTTAGTGTTAGCAAAGCATCTACCTGAGGGCTGTAAAATGTGAGCCCAGGGTAGCAGGCCAAGCTCCCCAAGGCAGGACGCGCTGGGCCAACAGGCAGCGTGGGTAGCAGGATGTGCAACATGGGTTGCCGGGGACGAGAGCCTGCACAGGATGGGCCCGCCCAGGGCGCAGAGTGGCCGTGTGTGCCAGAGGAAGTCAGAGATCCTGCAGGATGCTCCCAGGAGAACTCAGCACTCAAACCTGCACCCTGAAACATCGGTCGGTGCCTGGGTGAGAAATGGACAGGAAGGGCCAAGGCTGGTGGCATCCAAGCCACAAGGGGTGCATCGAAGGCTGCAGTAGGGAAATTTGGAAGCCTGAATTAGGGCAGTGATGCACAGAGAGTGTGAGAAGAAGGTGGATTAAAGAAATAGCCAGTGAGTAGCGGATTCAAGATGGCGGAGGAGTAGGAGGATGTGGAGTTCATCTCTCTCTACAGATGCGTCAGGAATACACCTATAGATGCAACAGTTTTCACAGAACACCTGCGGAGAACTAGCAGAAGACCTTGGACACCAGAAAGGACTATAAAGGTCCCTGCATAATTGTGTAGGACAGAAAAAAAGAAGGGAGAAGGAGGAGGAGAGGAAGCTGGACGGGACCTGCATCCCGGGGTGGGGGAGCTGAAGCAGAGGAGAGATTCCCGAATTCGGGGAAACCCCCACTCCAACGGGGAAGCCCCATCTCTGACGGGGAATTCAATTGGGACAGAAGGGATGCATTTGAGGCTGCTGGAAGAGGGTGAAGTGGCCAATCTGTGGCAGACGGGACAGAGTGAGAAATAGACAGTCTGTACATCCGTTCATGGGTGTGCAGGGGGGCTGGGAGCTGGTGTATGGGGATTGGAGAACAGACCCAGAGCGAGAACTCCTGTTGGCTGTGGGGCGATGGACTGAAGGGATGGAATGGAGGAAATCCACAGCAGGAAATGCCTACGGAGGAAGACCGGACTGCCATGGAAACAGGGCACTTCTGCTGAGTCACACGCAGGGGAAGGAACCACTGTTGTAGCCTCTCTCTCCCCACACGACAGAGCCTGCTGACGACAATAAAAGAAGCACACTCAGAGCTGGCCCTCACGCGCCTGTAGCTGGGCACCAGAAAAAGCCCTCACTATGGCCATATCTCTTGCACCCGTGGCTGCTGGCTTTTTTGTGCATTTGGCGCTGCCAGGGCTCTGCGATCCAAGTAGTCATACCACCTCTTTGCCTGGTCCTCACAGCGACTGACCCAAGAGCTCGAAGGCAGCCTCAGGACTGGACTACTGTGGATGGACCTCACACAGAGGTGGGGATAAAACCAAAGCTGAACCCCAGGGACAGGGTGGCTAAGGAAAAAGGTCAAAAATCTTTCTATCAGCTGTACAAGCTGAAGATTAAATCCCCACGATCAGCTAGGTAGTCCCTGCGTCTGTGGAATACCTGAGTAGGCAATGAGTGTTCCCACAAATGAAACGGTCTAGCTCTGGCAGCTATGGACTTTGGGGACAGCACATGCAGGAATCAGGCCAGATCAGAGTCTGAGTGGTCCCCAGAGCACCCACAGCAGGTCCAGAGACCAGCCCAGAGGCAGAGGAGAGGCTCTTGGGGAGGCGGAGGTGGGCTGTGGTTCATGGTATGTGCAAGGACACTTACAGCGGAGACCCCAGGGAAACATAATTATTATTATTAATTCTATTTGTTTTGATTCATTCTGTCTTTGGTTCTAGCTTTGGTTTTTTTTTTTTTTTCTTTCTCTTTTTGTTTGGTGGTGGTGGTTTAGTTTTTTTTGGTTTCTTGGGATCTGCATGTTTTATAACGTTTATTTTTTTATTTATTTTTACTTTGCTTTTCTTTGGTTCTGTGTTCTTTTCCCTTATTTTTTCTTCTTTTTCTTTAATATATTTTTTCTTTCTTTTTTAAAAATATATTTCCATTTCTACTTTGCTTTTCTGTTGTCCTGTGATTTTTCCTTTCTTATTTTATTTTATCCTATTTTTTTAAATCCTATTTTTTTAAATCATTTTAATCAGTTTTTTCTGTTTCCTTGCTTTATTCTTCAGTAGGCACATTGCTTTGGTTTTGTTTTTAGGTTATGTGTTTCTGTTGGTTCTAATCCTAATTGTTTGATTTCGTTTTTGAGTTCTTCTATTTGTCTGGTTATTCTCTTGCTTTTTGTTTTATTTGGCTCTGTTTTTGTTTTTTTTACATATGTGTTTCCTTGTCTCTGTTTTTGTTTGATTGATTTTGTTTTTACCATTTCTCTAGGGTTTTGTTTGTCATTTTTAGAATATATTTTCTATTTTCTTTTTTTAAAATTTCTGTTTCTATGTTGCCTTTCATTTGTTCTTTCTCCTTTCTCTTTTTCTCTTTTTTTTTTTTATCATTTTCATTGGTTTGTTTCTTTGCTTCATTCTTCCGTTGGCACTCTACTTTGATTTTGTTTTTTCGTTTTGTGTTTTTGTCAGCTTTCTTCTTAATTGGTGGATTTCATTCTTGGGTTCTTTTGTTTGTCTGGTTGTTCTCTTGCTTTTTGATTTATATGGTTCTGTTTTTGTTTCTTTTGTGTGTGTTTCCTTGTTTCTGTTTTTTTTTTATTTTACTTTTTACCATTTGGGGTTTTGTTAGTCTTTTTTTTTCTTTTTTGATCACCTTTATTGCTGGGATGAGCAACTTGTGGGGTTTGGTCCCTTGACCAGAAATCAGGCCTGAGACTCTGGTGGGGGGAGCACCAAGTCCAGGATGCTGGACCACTAAAGAATTCCCAGCCCCAGGGAAGACTAATCACCGAGAGCTCTCCTGGAGGCCTCTATCTGAATCCAGACCCGGCTCCACCCAACAGCCAGCAGCTCCCAGTGCAGGACGCCTCACACCAAACAACAAACAAGACAGGAACACAAACCCACCTATTAGCACACAGACTACCTAAAGTCATGCTAAGGTCACAGACACTCTGAAACACACCACCTGACACGGCCCTGCTCATCAGAGGAAAATGACTCAGCTCCACCCACCAGAATGTAGGCACCAACTCCTCCCATCAGGAAGCCTACACAAGACACTGGACCAATGCCACCAATGGGGGCAGAGAACAGAAGCAAGAGGAACTATGACCCTGCAGCCTAGGGAAAGGAGAGGATCAAATACTGTAAATTAGACAAAATGAGAAGACAGAGAAATATCTTACAGGCAAAGGAGAAGATAAAAACCCACAAGACCAAATAAATGAAGAGGAAATAGGCAAACTACCTGAAAAAGAATTCAGAGTAATGATACTAAAGATGATCCAAAATCTTGGAAATAGAGAAAATACAAGAAATGTTTAACAAGGACCTAGAAGAACTAAAGATCAAACAAACAGTAATGAACAACACAATAACCGAAATTTAAAATACAGTAGAAAGAATCTATAGCAGAATAATTGAGGCAGAAGAACGGATAAGTGAGCTGGAAGACAGAGAGTGGAAATAACTGTTGCAGAGCCGAATAAAGAAAAAAGAATGAAAAAAATGGAGGACAGTCTCAGAGACCTCTGGGACAACATTAAGTGCACCAACATTCGAATTATAGGCATCCCAGAAGAAGAGGAAAAAAGAAACGGGCTGAGAAAATATTTAAAGAGATTGTAGTTGAAGACGTCCCCCAAATGGGAAAGGAAACAGTCAATCAAGTCCAGGAAGCGGAGAGAGTCCCATACAGGATAAACCCAAGGAGAAACATGCCAAGACATATATTAATCAAACTAACAAAAGTTAAACACAAAGAAAATTATTAAAAACAGCAAGGGAAAAGCAAAAAATAACATAAAGGGAATCTGCATAAGGTTAACAGCTGATCTTTCAGCAGAAACTCTACAGGCCAGAAGAGAGTGGCACAATACATTTAAAGTGATGAAAGGGAAAAACATACATCAAGCTTTAAATGACACATTAGACTAGATGGACTGAATTGATATTTATGGGACATTGCATCCAGAAACAACAGAATATGCTTTCTACTCAAGTGCACATGGAACATTCTCCAGGATAAATCACATCTTGGATCACAAATCAAGCCTCAGTAAACTTAAGAAAACTGAAATCATATCAAGTATCTTTCCCAGCCACAATGCTATGAGACTAGATATCAATTACAATAAAAAAGCTGTAAAAAGTACAAACACATGGAGGCTAAACAATATGCTACTAAATAACCAAGAGATCCCTGAAGAAATCAAAGAATAAATCAAAAATACCTAGAAACAAATGACAATGAAAACACGACCCAAAATCTATGGGGTGCAGCAAAAGCAGTTCTAAGAGGGAAGTTTATAGCAATATAATTCTACCTCAAGAAACAAGAAACATCTCAAATAAACAACCTAACCTTATACCTAAAGAAATTAGAAAAAGAAGAACAAAAAAACCCCAAAGTTAGCACAAGGAAAGAAATCAAAAAGATCAGATCAGAAATAAATGAAAAAGAAATGAGGGAAACAATAGCAAAGATCAATAAAACTAAACGCTGGTTCTTTGAGAAGGTAAAGAAAATTGATAAACCATTAGCCAGACTCATCAGGAAAAAAAGGGAGAAGACTCAAATCAAAAGAATAAGAAATGAAAAAGAAGTTACACCTGACACTGCAGAAATACAAAGGATCATGAGAGACTACTACAGGCAACTATATGTCAATAAAATGGACAACCTGGAAGAAATGGACAGATTCTTAGAAAGGCACAACTTGCCAAGACTGAACCAGGAAGAAATAGAAAACGTGAACAGACCAATCACAAGCACTGAAATTGAAACTGTGATTAAAACTCTTCTGACAAACAAAAGCCCAGGGCCCGATGGCTTCACAGGAGAATTCTATCAAACATTTAGAGAAGAGTTAACACTATCCTTCTCAAACTCTTACAATATAGCAGAGGGAGGGACACTCCCAAACTCATTCTATGAGACCACCATCACCCTGATAACAAAACTAGGCAAACATATCAAAAAAAAGAAAATTGCAGGCCAATATCACAGATGAACATCCTCAACAAAATACTAGCAAACAGAATCCAACAGTACATTAAAAGGATCATACACCATGATCAAGTGGTGTTTATCCCAGGAATGCAAGGATTGTTCAATATATGCAAATCAATCAATGTGATGCACCATATTAACAAACTGAAAGATAAAAACCATGTGATCATCTCAATAGATGCAGAAAAAGCTTTTGACAAAATTCAATACCCATTAATGATAAAAACTCTCCAGAAGGTGGGCATAGAGGGAACCTACCTCAGCATAATAAAGGCCATATACAACAAACCCACAGCCAACATCAGGAAGAAGACAAGGATGTCCACTCTCACCACTATTATTCAACATAGTTTTGGAAGTTTTACCCACAGCAATCAGAGAAGAAAAAGAAATAAAAGGAATCCAAATCAGAAAAGAAGTAAAACTGTCACTGTTTGCAGATGACATGATACTATACATAGAGAATCCTAAAGATGCTACCAGAAAGCTACTAGAGCTAATCAATGAATTTGGTAAAGTAGCAGGATACAAAATTAATGCACAGATCTCTTGCATTCCTCTATAATAATGATGAAAAAGCTGAAAGTGAAATTAAGAAAACACTCCTATTTACCATTGCAACAAAAAGAATAAAATATCTAGGAATAAACCTACCTAAGGAGGCAAAAGACCTGTATGCAGAAAATTATAAGACACTGATGAAGGAAATTAAAGATGATACAAATAGATGGAGAGATATACCATGTTCTTGGGATTGGAAGAATCAACATTGTGAAAATGACTCTACTACCCAAAGCAATCTACAGATTCAATGCAATCCCTATCAAACTACCACTGGCATTTTTCACAGAACTAGAACAAGCAATTTTACAATTTGTATGGAAACACAAAAGACCCTGAATAGCCAAAGCAATCTTGAGAAAGAAAAACTGAGCTGCAGGGATCAGGCTCCCAGACTTCAGACTATATTACAAAGCTACAGTAATCAAGACAGTATGGTACTGGCACAAAAACAGAAATATAGATCAATGGAACAGGATAGAGAGCCCAGAGATAAACCCATACACATATGTTCACCATATCTTTGACAAAAGAGGCAAGAATATACAATGGAGAAAAGATAGCCTTTTCAATAAGTGATGCCAGGAAAACTGGACAGTTACATGTAAAAGAGTGAAATTAGAACACTTCCTAACACCATACACAAAAATAGACTCAAAATGGATTAAAGACCTAAATGTAAGGCCAGACACTATAAAACTCTTTGAAGAAAACATAGGCACAACACTCTATGACATAAATCACAGCAAGACCTTTTTGACCCACCTCCTAGAGTAATGGAAGTAAAATAAAAAATAAGCAAATGGGACCTAATGAAACTTAAAAGCTTTTGCACAGCAAAGGAAACCATAAACAAGATAAAAAGACAACCCCTAGAAAAGGAGACAATATTTGCAAATGAAGCAACTGACAAAAGATTAAGCTCCAAAATATAAAAGCAGCTCATGCAGGTCATTATCAAAATAACAAACATCCCAATGCAAAAATGGGTGGCAGACCTAAACAGACATTTCTCCAAAGAAGACATACAAATTGCCAACAAACACATGAAAAGATGCTCAACATCACTAATCATTAGAAAAATGAAAATCAAAACTACAAAGAGGTATCACCAGTCAGAATGGCCATTATCAAAAAATCTACAAACAATAAATGCTGGAGAGGGTGTGGAGGAAAGGGAACCCTTCTGCACTGCTGGTGGGAATGCAAATTGATACAGTCACTATGGAGAACAGTATGGAGGTTCCTTAAACTGAAAATAGAACTACCATATGACCCAGCAATCCCACTACTCGGTATATTCCCTGAGAAAACCATAATTCAAAAAGAGTCATGTACCACAATATTCATTGCAGCTGTGTTTACAATAGTCAGGACATGGAAGCAACCTAAGTGTCCATCGACAGATGAATGGATAAAGAAGATGTTGCACATATATACAATGGAATATTACTCAGCCCTAAAAAGGAACGGAATTGAGTTATTTGTAATGACATGGATGGACTTAGAGTGTCATACAGAGAGAAGTAAGTCAGAAAGTGAAAAAGAAATACCGGATGCTAATGCACAGATACGGAATATAAAAAACGGTACTGATGAGCCTAGTGCCAGGGCAGGAATAAAGACGTAGATGTGGAGAATGATCTTGAGGGCATGGAGGGGAAGGGGAAGCTGAGACAAAGTGAGAGAGTAGCATTGACATATATACACTACCAAATATAAATGACTAGTGGGAAGCTGCTGCATAGCACGGGGAGATCAGCTCGATGCTTTGTGATGAGCTAGGGGGGTTGGATAGGGAGGGTGGGAAGGAGGCTCAACAGGGAGGGGATATGGGGATATGTGTATCCATATAGCTTACTCACTTTGTTGTACAGTAGAAACTAATACAACATTGTAAAGCAAATGTACTCCAATAAAGATACCAAAAAATAAAAAGGAATAGCTAGCGAAGGGGGCAAAATCGAAAACTGATGTCTGTGTGGATATAAAAATAAGGAGGGGAGTCAACAATGGCAGCAAGGGTGCTGGCCCATGTGTGACCAGTCAGTGGTGGAGCTTTGGCCAGCAATGGAGCAGAGAAGAGACCCAGGTCTGTGTGCTAGAGGTGATGTGACCTAGGGAGGGGCGGCTGCAGGTTGCTGTCCAAGGTCCCCCTTCTCTTGCATCACAACCATGGCACCTTGCACCTGTGTCTGGACATATGGTTGATTCTCTCCAGCACCTCCGAGTGCTGGGACTTAGAAGGACAGAACTGACATGCAAGCCCATCAGGAGACACAGCCTCTCTTGAGAAAGAACAGCCAGGCAGGAGTTTATTAGCTGAGCCCTGTCACGTCCTGCATGTGGTATTTCCCAGGGCACTTTTGGACAGTTTCTATTTAGAAGAGATTGTTTGGATGAGTCAAACAATGGGGACTTGAACTAAAGGAGCTCTTGTACGTGGCTCAGATTAAATGTTAAGGGATGTATCCGTTTGCTTGGGCTGACACAGACCCTGCAGCTTAAACAACAGAAATGCATTGTCTCACAGTTCTGGAGGGTGGAAGCAAGATCCAGGTGTCAGCAGGACTGGTGTCTCCTGAGGCCCCTCTCCTTAGCTTGCAGACAGCCGCCTTCTCCCTGTGCCCTCACATCATCTTAACCTCTGTGTTTGTCCGTCTCTGTGTCCAAATATTTTCTAACAGAGACAGCAGTCATATGGGGTTAGGGCCCATCCATATGACCTTATTTTAACTTAATTACCTCTTTAAAGACCTAACTCCAAATGCAGTCACATTCTGAGATACGGGGGTTAGGACATCAACATATGAATTCTAGGGGGGACACATGTCAAGCCATAAGACAGAGGTAGGTGCTGAGGGCAGTGTGATGGGCTCATATTCTCTTGCACGTCTTCCTGGAGTCAAGCCTCATGCCTGCTGGGTCCTGGGCCTATTCGCCCTTAGCAGGGACTTTCCCCCTTAGGAGACCAAGGCAGCACTTGCACTGCCAAGCACCTTTAGGGTGACGCCGTTCTCCAGCCTTCCTCCCCTTCTGATGCAGGGAGACTCACTCAGAGCACAGCCCCCATTGCCATTTGTATGCCGCTGGGGGCCTTAAACAGGCCGATACACCTGCTGTGATCAGTTCTGGTCTGGCTTGGTCTGATTAGAAAGCACAGTAGTTACTGAAAGGTGTAGGTCACATCAAAGGAAGCTTAATGTAATACCTTTTCTTGTTTCTGTTGAGTTCATCTCTTCTTCTGAATAAGCATGACTGGTTTGATTTAGATGGTTCATCCTTGACTGCTGTCCCGAGAAATGGTTTCCATGTGCGGCTGTTGCGGAGAGAACCGTGGCGGTGGGCATTCTCTCACTCCTGACTCGGGAGCTGGGTTTTGTGTGTAACGTCTCATGCACTCGGGCCTCTTGACGCTTTAGCTGGCACTGAGGTTTCCAGTCTTGAATCTCTTTTTAAAGCAGAATTTTATTCTGGAATTGCCACAAGGTGGGGGGGAGGGAGAGGGCATCACACAGTGTTGATTGGCCCTCCTCCTGCACGTTCCTTTGCATGAGTTCTGCAGAAGAACCAGTGCCATGTTGGTAAATAACAGGCTTGCAGGAAATGCGTCCCCCCAGCATGGTGTTTTAGGCTTTTCTTTATTGTTTAGCTTCTTTTCTTCACCATAAAATATATTGATTTCCCTGGTTGTGAAGAATACAGATTGTGTCTTAGGTTGAGAGGCAGCCCCATCCCTCATGCAGGTGACCAGGGTCCAGAAGTGGCAGGAAGTGCTGTTTTCCTGGAACCCTTAACGGCTTCTTCTGACCTTGTACCTCTCCAAACTAGCTCTGCTCGCTGGTCAGTGGGCACTGCTAGGAGCTGGTGGGAGGGGCGACACCTGCAGGGATCCTTGGTGACTTCAGAGAAGGAGTTTGGGCTGTGGGTGTGTGTGGGAGGGCTGGGGAGGGCTGTCCACATAGGGTGTGAGAAGGTGGCTTCTTGGAAGGCCCTCCTCTTGGAAGGCAGGTGGCACTGCCTGATTGATGTAGGTTAGGCAGGGCCCCTGCTCTAGTTCTGAAAGCCTCCAGGGCCTCGCCTTGTGACCTATTCGTCAGGCTCCCAGGACCTCATCCACCCCAGTGTGGCCCTAGCACACTCCTGACCAACAGGGGTGAGGGTGCAGCTGCCATTAGTAGGTCAAGAGGATGAGTTTGAAAAGCAGTTGCTTAAACGTGGGATATTCTCTGAATCTAAATAGCAGTGAAACCAAATGTATAAAATTGTATCATGGAGTTTACCACATTTCAAATTTAACATGCTAATATTTCTAATAATTGTGTGACTTTTAATAAGAAAAACAGAATGTAGGAAATATTGCTGAAATCAATATGATCCCCTTTTCTAGAGAAATATTTGTACCCTTGTGACAACATGAGGTACTGGTGAGGAGAAGTGTTCTCTGTGATGATCAGGACATGGGCAGAGATCACCTGGCAGGCCTTCCTGGGCCAGCTTTCCAACCCGGTCCCCCAGTTCCCGACTCTGCCCTCTCTAGCTGTGGCCAGACCTTGTGGCATGAAGCCTACAACGGTCCTGGTACCAATTCTGACATGTGGGTTTTTCCCACACCAAGCTGGGTGTCCCACAGTCTAACTCAATTCTGATGCTATCTACCTGGGGAGAGCGTCAGATCCCACAGGTGACAGGCTCAGTCCTGTGTGTCAGGAACAGCCGGTCTCGAAGACCAAATGTTAGAACAAAAGATGTTCCTAGTGCTCTGATCACTTAGGAAATTACGAGAATTTTAGGAGCTCTGTGCCAGGAACTGGAGTCAAAGACTAAATGTTAGAACAAAAGATTATCCTAGGACTTCTATTTACAAAGGTGTCAGGAGCCCTGTGTCAGGAACCGGGGGCAGAGATAAAATCATATATTTCTTATTTCACAAAGCCCGTGGGCAAAGTAAACGAACAAACATCAGGCTCTGGAGGGGCTTCTAGAAGCCCAGTTACTGGTGAGTGCCAGCCCCATCTCAGCTCTTGCAAAGGTCCACTGAGACCCTCCACCCCTCCCCTCCCCAGCCCCGGGTCTAGGCCTTCCTTCCCAGAGCGGTGCTGCTTGAGCTGTGAGGCCATGTAAGCACCCACGTGACACATGCCAACTGTTCCATGACAGCATACACAACAACGGGAAAAAGGCTGGGCTCTACAAAGAAAACCTGCTGCTTCGAGGCTGCACCATCCGAAACACAGAAGCCGTCGTGGGCATCGTCATCTACGCAGGTAGGTGCTGCGTGTCACGTGCTGTCTGTGATGGCATTGGCTCAGCATGGTGGGCTGGCTATTCCTGGACATTGCTCCTGGTTGTTTTGGGTTTTTCCTGATTATCAAAGTAGCATAAACCCATTGTAGAGAACCAGGAAAATAGATGGACGCAAAATGTCTAATAATATCTGGACCAGAAGTGTTCTTAGCATGTTAGCCTATTTCTTTCTGTGCATTTCCCCGTGGTGGTTACATAGTTGAGATTAATTGTAGAGCCTACTTTTCTGACTGAACTTATCCCATATGGATCATTGGATGGCAGCACCCTTTTCCAATCCATGGAGTCAGCGTAGCCCGTCCCTTTCCTGCTGGGCACTGACTCACCGCCTCCCCCGCAGGACATGAGACCAAGGCTCTGCTGAACAACAGCGGGCCCCGCTACAAGCGCAGCCGGCTGGAGAGGCAGATGAACTGCGACGTGCTCTGGTGTGTCCTCCTCCTCGTTTGTATGTCTCTGTTTTCAGCCGTCGGTAAGTCTCCTCAGAGGTCACGATGAGTGGGCACTGCTGGACGGCTGCCGGGGGCCCCGGCTGGGCTGTCTCTGTCTCCTTCTGACCCAGTGCTCTAATTAACACACATTTGTCACTGGCTTGGACTCAGGGGATGTTTGCATTGGCAAGGCCACGTTGAGACGTTTCGATGAATGAGCTCCGCAAACTAGTGTTTTTCGAATTGGCATCTTCTGGGGTGGAAGAACGGCTTAATCATGCCTCCTGTAATGATTCCAATGGAAAGAGTGATACTAACCTGGTGATAACAGGAATCAGAGCAGTAGAAGCACAAATGCTACTATTAGGGACTCTGTGAGAAGAGGGAAAACATTATTTGGGTCCCAAGAAGGGGCTAGCAGTTACGCTGTGTGCAGCCTGGCGCCCCCAGCTTCTGGTGGCCTCCAAACCGGCATGCTGCTTTGGGAGTGCCTGGCAGGGAAGCACATGGACCTCCAGGTAAACGACCTTCACCGTGTCCCGCTCAGCTGCCATCACACACCAGACAGGTGTGACATGGTCTTGGAACTCAGTGGTAAAAGGCACTGGTATACGGGGCATGAAAAGGGCTCTGTCATCATTTAGGTGTGGGGCTCAGTTGAAATAACGTGTGTTGCTGTTGGCTTTTCAGAGTCTGTGAGATGTGAATTTTGAATCTCTAAGCAGGGACAATTACAGGCAGTATTCAGAGCCTATTGAGACTGGTGTTTAGTGAGGCGTTGGGAAATTCCTTTCTGGGATTTCTCGTTGGCAGCTACCAGCACACGTCCAATTCCTGTGTTATGACCAGTGGTGCTATTCAGTACCAACGATGGGAAAGGCCGGGGTTGAGGCAGAGTCCAAGTCCCGGGGCCTTCCTTCCAGTGCTCTGATTGTAGTGCCAACAATACCATGGGCTTTTGCTTTCTTAGGTGGCCAGGTGGGCTCATAAAACCCGATGTACTTGTGTCAGGTGAATGACGTTCCTCTTTGAACTTTGCTACAGGACATGGACTATGGGTGCAGCGCTATCAAGAGAAGAAATCATTATTTGATGTCCCTGAGTCTGACGGCACCCCTTTATCCCCAGTCACAGCTGCAGTTTATTCGTTTTTGACAATGATAATAGTTCTGCAGGTAACAGTACTAAGTTCCATATGACAATTGCTTTACTTTTCTGATGAGAACTTTGAGTCATCATAGTCTGCTAAGAACTTCCCACAAATTCTGCACCTGGGAGGAGCACAGGTTCATCTGACAAATGTGTTACCTTTTGTTTTCCCACCCGACTTATCTAAAGGATCTTTTCTTGGGTGCTTTTCAAGTTAAAATTCTCCTTTTCTATTCTTAAGATTTTTAGGCTCTGAGGGGTCAGTTTTTCCATCATTGGTTCTGTTTTGTTTTTCCACTCAATTACTTCTTTTTTTTTTAATTAATTTTTATTGGAGTGTAGTTGCTTTACAATGTTGTGTTAGTTTCTACTGTACAGCAAAGTGAATCAGCTATACGTATACATATATCCACTCTTTTTTGGATTTCCTTCCCAGTTTCTACTGTACAGCAAAGTGAATTGGCTCTACGTATACATATATCCACTCTTTTTTGCATTTCTTTCCCATTTAGGTCACTACAGAGCATTGACTAGAGTTCCCTGTGCTATACAGTAGGTTCTCATTAGTTATGTATTTTATATATAGTATCGGTAGTATGTATATGTCAATCCCAGTCTCCCAATTCATCCCACCCCCCCTCCACTCAATTACTTCTTAAAAAAACCTACATTTTTTTCTTAACATCTTTATTGGAGTATAATTGCTTTACAATGGTGTGTTAGTTTCTGCTTTATTAACAAAGTGAATCAGTTACACATATACATATATCCCCATATCTCTTCCCTCTTGCGTCTCCCTCCCTCCCACTCTCCCTATCCTGCTCATCTAGGTGGTCACAAAGCACCGAGCTGATCTCCCTGTGCTATGCGGCTGCTTCCCACTAGCTATCTATTTTACGTTTGGTAGTGTATATATGTCCATGCCACTCTCTCACTTTGTGCCAGCTTACCCTTCCCCCTCCCCGTATCCTCAAGTCCATTCTCTATTAAGTTTGCGTCTTTATTCCTGTCTTAAACCTACATTTTTATTTCAGAATAATTTTAAGGTTTACAGACAAGTTTCAAAAAATAGTACAGAGCGTTCCCATGTGTCCCTCACCCAGTGTGTCTTAATGTGAGCGTATTACATTTCTCTGGTACATTGTCAAAACTGAGAAACCGGGCTTCCCTGGTGGCGCAGTGGTTGAGAGTCCGCCTGCTAATGCAGGGGACACGGATCCGTGCCCCGGTCCGGGAAGATCCCACATGCCGCAGAGCGGCTGGGCCCATGAGCCATGGCCGCTGAGCCTGTGTGTCCGGAGCCTGTGCTCCGCAGCGGGAGAGGCCACAACAGTGAGAGGCCCGTGTACCGCAAAAAAGAAAAAAAAAAACCTGAGAAACCAACTTTGGTACTTTGTCTCAAACAAAACTCCAGACGTCATTCGGATTCTACTAATCTTTCCACTGATGTGCTTTTTCTGTTCCTGGAGTCAACTTAGGATATCACATTGCATTTTGCAGCATTGGTTATTATTATTATTATTAGTTCCCATGCTTCCTGAACAATTCCCCATCACTAACTGAGAATTTATGCCCCCAAAAGCCTGTGAGAGTGGAGAGGGGCAGTGAGCATCTCTGCCACCCTCCTTAGGGACACAGTGAACAGAAGATATTGGCTTAGCCTTTGCCTGGAAGGGGTGTTCTGCTGTCTTATATCACATGTACTTGAGTTCGTCCTGTAGTAGGTGTTGCATTAACATATACTTAAGTTACCCAGAGAACCCAGTTAGTCTGGATGTGATATTCTGAGCCCATAAGTATCAGTTCAATACTGTTACTCCAGAGATAAAGAAAAAATTAAGCGTTGATTTCATGAAGGTTATTCTTGAATTGTCAAAGCATAACCATGACTGTTCTTCTCAAAGCCTCTCCCCTCTGCTCTGTATTGTACAAAATCACAGAGATTGTCCTTCAGCACAGAACCAGCCACTGAAAAGACTATCTCTTCTGAGCTGTGGGGTTGTGTCTGCGGGACAGGCAGCTCCTGTCACTGGGAGCCCCGGGACAGCCTGGGTGTGAGGTGACTTTGCTTATGAGGACTCTGACTGTGCCATGTGTTTTGTGTTTCTCTTTTCTCTTTTTCCTCTCCTAGCTTCTCTCAAGCACAACTTAGTAATATGAAAACGCTTGCTTCTATACAAGCCATGGTTTCCATACTTCCAGACACGATAGTGGATTTCCGCTCTGCAGTGGCACCGTAGGCTGTCCTAGTTTAAACTCTTTGCCAATATCCTAATACTCTAACAATATTGACTCTAAGCCAACTTGTTTAAGCTCTGAAAGGTACAGTATAGTCCCTACTTACTTGGGGTTGTAGTTATTTGTCGTTTAGATTGGACTAAATCCGCAGTTCTCGGGTCTTCACGGTCATTCATTCTATGTGCCTTGTGTCTCCTAGGTTTTGATCCCAATTTCCTTGTACGTTTCCATTGAAATTGTTAAAGTATGCCAAGTGTACTTCATTAACCAGGATATAGAGTTGTATGATGAGGAGACAGACTCACAGCTGCAGTGCCGAGCCCTGAACATCACGGAAGACCTAGGGCAGATACAGTATATCTTCTCCGATAAAACTGGCACTTTAACTGAGAATAAGATGGTTTTCCGAAGATGCACTGTGTCTGGCATAGAATATTCTCATGATGCAAATGGTGAGTCTGGGGATGGGGGCTCCCAAGCTGGGCAGGACCAGAGAGCTGCTGTATCAGAGTTGCATGCCCATGTGCCTGTGTGTGCGTGCGTGTACACATACACACACACACACAGCTTCAGGGGTTGATGATTTTTGAGGAAGAATAAAACAGAAAGGCTGGCAGAGCAACTCTGGACCAGCATCTATAGAAAAGACCCCTCCTTATTGCTGATGGCGCCCTGCTTCCTGCACTATCTGCTGTGGTGGGCATCTGCTTAAACACTCATTTTCTGCCAGACAAGCAGAACCAAAGAGGGCAACCTTGAGGAACTCACCTCAGAGGCACCCGGTCTCTGTCACACCAAGAGGCAAAGAGATGTTTCCTTTGTCACGCATCAGTCTCCTTGTTATCAGCTGCAAATTCTCAGCAGGGCACTGGGCAGTTCATGCTGCTTTCTTTCCTCTGGAATATGACCTCCCAGAGGGAAGTGTCACCTCACTTTGGAATTTAGGCAGTCCCTCCTCCCACCTCTCCTTTTCTCATCCTTGGCTGCCTCCCTCTGTCCCCTCTGAGCACATAGGGGAGCCATCTGCTTCCTAAGTCGAGGGGTGCCTGGAGCCAGCTGCCCACCCAAAACAGGAGGGGGTCCCTGTACCACAGAAGTGTCTCTGGGGCCATCGTACCTCTGAGAGAGAGGGCACCTGCTCTGCAAACAGGACTCCCCTTCTTTCCTGGAACAGCATCTGAGAACATCAAAGAAACCTTGCCACAGAAACAGAAGCAAGTACAGAACAGGGGGACAACATGGGGGCATCAATAGGAAGCTGTTCTTTACGGGCATTTGGTGGGAAAGATCTGCTGGAAGCACGAGATTTTTGTGAGTTTTATAAAACCAAGAATTATCATGATATCCACTATATCCTCCATGATAAAATGAATCATATTAACAGAAGGCATAGGAATGTGTCCAATTTGTTTAATGTTTTATTTGCCACTCAAAAAAACCGGTCAGGAACAGTGTCCCTTCTGCCCACCTGCCTCCCTCTCTGGCTCCTCCCTTCCCTGACTCCCCAAGCTTGTGCAGAAGAGCTTGGGGGCCTGAAAGCAGACCTCATCCTGCTTATAAAGGAGTCAGAGGACCAGGTCTGAAGTCGGCCTTTGAACTGGAACTGAGGCTCTGGGGGCAGAATCCCAAGTAAGATTACAGAAGGATTTTCACAGTTGTCAGATGCTTACCATAAAACCAAAGGGGTCCATCGCCCCCAGAAGACACAGGAAAGCATTGCTGGGGAAGGTGGAAACAGCCAGGTGTCTCTGCAGCATGTTTTAAAGAAGAGCTGTGATCAGTGACTGACGGGCCCCTGGGCGGGCACCCTTCGCAGCTGCTCGCATGGTCCGACCTCTCAGATCTGTTAGTAAAACGAATTCAGGTGGGTTTGACTCTGAGTACTGAGCCCAGCTCACGTGTACCTGAACCGGCTGCACAGACCATGGGCGTGCCCCTCTCTACTTCGTGTCCTGGTGACGGTGCAGGGCCAGGGCCAAGCATCACCTTCTCCTTGTCTCCGTCTTCCCCAAAGAGCCCGAGGGCATCGCTGAGGCCACTGCTGTCTGGTCACAGAGCACAGACGCACCAGCAGCGGCCTGAGGGATGGCCGCTTTCAGGCTAACATCTCATCACTGCTGTGGGAGGGTGGGCGGGCAGATGTGCCCTTGGGAGGCTGACACCATGCTCATAATGTCCAAGCCTAGGAGCTAGACAGGCCCAGTCCAGGCTTTGCCCTTCCTTGCCATCCACTCACCACCTCACTGACAGGGGGAAAAGGGGGCAGGTGCAGGAGTTTTCTCCTGGAATTAGGAGCTCCCTGAGGTGGAGTCCTGGGGTTGGCAGTTACCCGGCCTGGTGGCCATGGACAGGTGACTTCCCTTTCCTTATCTCTAAAGAAAAGTCTTCCCAAAGAAGATGCTGAGTTCAAGGCCTGGCCCACAGGACAGACCACACCATGGCATGCCCAGACGGGGGGCCCTTCTCTTAGCCCCTCACACGGGCCACCTCCTGTTAGGATGCCTTGTGTTGCCACCCAGCACCGGGCCTGCCCTGGAAGTTCTTAAGAGTTGCTTGTTTGGAGCGAGTGGTCCCTATGGATAGTCTCCTGTTGCTCACATATGATGGAAGAAGCTGAACTAACTGAGCAAAGCCAGGAACACGTGTTGAGAGCCCTTGTTAGCAAGAACAGCAGCGTGGGTGCACTTCTGTGATTCACTGAGAGCCCTGGAGGCCTCAGGGACTGTCGCTCCACGGTGCCCCCTAAGAGCCAGGCACAGCATCACAATCACCGTCTTCTTCAGTGGAGCTCTGCTTGCTGGGTCTGAACACTGGCGGCATTCTTCCACGCTGTACAACCCCAGGAGGATGTGAGCCTCCCTGCTGCTAAGTGCTTCATCCCCACCTGACGTTGAGCAAGGAGCCCTCTCAGGAGAGCACCGTCAACACAGCCTGAGAACCGTTATTTCTGCTTGACTGCAAGGCAGATGCTCAATGCGTGATCTGTCCTGACAGCCCCAGTAAGCAGGTGGCCCTGTGACCCTGGCATGAAGGTCAAAGCCTGGAACCCAGCTACTCTGTGAGCCTCCCAGCCACCTGCCCACCCACCCCATTCACATGGGGGCTCCCCCTGAACAGAGGGGCTGTATGTGGACCATCTCCACCCACATCTGACTTTTTGTGGGATGGGGTGGCCCCTTTGCCATCACGGGCGGGACCTGAGCTTTGGCATCCCGTGGGCCTGGGTACCATCTCAACCCCCTGCCCCTGCATCCCATGACCTTAACAGATGAGACTCAGTCTTCTCATCTGTGACGTGGGGTTGAGAACATAAGCCCAATCGGGTCCACTAAAGGTGCATGTAAATGAGAACATCCCCCATCCCTCAGTGGAAACCCCTGTCAAACATGGCCTCGCCATCAGAGAGCGAGGGTGGTGAGGGCCCAGGGTGCCCTGCTGGATGCCTTGTGGAACCTAGACCCTTCAGTATCACACACAGCCTCCCCACGATGTCACTTAGTTCCCCTCCCCCACAGCCCGGCGTCTGGCCAGGTACCAGGAAGCAGACTCGGAGGAGGAGGAGGTGGTGCCCAGAGGGGGCTCACTGCCCCAGCGCAGCAGCACCGGGAGCCACCAAAGCATCCGAGTCGTGCATCGGAGCCAGAGCACCAGGTCACACCGGCGCACCAGCAGCCGTGCCGAGGCCAAGAGGGCCAGCATGCTGTCCAAGCACACAGCCTTCAGCAGCCCCATGGTGAGTCCTGCAGCCCTCCTTCCCGCTGTCACCTCCCCCAGTCACCAAAAGTGTCTGTTCTTCACTGGGGAGTTACCTCTGTTCAGTTAGGGGATGTTTTTCTGTCCAGTGCCTTCTTCCCACACTGCTGTATCTTTTCCAAAACACTGATTAGGTCCCCTTACCAGGCGGGGACTGCCAATGACCCAGCCAAGTGGGTGACGGAGAGGAAGTCTGTCCTGCCCTATGAAATAAACATCAGGGCAAGATGACAACTGTGCAAAAGCAAAGTCAGATTAAAAAAAAGAAATTTAATTAGATGAACCCAAATCCATCCTTTGCCTTGTCAACCGCCCAAACATTTATGGACCATTCTCATCCGGCAGGGAAATTTCCAGAAGTACGTGAGTGACAACCTCTAAAAGATCCTTTCACTTCTAAAATTTTTGAAGACCAGAGAGGGAGAATCCGTTTTGTTCACGTATGGTGGCCTCATTCTTTTATGTCCTTCGAAACCCATATAGAAGGTGCCATTTGAATAGAGGTCATCTAGACTTGTGGTCACTGATTGTTGTTGGGTTTACATGGGGCACGTGGGTGGGGAGCTGTCACCCGAGCAGCAGGGAGGCTGTGTTGGAGAAGGTTTTCCTGACATCAATTTCACAACCAATACGGGTTAAGAGTATTTGAAATGTTCCAACTTTCTGACCTAGGAAGTTAGTGATTCAGTGAAAGATTTCTGTGCATAGAAGCTTATCAGTGTGTTATTTACATCAATAAAACAGCGAAAAAATGTACCCAGTGATAAAGGAATGGTCAAATAAATTATGGTATGTCTGTTTTTATGCCGTTAAAAATTATGTTTTCAAATGGCTCTTAAAGGCCTGGTAAAGTTGAGGCAATATAATGTTTTTGGGGAAATGGAAACTGCCAATTTATGTATAAAATATTTTGATTAAAAATGTACATGTATAGAAAAAAGACGAAGGAAAGGCAGAGAAGCATGTTTTTTAAAAAATATATTACTGTAAGGTGGTGTGATAGAGATCTGTTACATTTTCCCTACTATTCTCTTATTTTTCCAAATCTTTCTGAGTAAGATATGTTAATTTTATAATAATATATATTCTTGGAGGTATTATTTTATAAAAAGAACATGTGTACCTTCTTATATATAAGAATATATGCATTTCATATGTTAGCTGTATATTCTTATACAATCAAGATTATACATAATTTGTAATTATAAAATGACGTGTGTATATGTGAGGTGAAGGTCTGTTTACAGCTTCTAGTAAAATCAAGGTGCCTTACATAGTCAAGCACTAAAAAGGACACTTGGCAGGTCACTGGGTCAGACTGACCCTTCGGCCCTTGTGTTCTTCCCAGGAGAAGGACATAACGCCCGACCCGAAGCTGCTGGAGAAGGTGAGCGAGTGTGACAGGTGCCTGGCCTTTGCAAGGCACCAGGAGCACCCATTGGCCCACCTCTCGCCTGAGCTGTCTGACATTTTCGACTTCTTCATTGCACTCACCATCTGCAACACAGTGGTGGTCACATCCCCGGATCAGCCACGACAAAAGGCAAGTTCTGGAGCATCGTACTGTGAGCCCGCAGAGCCCCTGCCCCTAGGTGTGGCCCCACTGGTGTCAGTCTTCCTGAGAGGGAGCACGCTTCCCTGTCTTGCAGGAGCCCGGTCGCTCAGCACCACTCTCAGGTTTCAGGGGGTGTGCTGGGGGCTTCAGACGGGGCAGGCCAGCTCAGTAGCTCTGTGGTGACATCCTCAGACTGCAGTGAGCAGGTGCTAGGACTGTGGCTAAGAGGGAGAGGGCAGCCAGCCAGAGACAGCTACTGAGCCCAGGATGAGAGGGGCACAGAGCATACAGGCGTGGCCCAAGGTGGGCAGTGGCAAGAGGGTGGCTGCCCTCCATGCTGACCAGAGCCTCAGGGTCCTAGATTCTTACATGAGAGGGGACAGGATGGGCTGGGGCCCAGACTCTGGTAGGAGCCGCCTGGACTTGCATCCTGACGACACTATAAGCTGGTCCCCTCCTGTGTCTTTGGCACCTTGTCTGGGATGTGGGGGCGGTGGTGGGATTCAGGGAAAGGTCTCAGAGTAGAGTTTGGCACATAGTAAATGTATTTGATGTTAATAAAGGCCTTTAACATTGGCGTTCAGGAAGTGGTTGAGAATCAGTGGGAAGTTACTTTGGGTGGTAGAAACATAGCAACACCAAGTTGGGTTTTGTTTGGGTTAACATCAAGGTTCTCTCCAAAGAGAGTAAGGTTTTATATGTGAAAGGAACCTCTATAACTCAAGCGCTCCTCCGGGTGGACCAGGTGGTGTTGCAGGGGGTGGGGTGCACCTAAGCATGGCTGTGCGTCATGCAGCTAGGCAACTTTAAGTGGATACAAATGAAGGTGTTCTAGGGCTGATGCACACTATAGGTCTGTACCCTGTCACCCCCACTCTCCCAGACCCCTTCCCCTCCTCCTGGGCCTTCCAGCAGGTTCTGCTGGTGAAGCCATTGTTGTGATGGAGGGTGAACAAGGGGCCCCTGCCCTCTCTGCGGCAGCAACATATCTGGCAGCAATGTGACCCCCCTGTACTCTTTGCTCATACCCCACTGGCCTTTGGAGGCCTCAGTGGGCCTGGCGGATCCCAGGTGGACGGGCTCTGACACTCAGAGAGCACAGGCTTGTGCCATCAGCCCTGGGTGGAGGCTGCTTCCTTTTGCAGTTCACCTCTCAGCAGCCTTGGCATCCCTCGTCTGGCCTCTGGGTTCTTCCACCACCCTGTTCAGTCCCTCTGGAATACTTCCCTGAAGACGGGTCTGGTTTCTAGGTTAGACCCTACCTGACTGACCCTAGGCATTGTTGCAATTACTGAATAAGCGAGAGAGACCCCGACATGACTGAGGTGTGTGCCCATGGTCACACATGGAGTGAGTTCCATGTAGGGAGCAGAATCCTCAGACTGCACATGAACGTGTCTCTGGATGCATTTCTGTGCCCACCTGTGGGTGGGTGCCACCTTCAAGGGCATTTGGAGCTAGCAGGAGCTCTGGCATGGCTGTCCGAATCTCCCACTTGGATATGTAGCAATATTTAAAGTCAGTAGAAGACCAAAGAAAAAGCACCTTTATCAAAATTGGTCCCATGTGCCTTGTTTTACGAAATGCCTGACGTTTCTGGAGGCTCTTACTACAATTCACAACTTCAGACCCATGGACAAAATTGCAAAGATTAAGGGGTAACTGTAATTCAGTGGTTTGATTGTTTCAACATTTGCTCTAAATCCATTATCTAGCAGAAAATTAAAATAGGTATATTGTATCATCATTAGCATACAGCACTCATTTAAATAATGTGTTGCTTTGTTGCTCCATATTGAGCTTTTTGAAACTTTAACAATTGTATACATGTCGTTTTGTTGTTTTCAGTCCTCTTTAGAAAATACACAATTTATTGTGATTTTTTAAACATTTGTTTAAGGATTTGGAGCCTGAATTTGCCTATGTATTTCATTTGTTTCGAAAGATTCTTTGGGGTTTGGGAAATTTTGTGTAAATTTAAGTTTTTTATGGACATAATTCAAAGGAATGTATAAATTGGTCTTTTGTTAAATGTTTTTTTTAATTGAAAAAAAAAAAAATCCAGGATTCATGCCAGGCAGTGGCAGGCCCACTCCTGGGAAGTTTCTGTAAAGCCATGGGCCACTGCAGTGAGGGGACAGTCCCAAAGCCTTGGGAACCACAGGCCACCCAATGCCCTGAGTCCATCCCGGGCCTTGGTCATTGCTACCCTACAGTCACATGCTGAAAGAGTGAATATGGCAGAACCTGTGTTGAGGTGAAGAGGAAGAGGCCAAGGGATAGTCTCAAGGAAGAAATGCTGACTCTGGTTGCAATTTTCAGTGGGAAATGGGAAATCCGTATTCGGGCCCCCCTGGGGAAGTGGAGGGCGGCCCTAAGGGAGTCAGGGTGAGGGCTCTTGGGAGACACCTAACCTGTCTTCCGACTACTTCCCTGGCAGGTGAGGGTGCGCTTCGAGCTGAAGTCTCCGGTGAAGACGATAGAAGATTTCCTCCGGAGGTTCACGCCCAGCCGCCTGGCCTCGGGCTGCAGCAGCATTGGGAGCATGGCCACCAACAAGTCGGCACACAAGTCCAGCCTCTTGTCCACGCTGGCCAACAACGGCACGCTGTTCCGGCTGGAGGAGAGGCTGGGCCCGCCGGCCCCAGGCCTTGCCAGCAATGGCTACAGCAGCGGGGCAGACGGCTGGGCACCTGAGTGCTCAGCACAGGAGCCTGAGCCCGAGCGGGAGCTGCGCTACGAGGCCGAGAGCCCCGACGAGGCAGCTCTCGTCTACGCCGCCCGCGCCTACAGCTGCGCGCTCGTGGACCGACTGCACGACCAGGTGTCGGTAGAGCTGCCCCACCTGGGCAGGCTCACCTTCGAGCTCCTGCACACGCTGGGCTTCGACTCCATCCGCAAGAGGATGTCAGTGGTGATCCGGCACCCACTCACGGACGAGATCAACGTCTACACCAAGGGGGCCGACTCGGTGGTCATGGACCTCCTGCTGCCCTGCTCCACAGGTACCCTGCTCCCCTCCACTAGCAGCTGCCCACTGCAGGGAGCAGTCCTGAGAAACCAGCCCCTCCCTCCAGTGGAGCTTTGCCTCTCTGGGTGGGCTTTTCCTTGTCTGAAGGGTTTGGACTAGAATTGGGGGGAGGGCCCAGTGCCTGAACCCACCTCAGAAGAATGGGGTTGGGGATTAATGGGGGTGAGGCCTAGCATCAGGTTTAAATCTGGGCAATGCAGGTTAAGAGCTTTTAGATTAGAAGTCCCAGAAGGTTCCTTTCTGCCCTGTGATCGCTTGGACCTTGGGCACCTATGAGGCCCAAGCCATGGTTTTTAGCCCATTTATGGAGTGTTCTCAGGCCACAGCGAGGGCCCAGGTAGTGGGGGCTGCTGGCCTCTGGCCATCTTACAGCCAAGAACCTCCATCTTGGTCTCTTTTGCACTTGACTTCCATGTAACTTTCGGGTTGAAAAAGAGGGGTTCATATACCACTGGTGTAGAGGGTGAAACTTTGTTTAGCAGAAAGGCTTGTACCTCTTTCCAGATACAAATGCTTCTGGGACTTGGAAGGGGGAGGGCCTGGGTCCCCACTAGTAAACCTAGTCACCCCTCCCTCTGTGCCCAGAGGACAAAAGAGGTCACATCTGACCTCCAGGGGGGAGAAGCGGGGTGGATGGCAGATGGCAGATGGGAGAGGGACCACTGCCTGACCCCCACAGCCTCCCTCTCTTCTATATCCTGGAAACAGCTCTGGGTACCACCTGTGGGAAATCCTTACGCTGGATATGCCCTTCTGGGGCTCTGGAACGGAGCTAGGGGTTACCACTTTGCTTCCCACGGTCCTCTCGCCATGATCTCAGTGCCTCAGAACAGGACTCCAGCTCCAGTTAAGGGAAAGTGCACTGGTGGATCTCTGCAGACAAATCCGTTCTCCTGTCACAGAGCTATCGCCTCCCAAAGGCAGCTGAGCGAATTGCAAATGCATCTTTGAAAGCGGTTTGCATGGCCTTTCTTGAGGGTGACCTACTCCAGGGCAGGGTTTGCCTTCCTACCCGTGTGTTGGTTCTAGGGTGGATGTAGAACCCAATTTACAGGCTGATTTTGCATTCCAAGAGCCTCCTTCATTCTGAAATTTGATTTTGCATCCATGCAAAAGAAAAACAGATAGGTATGGCAATTATCTGAGCAGATTTTATTCTACTGCAAAAATATCACCTTTATCCTATTCCACAGCCTTGTATTAAAGATAGTTTAATGGACCGCTGTGTTTCAGACTTTACTACATACAGTGGGTCATGGATAAGGTGAAAAGACTGGACCAGCTCTAGCAAGCAAGGGTGGGATGGGATGGCAGGAGAGGCTTACCCCCACCCCAGAGAGAGGGCAGGGAGTCTGCTGAGCTGTTGCAAGGGACACGAGAGCAACCAAGAAGGCTGCAGCAGTGGCCACGCTTGTACTTGGCTGGCAGTGCACTTTTTTTTTTTTTTTTTTGGCAGTGCACTTTTAAAAATGAGTAGAAAGCCTCAAATTTCTAGATGAAGCACAAACAAACAAAACTTCTATCACTCAGAGTCAGCTTCAAGGTCAAGGGGTGAAGGGAGCCCTTATGCAAGCTGGGGAGCTTCCCAGACCCCTCCACCTGGTCCTGGGAGGAATTAACTACAGGTGAGAAAGAACAAAGCCATGGAACAGACAGGTTCAAAGCACAACATTGCCCAAACCATGACATTGAAGGGGGCACCTTAAAAATAAGCAGTTTGTGTAGATCTCTGCCTTCCTCTGGGAATTTCCAAGCAGTGTGCACTTCAAATAAGTTTGAATCGGTCAGAGCTACATGTAGACACCAGGCAATTTAAGATTCAGGATGTTCAGAGCCCCCAGTGGTTTCCCAAGAAAGGGGATGGCTCTGGGGTAATCCTGAAGTTATCCACAAGTGACACCCTGACATTGTACATAAATCATTCAACTTTCACTTTGGAGGTGGGGTGGGCAGGGTATGGAGCAGAGCAGGCTTGCAGATGGCCAAGCTGCTCTACCTGTGTGCAGGCGATAAAGTAAGGAGGGCACATGAGTATCCAACATCTTTCTTCAAAGAGTTCACAACACTTTTACCAAAAAGGGCACGAGAAGCCTAAGCTGCTGGTAGATGGGGAATGTGTTGTATTTTTGGATGTGCCTATGTCTTGCCTGCCCTGCCACTAGCTTGTGTGGGGTCAAGTAGAAAGCAGGGACTCTACCCCACCCATTACCTTGCAGACCTTGGTTCAAATCCCAAGTCTACATTTATGGGCTGGGGTCACCCTGGACAAGTCACTCCTCCTGTGCCTCAGTTTCCCATCTGTACAAAGGAAATCAGGCTTCTGACCTCACAAGAAGCCCCTGTCCAAGCTCCTAGCACAGTGCTTGGTGTGTTATAGGCATAAAGCATAAGCTGGGTCCCTTTCCCTTCTCTCTGGTTTCTTTTCCTTAAGATTCACTTGCCTGAGGTTCAGTCCAGTGCCATTCTGTGTGGTTTTCCTTCCTTCCTTCCTTCCTTCGTTGGGTCTTCATTGCTGCACGTGGGCTTTTCCTAGTTATGGTGAGCAGGGTCTACTCTTTGTTGTGGTGTGCAGGCCTCTCATTGCGGTGGCTTCTCCCATTGTGGAGCACGGGCCCCAGGCACACAACCTTCAGTAGTTGTGCCACATGGGCTCAGTAGTTGTGGCTTGCGGGCTCCAGAGTGCAGGCTCAGTAGTTGTGGTGCATGGGCTTAGTTGCTCCGCGGCATGTGGGATCCTCCCAGACCAGGGCTCGAACCTGTGTCCCGTGCACTGGCATGCGGATTCTCAACCACTGCGCCGCCAGGGAAGTCCCTGTGTGGTCTTTAAGACACAAAACTTGTGATGGCTCCATCCTCCTCCAAGGGCAAGAATAGAGGGGGAGGGATGGGCAAGATGTGGCGGTCACGGCTTCTCTCCCTGCTGGGCTGGGTGGGCTCCGTCCTGCACAGAAACATGTCAGTGTGGTCTGTGACCGCACCCTTGTCCAGGGCACCCTGCGTCCCCAGTGGCCCACCCTGCCTTCTCTCACTCATTAGTTTTGTTTGGACCAGTGTGGTTAAGGGCAGCATCACAGCCCCTGCATCCTGCTCCTGCTCTGGAACGCAGCCTTCCCCTCCCCCTCTGGACAACTCAAGTACTTTATTACTGTTAATTCCAGAGTCCCTCAGCTAGACATGTCTTTGCTCAAAGAACAGTCAGAATCTGGAATAATGTTATCACAATACCAGGAGTAAATGGTAGTCAAAATTAAGATGACTTTCAGTGTCATCTTTTCAGGAAACTTAAATTCCTATAGCACAATAATCTAGGGCAGTGTTTCCCAACTCTCTCTCTCTTTTTTTCATTATTGCCCCCTTAAGGAGTCTTCTTAGATATTTTTTTTTTAATGGCCCTTCCATGACATTTTAATGCCACAGATATGCTGTATATTTGTTTATGTACTGTACATGTATCTGTGCTTTATGCGTAATAAGATTTTTTGCCTCCAAGGCACCAGTCTTCGGTCTGTTGGGGGCACTGTCTTCTCCATGAAGAGCACAGATCTAGAAGATTAAGAGTGTTTCGTGTGTCAAGGAGCTGACCTGGTTAGTAGACAGCCTTCCCCAGACCAGGGGCCTCACCACTGGAAAGTAGGGTTGCCAGATTTAGCAAAGAAAATATATTGACTGTCTAGTTAAAATTTAATCTCAGAGAAACAACAAATAATGTTTTTGGTAAAAGTATGTCCTATGTGCTATTTGGGCATCTTATATTCTTATTTTTTGGAAGGTGTAAATCATTTCTCACCTTTATTCTTTTTTAAAAAATTTATTTTATTGATGTATAAGTTGATTTACAATGTTGTGTTAATTTCTGATGCACAGCAAAGTGCTTGTTATAGTTCCCTGTGCTATACAGTAGGACCTTGTTATTTATCCATTCTATATATCTTTGCATCTGCTAGTCCCAAAACACCCAATCCATACCTCCTCTACCCCTCACCCCCTTGGCAACCACAAATCTGTTCTCTCTCTGTGAGTCTGTTTCTGTTTCATAGATAAGTTCATTTGTGCCATATTTTAGTTTCCATATATGTGATATCATATGGTATTTGTCTTTCTCTGTCCAACTTATTTCACCTAGTACGATAATCTCTAGGTCCGTCCATGTTGCTGCAAATGGCATTATTTCTTTTTTTATGGCTGAATAGTATTCCATTGTGTACATATGTATCACAGCTTCTTCATCCATTCCTCTGTTGATGGACACTTAGGTTGCTTCCATGTCTTGGCTATTGTGAATAGTGCTACAGTGAACATTGGGGTGCATGTATCTTTTCGGATTATAGTTTTCTCCAGATATTTGGGCATCTTATATTCTGTCTGGCAACATGACTGGTGTAGGAGGATAGAAACTGCACTTTTAAGTATGACTTTTCCTAAACGGGAAGTTTATGTGCCTCCATTTACACCCACCTCCTGGACGAAAAGATGCCAGATCACTCTTAATGAGGTTTTGTTTATGTGAGATTCTCATTTCAACAAGGGATATTAGAAATAGTCAAAAATGTTATGAGGTTCTTTTTAAAATAACATCTAACTTTTGCTTTAAGTTTTATATTGAACATGTATACTACTGACAAGTAATGAAGCAAGAGGTGGGCTAAATCTACTGATGCAGATGTTTTCTGGGCGCCCTTTCTGGAGGCTGTTGGAGTAAATCACAGTGATGTGACAGGGCGCCTATGACATTCCTGCTTAATGAATTGCAACAAAATTCCTGCTAGCATTCCAATTGCAGCCAGCTACAGTGAGGCAGAATGGGGAGGGCCACATCGTCCTCACTGGCTCTGAAACACATTCACTCCTAACATACTTTTATCACACGAAAACTAAAGTGCCTTCTGCCTTCTCACTAACAATTATTGACCCAAGAACATGGTGGAGTTACGAAGGTGTGTGTCACTTTGCCATGGATTCCACAGTGGTGAGGCTCAGAGTCAGCACTTCTGCAGTCTGGTAATAAACAGCAAGTCTGTTCCACATCTGTGTCTACAGAAAACAGAAAAGGGTGGATGTTTGGAAAAATCTTACTAGCTGATAGCTAATTTCTTAGTTGTTTTGTGTGTGTGTGTGGGGGGGGGGGGGGGGTTAAAAAAAAAACACAGTATAAATTTACCATCTTAACCAGTTTTAAGTGTACAGTTCAGTAGTGTTGAGTATATTCACATTGGTCTGCAGCAGATCTCCAGAAATTTTCATCTTGCAAAACTGAAGCTCTGTACAAATCCTTTCTCCCCTCCCCCCAGCCCCTGGCAGCCATCATCCTACTTTCTGGCTCTCTGAGTGTGATTACTTTAGAGACCTGAAAATGTGGCTGTTTTCTCTCCCTGGGTGAGAAGAGTACCCAGCTAGAACCTCTGATGGCGCTGAGCTCTCAGCTGCGGAAACTGCATATATGCAAACTCATTTCAACGGGCCAGGTGTCCTGGGAGTCCAGGCCATTTCACTGGGCTCTGTTGTTCTCACTCATCCTTGTTTCTGCTCTTACTCCAACTTAGATGACGCCAGAGGAAGGCATCAAAAGAAGATCTGGAGCAAGACTCAGAACTACCTCAACCTGTACGCTGTGGAGGGCCTGCGCACCTTGTGCATCGCCAAGAGGGTGAGTAGGCGTGGCTTCGCGGAAGGAGCGGGGCCGGCCATGGGGCTCGGCCTGGGTGCTCATCAGCGGCTCTCACCCAGGTTCTGAGTAAGGAAGAGTATGCCTGTTGGCTGCAGAGCCACTTGGAAGCGGAATCCGCCCTGGACAACCGCGAGGAGCTCCTGTTTCAGTCTGCCATTCGCCTGGAGAGGAATCTGCATCTGTTGGGTAATTACGCTCTCCAGCGGGCGGGTGCCGCGGGGCCGGGTGGAGTTTGCAGCATCCTGGATGGAGAGGTGCCCTGGCTCTAGTCAGTGGCAGCTCTGCACACGCTAGGCTTGATGAAGGACCCCTCCGGCCTGATGCTAGCGCGGCCCCCAGACAGGGCTGTGCTCGATTGAACGTTCTCCCCGTGGCCCATTTCTGGGGCATTCTATTGGTGCCACCCTGCCAGGCACCACGACAGCGCCCGACTTGCCTCCCCTGAAACCCTGCTTTCCCACCAAAAATAGAGATGAGGAGCAAGGCTTCTCAACAACTGATGCGTTAAAGGATCCCCCCAGCCCCAGGAAACAAACAGAAACTGTTGGACTCAACAGGGCTGCATTTTACATCTAGTAAATATTTCACAGATTTGATTTGGGTGAAAAAAAAAGGGGGCTCATTCTTACTAAATTGTGCCTGTATTTGCTACTGAGTTCATGTTAGTATTTATAAAAGTATTTATTGCTTTAATATTTATTTAATTTATTATTTAAAATATTTATTAATGTACGTATTAAATTAGCTGGATCTTTGTATACATGCTGTCTGTGCTCTCACCAGGGGCTGGTTGTGGCAGTGCTGTGTATACACACTCCCCATCTCATGGTGCTGGTGGTCAGATGATGATACTCTTGGGGCATGAAGATACGGGGGTTCATCTTTCAACAAGAAAGGCCGTAACTCATTTGGCCCCCTTCCTAGGCAAAGGCGTTGGGATATCTCTGTATCTACATACTTATATCTAATAGAATAGCTAATATTCAGATATTTAAGAGCACTACATATACATACTTGATGCAATATTCTATTTCGCCTACAGTGTCCTATACGAGGCCATGCACTATTCAAAAAAGCCCAAAGATCCAGAACCCCAGAGGCATCCTGAACGGTACTCAGGAGTTGAATTAAATGAAACACTTGGAAAATGGCTGTGCCTCCTCTAGATTGCCAGGTTTTGATTTCCTGGACTAGGACTGTTCACATCTGGAACATGCTTCTCCAAAAGACACTGTTGATAGACCCGTGGGATGGGAGGGGGTCCGCTGGTTGTCATGGTCCCCCCTCTCTGCAGGGTGTTCTCCCCTGGGACAGTTCTCCTCCCACCAAGCTCTAACATCTTGAATGGAGTGAAATCCGCCTCCCGGTACCTTCTTCCAGGGGGCGCTGGTCCTACCCTCTAGAGCAATGCAGATAAAATCTCTTCCCTTTTCCACAGGATAAGACCTTAACTGTTTGAGAACACAGCTATGAGTCCCTGAGCTGTCCCTCCTCTGCCTGTCTTTGCAGACACTCCTTTCTTTCTTTCTTTCAGAGTCTAGGAGCCCTGGCTCAGTTGTCCAGTCCTGGCTCTGCCGCTTACTGGCCATGTGAGCCTGGGCACTTGCATCTCAGTTTCCTTATCTGCCAAGTGGAGGTAATAGTTCTGTGAGGGTGAGCAGAGGGGATGCAGCAAAGCACTGAGCAAGGTGCAGGCACTAGGTCCAGCCCCACGTAGCTGCACGGTGAAGGTGATGAAGCTAGTGTTACTGCTTCCATACCTGTGTGGCCTGGCTGGCATCTTCTGCACAGACTCTCTGCTGATTGGGACCACAGAAATGGCAAACACACTAATCAGCCTTCTTCCTGCAAGCCAGTTCTTAAACATGTACCATCCCCTACAACCTGGAATGTTTATGGTTCAAATGATGAAGCCAAGCTGGAGAGTGGGAGAACCCCCACCTCAGTGGTCACCACTGCTTCATCCATGGGCACCGTGGATGATTTGTATTTGAGAAATGTGAAGTCAGCTTTTATATTTTTAATATCCCATACCAAATACCCCTTTTTAAAACCTTTTCATTTAGGTTCTTACATTAAGTAACATCAGAGAGCCACAGGGCAAGGATTGTCATTCCCACTGTGTTCTTGAAATTTTCTTTTCCATAATGTTCTGGCCAAGAACCTAAATTCAAAAGACAACATTCTGCTCATTCTCCCCAGCGTTCTTGCTGGTTTCTCCAAATGTCATCTGAAACTTTCCAGTTGGTGAGATTTTTCCCCTCCATTGAAAGCTACCTGACATCTGAGTGCAGTGAAGTAAGGTGGCACTAGCTTGAACCCCACTAACTACCCTGGTTATGATACTCAAAATGCCAGGTTCTCCCAAGGATCAGGTTGTAAAGAAGGTGACATTTATTCAAAGTCACATAAATTATATTACAAACAAGCTACCTTGGAGAGCTGAAAGGAGATACTAGGCTTCCAGATCATTTTAAAAGGACTGTTCCTCAGATTGCCTCTTTATTCTCAGCCATAGTTCACGCTGAGACAGACATGCTTTCCATAACTATATTTCTAAGTTCATTAATACCCTGTGTTTGATTCAAACATGCACATTATATAGGTGAGGGGCAGTCAATTAGGAGTCCATTACTTTGACCAATAAGCTCCTGAAATAAAGAGGGTATGTTTTCAAGGTGTTAGGTTTTCCCTGAAAAGAGGCAGACTTCCTCTGGATGGGAATTTATCTACAAGGTCTTCCTTGCTTTCTTTCTTGGTGGACACTTGACAAGGAGCCCTGGATGAGTGGCCAGAGTACAAGGATGGGAGATAGAAGGCCTTTCTGCAGAAAATCCCCATCTAGTGAAGAGCGGGTAGTGGTTGAGTTGTACACAAAGCACTGCATTGTAGGAAGTGCTATCCTAGAGCAGACATGTAGCTCAGAGGTTTGGATCAGAGACATACCGTAAGGGGAATGCTGGCCCTTCCCTGGCTAACTCACTTCCCTCACCCTGCTTTCCACACCTGTGTTGTGGGGATCATTGTAGTTCTCACATCTTAGGGAAGCTGTGAAAACTTTTTCTGGCATATAGGAATCCATCAAGGTTAGCTATGGTTATGATTATTCCACAATCATTATTATTAAGTATGAATAAGACACTATGAACACGCAGAGGTGGCAAAATCATCCCTTCCTCTTTCCCCCACATCAGGGAATCTATTCTAGCAGAAGTGACACTTAGGATGCACTGAGAGATGTCGACTCTGTTGGCTGGTGAAGATAAGGAGCCAGGGATGCACACTCTATTCTAATGTTAGAGCCACAGAGCTGGGGAAGGGGAGATGGGCCAGGAGGGTGGTCAGGGCCATGCTCACCATGAGCAAGCAGCATAAAGTGGTTCCATTCCTAAGCAGACCTTGAACCCCACACCCCTGCCTGGTCCTTCCTGGGAGGACTTAATGGTTCAGAGCAGAGGAAATCTTGGGTGCAATGTCTCCTCCTCCTTTCTGAGTCCTTCCCAAGTTACCACTTAGCCTTCTGGTGCATTCATCAAGTGTGGGGTAGGCCCAGGTCCAACACCCCACACAGGCTGCATGAGATGGAAGAGAGAAGACAACCAATTGCCCCTGAGGGGGGCTTCTGGGGAATTGGTGAAACTGTTTCCTGAGCTCAGGGCTGACTACACAGCTGTGTGATTTGTGAAAGTGCATCAAAGGGTATACTTAAGAAATGTGCACTTTTTGTACGTGTGTTTTACCTTGACTCCTTCCTCCCCGCACCTGCCACCTCACCCATTCAAGGCAGAGAAAAGGAAATGGTGTCTCTCTTAGTCATTTCAGGCTGCTTGAACAAAACTTCCATAGACAAGGTGGCTTAAACAGCAGACATTTATTTCTCAACAGTTCTGGAAGCTGGAAGTCTCAGGTCAAAGTGCTGGCCAGTTTGGTTCCTGATAAGGGCTGTCTTCCTGGTTTGCAGATGGCTGCCTTCCTTCTGCATCCTCGCACAGTGGCGAGAAGTCATCTCCCTTGTGTCTTTTGCTGTGAGGGCACAAATCCCATTCATGAGGGTTCCACCTTCATGACCTAATCACCTCCCAAAGGCCCCACCTCCTAATGCTATTACCTTGGGGGTTAGGGCATCAACCTATGAATTTTTAGGGGGGACACAAACATTCAGTCTATAACAGCATCCCAGCACAGGGAGCAGCATGCATAAAAGAGAAAGACAAGGCTGACAAGGAGGCCTCAGGCAATGCTGCACATCTAGAAGGAAGGTGAGACCATCTCACCAAGTTGGAAATGGAGGGAAAAACAGGCTGGCCTAGAGGACACTTTTCTGCATTGAGTAGTATATTTTTCCCAATATACTGAGACCTGCATGGGAAAATCTGCCCCTTAATCATTATTTTTGTGGAAAAAACATTCAGGATAATGTTGCTGATCGACAGCTAATGGTAAGCATTGTTGAGAGCAAGCACTGTGGGTGTCATTCACCAGAAGCTATCTGTGGGATGGATACGTTTTTTTTTTTTTTGCGGTACGCGGGCCTCTTCCGTTGCAGAGTACAGGCTCCGGACTCGCAGGCTCAGCGGCCATGGCCCACGGGCCCAGCTGCTCCACAACATGTGGGACCTTCCCAGACCGGGGCACGAACCCGCCTCCCCTGCATCAGCAGGCGGACTCTCAACCACTGCGCCACCAGGGAAGCCCTAGGATGGATAAGTTTTAAAACTTTTCATCCCTCAGAATATGGTCACTCCCACCATCTCCCCACAAGCTTCGTTTCCAAGCTATCTGTAAAGTTAAAAGTTGTCTGCATGTTAGAAAGCATTGGAGGTGCTCTGTTGTACGTCCAGAGAATTATGTTCAGTGCCTCCCAGGTATCCCTACCATGTGGAATCGAGAGCTAGTGAAGGTGCCCCCATGTCCTGAATGAGGAATCACCCGAATGCTTCCAGATAAGATGGACCACAGCAGGGCCCAGTCTGCAGGGTGGGGCCAGCACCTCTGCTGTGTTGGAGTGAGGCATTCATGCCGGTCAAGGTCGGGGCGCATGAGCAGGGGGCTTACCCACACTGTTGTACCTTTGACCAGGTGCCACTGGGATTGAAGACCGCCTGCAGGACGGAGTCCCTGAAACCATTGCTAAATTGCGTCAAGCAGGCCTGCAGATTTGGGTTCTCACTGGTGACAAACAGGAAACAGCCATTAACATCGCTTACGCATGCAAACTGCTGGACCACGACGAGGAAGTCATCACCCTGAACGCCGAATCCCAGGTGGGTGGATGTCGGGGAGACCCGCTCTGCCTGGGCAGCCTCACACCCCACCAGCCCCAGAGCAGAGCAGGAAAGAATGCCTTCCATTTCTGGCAGCCGCTGTGAGGCGGGCCTTTGCCCTCTGCTCTGTTTGCACCTGTGTTGTGTTTCTGGCAATCAGAACGTGCTTGTCATAGTCTTGGAAGATGTGGGATTTGCTGGGATTTCTTAGGAACACGCATCTGAGCTTTATAAAGCAAAGTTCAACCCGCTTTTTCCTGATATACTTTCCAGCCAGCAGTATCAGAGAGTGTTTTTCATGAGGTCACATGGAGCCAGGGCAGCAGTCCATTCTGCCTTGGTGTCCTCAGGATGGCATGTGTGGTCTCACGGATGCCCCAGTGGCATGTGGGTTTTCATTTGTCACATCTATTGACTGAAATCCCCAAGTGTGGAGGGTGGATCTCTTCCTATAGGCCCTGGCCAGGGCTCTGATTCCTCGAGTGACTGACTCTCCCTTGGAACATCTCCTCCAGCAGATGACAAAGTCTAACTTTTATGGATCATGCTCTAGGTGTCACACTTAAGATGTGCCTAATCACAAGGATTTCTCCTTTATTTTCTTCTAAAACTTTTATAGTTTAGCATCTCAGCTTTAAACACAATCTTTTTTGTGTAGAATTTTGTCTAAGGTGTGAGGTTTACATCAAACTGCATTTTTCCACATTATTCAGGCACCGTTTGTGGACAGTCTTTTTTCCACTAAATTGTCTTTACACCTTTGTTGAAAATCAATTGGTCCTATTTGTGTGGGTCTATTTCTAGACTTTCTATTCTGTTCCATTGATCTGTGTGTCTGTCCCTTCACCAATACCATGCTGTCCTGTGGGTTTTTAAATGTCTTAAAATAGGCAGTGTTTTGTTTAATTTCCAAGTGTTTGGAGTTTTCCTATTTTCTTTCTGTTACTGATTTCTATTTGAAACCTATTTTATTGATTTCTATCCATTATCGTCATAGAATATGCTTTTTATGATTTTAATTCTTTCATATTAATTTTTTTAATGACCCAGGGTATGGTCTATCTTGGTGAATGTTCATATGCATATGAAAAGGATGTGTGTTCTGCTGTGTTGTTGCCTGGTATATCAATTAGATCCAGTTGAGAGATGGTATGGTTCAATTTTTCTATAATAGGGGTCAGCAAACTGTGGCCTATGGGTCAAATCCAACCTACCACCTGCTTCTGTAGAGTTTTATTTGAACACAGCCTTCCCCATGTTTTTATATACAATCTTTGGCTGTTTTCATGCTATAATGGCAGTTTTGAGTAGTTGCCACAGAGACTGAATGATCTGAAAAGCCTGAAATAATTTACTCTGGCCCCAAATAGCTACTCCAGCTATTCTGATTTCTGTTTGCATGGCATACCTTGTTTGATCCGTTAGTTTTTAATCTACCTGTAGCATTACATTTGAAATGAGGTGAGGTTTTTTTGTTTGTTTATGGTTTTTTTGGTAGATAGGTCATGTTTTCATATATTCAGACAGTCCCTTTTAATTGGTATGCTTAGATCATTTACATTTATTATAATTATCAATATGTTTGGATTCAAGTCTACTATTTTATCTTTTGTTTTCTTATTATTCTCTGTTTTTTGTTCCTCCATTCCTTTTTCTACCTTCTTTGGGGTTATTTGAACATTTTTTAGTATTTCATTTTAATTTGTCTCTTATGTTTCAACATCACTTAGCTTTTTTAGTGTATTTTCTAGGATTGCACTGTGCATACTTAAGTTGTCACAGTCTACTTAGAATCAGTGGGATGAAGAAATCTTACCACTCCACGTGCCCCTTACTCTTCCCCCTAACACTGATAGTGTCATATATTACAACTGCATAAATTGAAATCCTCATCAGATATTATATTTTTTGCTTTCAATCTAAAAGCATATTTTAAAGAAATCAAGAGGAAAAGAATGGTCCATTATATTTAGTTAAAATAAATTATATTTACATAAATTAAATTTTATTTACAACTTCTGTTGCTCTTCTTCCATTTCTGTTGTTTCAGGTTCCTTGTGGCACAATTTCCCTTCTCTAGGAAGAACTTCCTTTATCTAATTTTTAGAGTAGGTCCACTGGTGGCAAATGCTCTTGCTTTTCTTCATCAGATAATGTCTTTATTTTTCTGTGGTACCTAGTGAGAAATCAACAGTCATTTGAATCATTATTACCCCATAGCTAATGAATCATTTATATCTGGCTGCTTTCCTATGTTTTTCTTTGTCTATAATTTTAAGTAGTTTCATTACGACGTGTTTGGGCATGGATTTCTTTTGATTTATAATCTGGGATTTGCTAAGATTCTTTAATTTGTGGGGTTATGTCTTTCACCAGATTTGGTAAGTTTTCAGCTATTATTTCATCAGATACTTTTTCTGCACTGCACTTTCTCCTCTTCTTCTGTAAGACTGATGACATGAATATTGGGTCTTTCGTTATTTTCTCAAGGGTCCCGCAGGTGCTCTTCAGTTTTCAATTTTTTTTTCTTTCTTATTCAAATTGGATAATTTCTCTTGATCTGTCTTTGAGGTCACTGATTTTTTCTTCTGTTATCTCCATTCTTCTATTGAGCCCATTTAGTGTTTTTCTAAAAATAAACTTTTTATATAGAATGGTTTTAGATTTACAAAAAAATTGTGAAGATAGTACTGTTTCACCTATACATAATTTTGCCTATTATTAACATCTTTACAATTTTTAATATGGTATTGATATACAGTTACTTACTAAAATCTGTGCTGTATTCAGATTGCCTTAATTTTTACCTAATGTCCTTTCTGTTTTCCAGAATCTCATTGAAGACCCACATTACATTTTCTTTAAATCAATTTATTTATTTGGCTGCATCGGGTCTTAGTTGCAGCACACAGGCTCTTCATTGCAGCACACAGGCTTCTCTCTGGTTGTGGTGCTTGGGCTCTAGAGTGTGCGGGCTCAGTAGTTGCGGCACGCAGGCTCTCTAGTTGTGGCGCATGGGCTCTAGAGCGCATGGGCCAGTAGTTGTGGTGCACGGGCTTCATTGTCCCACGGCATGTGGGATGTTAGTTTTCTGACCAGGGATCGATCCCACATCCCCTGCATTGGAAGGAGGATTCTTAACCACTGGACCACCACCAGGGTAGTCCGCAGGATCCACATTACATTTAGTCGTCATGTCTCCTTAGGCTCTTACTGGCTATAACAGTTTCTCAAACTTTCTTCATTTTTGATGACCTTGACAGTTTTGAGGATAGATACATTCAGGTGTTTCCTAGAATGTCTTTATATGGGAATTTGTCTGATATCTTTCTCATCATTAAAGTTATGAGTTTTGGGGAAGAAGACCACAGACAAAGGGCCATTTTCATCATTTCATCACATCATATCAAGAGTACATTCTATCAACATGATGTATCACTGTGGATGTTAATTTTGTCAGGTTTCTCCCCCATAAACTAATTCTCACACTGTCCTCTCTGGAAGGAAGTCACTGTGCACAGCTCACACTTAGAGAGTGTGGGGGTTATAATCCCCCTCACTGAGCACAGAGAAATTATGTAAATTATTTATATAATCCAATGATGGACACATAAGTGGAATCCAGTGAGCTTTTCATTTTCGTTAATGTGTTTTGGGTGTTCTAAAATTTTTATTTGATTCCTCTATATATCTGTTTTTTGCTGAGACTTCCTTTCTATTCATTTTTAGAATTTTTTCTTACTTCTTGGAACACTTTTATAATGGCTGCTTCAGAGTCGTTGTCAAGTAATTCCAGTATGTGTGTCATCTTGACATTGGCTTCTGTTGATTGTCTTTTACCACAGGCACTGAGAATTTCCTAGCTCTTTATATGCTGATAAATTTGGAGTTATGTTGTGGGTATTTTGAATGGCACTCTGGTCATTTTAAATTTGGAGTATGTGGATTTTTTTAAGGCAGGATATCAGTCCTCTTGGGTGCAGGCTGCAGGCTCTGAACAGCCTTGGGGTGTTGATTTCAATGTCAGTCTTGTTTGGCCTTTGCCAAGCTGTTAGAATCTGTCTCACATTTTTGCCAAGCTACCCCCTCCTCACAATTTTTCCAGTACTTTCTGATTCTCTGGGACTCCCTCTGGCATGAAAGCTGGGGTTTGAGTTACCTTGATCTGCTTTGTACTTCTGCACCGACTTCCAGGGCCAAGTGGTGGCAGGACAGACAGAAAGGAGGGCAGCCGTTGCCTTGCTGTCCTAGGGCCACAGATGCTCTGATAGGAAGGAAGGACCACCTCCCTCAGAGTCCCCAGCAACAGATGGCTGTGCTACCACTGTTGTTCCTACTGCTGCCCACAGAGCAAAATTGCCTGGGGCTGGGTTCAAGAGAATAGAGGAAAAAATAAATAAAAATGGGGTTTCCTCCATTTTCTCTAAGCATTGGAACTTCTCTTTTCCTCTCCTCAAGCCAGAAGTAGAGGGCTTCTAGAGCTGGAGCTTTCTCTGTCCCAGCCTCGGTGCCCACCTCCAGCTTCCGTGACACCTGGGTCCAGGTGAGGGCCTGCCAGAGTGACAGTGGAAACCTTGCAGTTCAGTGTGTTTAGAATGCCAGTCTTCTTCCCCAGCCTGACAGCTGCTGTTTACTCTGAGTACTCAAAGTGGCTCTATGAATCTGTCCAGGTGCCACAGCTGCACCTGTAGGGGAGGCAGGGCATGCTTGCTCCATCCTACCTTGTCAGTGCCTTGTGCTAGGACCAGGGCATCCATGGTATTCCTGCAATGAGGTCCCGCATTCTCTGCAAGGCCTTCCCGGTCACCACCACTCCCAGCCCTGCCTGGAAGCAAGTCTGCCCCTTCCTGTATCCAGGGACATGTTGCACATGCTTGTCAGTGACTTGCTGTGGTCATGGGTATGTGTGTGTGTGTGTGTCCGGCTGCTTGCCCATCACTCAGGGCCAACAGCTTCGTCTTCTTGGTCTTCTTTTCTCCAGTCTCACTCACTTTCCTCGATATAAAAGGTCCTCAGTTAAGTGCTTGTCGGACACACCTGGATTCCCACAGTGCATTGTAGGAAGCTGCTCACTAACCTGTGGGCTACTGTCCATCCGTGGCCATCCGTGGAGGACCAGGAACCACTTGAGTTCCCTGGAGTGTGTTCGTTCTTGGAAACACTTTTCCTTCCTACGCCTCTGTCCCCTGACCTTGCAGGTTCCCCAGGAAGTTTCCCTATTCTTTCTGGAACTCAGATACAGCTTTGGAAGGGCACTGCCAATTCCAACCCTCAGTAATTAGGCTTTTTTTTAAACTTCATTTTCCTGAGCTTAGGGAGACACTGAGTACTCTTCTTTCAGAGCTAATCACAACAGAAGCTTTTGTTGGTACCTCACTAGGAAACAAGAAGGGCTGAGTAAGGGCCTCTGAGGACCATGGGGAAGTGCCTGGAAAGCTCCCATAGCCTAACTAGCCAGCAGCTAGCCAGTCTGGCCAGGCCTCCCAAAGTGAAAATGCTTTGTCCTAACCTCTACACAGTATAATGGAATCAAGTAGAGTCTTATAGGAACCCTAAACCAACTCAAATCCTTTCATGTTGAAAGTCATCTACTTCTACTGACTTCCCAGGCCCAGGAGAGCCACCTCTTGGGCAGAGCCTGCAGCCTGGGTCCCTGGAGATTCTCAGATGTGTTGTGCAGGTAGCCTGGTCTGTGATGCGGCCGAGTGACCTGCACCATCCTCTCGTGTCCATTTCAGGAGGCGTGCGCAGCCCTGCTGGACCAGTGCCTACACTATGTGCAGTCCAGGAGCCCCCACAGTGCTGCCGACAAGACCGCTGGTGGCGTGAGCGTGGGCTTCTCCCCGCTCTGCCCGCCCTCTGCAGCTGCCATGTCTGGCCCCAGCCCCAGCCTTGTGATCGATGGGAGAAGTCTGGCCTACGCCCTCGAGAAAAACCTGGAGGACAAATTCCTCTTCCTTGCTAAGCAGTGCCGGTCTGTCCTTTGTTGTCGCTCGACTCCCCTGCAGAAGAGCATGGTGGTGAAGCTGGTCAGGAGCAAGCTCAAGGCCATGACTCTGGCCATAGGCAAGTATCCAGGCCGAACAGCCCCCACCTCTGCAGCTGCTTCCTGTCAAAGCATCTTGAATTTCCTGCCCCTTCTACGCTATGCCATAGGATGGGAAAACGCTTCCTTGCTCTTTTTTCTATTTATAAAATCACACCTGGTACAATGAAACAGGCAGCTTGTTCCAAATATAAAGCTTGGATTTGAAAGCCACAAAATGTACTAGCAACAGATATAGCTACATATTAGGAAGTCAGTAATTCAATGGTGGTTGAAGAAGATGGAGCTTATTACTGTCTCCTGGGCGACAGAAGACTACTGTCCAGCAGCCTCGGCCACAGTGGAGCCCAGCACACTAAGCACGACCCCAGGCCAACTTAGGAAGAAGGCCCTTTACAGGTGCTTCTGATGGCCGTGAGCCGCCTGGAGTCCAAGGCTTCATCATGCTGCACGACCCAGCGACTCCATGGTGATCAGAATTTCCATCGCTTCTTGTCTGCTGAACTTTGTTTCAAGACAAGCATCTACCCTCCTAAGGTCTGAATAGTTGCTAAATTTTGCGTCATTTCCTTAAGGACTGTGCATCTAATGGTGGTTTTTCCTTGCAGACTGTTGGTCTGGAGAGCCTTCTCGGCCCCTGTTCCGTGCTGTACGGTGCTCACCTGTCTCCCCCAGGGGAGTGTCCCCACGTCTGATACAGGTCCAGCCTCCAGTGAGGTTCAGGGACTTGGCAGCGCCACCTGCTGGTGAGGGATGGGAGAGACTGCAGGTAGCCCAGGAAAAGAGATGATATGATCCCCGGGATCCCCCGATATCGATATCAAACAGTTTGTTTTCCCTGCATATAGAATGAACACCGGGGTGAGAGTTGGCTCTGAAATAAAGCATCCTCACCAATCAGTAATAGTTACTGTATTTTCTACAAAAGGTCTGTGACAGCCCCTCCTTGATGACGTAGGGATTGCAGCCCTGTCATACAGGACACCTCATCAGGATAGTTGAGGCCGGTGTTGAGCCCAGTCCGTGGGGGATGGCCTTAGCATGGTCGTCATGGAGACGGCCCTGCACATCCCCAGGGCCATGGTATCTGCTAAGGGGAGTGAGTGTGTGTTCATCTGTGGCCCCTTGGTTCAGGCTAAGACAGGCAGCTCTTCTGTGGCCCCTCCTCAGGGAGGCTGTCTCAGGACCACCTTTGCCCTCATGTGCCTGGAGAGGCCTTTAGGGCTCTCTGAGCAAGTGTTGGAGGGAGAAGCTGAGGAGTCTGCAGGCTGGGTCTGCACCCTTACCGATAACTTTGCTCCTGTGTAACATGAGGACAGTGCCCCCCAGCGGGGCTGGTGTAAGACCTGAATGATAAAGCACATTTTCACTGCCTGGTCAGTGCCTGCTCAGCCACTGAATCACTGATGTGTGGCACTCATTTAGGAAAACGGAGGTAGAGCTTGGCTGGTTAGAAAGAAAAGAAAAAAACAAAATAGAAACTCAAAAGGGAAAGGGAAAGTAAGGACCAATCAACTTTAGTTCATTTCTTTCTATGAATTAAAGCATGGATATGACCTAGTCCTGGGCATCCAGCAGCTAATAATCCAGAGAACATCATTGTCTACATATCTCATTTTGAATGGGACATTCTGGAAAAAACTGCAGAGGTTATTGCTTCACAGAATTTCAATTTGACAAATATTGACTCATCACCCATGTGTTGGGCCCAGTGCAATAAAGAACAGAGGAATCACAAGGGAGAGATGTCCTATAGCCATGGTCTGAGATACTCTGACTTTATGTAGCTACACTTTTTGCATATTTGAAATTTGGGAGGTACTCGGTGATGTGGGCCCTTCTGCTGCCTTGTTCCAAGAACGGTCACTATCACTGAATGACAATGACTTTAAGTCTGCTTGCCTTTCCCTAAAGGTGTCCAGAGCTCTGACCTATACCCTATATTCCTACACATTTTCTGTGACTGAATAAGTAGACGGTCTCCTTTATCACATGCTCAAAGAGCCCAAGGGTGGGCACAGTAGCTAATGAGTTAGCTGGACACTGATGTACAAAAAGAGCTCCACAGTTTGTTTGGGCAGAGTTTAACCTCCTTCGTTCAGTTTAGAAAACCACTCACCTGAGTATGAATTGGAGTAGCCTTGACTGACATGTGACAAAGTCTGGAGTGGTTCAGGAAACAGCAATGAAGGTGGTGGTCATATCTCTCTCTGTGCTGGATGCCACGTGAAGGGCTCTATTGGTGTATGAGCCAGTAGCTTGGAACGTGTACTAACTAGAAAGGGACACGCTGGCCACCGCTTGGAAATACCTCCTGGTGTGGCTGGTGGGTGCAAGCCTCCCACTAGGCTCTTTCTGGCTGCATAACTTGGCTCCCCCAAGGCAGACTCTGCACTGCCTCTTCCTCACTCCTCCCCAGGACCCTTCACAGGACCCAGCTTACAGAGAACCCAGGAAGATCCATCAAGCTGATTTGATTCTGTGCATCTCAACTCAAATGATTCTTCCTGCCCGTGCTGTTTCTAGGAGATGGAGCCAATGACGTCAGCATGATCCAGGTGGCAGACGTGGGCGTGGGACTCTCAGGCCAGGAGGGCATGCAGGTAAAGACCAAAGGGGCTGTCCTGGGTGACCAAGGGGTCCTCACACTGTGAGCTGTGCTGGCCTTCTTGTGGGCTCTGTGCCGCAGAGCTAAAGGGTTGGACTTCAGTACAACTGGTGCTCTCCTTCTGCTAAGCCAGTGGTAGGAGACCAGCTCTTCATGTTTATGAAGCCATGTGCAGTGAATGTGTCTATTAGTGTATTTCTGTGAAAAGGTGGGATGGAGCGAGGCATGGTGAGTCATCGCCTTTCTCTGGCTGTCAGTGGTTCGTCCCTCAAAGGCATTTTTTACTGCTCCTGAACATTAGTGATACCATTTGAAGAATGGACTTTGCTGTAGGACTGTTGTATCCTGGTGTCACTATAAAGGTGGAGTGCAGCCATCCTTGCTCATGTGAAAATTTATTTCTGCATTTTTCATTTGCCACTGTGTTGGTTCCTGACATGTGATCCAGACGATGAACAAATGAGTTCATTAAAAATGTACTTCTTGGGCTTCCTTGGTGGCACAGTGGTTGAGAGTCTACCTGCCGATGCAGGGGACGCGGGTTTGTGCCCCGGTCCTGGAGGATCCCACATGCCGCGGAGCAGCTGGGCCCGTGAGCCATGGCCGCTGGGCCTGTGCGTCCGGAGCCTGTGCTCCGCAACGGGAGAGACCACAACAGTGAGAGGCCTGCATGCCGCAAAAAAAAAAAAAAAAAAAAGTACTTCTTGGGACTTCCCTGGCGGTCCAGTGGTTAAGATTTCGCCTTCCAACGCAGGGGGTGTGGGTTCGATCCCTGGTCGGGGAGCTAAGATCACACATGGCTCATGGCCAAAAAAACCGAAAACAAAACAGAAGTAATATTGTAACAAATTCAATAAAGGCTTTTAAAAAAATGGTCCACATCAAAAAAACAAATCTAAAAGGAAAAAGATGTACTTCTTTTGGATGTAACATTACAACAATTGCCAACATTTGATTAACTTTGAGTCACAGTATTTTTTAACTTGGTGGAGACTTTCAGGAACAATCTATCCAGTTGTCTTCTTTTAAAAATCAGCATGTTGGTCACTGGTCATTGGTTGATCTCATTGATGCATTCATTCAGTAATTAGCTATTGAACTCTCGTGTGCCATGCTTGTGCAGGCTTGTTGATTTTCTCACTTGACACTGAAATCGCAGTAAGATGGAAAGTCCTGAGCCAGAAGCACGGTCGCTCCATCTTGGGCCCATCCTCAGCATCTTCTTACTCTCCTACTGCCCGTCCTCTGACTTGTGTTACCTTATTGTACATTTTCCTTCCTCCATGAAATTGAAAATAGAGCCCAGCTTGGACTCATCCGTGCCTCTTCATGGTGCCATGTACATGCGGGAAGCTCAAAACACATCTGTTGAATGAATGAACAAAATAGTTAATTCCTTCTGATTTTTTCAGCATTGCCTCCTTTGCATTCATTTCCTAGAGTGAAAAGCTACCCAGGGCAGTGCTTGTAAACCACATATGCAGAGAAATGCACCCAGTGAATCCACTTTATATCAGAGTCTCTAAGGTTGAGCATGTGGGTGAGGAGGGCCGTGAGCTGCCCCCACTGCATGGCCTCAGGGCAGGAGCCAGAGGGGTCATGAAAGAGGTGTGGGGATCAGCCAAGCTGTATTGAGACTTGGCTTTGAGTGGACGTGACTTCTGCGTGGGGTGTTACTGGATGCTTCTGTATTGTTTAAAGCTATACTTCTTTTTTAAGGGCACATTATGTAAGATGGCAGTAAGACTGGACACCTTTTCTTACTGCTCTAAGGGCTCAGGTTACCCAGGGGAATGTGGCCCTGTTTGCATGTTAGTCAGTCTGATAAGCAAAGGGACATTGTGCAGAGCTCTCTGGGAGATGAACTTTGTGGGGCGCTGTGGCCACAGGGACCCAAGGAGTCCAAGCTGCATCCCTGAGGAAGAGTGAGGGTGATTGCAGCTCCCCAGCTCAGCCAAGGTGGGAAGGGTGTCCAGGGCAGAGAGACAGAGGGGACCAAGGAGATTCTGTAGCTCTTAGGTGCTCAGTCTTTGTAGAGTCTTCTGGTCAACGATGTTTGTTGAGTGCCTCATGGGCCAAGCACTGACTGGGAACTAGGGCTGCAGGGTGATCACAACATCTACCATCCTAGCTCTCATGGGATGTTCAGAAAGTCCAGAGAGGGAAGACAGAGAAGTATTTTAAACTTACACCAGTAGTCATAATTGTAGTGAGTGCTGTGAAAGAGAAAACTAGTTTCCCTGTTGAGGATGTGATGGGAGGCTCTAACCCAGCTGGGAGCATTGGGGAGGCTCCCTTGATGGAGGAACAAGCAGTGTGTTTGGGGTGTGGAGGTGGAAAGTTGTGGCCAAAGGCTGGAGAAGCAGGTAAGGCCTGGAAGGAAGGGTCTATCTGCAGTTTTCAAGGGTCGGGGCTGCTTCTCAAAGACCCCCTGGGCCTCTCCTTAACTCTGTTTAACAACCCTTTGAGTTTTTAGACTGACTCCATTGAGGACAGGGACCCTGTGTGATGGTGTCTGTCTCCAAGTCTATGCCTGGCAACTGGAGGGTCTTAATACATGATTTTTGAGGGGATGAATCATGGAATAAATGAAGGAAGGTAGAAAAGCTGCACAAAACCCTTGACTCCTACATGTTGACAGGAAGAGGAGTAAAGACATTATTTGCTTTCAGATCCTTGTGTTTGGGTTCAGAAAGCAGACATTCTAAGGCTTCATTCTTTTCTGTCATGCACAACGATGTTATTCTGTTGCACAGATGGGACAACATCATCACCTACTCTTTTCCAGGTGTTGTTTAAGGAAGTCCATAAAATTTGAAAAGCAGACTTAACATTTTTGTGTGGAATAACCCTCAAAGATAAGCAGAAATGTATGGAAAAGAAAGCATGGAAAAGAAAAAGCAAAAACTTTAAAAATCCATCATTACATATATTTGAAATCTTAAATGAGTCCTCTAGGGTGATATCCCTAAACTAGAGTGTTGTTTAGATTGGATTTTTCTTAAATGCAGGCATTCATCAGGGAGACAGTGGTACAGCCAGCTCAGACTGGATTTCTCCGTCCATTTTGTGCCTTGTGTTTGGGGGGAGATGAGACAGACATTAGGCGCAGTGAAGGGGCACCAGTAACGGGAACTCTCTCCCTTTCAAGGCAGTGATGGCCAGCGACTTTGCGGTGCCCAAATTCCGATACCTCGAGAGGCTCTTGATCGTTCATGGACACTGGTGCTATTCCCGACTTGCCAACATGGTGCTGTACTTCTTCTACAAAAACACAGTACGTATTTGGTGCCAGAGTCAAGGATTTTTGACGTGAAAGGCCTGAGATTCACAGGACCATCACCTGAACGTGGCCGGAGGGCTACCCCACAGCCTCCCATTGGTCCCACCCTCCTTGACCTTTGTGGATTTTCCCCAGGCCTGGCCTGGCGTTGTACCCTGCAGGGTCAGAAGTCTTAACTCACCTGCACCTCTGAGGATAGAAACAGGTAGATCCAAGGAGAACATCCACTTGGAGCTTTATAATAAGAAGTAGAGTGACCACGAGGTCCAGGGGTTTGCATGAGATCATCAGCCAGTGAGTGGCTGAGGCTGCATTCAGCCCCCATCCATCTGACTCCAGCTTCCAAGCCCTTGACCACTCTGTCCCTTAGTCTCTAAGGAGTGGTCTGCCGAGGTGCCCACAGACAGCAGTGCTCTGATTGGTGCTCTCTCCAGAGCAGGCAGGGGATCAGAAGATAAGCAGGAGTGTGATTGGCAGTCCTGGGTCAGCATGCGAGGACTCAGCCAGGCTTTGATCCTGATACTGAGCAGTCTTCGAGAAGCCTTTCCTCGTTCCCCTGGCCGACATGAATATACATACTCCTATGGCTGCATTGTTGCTTCTGTATTTGTCAACAATAGGCATCGTCACATTTTACCATAGTTTTCTATTCAGGGTACTTCCACACTAGACATTGACGCTCTACTACAACTTACTACACTCTACTACAACACCTAGTCCACTGCACCGTCTCAATAAATATGCAAATAAAATAATTTCACTTGTAAATCCAAGATTAACATGGACTGTCCAGGGACTTCCCTGGTGGTGCTGTGGTTAAGAATCCACCTGCCAATGCAAAGGACACGGGTTCGAGCCCTGGTCTGGGAAGATCCTACATGCTGCGGAGCAACTAAGCCCGTGTGCCACAGCTACTGAGCCTGTGCTGTAGAGCCCGCGAGCCACAACTACTGGAGCCCGCGTGCCACAACTACTGAAACCCACACGCCTAGAGCCCATGTTCTGCAACAAGAGAAGCCACCTCAATGAGAAGTCTGTGCACTGCAACGAAGAGTAGCCCCTGCTCACCACAACTAGAGAAAGCCCGCACGCAGCAACAAAGACCCAATGCACCCCCAACATTAATTAATTTTTTTTAAAAAGGAAAGATTGTTCAGAACCAGTGAATGAAGCATGTGAAGTGATAAAAATTTGATTGTGACCTAAACTGATTTCATAGAAAATTGTTTATTCAGATACAAATGGGCTTTGATATAGCAATTATGGCATTGAAGCTTTGGGGTCCAGATTTAATAAAGTAGAAACTATCGGTAAAAAAATGCGCCCACCCTGGGCCAGTGGGAAGGGGATGCCAGCAGGCACCCTCTCTGGCCAGCTCAGTCTGTAGTTGACCCTTCAGTTAGGGCATTCCCAGACCTGGCTGGCTCAGGACAATTCTGTCTCTCCAGGGACTCTGATCCAGGGCCCTGGTCCATTCCCTGTTGACCCGAACATTTAAATCTTAGTTCTTTCACTACTGTGTCCTTGGCAGACAGCTGTATGGCAGCCATAGTCCTCCAGGCTGGACCACATGGCCATTTCAAGACCCTACCCTACTTGTAAGTGAGGTATAGACGTTCTGCTGAGAAGTTGCTGGATTGCTACTTGTCCGTCTTGCCTCTGATAGCTTGTGGTTGAATGTACAAACAAGGAGACAAAGTAAATAAACTCTTGGGGTAACTGACTCTGCCGAGTAGTCCCATAAACCTACCCTGCTGAAATCCACAGCTCCAAAGTCAAGATCATCCTGTAGTCTTCTGAAACAAAATCAAATAAATTAAAAGGTTTATTTGTTTATTTCTAATTCCATTTTAAATCTCCATGTTCACTCTGAACTACCATCAGGACAGCTCTTGTGCATGTTCTTATAGTTTGTTCCAGACGCTTAGACCCACCTTTCTTTTCCCATCTCCCACCTCCTCACTCTCACCCATTATTCTGAAATTTCTTATAGCAAATTAATACAGATATTCAGGACCAATCATGGCATGTCTAATTTTATAAGTTGGGTCTTGGAAATAAATTGAGATTGGGTTCTGCCTGGGACTCAATCCACACAAGGATGTGCCGTGCTGTCCCTGTCCTTGTCAGATCACTCCCTTTTTACTGACTGCGTGGCGTTGCTTCCCTAGCACCCCCCCTCCCCACCAAGCACACAGTTGCAAACCTGGAGGGTCCCAGCTCCCAAGGGTGTAGGAGGGTGCTTTGAGTAAAGGTGAGCGGGGCTGGGCAGGGTGGAATCCTAGCCCCGTTTCTTTAGTTCATTAGCTGTGCAATCTGGAGCGAGTTATTTGCCTTCTGTGGATTTTGTTTTCTTTATCTGAAAACAAAACAAAATGGAACACGTGAATTGAACTCTGCTCTCTGTAATTCCTAATGAAAAGTTCTCAGATTGAGGGGATGGCATTCAATATTTCAGTTGCAGACGAGGCCCAGAGTGGCCGCCTGCAATGGTCACTGGCTCCTGCCTGCCACGGTGAATCTGTCCTCACGGAGGGGACAAGGAACGAGAAGGGGTCCCTGTTTTTATTCTGTATAAGATGCAAGGCCTCTGTTAACAAGTACTTAATCTACTTGAGAAATTCGAGGATAATCACTCTGCCTCCCAAAGTGAGAAATTCATTAGTTTTAGGAATAAGTTGGCCTTCCTTCCAGTAAGGAGCAGAGAAGAAAACTTTCCATAGCAACAGTGGTTTGGGGAGAAGGCTTTTGGGTACTGCAGTAAAAAAAAAAAAAAAGTCTCAGGTATCTAAGTACTTTTCCTCCTCTTTGTCTGACTCCACTTGCTCACTGATGAGTCATTAGGCTGTGCCTGAGGAGGTGGGAGAAAGAAAAGCAGGCGTGGGTGTGAAAAAGGGAAGAAAGTCAATGAAAAAGCCAAGTTTGTCAGTTTTCAGGATGGAGGGGAAAAGTTGCATTAAGTCATAGATTAAAACAAGTCCTGGAGGATCTGTGTCATTAGAGGTGATATCAGTGTAGACTATCATTTTTTCTGATCTTTGGAACAAGCCATTTTCAGGTCAGGAAACCCGAGCTCAGAGAGGTTAAGTGACTGTGTCAAGGTCAGAAATGTGCACAGCGGCAGCTCCAGAGCCCACACCCAGGCCGTTGTATGCAGTGCACAGCAGAGAATGTTCTTCCACCATGGCTCCTCCAGGCCACGAGTGGTTGAACAAGTTGGGTTTGTTACTCATACAATGACCATAGTCCAGTCGTTTGACATCTTGGACCTCAGTTTACTTTCCTCTAAATGAGGTGAGCACACTGGCCCTGCTTGAGCCTCAAACAAAGGAAATAGCCGTCCTGCCGACAGTAACGACCACAAAGCACTGATGAGCATCTCAGCGTGCAGGAAGCTCTTGTGAGTACTTGAAGGTGCATTAGTCATTAATCTTCACCACAACCCCACAGCTACGTACCATTGGTGTGCCTATTTCACGGACAAGGTCACTGAGGCAGAGAGGGGCTAAATGGTCTGTGCCAGGTTGCACAGCTAATAAGTGTAGGAATGCTTTGCAATTGCTAACCTTCCATGCGCCCCATAAAACATCAGGCCATGGATGTTCAGTGATCAAGTAATAGTGGGAAGAGGTCCACCCAGCTCCTACTGCGCATGGGAGGAGGCTTTTCCACCTCTCTGGACCTCACTTTCCTGTTCAGCATAGCTGTAGGGACCAGCGATAATGCCTGTAGCTCACTCACCAACAGAGTGCCCAGCAGATACCAGGGCTCAGTCAAGGCAGTGATGTTGGTGTCACCATCAACTTTACCGCCATGCTTGTGTGTGTCCTCCCCTCCATGCGAGTCAATAATTGCACACTGTTCCTCATTAAAAGAGGGAGGCAGGATCCAGGGTGTAGCCCAGGTAGGTTTGGTTTAGTGCCACAGAGAGGAGCACAAGGAAAGAAACCTCATGATGGGTAACCCTCTTGAGAGGGGAGCCACCCTAGACCCTGCCAGACCTTTGTTTTGTTTTCTCTTATGATCTGTGGCATTTGGGCCCAAGACTCCATCCCTCCAAGGGCTGTTGGTGGGAATTCCCAGCTTCCAATGCTGGTCTTTGATGCTCGAGGGATCGAGGAGGGAGGAGAAGGGGGAGGGAGAGACAGAGGGCACCAAAGTGAGGACTGTCTTTGGAGACAATTTCTGCCTATAAATTCAGTCTTTACAGTCAGACTCTGCAAAGCCCTCAGCTCCCTTGGACAAGATTCTGCAGGGCAGCTGAGAATTGCTTGTTCCCACTCTTCCCTTGATCGCAGATGTTCGTGGGCCTCCTGTTTTGGTTCCAGTTTTACTGTGGCTTCTCTGCATCCGCCATGATTGACCAGTGGTATCTGATCTTCTTTAATCTGCTCTTCTCATCGCTTCCCCAGCTTGTGACTGGGGTGCTGGACAAGGACGTGCCGGCTGACGTGCTGCTGACCAAGCCACAGCTCTACAAGAGCGGCCAGAACATGGAGGTGAAGCTCCCCTTCCCCCCACCCCATCTCCTGGCCCTCCACGCTCCACATCCAGCTCCTGGAAAGTTCAGGTCCCCACACCTGCCTTTAAATGGACACCCTGGGCAGACAGAGAAAAACAAATATCATATGATATCACTCATGTAGAGTCCAATTTTTAAAAATGATATAAATGCACTTATTTACAAAACAGAAACAGACTCTCAGATTTCGAAGACAAACTTATAGTTACCAAAGGGGAAACATTGGCGGGGAGGGATAAATTAGGAGCTTGGGATTAACATACACACACTACCATATATAAAATAGAGAACCAACAAGGACCTACTGTATAGCACAGGGAACTCTACTCAATATTCTGTAATAACCTATATGGGTAAAGAATCTGAAAAAGAATATATATACGTATAAGTAAATCACTTTGCTGTACACCTGAAACTAACACAACATCATACATCAACTGTACTCCAATAAAATTTAAAAAATAAAATAAAATCTTCCAAGAAAAAAATGGACACTGTGGAACAAACAGTTAAAATTCTAGAATCTGACCAGTGGGAGGAAAACAAAGAATTCTGTCTCTTGACTGCAATGCATTTATTTAAGTAGAGGGTTGATTGGTTGTGGTGATGGTATCAGGGGTGTATGTATGTGCCCAAACCCATCGAAATGTGTACATTTAAAGTGTGTGGTTTTTGTATATCAATTTACATAAAGCTTTTTGAAAAAAAAAAAAAAGATTTTTTAAAAAGTATACTGAGGTGAAAACTGTCTTTACTCCAGGAGCCCAAGGAAAGCCCGTTTGGAATCCAAGTCACGTGGGATGACTGCAGGCAGAGCAGAGATTTTTCTAAAACACCCCCAAAGAAATGTGATTTCCTTTGAATGGGGATTAATGGGAAAATAAACCCTTAGGGAAACCCTGGGAAGAACAAGTGAACACAAACAGATGATGTAAAATACATGTTTACATCAATACATCACATAGATTGACGTGCTAATTACCAGCTGTTCCTAGCTGGCCATTAAAGAAAGCCCTGTGAGTGCTTCTCTTGGGCTGGTTGGAATTATTATATGAGTGCCCAGGGAACGGATCCCCGCATATCCCACAATGGTCTCTCATTCGGAACTGATTTACTGAAGAGTGGACTTCCCCACAGGCAGCCTGGGGTAGGTAGAGGGCTGCTTAGGGTCAGGTAGATGAGGAGGGCCTCCGCTTGTCACCTGTCACGTGAGGGAGCTCTTGCACTCAGCCAGGCCTCACGTCCTAGGTGGCCACAGGGAGTTTGTCCTGGGGACAAACCAGGAGGGCCTGGCTTTCGTAAGTGCTCAGTAAACGCTCATCCTGCCTGCTCTGCGCGTCCTGCGTCCTGCGTCCTGCGGGCCAGTGCTGGCACCAGCAGCTCAGAACTCCGCAGTGCCAGATACAGATTGGGGCATCCAGATAAGGAAGACTTGATTAGTCTGTTTCAAAGTCATTTTTTGCCCATGGTAGACAGCTTTTTGATTTTAACATTAGGAAACACCCATGATCTAATTTTAAAATAACTCACTTTTAAGAAATATTCTAGCGGGTCCCCCAACGGAGGGAAGCAAAGCCCTGACAAAGTAGGCGGCTCAGGTTGGGGCAGATGCCGGAATTTCATGCACTAGTCCCTGTCTAGGGAAATTCCTTATGGGATTTAGAAAGCATTTTCATCTTTCTGCTGTTGACTGAGAATGCTGTAGCAGGCCTTGTGGGCACAAATGCTCGCAGTGAATTACTCAGCCCCATGTGCCCCTGTAGGCCTTTCTGTAGTGTTTTTTCACCAGTCCTCCACACTCCAGGATCTCCCTCTCCAAAGTCCTGAATTAGCAGGTGTCCCTGGGGTGCTTGACTTGTGCCTTCATGGCCCCCGTAGGTGACGGAAAACCATTTGAAGAGATGAGGCCTTTCCTGTAATCTCCGTGCTTGTTTTTGTGTCTCAGGAATATCGGCCTCGTACGTTCTGGTTGAACATGGCTGATGCTGCCTTCCAGAGCCTGGTGTGTTTTTTCATTCCCTACCTGGTAAGTTGGCACCCGGCCCAGCCTTTCCCACCAGCTTTATCTGGCGACACACAGACACAGGACCTCGCTGTCTTTCAGGCCTACCACGACTCAGACACAGACATGTTCACCTGGGGGACCCCCATCACCGCCATCGCGCTGTTCACCTTCCTCCTGCACCTGGGTATAGAAACCAAGACCTGGGTGAGAGTTGTGGGCCTGATCCAGAAGGGGGCTGGTCTGCGATCTGCTTACTTCCGTGCACATTCTGTGAGATTGAGCAGAGATTTGAGTTGGGGGCTGGGGGGGACTGCAAAGCTGGCCTCACTGTGATGAGAACAAAAGCAGATGCACAGGCCGGCCATGCACACGCAAGCCCAGGGTGTGGGAGCAGCACTTGTCCCGGGCAGTGCTGGGCTCCTGCCTGCCTGAGCCCCTCCACCCCAGCTCTCCTTCCCTGTCCTTCCCTTGGCACCTGACTTCCATCTCGCCACTTGTGTTCAGGCCGGTCCACCAGTTCTCAAGGCTCCATGCCCCACCGACCACCCTGTTCCCACTACGCCCTCTTACATCCTCCACTTGCAGAGGACCAGTGCATTTTTGTTGAGATAAAAGCCCTTTCTTTTTCCCCCTCAGACCTGGCTCAACTGGATGGCTTGTGGCTTCAGTATACTTTTATTTTTCACTGTGGCTTTGATTTATAATGCTTCCTGTGCAATGTGCTACCCTCCATCCAACCCCTATTGGACCATGCAGACGTTAATGGGCGACCCTGTGTTTTACTTCATTTGTCTCATAGCACCCGTCGCCGCGCTGCTGCCCAGGTGGGTATCAGGGACAGTGGCCTTTGGGTCCCACGTGGGCTCTGACAGCATTCTCCTTTGTTGTGTTCCTGTACCGTTCATGTCTCAGAAGCTCAAAGGCCCCACTGCAGCAATAGCTGACTGTGTTCTATATGTTCTTTCCAGATTGTTTTTCAAAGCCCTGCAGAGGAGCCTTTTCCCCACCCAACTGCAGCTGGGACGCCAGTTGGTTAGAAGGTCCCCCAGGAAACTCAGGGCTCCCAAAGAGACCTTTGCTCAGGGACACCTCCCAGGAGAACCGAGGACGGAACCGTCAGAACAGAGGAGCATCAGTGCCTCGGGGTCCTTCTCCCAGGACTGTAGCTCGCAGGTGTTTTGGCATGCACAGCAGTCGTCCTGCTCTCCAGAGGCCAGCGGGGAGCCCAGCGTGGTGGACATGGGCATGTCTCTGAGGGAGGACACACTGCTGGAAGGGCTGGGCAGCCAGACCCCAGGGTCCTCCTCACCAGGGAAGGTGATCCCGGAAGGCTGTCCAGGGGACTCCAAGATGAAACCCACAAGTGCCAGCAGGGCAGCTGCCCTGTCGTCCATCTTCAGCCTGCCCAGCCTCAGCTCACTCAACTGGATTTCCTCCCTCTCTCTGGTCAGCGGGCTGGGAAGTGTCCTACAGTTCTCCCGAAGTGGTTTACAGATGGACAGGCGGGACGGCGAGTTCCTACCCAGCCCCCCGCAGCCAGACCAGGACCTGCGAGGCTTGAGTGGGCAGACCACGGACTACTTCTAGGACCTCCTTCCAGGGATTACAGCTGGCGGTGGCAGCGGTGAAAACCTCAAAATGCTTTTTTTATAACATAGATGTTAATATTATTTATGTTTATTATTTGCACAGAAGAGTTCTAGTGAGATGTATTTTATATATTTCCAAGGCTAACACAGGAAATGAAAGGTACCAAAAAAGAAAGTTTATTTTTTAAAATTTCTAACTAGAGTATATTGAAAAGAAAAATAAGAGCTTTATCATATATAAAAGTTTAAAGAAGAGCGACACTTGAGAGGTGGGTTTAGATTTATTTTTTCATCTCATTTTATAAGAAAATGCAGTCTGATCGGTTTTCTTCAACACGTGTGATGTTTGCTTTCCCCTAGTGGAAATGCGTGTGAGCACAGTGAACCCTGGGCGGGTGTGGACGATGTGAGGGGAGGTGACAGGCACGCACACGGCCCCAGCAGAGATCCCCACTGTCTGTCTCTCAATCCCACCACTGGGAGGGTGGACTCTGCTTCACCAGGAAAGGGAAAGTGAGAACTCTGGGAAAACACACATACACACACACACACACACACGAAATTCATTCCAACATTCTACTCTATGCAGGCATTTGGTAAAGACCACCTGTAGGTATTATAGTTCCTATGTAGGGTCTCGCCTGTTAAAATCATAACAAGCAATAAACAACCTTCACTTTGCAAAGAGAACGTTTGGGGTTGCCACTGTTGTGTGGTATTATTAATACGTGACCTAATGTTACCAAATGCAAGTTCATGTGCTTGGCGCACAGTGAGGCCAAACAAACCAAAACATCAGAGTTTGGATCAGAGAAAAGCTCATTGCAGGGCTAAGCAAGAACGGGTAGCGCGTGCTCAAAAATACCCCAAACTCCTCAAAGGGTTTCAACAAAGCATTTTTAAAGGCCAGGTGAGAGAGGGACATGCCAGGGTCTGTGATCAGCTGTGCACAATTCTCTGATGGTGATCAATCCTCAGGGCTCACGATCATCAAGCATTAATTTCTTCCTTCTGGTGGTGGTACCAGCATCTGGAAAACTCAGGAAATATGCATCAGATACTATCATCTAGGTACTTCAGAGAGGAGCTATAGCAGAGAATATGGGGGAGGGGTCTGTCCTGGGAAGACCCCGTAGGGTCCTGCTCGGTTACACTGACAGAACATATTCTGAGTACTCCAGGGCACTTCCTCATGGCAAATCCTTTTAGACCCTGTGGAGGAAACAGCTGGGAGACATGCAAGCTGCACATTGGGACACTGTGACATAGGCTACACCAGCTCCCTGCACCAAGAGGCTGGGGTCTTTAGGTTTTTGTCTTATGAGTCATTACTTCTGTCTCTAAACAGAGAAAAAGAGAAAGAAAAGATTATAAGAATCCAAGGCAGTTGTATAGCATTTGCTCTTCAGAACCCTCTCTTTAACTTTGCCAGCCATTGTGAGTTGCCTGCTTGCTCAGCCTGGGGATGTGAAGTGAGCAGGGTGTGCTCCTGCTGAGGACTCCTGTGGCTGCCTGTCCCCGGAGCAGCAATGTGCAGAGGTCGGAGGATCTCAGGACTAAGAAGTTTCTGAGCACAGCATGCCAGCAATAATGGCTGGTTACCCGGCGTGTGTGGCTCATTGCATGTGACAGAAGATGCACCTCATCTGGTCAGATGGAAAGGGACGGCAGGCCTCATGTCTGCAAGGCCAGGGAGAAGGTGGGCTCCAGGGCAATTGAACATGCAACTCAGACCTGGGCTTTCCCCTTTCTCCCTGCACTCAGCTTTCTGGGATCAGCTTGATCCCAAGGCTGGCTCTGTTCTTGGTAATGACATGACTGGAACCATCCCAGGACATGTGCTCACATCATGCTCCAGAGGAGAGAGAGGGTGTCACTCTCCACATCCTGAGCAGAGTCTTGGTTTCCTTGACCTCATGCAGTTGCAGGACAGCCTTAAACCAGTTACTGGAAAATTGTGAGAATGTCCTGACAGGCTCCAGGTTGGAGCTGAGAAAGGTCAGCTTCCCTCCAAGTAACTGGGCTGCATGAGTGGATACTCAGGAATATCTGGGTCCTGTTAGTGGGGCAAGAGAGAAGAAGGAGTGGAGGGGCTTCAGCAGCCAGCAATGCCCAGGACTGAAAGTGGTGCTGTCCTAGCCCACCCCCTCCCCCCATGCCTGAGATTACCTCATGTTTTCTTGGAGCAACACATATGAAAAGAATTTCCCTGGGAAGATACACAGCTCTATCATTTCCTGAATTAAGGTAATGGTTGTTAGTACAAAGTACAAGAAGAACTAGACACCTATTTACCTGAGTATCTGAGAATTCAAAATGCCCCAGCTTCCAGATTTTCCTGCACTCACAATCTACCTTCTTTCCAAAGACATCTTTCTTCCATACATACTTTCTCTTGGGAAATGGAATGATCCAGGAAGTGGCTTTGTGAATATGCCTACCAAGCCCATTTCAGAGAAAAAAGCATCATAAAGGGCATTGGCAGTTAGCTGCCCAAAGGATGAAGAATATTTATAGAAGCCTACAATAATATTATCACACGCAGCTAAGTTTGATCTCAAATGAACATACTACAGAGATGAACTCCATGATTATCTCAAAAGAACCCTGGGAAGTACATGTCACATCACTCAATCCTAATTACAAATCCAAAATAAAGAAGGCTGCCTCTGCTCTTGGTGACAAAATGGATGGACTAAGTATATGACATTATACAAAACCAATTTTAAGTTCTTGGCGGTCAGATCTGTGTCCTCTTCACCTTATACCCTTGGCAGTAGCATAGAACCTAGCTCTTAGAATGCACTCAGGAAATGTGTGGTGACCCCAAGAACTAATGTTTATGCTGAAACACTAAAGGCATTCCTGTTAGAATCAGAGATAAAGGAAAGTTGCTTGTTATAACCCAGTATTATTTAATATTTTTTGGAACTTCTGGGTAATGCAATAAGACATGAACTTTTAAAAAGAATGAATATTGGAATTAGAGACCAAATTATAATTACTTACACGTATTGAAACCGTGCACCTCAGATGGGACTTGAACCCGTGGGCCAGACTCAAACCCAGCCAAAACCCAGGTTGGGACTTGAACCCACTGTCTTTTAATTGAAATCACACACCTGATCTCAGGACTTAGTGAAGCTCAGGTTTTTTATGTCTCATGGCAGAAAGAATTCAGTGAGAGACAAAGTGATAGGTAAGAAGTGGATTTATTTAGAGAGAAACACTCCACAGATGGAGTGTGGGCCATCTCAGAAGGCGAGAGGCCCTGAAATATGTGGTGGTTAGTTTTTATGGGCTGGGTAATTTCATAGGCTAATGAGTGGGAGGATTAGTCTAACTATTTTGGGGAAGGGACAGGGATTTCCAGGAATTGGGCCACCGTCCACTTTTTGACCTTTTATGGTCAGCCTGGAAACTGTCATGGCACTGGTGGGTGTATCATTTAGTTGATGTATTATGATGAGCATATAATGAGGCTCAAGGTCTAGTGGAAGTCAAATCTTCTGCCATCTTGGACCTAGTTGTTTCTAACCAGTTAATGTCCTCGATGGCTATGCCATTCTTTTAAATGTTGTACCCTGCCCCCTTTCCTCCTCTTTCATTCCCCAGAGATTTTACTCCTATATTCTTCTGGGAAGTAGAGGGGCAACGGTCCATCTCTGTAACTGCTTCAAGGCTGAGTAGGGGGATCGATCCTGCCTGTCAGGGAGTAAAAATCTCTAGATGCTTGATCTAGGGACCCCAGGGACAGGACAGCTCCTTGTTTTAAGTTGGTATGGGCTGGAATCCTCGTACAGCCATCATCTTGATATGGAACTGTTGTGACTGTTTCCTTAGCCTTCCTATGAATCTTCTTGATGATGAAGCACTTTTTGTAACAGCATCAGAGTACAAAAATAGCCATCTATAAATGACAGAACACTTAAAAGGCATGATTAAACCTCTGATTACAGTGTAATTGATAAAGAAACTTGGTTACAATAACCAGAATTAGGAATGATTACATTTAACTTAACATACCAAATAATCTTAGTTAAGTATTTTTCTTTGAGATGCCTCAGGGGCCCTCTAAAGCATCCCAAAGTTAGCTGTAAATCAAAAGAACTAATTAAAATTTGATCTTTGGTGAGTTTGTCAAAAAGTTTTAAAATACTTGGTCAAATACCATCATAGGTCACTGTGAGACAATACTTACTCCTTAACCAAAGTTAAAAGAGGTCTCAAAAGCAAAAACAGTTCACTTAAAGGCAAAGAAATTTACATAATCTGTTATCAAAAGCAGCATTTCAAGAAAACTTTGCAGGGAGAAACCAAATCCAGTCTTGCCTCAGCCTACTCCCAACAAAATCCATTTGCCCAACTAAATTTAATCCAATCTTAGAAAATCCTGATCATGCACAACTCTTTTCAGTATTTTTTTTTATTCCTCACACCTTCTTTCATTGAAGACATACATCTTACTTGCCTTAAAAGTTTTTTTCACATCGAGTTAATTTTCTTACTGACAAATTTGCTATAGGAATAACATAAACTTGACCTTCAGTAAACCTAGGTACAACAGAAGAGGTATTATACTTAATATTGATGACTCTAAAGACGTGTCTATATTAATTAAACCAACAAACTTAAGCTAGCTTTAATACCAGATATCCGTTCAGTACTGAATATTTCCCAGATCATGTGAACCTGAAATTCATTTGGCTGGTTTTCTTCACATTTATGAGTATTTATATAAACACTTAATTTTAAAAGCCAATTAAATAGAGCTGTTTTATGAATTTTGGCAGTACCATACATCTATAACACATATATAGATAGGTACAAACAAAAACCTCATAGCTCCTGTCTCACAATTTCAGCCATGAGTCAGGTACAAATATGTAAAACCCATCATTTACAGAAGAGATTGGATTCAAATTGGGCTTCTGGCAGATGAAACAAATCAAGGTCACCTGTCTAGATGGCTAAACTCCTTTTACTAATGTTTACAGAAAAGACACTTAGGATTTCTATTTATCCTTGACAAGTCATGTTCTAAATTACCCCCTTTTGCAAAATTTGTATTTTAAAAGATGGTGGAGATAAGTGTTCCTGGAGAAGACCAGGTAGAACATTTGTATCTTTGAGAAGGCACAGGCAATTTCCTCCTAGGATGACTTTTGTTCCCTTAAGGTCAGAAAAATGAATTTTTTCTTCTTTTCTTTTCTTTTCTTTTTTTAAAAATATTTATTTATTTATTTATTTATTTTTGGCTGTGTTGGGTCTTCATTTCTGTGCGAGGGCTTTCTCCAGTTGCGGCAAGTGGGGGCCACTCTTCATCGCGGTGCGCAGGCCTCTCACTATCACGGCCTCTCTTGTTGCGGAGCACAGGCTCCAGACGCGCAGGCTCAGTAGTTGTGGCTCACGGGCTTAGTTGCTCCGTGGCATGTGGGATCTTCCCAGACCAGGGCTCGAACCCATGTCCCCTGCACTGGCAGGCAGATTCCCAACGACTGCACCACAGGGAAGCCCCTCTTTTCTTTTTTTTCCCTCGAACAACTGTGTGGCCACCTCAATGATATCAAATGACTGATACATTCATTCACCTATGTTGTAATGTTTTACTTTCCCTCATTTAGCTTAGGGAAAAGGGCTTCCCCAGAAAATTTTTATCAGGCTCCAAATATCAGCTATGGTTAGTCTAGTTCGATTACTGACCTCCCATTTTGTAATGTATTCACAGACACTTTTGAGGATCTTCCCTGGTTTAAGAAATTTGTGCCTTATATTCAGACACTCTGTAACCGTTTTTAACTTAATAATCACCAGCTGGAAATCTTTGGCCAAGCCCGGAACCTCACTATTCCATACTCCAGGGTCTACTAAGTCTTCTATTTTAGCTCCAGATTCAATCTGTTACTTTTCTGCTTTCTGTTAGTATCATATGGTGGTGAAGGTGTTTCCCTTGCCCCTCAAGAAACAGAGTGGCCCCTAACATAGTTAATAAATCTCTTCCCATTAAAGAGATGAGACTATCAGGTACAAAGAGAAAGGAATGTAGAAACAGCTGGCCATTGATGTTGCATAAAAGGGGTTCCAGGAAAGTGTGCCACTGCCTCATCTCTGACACCCCCATTACATACTCCTTATGACTGCTAAGGTTTCCAATCCTTTGGGTTAAGACTGAAAAGGTTGCACCAGCAACTATAAGAAATTTTATAAAGTGGCCCACCATATCAGTGACCACCCGAGGCTCGACATTAGTTATATAGATGGTATCTCTAGGCAGAGACACCTTTGGCCTTGGGCCGCTTCAGTCTTCTGATTGTAAAACCATCAATGGCCGAGGGGCCCCCCATCACTCTCTGGCATCTGGGGCATTCTCTCTTCCAATGTCCTGGCTATTTGCAAAGGGTGTAATGATTGCAATCCTCATTCTAGTGCCCTGTTTGTCCACACAGGGTACATTGGTCCTGTCTGGGTGCCCGTGGGCCTAATAGTCTGCCAGGGCCAGATTGGCCCCGAAAAGCTGGCTTCCCCTTTGGTGGTCTCTGAGCAGACAAAGCCACTGCCAGCATTTGGGCCTTTTGCATATTTTGCTGGGTGCATTCATTCAGCCTTCTCAGCCATCTCCCTATATTGAAAACTTAATAAGCCAATTGAAGCAAATCATTCATTGGAGTCTGAGAACCAGCAGTTGCCTTCTGAATTTTGTACCTGCTGTCTGGGGCAGACTGGGCTATGAAACTCAGAACCAAAAGGACCTGTCCCTCGGGGGAGGAGGGATCTATGTTCATATACTTCCTAAAAGCTTCCATTAGTCTCCCTTGGAAGACTGCAGGATTTTTGTCCTGTCCCTGTTGGATCTCTTTTACCTTTTCATAATTAACAGGTTTTACTGTAAGTTTCTTCATGCCCTCTATTAAACAGGTAATCATATGGCCTTGTCTATCTCTTATCAATAGAATTTACCTGGTAATTCCATTGTGGGTCTACCTCCAAGAATGGCACTGTTCCCCACCCAGTGTACTTCATGGCCCTATAGGGTGGGTCAGTTAAAATGTCCTCTGTGTTCTTCCTAGAGTTATCCCTCTGAGCTACACATTCCTTAAATTCCTTTGGGTTTCACTGTCTAAATACAAGGCCGTGAAAATTTGAACATACAGAATCTCACTCCATTTTCATTTTCTTCTACAGTATAAACCTAACTGCAATATAGTATCATAACTCAGGGACCCATTTAGTGGCCACTTTTCTTGGCTTTCTAACTAATATTGTGGCCAAACCTGATTATATAATGTAATATGTTTTTTTCCTTTTTAATTCCTGTTGTCTGAATTTTTTTTTTTTTTTTTTTTTGCAGTACTAGGGCCTCTCACTGTTGTGGCCTCTCCCGTTGCAGAGCACAGGCTTTGGACACGCAGGCTCAGCGGCCATGGCTCATGGGCCCAGCCACTCCGCGGCATGTGGCATCTTCCCGGACTGGGGCATGAACCCGTGTCCCCTGCATTGGCAGGCGGACTCTCAACCACTGCGCCACCAGGGAAGCCCCTGTTGTCTGATTTTTTTCCCCCAATCCCGGAGGATATGATCCAGAGGGGTATTGGTCAGGATTGATGTGGCTTGACCCATTTCAGACCCAAGCCTGAGGTGAGGTCTTTAATTTCCATGCTATCCAAAAGTTCCCCTCTTATGTCAAAATCCACCACGCAATTTGGTCAAGATTTGCACTTATGATTTTAGGTGCTATCCCTTCCAAGGTAGCCTCCCAACCAGGTGTTAGTGCCCAAAAAGTTGCCACAAAGGAATGGTACAGAAGGTGTCCCCCACAGTGTTGCTGATGAGTGAGAGTTGGCCTAGCTGCAAGTTGGGAATAAATGGTCAGCACTTGTCAATAAAAAGTACATCTTGGCAGCCACACACGTCTTCTGGGGTTAAGAAAAGAAAAAAAGAAATGAAACAGGAATGAACATAGAATGTAAGAGAAAAACCAGAGTCAAGGAGAAGAGTATAGATTACCAAATTCTGCAGTAATAATTCTGTCCTGGACCTGCTGTTGGATGTGCCTAAGCATAGCCATTCCACACCATCTTTCTATAGCAAACCATGCCAATTGCCATTATTCCTCTGGTCTGGACCTAGATTCCTGATCAGAGCCCTGAAGCATTCGGGGTTGACCAGCCCATCAAAAATGGGCAGACATTGGCAGAGCATACTCCCCAGTACACCTGGCTCATGGAATCCCACAAGCCCGTCTACGACCAAGACCTAACTCTCAACATTTTCTTACCTTATCACTGTCCCTTCATGGTTGCCAGCTGAAACTATGCACCTCAGATGGGACTTGAACCCACGGGCCGGGACTTGAACATGGCCAGAACACATATTGGGACTTGAACCCACTGTCTTTTAACTGAAAAATCACACACCTGGCCTCAGGAGTTACTGAAGCTAATGTTCTTTATGTCTCATGGCAGAAAGAATTCAGTGAGAGACAAAGTGATAAGTAAGAAGTGGATTTATTTAGAGAGATACACATTCCATAGACAGAATGTGGTCAGTATCAAAAGGTAAAAATGGCCCTGGGAGAAACACACTCCACAGACAGAGTGAGAGCCATCTCAGAAGGTGAGAGGTCCTGAAATATGAAGTGGTTAGTTTTTATGGGCTGGGTAATTTCATAGGCTAATGGTGGGAGGATTATTCCAACTATTTGGGGGAAGGGGAAGGGATTTCCAGGAACTGGGCCACTGCCCACTTTTTGGCCTTTTATGGTCGGCCTCGGAACTGTCATGGCATTAGTGGGCGTGTCATTTAGCATGCTAACATATCACAATAAGCAGTTAATGAGGCTCAAGATCTACTGGAAGTCGCGAATCCTTTGCCATGTTGGATCTAGTTGGTTCTAACCAGTTTTTGTCATGTCCTATGGCTATGTCATTCTTTTAAAGTTGTGCTCTGCCCCCCTCCCTCCTGTTTCATTATGGTTGTATACCCCAAATTCAAATGAATAAACTAGAAGGTTTTTCAGGACTAACAAGAGGAAGCAATAAATGGACTAACTACAAGGGAAAAAAACTAGTTTTTCTATAGAGCATGATGGGGAAAAGGAAAAGTTCTCATTCACCAATACAACACCAGCACTAACAAAAATTTAAAAACCTAAGAATACTCTAAGTATAAAGACAACCTACCAGAGTTTAGGAAGACGTTAACCAAAGTCTTAACTATAAAGACTTGCCTCATTTCTAGGTTAGAAAATTAAGTATTGGGGATTTCCCTGGTGCTCCAGTGGTTAAAACTCCACAATTCCACTGCAGGGGTCACAGGTTCCATCCCTGGTCCTGGTTGGAGAACTAAGATCCCACATGCCACGTGACATGGCCAATTAAAAAAAATAAGAAAGAAAGAAAATTAAGTATTGCAAAGGTACTGCATTCCAAACACAATTTCTATAGCCTTTAAAAATGTTTAGTTCTTTTTTGTTTCTTTTCCTTGTTTAGGTATTTTTGAAATTAATAGAATGGATCTAGAGTTTATCTGGCAAGATATACAGGCAAAAATATCAAAGTATATTCTAAAAAGTAAAAGTAATGGAGAGACCAAATAGTAAAATATAAAGCGCTGATACTTAAAATAGTGTAGTAATAATTCAGAAAAACGTACATAAACAGAACTGACTAGAAATGTATCTGACTAGAAATGAACTGACAGAAATGAAAGAAATGTATCCTGTTACATACAAGAACTTAATGTATAAGGTTTAAGAAAGGATCAAGAATCAATGAGGAAGAGAAATAGTTACTAAAAATCTCATTGGTAACTGGTCAAGAGTGTGGAAAAATAACTTATTCTTATGTCCATATCAGTAAATTCCAAATAAATTAAAAATTGTAAGAGATCAAAACATGGTAAAATTAGAAGAAACTGAAATCAACTATCCTCAAACTGCTGAAGAGAGAGCCCTTAGGCACATGTGGCGGGTCCTGAGGTTTGCCTGCCCTTTGGCTTGGGGCATTCCCCAGCCTCCTTTTCCCACAGCCCCTCTGAACCTGAGCAGAGCCCCACACAGCTCCTTTCCCAGCCTTCTTGGTTTCTCATCTGCACATTTTGGACTTGCCCACACTGTTCAATATTATAATACGGAACCTGGACTGTCCAGGATGCTGCTCCTACAAACATCACTTAGGCTCACTTTGATATTGTTATTTATAATTAGACAGGTCCTGTTCCTAGCACCGAGCTCCTAAAACTCTTGGAATTTCCTGTGAAGAGAGCAGTAAGGTGTTTTTTGTTATGCTAGTGAAATGGTTTTTAGAAAGCACATAAGGATGGGGGCAGGTTGACTGTGAAACCAACTAAGTGATTAGAGGGTCTGAACTTTCAGTCCCACCCCCTGACCTCTGGGGAGGGGAGAGAGGCTGTAGATTGAGTTCAATCACCAATAGCTAGTGATTTAATCATGCCTATGTAATGTAGCCTCTGTGTAAACCCAAAAGGACTTGATGGGGGTGGGGGTTCAGAGAACTTCCAGGCTGGGAGAGTGGCACACTTGGAGGGGACATGGAAACTCCACGTCTGTTCCCCATACCTCACCCTGTGCATCTTTTCCATCTGGCTGTTCTGAGTTATATCCTTTTATAATATCTAATGAGTAAACTGGTTTCCTGTGTCCTGCAAACCACTTTAGCAAATTAATGGAACTCATAGAGGGGGTCAGGGGAACTTCTGATTTATAGCCAGTCGATGCACAGGTGACAACCTGGACTTGGAATTGGTGTCTGAAGTCTGAGACTGAGCCCTAAATCTGTGGAATCTGATGCTATCACTGGGTAGTGTCAGATTTGAGTTGAGTGTAGGATATCTAGCTGATGACAAAGAATTACTTGGCAGTATGGGGAAACCCACACATTGGAATTGGTGTCAGAATCCTACTCACACACCAATACTCCCATGAAGCATGAGGGGTCATGTCTATGACCACACCCAGTCCCTGGGACCCCAACAGTCAGCCCAGAGCAGGGGCTTTGTTTAGGAAATCTAACAGGAGGGATGGCATTCCCAGAGAGAAATGATAGGAAAAAAACCCAAAAAAGAACTCGGTCAATTGGACTAAAAGATATTTCAACATTTTTGTATTAAATATAACCAAAATTGAAAGATCAACCCCATTGAGAAAAACCGTAGTAACTAGGAAAAGAAGAACTTTATGAGACAAATGACTGCTATGAATCAATAAAACAAATATCGAGATGCTATTTGACCAAAGACTGATGAGTTGACCACTCATATTTTTGAGTGGGAACAATCCTGGAAAGAAACTTGGCAAGGTACAACAAAATACCTTGAACATATTTAATCTCTTTACCTAATAATTTCAATTTGGTGATTAAATCTAAAGAAAATAATCCATTATTTGCATTTTATTTGCATTTTATTGAATAGATATTCATTACCTGTCATATTTAGTGGTGAAAATTTGGAAACAATTAGAGTGATATCAATGGGAGTATGACTAAATGATTCTGGGAACATTTGAGATTTCAAATATTCCAAAAACAATGTTTATGAATTATAAGGGAAAATGTATATGAAACAGTGATGTTAAAAAAGCAAGATTAAAACTATGTATGTAAAAAATAAAACTTGGATTGATAAAGACTATAAGAGTGATGAAATTGTGAGTGATTTCTCATTGTTTCCTAAATTTCTGCAACTTGCTTATTTACCTAAATTCTATTTAGTAATAACTTCATGAGGCCCTCTTTATGGTGTGATTGAGTGTTTATGTACCATATCGATTCTGCCACACCCTATAGCAATGGTTCCCAATTTGGAAATAGAGCTAGAGGAAAATCAAGTTATTTCCTATATTTTAAAAACTCTACTAGAAATAGTATTCTTCCCAGGAATAAAGCTGCAAAGTCAAATGTCATGTTAAATATATTTACTTTTGACTTGAATTTATACCAGACTACTATCTATGGATTTTATTCATTATGATGGAAAAACAAAATTGTCATTTTTAAAAGCCAGCTTTTATTTTAAAAGTGATAGATTTTTAAAACAAGTTGTCCATTGAGGGAAACGTAAGAAAATAGGTTCTTTATGATGGAAAGGTTAGAAACCATTTACTATATGTTTAATTACATGTGATCAAGTGCCAAGTACAAAGCCTAGCACAGATTATGTTCTAAATACATATCAGCTGAACTGAGACACAAGCCCCATCACACAGTAATATGCAGGCCTTGGGGTTAATCAAACCCCAAGCCCTTGGGGCAATCAAAACTGCACTAAGGAATTGTCTAGTTTAATTGACACCCTTTGGACCTGCATTCACTGGACCTTTTGGATTTGTATTTCCATCTCCTTTTTTGGGGGGGGCGGGATTCTAATCACTGAAAAACAGCATGGTGTAATGGTGGAAACTAAATACAGTGTCTCAAAATTGGAATTATGGTCTTGGCTCAGCAGGAGTAATAGTAAATCCACAAATGTTACCTCCTCTTTGGAATCCTTTTCCTAGTTGGAACATTAGTCCAAGTAAACAATTAATGTAGTGCTGTTAGTTCTAGAATTCTACTCTTTTAGGATAGGCCATCTTAGGTTAAAAAAAAAAGAGACAATTTGAACTGCTGTCATGTATTCTGTGATGTGCTGCCTACACCCCAGGTCCTCTCAGGACAGTAACACTTACTCCTTAGCTCCTGGCAGTGTTGGTACCAACAGCTCTCTGCTAAGTCTCTCTCTAGAAATTGCCCTCAGCTAAAGAGACTTCCTTCCCAGGCTCACATTCCCTTCCTGATTGCAACCTGCATCTTGGTTTATGTGATGGTACAAAGGCCTGGCCTCTTGCCTCAATTCTGAACAGCACGGAAGGGTCAACCCAGATCCAAAGCTCCTTGTGGGACAAGCCAAAGCCTTTGTTATGACCCAATCACAGTTCAATGATTTACTCTGCCCAATCCTGTTTCCTTCATGTTCCAGCAAATGAGGTTCTGAGACCATTTCCCAAGAGACTTCTTCAGTCTCAGAGGATCCTCATCTCAAATAGCTCCCAAATCAAGAACAAATTCTTCTTGACTTGACTTTGCCTTTGCAAACTATGCTTGAGCCTCTGGTGTACTCCAGTTCTCATGATAACACCTTGTTGTCTCTCTACATTGGAGATGGAAGTCCCTAGTTTTATGCTCACTTTGTATTGAACTTCCTTGGCACTATGATCATATTTTTCTAACTGGAAATCAGAATCCCCGCTCTGGCAGTCCATAGAACAATACAGTGTTTGAAATGGGAGTTCTAGAGAAATGCATGGATCTATATTTCATTAAAAATGAAAATAAACAATTATGATACAAGAAGTACAGCTTTAAAAATACAGAAAATAAATTTAAAGATTAAAAATTATTAGGATCATACCCCTCTTCCCACAAGGTAAGGGGAAGAAAGGAACAACTACAGATGGACATTTGTTTACTATTTAGTAAACAAATAGCAAGGTCGTAGACTTGAACCAATCATATTGATAATTACATTAAATGTAAGTAAACTAAAAACTTCAATTAAAAGACAAAGATTTTCAGACTAGATAAAAAAAAATAAGATCCAACTATATGCATTTGAAGTATAAAGACACAGACAGGTTGAAAATACCAATATGGAAAAAGGAGTAACAAAAAAAGAAAGGTGACGTAATTGGAGCAATAGCAGATACATAGACTTTGAGACATAAAGAGGGACAATTAATGATAAAATGTCAGTTTCTTGGGAGGACATAACAATCCTGAATGGTGTGCACCTAATAACAGAACTTCAGAATACATGCCACAAAAATTGACAGAAGGGAGAAATAGAAAAAAATCACAAATATAGCTTGACCCTCTCTCAGAAATTAATAGAACAGGTAGAGAAAAAAAGTAGTTGTAGAAGTTAGAAGATCATAAGCAGCTTGTTTCTGTACTTGTGACTGTGAATTGAGTACAAAATAGTGGCCCAACTGTATATCTGCAGAGGCCACAAGTCCCATAGACAGAGCACCTCCACTTCCACTAGAAGTGGATTAGACCAAGCAAGGCCAAGGAGGAGCTGGGGGTGGGGTTGTGGACAGTGAACAGAGACAGGGACAGGGAAGGTCCTGGAGTCCCTGACTCTTATTGGCTAAGGAGGCAGGCCCTCCCTCTCACCTGGCTCTGCCCTGGCCTTTCCCTTTGTCTGTGCCTCCAAGGAGGGAGGGTTCCATGGCCTCCTTCCTGAGCCCCTCACACATTTGCCAGCTCCAGCACTGTGACTCAGTTTCATCTCATCCTGCATTTCTTGCATCTCCACTGAATAATCTCCATACTGGGACTTGTTCTCAAGTCCTTTCCTTAAGTGTTCACTCTGCCACCACAGAGAAACCCATCTGGGATTGGGACCCATTCACAGATTATGAAATCAACTTTGTATCCACCAGCTACTTTTCTTTTCTTTAATGAATTGATGGCCTTGGGTCAACTGAGCAAGCCACAAGGAAAACAGGGCTTCCTCACCTCCCTCCCAATCTCTGGACTTTGATCTTACTCAGAATGAACACTGCCTCCAGGATGGCTGCCTCTGCCCTGCTCAGGGATGACCTCTCTGTCATGTGGACTGTTACACAAGTCCTTAGTGTCTTTTCCAGAAGGACCTGCATGTTATGAGTCCTTTTTGATCTCAACCCTGCAGTTTTAACATAATCGCAAGCTGGTTTCTTTCTTTTGTTTGCACATAAAAGCACTAAAACACTTTTGAACAATTTGATCTTAGTTTATATCTAACTTAAAGCAAGTGTTTTGGAAAAATGACAAAGTGTTTTCAAGACGCTTATAATGGTATTTCTTTCCTCCTGTCCTCATTAATAAAAACAAAGCTGGAGACCTTCACTGGAAAGTTTATGACACGGTTCAGACACTGACTGGCATAAGGAAAACCTTAACCAAGCCCGGTCCTGCTCAGCACATGGCGGCCCTCCCACCCTGCCAGGAAGGCAGCTCCCTGCCTTACAAGTTACATGAGCCGTGTTCCCATCCCACACACACTGAGTTAGGATAGTTTAGTCACCTCAACTCAGGGTGGATTTCAGGTGACTGGTTTTCTTTATAATTAGGATTTTAACTTTCTTCAGTTTTTTGATTTGTTTTTGCTTTAATTTTGCCTTGCACTACTATTCCATGTATGTGTTTATATGTTAAGTCTTTAAAAATCAACATTTAGGTAAACTGAGATTAAGAATCATCTGTCATCCTCAGTTCTTCCTTAAACCGGCACACAAGGCCTAGATTGCTCACTGGATTGAACCCCTTCCTGGTTCTTACCGGTTCTCACCCTTTTTGGAGGGAGAGTGAGGTCAACCCTAGCTAAGGGGGAGGCCGAGAAAAGAGCTGTGCTCAGGAAGAGAAGAGTCATCCTCTGCTCTGCCTTCTGTACATCCAGTGAGGCTGCATTCTATGACACCCCAGGTCAATTAGTCTTTTACCTCAGAAATTAATATTTCCTAGCCTGTAATTTAATTATTTTAGAAGAGGTTTCTTTTTAGTTTTAAAGATTTTTGACTCTCATCTTGCCTTTCAAAATTAAATGACAAAAAAATAACAAGTGACACAACATACGCTGGTCATGCTGGCTCTAGCATATAATCTACATACAGAGAAATGCAAAAATGTTGTAGGCTGTCAGGGTGGATCCATTACACTGTTGGGATGAAGCCAAGAATTTTAAGAAGAACTGGCCAGAAACATGGCTACATAATAAAACAGAAGAGGGGTTCATGGTTAGCATGACCAATTGGAGCTCGTGGGTCTTTACTGTAAATAGAAGTCCATATGTTGGGTGGGCAGCCGAGGTAGGTAGAGGAGTTTTAGCAGATCCGTTCTCTTCCTGAATTCCACTTTGTACCTAAGGTCAGGGCATGTGGCCTGGGTACTCACTCCTGGGCTTTTTTAGGTGTAAGTGGCTGTGTAGCTGAAATTCAGCCTCTGTACACCAGTAATGAATTGAATCTTGGAGACAGAGTTTTGCGTGAAGTAGGAAAGAATATCTTTATTGCTTTACCAGGCAAAGGGGGTCACAGTGGGTTAATGCCCTCAAAGCTGTATGTCCCGGGCTTCCCTGGTGGTGCAGTGGTTGAGAGTCCACCTGCCGATGCAGGGGACACGGGTTCGTGCCCCAGTCCGGGAAGATCCCACATGCCGTGGAGCGGCTGGGCCCATGAGCCATGGCCGCTGAGCCTGCGCGTCCGGAGCCTGTGCTCTGCAAGGGGAGAGGCCACAACAGGGAGAGGCCCGCGTACCGCAAAAAAAACAATAACAATAACAAAACTGTATGTCCCGACCTGGGGGGAGTAGTGAGAAATTTTATAGTAATGATTCAAAGAGCAGGGCATGGTCAGCTCATGGACAGTCTTTTGACTGGTTGGTGGTGAGGTAAGTGGGAGTCAGCTTCATCAACCTCCTGGTTCCAGCCTGTCTGGGGTCTGTGTGCTTGTGGGCAGCATACTTCTTCCACCTGGTGGGTGTTTCAGTATCTGCAAGACAGCTCAAAGGTATTGTTATGTACATCCCTTGAGGGGGAACCAGGACACTGACCCAAGGTTGTACTACTGTTTCTTGACTGCTCCTCCCTTGTCTCTGCATCCCCTCCCTTCCCTGATTAGCAACAGTTTGAACCTGCCCCTTAGAACGCAAGGAAGGTCATGGAGGCTGAATGAAGCTTGTTTCCTGTAATCAAGAAATGGGGGACACAGAAAGGCTTTTGCACCCAGGATCCCCACATGGTCCTGCTCTGTTTCAGCTGCAGGGGTTTCTCTGTTTGGAAAATGTTCTGGAGTCCTGACCCACATCAGGAACAGCTTCCGGTCCTGGTGCACCTGTCACCTCCAGCCCCAGCAGCCCAGGGGGGACAGCGGGCAAGCCTCCTCTTCCCTCTCTGGCTCAACTGATGGGTCAGGGACCATGAAGCTCTGGTCCATGTGCAGCAACTCAACAGCTTCAGTGGAGAGTGTCCGAGGCCGGGGACATGCACAGAGGCTTGTCATGTGTTCTTTCCATCCCTTTAAGGAGAGTGATTGTCAGGGGCATGGCATTGCTGTCTCTCATCACACTACTTGGGCCAAGGAAGCAGGGCAGCTGGAGCTGTGAAATACCAGTCAAATTCATGTCCAAGATGCCCACGTGGCTGTCACACCAACACCCACAGCTGCCTCCCTTGGCATCTGCACATACAGGTGACCCCAGGACTGCCCCAACCAGATAAAGAAGCAGGCTGCCAAGAAAGAGTTGAGGCTCCCAAAGGAAACGGTGCATTTCACCGTTAAGCACACACACAGAGAAGCACTGCTGCCTACTTCCCTTCTTCATTTTTTTCTTTTTTGAATAACATTGTATATATTTTTACAATTATTATTTTAAATTAGAGCATACTTGATTACCAGTGTTGTGTTAGTTTCATATGTACAGCAAAGTGATTCAGTTATACATGTCCATGTAAATACAAGGAAAAGGGATCTCAGTATTTTAAGTACTCACTATTCTTGAGACTTTTAAATGTGGCGACCTCAAAATGAGCCAAGGCAGGCTAGGAGGGGCATGACAAACCTCTCTGGGTAACAGTCTAAAGGGACAGAGCAGGCTGTTGGAAACCCACCAGCAGAAGTCCCACCTGGTTGAGGAACCACCCCTTCCGGTGCTTAGAAGGCACCATGGTCCTTGTTCTGTGAGCCGGGTTCTCAAAGTCTTGTGTGAACTAGGTCTGAGGAAGCAAGAGTTGCTTGAAAACGAATAGGGCATTCAGTGCAGAAGGAGAGCTGATTCCTCCAGCTCCGTTTTTCATTCTCAAGATTCCTTTTGCTATTCGGGGTCTTTTGTATTTCCATACAAATTGTGAAATTTTTTGTTCTAGTTCTATGAAAAATGCCAGTGGTAGTTTGACAGGGATTGCATTGAATCTGTAGATTGGTTTGGGTAGTAGAGTCATTTTCACAATGTTGATTCTTCCAATCCAAGAACATGGTATATCTCTCCATCTATTTGTATCATCTTTAATTTCTTTCATCAGTGTCTTACACTTTTCTGCATACAAGTCTTTTGTCTCCTTAGGTAGGTGTATTCCTAGATATTTTATTCTTTTTGTTGCAATGGTAAATGGGAGTGTTTTCTTCATTTCACTTTCAGATTTTTCATCAATAGTGTATAGGAACACCAGAGATTTCTGTGCATTAATTTTGTATCCTGCTACTTTACCAAATTCATTGATTAGCTATAGTAGTTTTCTGGTAGCATCTTTAGGATTCTCTATGTATAGTATCATGTCATATGCAAACAGTGACAGCTTTACTTCTCCTTTTCCAATTTGGATTCCTTTTATTTCCTTTTCTTCTCTGATTGCTGTGGCTAAAACTTCCAAAACTATGTTGAATAAGAGTGGTGAGAGTGGGCAACCTTGTCTTTTTCCTGATCTTAGTGGAAATGCTTTCAGTTTCTCACCATTGTGGACGATGTTGGCTGTGGGTTTGTCATATATGGCTTTTATTATGTTGAGGAAAGTTCCCTCTATGCCTACTTTCTGGAGGGTTTTTATCATAAATCGGTGTTGAATTTTGTCAAAAGCTTTCTCTGCATCTATTGAGATGACCATACGGTTTTTCTCCTTCAATTTGTTAATATGGTGTATCACATTGATTGATTTGCGTATATTGAAGAATCCTTGCATTCCTGGAATAAACCCCACTTGATCGTGGTGTATGACCCTTTTAATATGCTGTTGGATTCTGTTTGCTAGTATTTTGTTGAGGATTTTTGCATCTATGTTCATCAGTGATATTGGCCTGTAGTTTTCTTTTGTTGTGACACTCTTGTCTGATTTTGGTATCAGGGTGAAGGTGGCCTCGTAGAATGAGTTTGGGAGTGTTCCTTCCTCTGCAATTTTTTGGAAGAGTTTGAGAAGGATGGGTGTTAGCCCTTCTCTAAATGTTCGACAGAATTCACCTGTGAAGCCATCTGGTCCTGGACGTTTGTTTGTTGGAAGATTTTTAATCACAGTTTCCATTTCATTACTTGTGATTGGTCTGTTCATATTTTCTATTTCTTTCTGGTTCAGTCTGGGAAGGTTATACCTTTCTACGAATTTGTCCATTTCTTCCAGGTTGTCCATTTTATTGGCGAATAGTTGCTTGTAGTAGTCTCTTGGGATGATTTGTATTTCTGCCGTGTTTGTTGTAATTTCTCCTTTTTCATTCTAATTTTATTGATTTGAGTCTTCTCCCTCTTTTTCTTGATGAGTCTGGCTAATGATTTATCAATTTTGTTTATCTTCTCAAAAAACCAGCTTTTAGTTTTATTGACCTTTGCTATTGTTTTCTTTGTTTCTATTTCATTTATTTCTGCTCTGATCTTTATGATTTCTTTCATTCTGCTAACTTTGGGTTTTGTTTGTTCTTCTTTCTCTAGTTCCTTCAGGTGTAAGGTTAGATTGTTTATTTGAGATTTTTCTTGTTTCTTGAGGTAGGCTTGTACAGCTATAAACTTCCCTCTTAGAACTGCTTTTCCTGCATCCCATAGGTTTTGGATCATCGTGTTTTCATTGTCATTTGTCTCTAGGTATTTTTTGATTTCCTCTTTGATTTCTTCAGTGATCTCTTGGTTATTTAGTAACGTATTGTTTAGCCCCCATGTGTTTGTGTTTTTTACCTTTATTTCCCTGTAATTGATTTCTATTCTCATAGCGTTGTGGTCAGAAAAGATGCCTGATATGATTTCAATTTTCTTAAATTTACTGAGGCTTGATTTGTGACCCAGGATGTGATCTATCCTGGAGAATGTTCCATGCGCACTTTAGAAGAAAGTGTAATCTGCTGTTTTTGGATGGAATGTCCTATAAATATCAATTAAATCTATCTGGTCTGTTGTGTCATTTAAAGCTTGTTTCCTTTTTAATTTTCTGTTTGGATGATCTGTCCGTTGGTGTAAGTGAGGTGTTAAAGTCCTCTATTATTATTGTGTTACTGCTGATATCCTGTTTTAGAGCTGTTAGCAGTTGCCTTATGTATTGAGGTGCTCCTATGTTTGGTGCAAATATATTTATAGTTGTTATATCTTCTTCTTGGATTGATCCCTTGGTCATTACGTAGTGTTCTTCCGTGTCTCTTGTATTATTCTTTATGTTAAAGTCTATTTTATCTGATATGAGTATTGCTACTCCAGCTTTCTTTTGATTTCCGTTTGCCTGGAGTATCTTTTTCCATCCCCTCACTTTCAGGCTGTATGCATCCCTAGGTCTGAAGTGGGTCTCTTATAGACAGCATGTATATGGGTCTTGTTTTTGTTCCATTCAACAAGCCTGTGTCTTTTGTTTGGAGTATTTAATCCATTCAGGTTTAAGGTTATAATCGATATGTATGTTCCTATTACCATTTTCTGAGCTGTTTTGGGTTTGTTTTTGTGGGCCTTTTTCTTGTCTTGTGTTTCCCACTAGAGAAGTTCCTTTAGCATTTGTTGTAGAGCTGGTTTGGTGGTGCTGAATTCTCTTAGCTTTTGGATGAGCACCATTTTTTGATTCTGGAGAAATTAAATTTATTATTCTTGGGTGTGTGTACTCTCCAAGGTATATTTGCCTACCCAGTGGTTACATGCTAGTCTTCTAGGTTATTCCTAGAAGCTTTATAATTTTAGATTTTGTGTTTAAGTCTATGATCTATCTTGAATTAGTTTTTGTATGTGGCATGAGGTAAGGCTTTTACCCCAGGGAATGGAGTGGGCATGGGTGAAATGATCAATGCCTCAGCCCAGCTAAAGTTCTGGTAATTCTTGTGGTGGAACAAAGTGCCATTTACCACCATCTCTCCAGGTCTGCTAAATGTAGTTGGCACTTGTCTCTCAGAATCTTAGGTTAGTTTTGTACTAATGACATACATATATTTCTAGCAAGACAGAAGCCATTTGGCATCATATCTACCACAAAATCCCTGGCTTAACACAAGAAACACTAGGATTATATAGACCAGTGCTTTAATTTTACAGAAGTCAAAAATCCAGAAATGGCAAAAGTAAAGCCATGAAATCAATAGATAGTACTTACTAAGAGTTTATTGTGCTTATAAAAACAGTTCACTGGGAGCTTCCAAATTCAAACTGATATGAAGCTCAGGGCCATGAAGTTCAGGTTGGCTTATAAAGTAAAAATGAGGATTGTTTATTACAATGGGGGTTTCCAGATAGCAGGAGATTAGTTAAAAGTGATTATCTCATACCATTTTTAGGAAGATGACAAGTTTCTTTTAAAATTGTCAGAGCCATTTACCAGAAATAACCTAATTAAGTTTTTTGCTTTTGTTCATGAAATAAGCCTGATTTAGTTTTACTTACATGGCTTAAATGACTTTGTCTGCTCAGATAATTCTCAAGTCTGCTCTCCATTTTGTATTTAATTTTAACATAAAGGAGAGATTAAAGTTCAGAGAGGTTAAGTGCCTTGTCTGAAGTCACACAGCTTTGCAAATGGTGGAATCAGGTCTAGACTACAAAACTGTGAGGAATAAATTTCTATTGCTTAAACCACCAAGATTATGGCATTTTGTTTTGGAAGCCCAAGCAGACTAAGATACTAGGTCATATCAAATTGGCTTCCAATTTATATCAATACATCCACCAGAAGAATCCTCACCTTTTTTAAGAGACATTTTTCAGTGAAAAATATGGTCTTTTTGATAGTGTTCCCATTCTCCTATCTTGATTGGCAGTTTTTCTGGTCTGGGGTGGTGGGTCTTCCCTCCCTCACCTGATTCCCATGACAAGGCCTGGAGGACCCCTTGCCTGGTTCTCTCTGGGGTAGCCTCCAGGGAAAGCACTGCCAAACCCTGCTGGTCATGACTGACATGTGTTTTATTTGTCTCAGGGGCTCTCACAAAATACCTTTATGAACCCAATAAAAGCAACAATTCCTGTTGCTGGGAAAACACATATATGCACACAGCTTTCATTTAATTTCATGAGATCCATAGCCCTTCCAGCCCTACTCCAACTGAATAAGCTGTATTGAGTCTCGAGTAGAAGCCTGTGTGAGCATTTGGCCCTGACTAAAGCTGGGGCTACATTGCAAAGTAAATGATGAATAATAAGTTCTTATGCACTTTTAACAGAGAAGAAATGATGGCAAGATGCAGAGTGGCAGTAGGTTTCAACAGCAGAGCAATCTTTGAAGTATGTTCATTTATTCCATAAAAAGTTACATCCCAGCTCCATGAACCAGGCACTGTGCCTGGAGACAGAGCAGGCTGTGATCAACACAGAAATGGAAGCAAGTGTGTTTCTTTAAGGAGGAGGACACCAGGAAGGCAGCTCCTGGAGGTTCCATCTGCATTGTCTGGCAGTGGGAGAGGTGCTGAGAATGGTGAAGGGTCCTTGGAACCTAACAAGTTAGCCTGCTACTGTTTATAGAAGCTGAAAGACGACTTCTCCGTCAGAGAAAAAGGACCTCATCACTCATGGCAACTGTTCCCTTTGTCCCTAAAGTCCCATGGGGGTGATGTGATAGGCCCAGGAGGATGCTGCCCACATGGTGGGTCTATATCATCTGAGGAACTCTGAACTTAGGAACCTCCCAATCTTATAAGGGGGGTGCTAACAAACTTGCTCAAATTGCATCATTATCCTCTCTTGGTCAGGAAACGAATCTACCCTCTGCCCCAAAGGGAGACACTATCTCTACTTCCCAAAGCTGTTTGCTATACAGACATCTTTGGAGTGATAGCTCAGAACAAAAGGTGATGTAAGATGTGCAGAAATACATGAAAAATTATCTCCTATCAAAAGGGGATGGCATTATGGTTCCCGGACATAGACAAGGAAACTAGGGTGCAGAGAAGTTAAGCTCTTATGTGGGAACACACATTGATGGGCCCTGGGCTTGAAGTGGGTCATTAGCCTCCGGAATACAGAGTCTGCCCACTGTACCAGTAAGATTGGGCTGGTTTGGAGTTAAGCGTGGAGGATTTCCCTGGGAGAAGAGGGGTGGTGGGGAGAGAAGGCACTGAGGCAGACAGAGCATGTTATTAGCCATTGCATCAGGAAGTAGGTGAGGTGGTGAGCTGCAGCCGGGACAGTGGGGACAGGGAGGTGGGGGGAGGGCAGTGGTGGAGGCAGGCGGGAAGCTGGGCCAGCATAGCATGTAGAGGGCTAGACTTGATCTACTGCACAAGGAGCAGGCAGGGAAAGTTGTGCATACACAGGCCTTCACAAGCAGGTGTTCCATGGCAGCCATCTGGATCCTACTCCATCCCAGGAAGGTAAAGGTGGAAAATAAGAGAGGTCAACTTTGTTAAAAAGGTGTTATATTTCAGATCACCTTTGAGATATAGGCAAGGAAACACATCTCCTGTCTTGCATCTCTAGTACACAGAGATGAAGGGATCTGAGAGAAACTTCCAGAAACTAGAAGGAACTCTAGAAGCTAGACAGAATCCCAGAGGGGAGGGGTAACTCATTTGACATCAATTGTCTGCTGCAGATGATGGACACGACTTCTCCTGAGTACCACACTGGTTGAATTAAAGTGATGAATAAACAAGTAAGTCCCCATACAAGATTATTGAAATTGAGGAGAATGAAATCCAGACACTTTTTTTTGAGTGTGGGAAACAGAGAGAACTTCACAGGAATAAACCCACAAAAGCAGTGGGTTAAGACCCATCCTTGGCTGCAGGCTCAGAAGGTCTTTTTGCTTCCTTCTTTCTCTCTTTCTCAGGACCACTGGCCAGTGCAGCCTCAGAGGACTGGGTGACAGGATGAGCTAGGTCGCTGGAAGGGAGACTTGACCAGTGGATAATGGAGAGGGTGAAGCTCAGGACAGTTCTCCAAAAGTCCACCCCTGTCATGGGTCCATCTCAATGCTTCAGGAGGAGGTCCACTGGCCAAATGGAAGAGGCGCTGAGAACTATAGTGTCTTCATGGTGAAGTGTGGACAGCATGTGGCATCTTCCTTGATTTACCATCCATAACTTTCCATATGATCATCGCACTCTGGTCCTGGTTTACAGATCTATTTTCTCTAGGACTTGCATTGGATTGGAAGGAAAAAGCAGGGATTGATAAACATCTCTGTATTCCTTCTTGGGCTGGTGTGGATGAACACATGTGTATCAAGCAAAAGATATTACTCCCGGCTCTCTGGCCTTTTCTGGGTGGGCCTTCTCTCTTCTCTGAAGACCCTTCTTCTCTCCCCAACACCAGCAGCCTCAGAAGTCTGCGGCTCTCTTCTCCTTTTGCAAACAACTTCCTAGGAAACAACTTCACTTGAGTCATGAATACTTTGATGTAGGTATTAGCAGATCTGTGACCTCTCAGAGGTGTTTTCCATTGAAAACCTTATTGCTCATGGTGGACTGTGTTGTTCATTGGTAGCTGACATCATCTGGGGAGGGATGGAGAAATGGTTTAGGACAGGAGCCCGTTTCCTGAGAGGCACGGTAAAAGAATAAATCCTTTGAGTCCTTGCTTTGTTCCTGCAAATGGTGTGATTTTGTGTGTTACTTAACACAAATGTCATGACATATTCCCATCCATAAATCAGAAATAATTATATCTTTACCTGTTCAGGAGGATTTTGTAAGGATGAAATGAAATAATTTGGAGATGGAATGCTTTGTGTGACTCACACAGAAACTGCTACCAAATTCACTCACCTATCAATCTATCTGTCCTTCTTTCTTCTTGTGTGTATGTGTATCCATCCATCCATCCATCCATCCGACTCTCCGTCTCCCTACTTACCCATCCACTTAGCCCTCACCATCAGGCAGACAGCAGACCCCAGACTGTGGGGTGACATATCAGTTGTCCAATGGCATAACCTGCCACCCATGGTCAGAGGAGTTGCTAAAAGTGGGAACAGTATGATTAATAAACTGCTTGACAGGTTTCAAGGAAAAAGCTGCCTCAATAGTTATCAGAACTGGGATGTTTTAGTGGCTCTGGGGGATTCGCTGATGCATCACTTTTCAGTGTGATCGCTTGTCCACAAATCCAGTTGATTGTGTTTTCTCTAGGTGCCTCCAGGGGGGAAATACAACTGCTGATGGCTTGGTTGAAGAGTTCACTCTCGATTGTGGAAGGAGTAGGAGGTTTATGTGTAGAGGCAAGGGCAACGATTCTGTACCTGATGTTGAATTTGGGAGAACCACTGCCAAAGAGGCCTTAATAGATAACAAATCCACAGGCACATTAAAAAATCACCATATATCACAACTTTTCTGTAATACTTTCAGAATTTATGCTAAAAAATTAATCCTCCAAGAGAGCACTTATTTAGGAGAAAAGTTGGTTAATTGTCCCCATCCATGTGACAGTGACATTGCTGCAGGGACCAGAAGCCTAAGGCTCTCCTTTCCTTGCTCTTTCTCTGTCCATACCGCTCTCCTTCCTGTGTGGAGTAAGCTTCTTTTCTGTGCACACCTGGCCCCGGCAGAGCTTTGTGTTGTTCCTTGGATCCAGGTGCTTCTCTCTGACTCTTCCCACAGGAGGAAAAACGCATTCCTTCCAGAGCCCACCTCTTGCCCTATTTCATTTGCTGAACTGTCCTGTATGATCTTGTGTCCTGTCAAGGGCTCGATCAGAGGGCTTCCGCACCAGGTAAGGTCAGATGCTGCCCTGGAAACAAGTGATTCTCACTCAGTCCTGATTGCCTGTCACAATCACCTGGGAGCTTAAAAATATCCACCAGCCCAGGTGCCCTGCAAACTCTGGGTGGGGCCTAGTGAGTTCCAGAAGCCCTGTCCTTGTTCAACTCTTCCATCTTTGCACTCAGCAAACCCTGGTTTCTGTCAACAAGACAAGCATGTCCACCATGAAAACGGGGTCGTATTCATTTTTTTTTGTCAAGTTAAGCAGAAAAAAAAATAAAGCTAGTGTATAGAATTTTCTCGAATCTAAAATTTCTCCTGTAAGTTTTCTTAAAACTTCAAGGTCTAATACTGCTTATGTGAATTAAAATATAGCCAAATATATTGTGTCTGATTTAGCCTGCATTGTGTTTTATTATTTTACATGAAATATAAAAATTCTTCATGGGGCTTCCCTGGTGGCGCAGTGGTTGAGAGTCCGCCTGCCGATGCAGGAGACACGGGTTTGTGCCCCGGTCCGGGAAGATCCCACATGCCGCGGAGCGGCTGTGCCCATGAGCCATGGCCGCTGAGCCTGCGCGTCCGGAGCCTGTGCTCCGCAACGGGAGAGGCCACAGCAGTGAGAGGCCCGCGTGCCACAAAAAACAAAAACAAACAAACAAAAATTCTTCATGATGTTAGGACAGAACCCCATGTGCTTTGTCAGTGGAACACATTTGGAATGATGCTGACACTTGCTTCTGGAATGGGATATTCGTCAATGTCCTCTAAAGAAATAGAGCCAATAGGTTGGAGGAGGGATGGGGAGGGAGAAAGAGAAATCTGCAGTGAGCCAGCAGGCTAGAGACCCAGGGAGGGGTTGATACTGCAGCTCAAGTCCAAAGGCCATCTGAAGGCTAAACTCCTTCTGGTTCAAGGAAGGCCAGCCTGTTCTTTCTTGAGGCTTCAGCTGATTGGATGAGGGCAACCTACATTACAGAGGGTCATCTGCTTTACTCAAAGCCTACTGATTTAAATGTTAACCTCATCCAAATAGACATCTTCACAGAAACATCTAGACTGGTGTTTTGAACAAATATCTGGGTATCGTGGCCCAACCAAGTTGACACATAAAATTAACCATCACAGATGGAACATGCATGTACATCATACATTACACGCTGAGCAACTGTCTTTGAGGAGGGCAAGAAGTGGGAGGGTGTGGCAAGCTGCCATCTAAGCTGTGGAGCCCATGAGAGATCAGCGGAGCCAGGAAGGTGCTGTGGGTGGGGGTGGGGGCGGGGCGGAAAGAAAGGAGGGCCGCAGCATTGCCTTGGAGGGGGTATTCAGATACACCAAAGGGCTGCCTTCCCACCCACAGAAGGTGGGCTGTGATGTGCCTCCCAGGAGAGTAAAGGCATCTCCCTCCAGAGAGGGGTCCATCAGCAGGTGTCATCATGCATCCGTGGGTGGTGTTACTGTTATTTTCATCCCCAACTCACAGGTGAAGTTGCTAAAGCTCAAAGTGAACCCACCATCCAGGTGCACACAGGGACCATGTGAGGAGCCAGAACTATGCCCAGGTCTGCCTGCTCCGAAGTCAGAGATACTTTCCCACTTCACCATTCAGCCTCACTCCACATGATAGTGAAAAGAGCCCTAAGAACTCGAGTTTGACATGATCAAGACCTTGGAAGGAGGAAGTAACGAGCTGCAGTCTTTTCTCATTCAGCACTGGTAGCTCAGCAAAGGAAAGGAAATCTGGCTCTCCAAGCCTGAGACAAAGGCACCCACTTCCATGCTTGTTCAACTTAAGAGGAGGTTCATTTTTCCTTTATTACCTAATAGATTGTGGCCTCAGTGAGAAGCATCTGATTCATCCATACTTGATGACTCCCCATTACTGGAATTTCTCCAGCAATAGTTTCCCTTTCTCACAGAGGACCATTTCTTGTTCTCCGGGTCTGGATACTTAATTGCCCTGAGTGAGCACGTGCTTGGAAAGGACACGTGTGGTGGCAGCAAACTGAGGGGATGCTTCCTGGAGACTCAGGGAAATGGGAGCTGTGTGTCCCAGGAAGAGCAGCTTCTCTGCAACCCCTAATTGCCAGGGGAAGACCAGGAAATGCCCTTGGCTTTGAAGGGCCAGCCTCTCTTGTGTTTGCTCAGGGACTCTGTGGAGTTAGCAGGCCTAGTGTTGCCCTTGACACCCACAAACCTGCACAGGGAGAGGGAAATAGTCCACTCAGTTTGGCACTTTAAAAACTGACAAGGTTCTGGGTCAAGATGGCAGAGTGGGAAGATGCAGAGTTCGCATCCTAGTCCTCACAGCTAGGGCACCTACCAGGCACTGGTGGGGACATCGTACACCTAAAGGGATGGGAGGAATCCCCAAGTGACCAGGTAGGGCACCAGGTTGGGGGAAAGAAAGAGGGGAGGAAAAGTGGAGGTGGGACAGGACCAGTACCCCTGGGGGAGGAGAGGGGTTTCCGTGCTTGAAAGGGCCCACCCACAGGGCAGGGATCAGCGGGGATGGGGAGAGACCTTTGGGGGATCAAGGGATCAGAGGGGAATGAGGCTAGAGTCTCCCTTGCCTCCTCAAGCCCCAGCAAGCCTGCTGGGGTCCTGGGGCTAAACCTCAGCCCTCTGGGGCCCCCTTGGTCTGTGCTGAGCCTAAGTCCAGCCCCCATACCCCCAGGGCCTTTTCCGGATGCAGGGGTCTAGAGCCTATGGTCCACCCTCTCCCAAGCCCCATCCCACCTAAGCCCCACCCCAGACTAAGCCCAACCCCCCCAAGGCCCTTTCTGGACTTCTTTTTCATTTTTTTTTCTTTGCTGCTGTGGTTCTTTTGTGTGTGTGTGTGTGTGTGTGTGTGTTTGCGGTATGCGGGCCTCTCACTGTTGTGGCCTCTCCCGTTGCGGAGCACAGGCTCCGGACACGCAGGCTCAGCGGCCATGGCTCATGGGCCCAGCCGCTCCGCGGCATGCGGGATCTTCCCGGACTGGGGCACAAACCCGTGTCCCCTGCATCAGCAGGCGGACTCTCAACCACTGCACCACCAGGGAAGCCCTGCTGCTGTGGTTCTGTTTTGCCTTGTTTTTGTTCCATTTATATTTTTTCTAATATATTTTTTATTTTTCTAACTTAATTTAATTTTATTTTATTTCGTTGTTGTTGTTCTGTCTTTTTTTTGTTTTTCCACACTGTGTGGCTTGTGGGATCCTGATTCCCAGGCTGGGGGTTGGCCTGAGCTCCTGTGGTGGGAGCACCAAGTCCAAACCCTGGACTATCAGAGAACCTCAGACCCCAGGGAATATTAATTGCTGTGAGGTCTCCTAGAGGTCCTCATCTCAACACCAAGATCTGGCTCTACCCAAATGCCTGCAAACTCCAGTATTGGATGCCTCAGGCCAAACAACCAGTAAGACAGGAACACAGTCCCACCCAACAAAAAATATTAGAGGACAAAAAAATATGTTATAGTTGAAGGAGCAAGGCAAAAACCCACAAGACCAAATAAATGAAGAGGAAATAGGCAACCTACCTGAAAAAGAATTCAGAGTAATGATAGTAAAGATGATACCAAATCTCAGAAATAGTATGGAGGCAAAGATCGAGAAAATACAAGAAATGTTTAACAAGGACCTAGAAGAACTAAAGAACAAACAGTGATGAACAACACAGTAACTGAAAGGAAAAATACACTAGAAGGAATCAATAGCAGAATAACTGAGACAGAAGAACGAATAAGAGAGCTGGAAGACAGAATGGTGGAAATAACTGCTGAGGAGCAGAATAAAGAAAAAAGAGTGAAAAGGAATGAGGACAGTCTCAGAGACCTCTGGACAACATTAAATGCACCAACATTTGAATTACAGGGGTCCCAGAAGAAAAAGAGAAAGAGAAAGTGTCTGAGAAAATAAGAGATTATCGTTGAAATCTTCCCTAACAGGGGAAAGCAAATATCCACCCAAGTCTGGGAAGCACAGAGAGTCTCACACAGGATAAACCATAAGAGAAACATGCCAAGACACATGTTAATTAAATTAACAAAAATTAAATTCAAAGAAAAAAATTTTTACAGCAGCAAGGGAAAAGCAACAAATAATATACAAGGGAATCCCCATAAGATTATCAGCTGATTTTTCAGCAGAAACTCTGCAGGCCAGAAGGGAGTGGCAGGATATATTTAAAGGAATGAAAGAGAAAAACCTACAACCAAGATCTACCCAGCAAGGATCTCATTCAGATTCGATGGAGAAACCAAAAGCTTTACAGACAAGCAAAAACTAAGAGAATTCAGCACCACCAAACCAGCTTTACAGCAAATGCTAAAGGAACTTCTCTAGGAGGGAAGCACAAGGAAGAAAAAGACCCACAAAAACAAACACCAAACAATTAAGAAGATGGTAATAGGAACATACTTATCGATAATTACCTTGAATGTAAATGGATTAAATGTTCCACCCAAAGACACAGACTGGCTGATGGATGCAAAAACAAAGTCCATATATATGCTGTCTACAAGAGACCCACTTCAGACCTGGGGACACATACAGCCTGAAAGTGAGGGGATGGAAAAAGATATACCATGCAAATGGAAAGCAAAAGAAAGCTGGAATAGCAATACTCATATAAGATAAAATAGACTTTAAAATAAAGACTGTTACAAGAGATAAGAAAGGACACTACATATTGATCAAGGGATCAATCCAAGAAGAAGATATAACAATTATAAATATTTATGCATCCAACATAGGAGCACCTCAATACATAAGGCAAATGCTAACAGCCATAAAAGGGAAATCAACAGTAACACAATAATAGTGGGGGACTTTAACACCCCACTTACACCAATGGACAGATCATCCAGACAGAAAATAAATAAGGAAACACAGCTTTAAATGACACAATAGATCAAATAGATTTAATTGATATTTATAGAACATTCCACCCGAAAGCAGAAGAATACACTTTCTTCTCAAGTGCACATGGAATATTCTCCAGGATAGATCACATCTTGGGTCACAAATCAAGCCTCAGAAAATTTAAGAAAATTGAAATCATATCATGTATCTTTTTGGACAACTACGCTCTGAGATTAGAAATTAATTACAGGGAAAAATCTGTAAAAAACACAAACACATAGAGGCTAAACAGTATGCTATTAGATAACCAAGAGATCAGTGAAGAAATCAAAGAGGTAATTAAAAAATGCATAGAAACAAATGACAACGAAAACACAACAACCCAAAACCTATGGGATGCAGCGAAAGCAGTTTTAAGAGGGAAGTTTATAGCAATTAAAGCTCACCTCAGGAAATAAGAAAAATCTCAAATAAACAACCTAACCTTACAGGTAAAGCAACTAAAGAAAGAAGAAGAGGAAAAACAAAAAACCCCCGCAAAGTTAGTAGGAGAAGAGAAATCATAAAGATCAGGGCATACATAAATGAAATAAAAATGAAGAAAACAATAGTAAAGATCAATAAAACTAAACGTTGGTTCTTTGAGAAGATAAACAGAATTGATAAACCATTAGCCAGACTCATCAAGAAAAAAAAAGGGAGAGGATTCAAATCAATAAAATTAGAAATGAAAAAGGAGAAATTACAACTGACACCACAGAAATACAAAGGAACATAATAGACTACTACATGCAACTATATGCCAATAAAATGGACAATCTGGAAGAAATGGACAAATTCTTGAAAGGTACAACTTTCCAAGACTGAACCAGGAAGAATTAGAAAATATAAACAGACCACTCACAAGTAATGAAACTGAAACTGTAATTAAAAATCTTCCAGCAAATAAAAGTCCAGGACCAGATGGCTTCACAGGTGAATTTTATCAAACATTTAGAGACAAGCTAACACCTATCCTTCTCAAACTCTTCCAAACAATTACAAAGGGAGGAATATTCCCAGACTTGTTCTATGAGGCCACCATCACCCAGATACCCAAACCAGACAAAGATACCACACAAAAAAGAGAAAATTACAGACCAATATCACTGATGAACATAGACACAAAGATCCTCAACACAATTCTAGCAAACAGAATCCAACAACATATTAAAAGGATCATACACCATGATCAAGTGGGATTTGTCCCAGGGATGCAAGGATTCTTCAATATATGCAGATCAATCAATGTGATACACCATATTAACAAATTAAAGAATAAAAACCATATGATCATCTCAATAGATGCAGAAAAAGCTTTTGACAAAATTCAACACCCATTTATGATAAAAACTCTCCAGAAAGTGGGCATAGAGGGAACCTACCTCAACATAATAAAGTCCATATATGAAAAACCCACAGCAAACATCATTCTCAGCAGTGAAAACCTGAAAGCATTTTCTCTAAGATCAGGAAAAAGACAAGGATGTCCACTCTCGCCACTATTATTCAGCATAGTTTTGGAAGTCCTAGCCACGGCAATGAGAGGAGAAAAAGAATTAAAGGTAATACAAATTGGAAAAGAAGGAGTAAAACTGTCACTGTTGGCAGATGACATGATACTATATGTCGAGAATCCTAAGGATGCTACCAGAAAACTACTAGAGCTAATCAATGAATTTGGTAAAGTAGCAGGATACAAAATTAATGCACAGAAATCTCTTGCATTCCTATACACTAAGGATGAAAAATCTGAAAAAGAAATTAAGGAAACACTCTCATTTACCATTGCAATAAAAAGAATAAAATACCTAGGAATAAACCTACCTAAGGAGGCAAAATAACTGTACTCAGAAAACTATAAAATGCTGATGAAAGAAATCAAAGATGACATAAACAGATGGAGAGATATACCAAGATCTTGGACTGGAAGAATCAACATTGTGAAAATGACTATACTACCCAAAGCAATCTATATATTCAATGTAATCTCTATCAAATTACCAATGGCATTTTTCACAGAACTAGAACAAACAATTTTACAATTTGTATGGAAACACAGAAGACCCTGAACAGGCAAAGCAATCTGGAGAAAGAAAAACTGAGATGGAGGAATCAGACTTCCTGACTTCAGACTATACTACAAAGCTACAGTAATCAAGACAGTATGGCACTGGCACAAAAACAGAAATATAGATCAATGGAACAGGTTAGAAAGCCCAGAGATAAACCCATGCACATATGGTCACCTTATCTTTGATAAAGGAGGCAAGAATATACAGTGGAGAAAAGACAGCCTCTTCAATAAGTGGTGCTGGGAAAACTGGATAGCTACATGTAAAAGAATGAAATTAAAACACTCCCTAACACCATACACAAAAATAAACTCAAAATGTATTAAAGACCTAAATGTAAGACCAGACACTATAAAATTCTTAAAGGAAAACCCAAGAAAAACACACTTTGACATAAATCACAGCAAGATCTTTTTTGACCGTCCTCCTAGAGTAATGAAAATAAAATAAAAAATAAACAAATGGGACCTAATTAAACTTAAAAGCTTTTGCACAGCAAAGGAAACTGTGAACAAGATGAAAAGATAACCCCCAAAATGGGAGAAAATATTTGCAAATGAAGCAACTGTCAAAGGATTAATCTCCAAAATACACAAACAGCTCATGCAATTTAATATCAAAAAAAAAACAACCTAATCAAAAAATGCATGGAAGACAAAAATAGATATTTCTCCAAAGAAGACACAGATGGACAAGAGGCACATGAAAAGATGCTCAACATCACTAATTATTAGAGAAACGCAAATCAAAACTACAATGAGGTATCACCTCACAGCAGTCAGAATGGCCATCATGAAAAAGATCTATAAACTATAAATGTTGGAGAAGGTGTGGAGAAAAGGGAACCCTCTTGCACTGTTGGTGGGAAGGTAAATTGATACAGCCACTATGGAGAACAGTATGGGCATTCATTAAAAAACTAAAAATAGAACTACCATATGACCCAGCAATCCCACTACTGGGCATATACCCTGAGAAAACCATAATTCAAAAAGACATTTGTACCCCAATGTTCAATGCAGCACTATTTACACTAGCCAGGACATGGAAACAAGGTAAATGTCCATCGAAAGATGAATGAATAAAGAAGATGTGGTACATGTATATAATGGAATATTACTCAGCCACAAATAAGAATGAAATTGGGTCATTTGTAGAGATGTGGATTGACCTAGAGTCTGTCATACAGAGTGAGGTAAGTCAGAAAGAGAAAAACAAATATCGTATATTAACGCATATATGTGGAATCTAGAAAGATGGTACACATGAACTGATTTGCAGGGCAGAAATAGAGACACAGATGTAGAGAACAAATGTATGGACATCAAGGGGCAAAAGTGGTGGGGGCGGTGGGGGGATGAACTGGGAGATTGGGATTGAAATATATACACTAATACATATAAAATTGGTAACTAATAAGAACCTACTGTACAAAAAATAAATAAAATTAAATTTTTTTTAAATCAAGAAAAAAAAGTAATGAAGCTGGGTCCGTGTAGAGATGTGGATGGATCTAGAGTCTGTCACACAGAGTGAAGCAAGTCAGAAAGAGAAAAACAAACATTGCATATTAATGCACATAGGTGGAATCTAGAAAAAATAGTACAGATGAACCAATTTGCAGGGCAGGAATAGAGACACAGACACAGAGAATGGACATGTGGACACAGGGGAGAAAGGGGAGGGTGAGATGAAATGGGAGATTAGGATTGACTTATATACACTATCATGTGTAAAATAGATAGCTAGTGGGAACTTGCTGTATAGCACAGGGAGCTTAGCTCGGTGCTCTGTGATGTCATAGGTGGGAGGGATGGGGGGAGGATGGAGTGGGAGGGAGGTCCAAGAGGGACGGAATATATGTATACATATAGCTGATTTACTTCATCGTACAGCAGAAACTAACACAACATTTTAAAGCAACTATACTCCAATTAAAAAAAAAAGAAAGTTCCTGACTTTGGCTGCCCCAGGGATTTGGATGTAACTGGGAGGGGGGTGGTGCAGCCTGGTCAGTGGGGTTCTAGGTGCAGTTCACTTTGAAGAGTGCTGATCTGCACCAGGGGCTGTCGCATGGTGCATCCCATGGACTGCAGCATCACCCTGCCAAGAGCTTGTCAGCCACACAGAACCCCACGTCCACCCAAACCCGCTGAATCAGTACCTGCATTTCTACAGGTGATGAGTTTGCATGTGGAGTTTGAGAAATGCAGCTCTAACGTGGAGCAATCCTGTTGCTTCTCCAGAAACAGGCGGTAATGAGGTGGAGCTCAACTCAGGTGCACAAGTAGATTTCAGAAAGTCAGGGAGCACAGCAACACAGTCAAGCCTCTTCCTTCCTCTGCCTGTGCCCTGGAGCCTCAATCTTGCAGCCGGCTTCCTCCTGCCATAGGGAGAGCCACGGCCCCGGGATGGGGACTGTGACACCCGCAGGTGCTCAGGCAGAGTCTGGGACAGGCACAAGCTCTGGGATGCCCCCAACAGCCCCATCCTCTCCCTCAGCCCTTCCCGTGCTTTGGGTGTAGGAAACATTTTCATTAGTTTGTAAACTCTCATACATATTAAATACATATTTCTAAATATGTTGACATAACTCACCTCTCCAATCATTATCCAGATGTGATGATTAAATGACCACTGCAGTGGTGCTTCAAACAGGGGTGTTCTTAGAGGGCTTAGGTGAAGATAAGACGGAAAGGTGGGGTCAGGAACGGCTGTTGGCTGTGTTGTATTGTGATTTTGTTGGTTTAGGAGGTGACACTGGTGGAGAAGAGGGTTATGTACTGGCTGCAGGCGTGTGATCCTGGGGCCGGCTGGGCACCCACTCCGCTGGGCCTCAGCTCAGAGGGCCGATACTGAGCGGACCCTGCCCTAGCCTCCTCCCTGCCCTGAGGCTGTGAGTCTGCCTTCTTGAAACCACTAGAAGGAGAACCAGGGATTCTCAGAGCAGCCAGCATTGGGGCAGCACTGGCTGCTGGCCATGATGTCTGCAGCCCTGTGGACAGGATGGCAGTTCAGTCCCCAAAGGCCATGGTCCTGCGGGGAACTCTTCTCAGGCAGAGGACAGTACCTGTGGCTCTGTGAGCCTGAAGCTCAGCCCCTCTCAGGGGACAAGTTAACCTGGAGGAGGACAAACAGGACTTTCAAAAAGAGGACAATACTCCAAGGACCCCACAACCACACCTGCTTTCTAGTCCAGGAACACTGGACTGGGGTCACAGGAAAGAGGCAGCAAGTACCTTTCTCCACGGCCCTGTGGTCTGGTTGATGGGATGAGGCCATTCAGGGACTCAGGACTCAGCTGCAGATGCCAGCCTCCCCAGGCAGCACTGCTGCTCTCAAACACAGGAGACCAGGAGGCCTGCCCACATCTGGCTAGGGGCTCAGAGGCCAAGAAGGATGTGCAAGAAGAAAGGCTGTCAGCCCTGGGATCCTGTCTCCACCCTCCCCGTGGCCACCTTCTAGGATGTCAGGCAGTCTGCGTTTGCGGGAGACTCAACCCCACCCACCTGTGGGAGGAGAATGCAGGCTTTCTGGATCTCCAAAGGAAAAATAAAAGCATGTTTTAGTATACCCACTGTCTTGACCATGCCCTGTCTTACACGCACACACAACCACATGGCCACGTGTGCTCACCCACGCCCACATTTACACACTCACCACGAATCACCCAGATCACTACTTTGAGAAATCATGTGTCATCCCATCCACACACACTTCCTGAGGCCCCCTGTGGCAGCCAGACAGTGAACGGCACTCTTGGAAGAAGGCAAAGACAATGGCTCGAGTCTCTAGAGGTCCTGCACTCACCCTGTATCAGACCATGGAAACTGGGTCCTTTGTGCATGGAAGCTGAGGGCTCTAGTTAAGGGAGGGGTTCTGGCCCTAAAGGGCTCCCAGCTTGGCCATAGCAGCTCAGCTGCCTTAACTGACACAAGCTGACAGAGAGAGAGAGAGAGAGAGAGAGAGAGAGAGAGAGAGAGAGAAAATGCAGAGCAAGACCCTTCAGCCATCTAGAAGCTCCCTCAGGCCCTGCTCAGAGAGAGGGTGCTGAGTGCTGGGACAGAGCTGGGCTGGGCTGCTTCCTGGGGGGTCCCAGTACTCAGCTTTGAAAAAGGTGACTCCTGGGTCAGGTTCAGTGGTGGACAAATTCTGAAAACAGCAGCCACTCAACTCCCCTGGCTCTTCAAGGGGGGCACGGGGTGTACTCATCAGGAATGTAAAAGATAAATACCTGTCAGATTCCTATTGCAAAAACAAACAAATAAAATCCATGCAACTTCTTTGCTAGAGTCAGTCTCCCTGGATGACTCACGGGAGGCCCAACTACAAAGTCACAAACACGAAAATGTGGGAGCAGCCAGAACTGTGAGCAATCAGACTCCTGCCCCTTTCACAGGCTCTCCTGAAGTCCCTCCCTTGGGCAGCCCTGCCCTCCAAACCATTCTTCTCAGCTTGACACTTAAAATGTAGATTTAGGGAAATTCTTGGTCACTTAAAAAAATCTCCTGCTGCCTTTTTGGTTGACCCCAAATGCAAAACCTATCAGATATATCAAGGGCACCAGTGTGACCACACAGTCTGCTGCCCCATTGGTTCCCTGCGTGATTGTGGACATATAGCTTGTCCTGCTCCTGGACTGCAAAGCTCATGCTTCATCTCCAGGCCCCCGCCCAGTGTGTACGCTCATGTGAAGCAGGGGCTCATAGAATGCTCCCAGGTGATGAGCATCAGCATAGCAGATATGCTGCTCTGCATTTTTCCAACAGAGCTGCCCTTTAATCAGGATCTCACTATTGGCCCAGTTTAGAATTTTTCTAAAAGGAGTTTTGCCCTCATGGAAACTCAGAAATTTAGGTTTTACCTATTCTTGAGCTTTTGAACTAAAAAGAAAAAAAAAAAATCAAGGAAGGATATTGTCTTTTGCATTGGAGCACCAGGCACTGTTACATCGACACTATTATGGACCAGAAAAGCTAAAATAAGCTCACTGCAAATCTTCTAATCTATTTATAAGGCCCTCCCTGCCTGCCTGGTTGTCACTTCCTATTATTACAAAGTTATCTTTGGTCTCAGTTTGTATAATACCAAGAACTGCCCACCCACAGTTATTGAGTTCCTGATATTGTCCCAGCGGTGACTTTTATGAACTGTGCTGAGGGATTCAGCCTTCCAAAGGAGTGCAGATTTAAAAGGAACTGGGGACACAAAGGGAGGGTGACATCACAGGCCTTTTCTTTGTTCAGAGCTGCCGGGAGGGGAGGGAAGAGCTGCCCCCATTCCCTGCCCACCTGGAGGGCAGGCTCTGTCTCCACTCCGGGTCCCTGAACTTTCTCTCATCCCTCCCACCAGCCTCAGTGCTGTGAGGCCAGTCCTGGTGGGTTTTTACAAAGGAGGAAAAGAGGCCCCAAGTGCAACCCTGGCCTATTTCCCCCGAAACAGACAGGCCTGGGGAGAAGTCCCTGGACCCACCATTTCTCCACGCCCCTCCCTTCAGTTGACAGGCAGAGTGCCAAGGCCAAAGCTCTCCCCAGGGTCCTGGAGGTCACACCCGGTCAGGTGGTCTCCTCTCTTCCTCCACCTGCCTGGTGAGTCCCCTCTGAGTCTGAGCCATCTGAGTTGAGGACTGCAGGCCACGCACGGCCCATGGGTCAGTGTCTCCATCACCTCTGGCCTCCATTCCCTCATCCATATTTTCTCTCCCTTCCTCTCCCCAGAGTCCTAGTTTTCTTCTGATATTTTATGGAAAGTCTTATACTTTTCACTTTGCATTTAATAAGTTTTTTCCCCCTCCTTTCAGTAGCACTATTTAATTTTATCATCACAGAAACATCATCTGTGAGGTAACATGAAAGCAGGGACCCTTACCCCCATTTCACAGACTGGGGCACCTAAAACCAGCAAAGAAGGCAAACGTACTAAGTCCACACAGTGAGGAAGAGCCTGGGCTCTTTCTTCTAAATCAGGGAAGGAACTATAGGCTGCAGATCTCAGGAGCCCCAGAGTTTCAGGGGACTTCACACTGGTGACAGTCCCTCCTCAGCCTGCACTGCTGTTGTCATGAACATAATGCCCATTCACTCTGAATTCATAGTAGCTTGGTTGTTTTCTATTTTCTCAATTGGCAGGTAATGAAAGAAATATCACCGTCTAGAGGAAGTGCACAAAATTTTTTCTCTTTTCATTCAAAAGACCTCCTTATAAAGGGTTAAGAATCACAGAGAAGGGCCAGATACCATCACCATTTCCCAAAGTGGGGTGGACATTCTGCTGCTGGTGCACAAGATAATTTTCAGGGCTACACCGACATTTTTTATTTAAATGTGTTAGCCTCCCGTTGTGACAGTAGCATTAAATTTTTTTGGAGAATATTCAAGTAGAAAAGTATTGATAGGTTGATGTAAAGAAAAGGCTTGTAGGTAACTGGCTCATTGGTTCTGGGGACGTGCTAATTGCAGGAGTGAAGGATGTTTGTCCAACCCAACACTGTACTGAGCTAGGCAGTCAGGATATTGAAAAGAGAATCACTGGTGAAATGAATCCATTACCAACCATCAGGAGTGATGTTTCCTGTGCACAGGTATCCATGTGAGGTGAGGACAACCATCAGGTGGCTGAGAAGGTCCCTGCCCTGTAATTCTTGCAGCCTTTCCAAGAAGGCCTCCATGAGGACAATGCAACAAAGAGAAGCCCTGGGACGGTTCTGCCAATTATTCCTCTCCCCCCAGGGATGCCTGCCCTGTGCCCTGGGATCCCCCTGCTCCCACAGGCCAGAACTGGCCCAGGGCCTGCAAGCCCCTGGGGCTGCCTTCCCCAGTGGTTGCAAGCTGCTCACCCCCATGTCCCCACGTGAGGGCCACATCGAGGGAAAACTCTCTTTCTCCTCAAGGACATGCCATTTTCACCATTATCAGGCTTCAAAATCCAAAATTCATTCTCGGAGTTTTGATCACTGTAAGTGATTCACTTTTCCTTACATTGGAAGAGTTGTAGTCTTCTGAGTGATTCAGAGTTTGAATGCAGATCTCCAACAGTGGTTCCAGTGGATTTCATTCATGTGGACAACTTGATGAGGCTTGGGCCAGAGGAAGGATTAAAGCAGACAGAAACAATAAAAGCAGCTCTGCCTGTACAGCTCCACAGACCTCGGCCTGCACAGGTGCAGGTGCAAAGAGTTACAAAGGTCCAGCCCAAAGTAGAGAGCTGGAAGGACCAACCTGGCAAAAACCTGTGCCCTGTGGTTACAGAGCACAGCCCAGAGACGCAGCAAGTGGGCCGGGGGAGGAGATGCACAAACTCCCCAACAGAAGATTCTTTTGCTGCCGGCTGGGTTTCCAGGTAGACTGTGGCAGGCTTGCAGTTTGAAAAAACAGGCTTGTTTTTAAAAATTCTTCCTTTCTGTTTTGTAAGAATAAAACTATGAGGTAGAGCTTTGTTATGAGTTGAATTGCTCACCCCCCACTCCCCAATTTATGTACTGAAGTCCTACTGCCAGTACCTGAGAATCAAGTCTCCAGTGACCCAGGGTGATTAGTGAACATGAGGTCATACTTGAGTAGGTGGGCCCCTCACCCAATATGACTGTTGATCTTATGAAAAGAATACCATGTGAAGAGAAAGAGACAACACACGCAAAGGGAAGAAGATGGAGAGAGGCACAGGGAGAAGGCAGCTGTGGGCAAGCCAAGGCCTCAGAAGGAGCCAACCCTGCATGCACCTTGATCTTAGACTCCCAGCCTCCAGAACTGTGAGACAATATCTTTCTGTTGTTTAAGCCTCCCCATCCATGCTACTTTGTTATGGCAGCTCCTAGGCAACAAATATATGCTCCATGTAAATTCTTTATGCTACATATGAAGAAAAAAATTTTTTAATTTAAAACAGAAAACAAGTACAATAAAAAAAAATTTGCCTTTCCCACAGTGACCTAGGATCCATTTCTATCATATAATCTAAAATTAAAATAAATTTCATTCCAAAACACCTCTTGATTGAGAAGCTTTATTCTGGTTGATGCTGTGCAAAAATGGATTAGACACAACCTCTCTTTCGAGAGTTTATTCAGGTATAATTGGCGTACAATAAGCCTCATGCATATAAAGTATACAATTTATAAACTGTGAAAGCTTCAGCACAACCAGGACAATGAACAGATCCATCTCTTCCAGAAGTTTCTTCTATTGCCTCTGTAATCCTATTCCTGTCCCCTTCCTTCCTTCTCTCCCTACCCCTCCATCCCCAGGAAACCAGTGATTTGCTTTCTATCTTTGGTAAAATTTTATATAAATGGAATCACAGCATGTCATTTAAAAAATTTGCTTTGCTTCTTTTGGCATAATTATCTTGAGATGCTTTTCTCCCATGTGGTTGCATGTATCAATAATTCATTCCTGTTTATTGCTGAGTAGTAGTCTATTGTGTGGCTATGACTGTGTTTATTCATTCACTTCCTGATGGGCGTTTAGATTGTTTCCAGTTTTCAGTTATTAAAAATGTGCTGCTGTGAACATTTGTGTGTAAGTCTTTGCGTGGACATACACTTTCTTTTCTCATGGGTAAATACCTAAGAGTGGAATTGCTGGATCATATGGTAGGCGTATGTTTAACTTTTTAGGAGATTGCCAGATGGCCTTCCAAAGTGCTATACCCTGTTATGCGCCTAACAGAGGTGCACGAGTGTTCCAGTTGCTCCACACCCTCGCCCATGCTTGCAGGGTCAGGCTTTCTTATCTACTTTGTTCTCATACATGTGCAGTGGTGTCTCACTGCATGGCCTGGAGGCTTTGGCGTGAGCCATGTCCCAGAACCTTGTAACACAGAGACCCTGTGGAACCAGGGTCACAGGGTAAATGACTGACCTGCCTTTGCTAACTCATGAGGGAATAATGAAGATGGTACTAAAAAATCTGATTAGCCATTTGATTCCTTTCCTTCCGACACACAAAATAAATTCCAGGTGGATTAGACGTGCATTTAAAAAACATCTCAGGATAAACAACAATGTCCTACTGTATAGCACAAGGAACTATATTCAATATCTTGTGACAAACCATAATGGAAAAGAATATGAAAAAGAATATTATATATATATATATATATATATAAAAAAAACTGAGTCACTTTGCTATACAGCAGAAATTAACACAACATTGTAAGTCAACTATACTTCAATAAATTTTTTAAAAAATTAAAAAAAATCTCAGGTAAAAAGTACTATTGTTTGTTTCATGGCAAAAATACATGAATGCATAAAGAGAACCTAACTAAATATGCAAATGTGTGATGCTGCAATCCACACTACCTGCTCCATCTGCTCCCAGGCTCCTCCAGCCTCTCCTCTAGGCCTAAGGCATGAGCCGGACTCCAGTCACACAGGGCTGCTGACCATCCCTGGGGACACTGAGCCCTTCCACACGTCAGCAGCTTTGCCCATGTGTCTCTGCCAAGAAATGCTTCCCCCTATTATCCACTAGGCAAACTCCTCCTCACTCTGTAGGACCCACAGTGAATAGATACCTCGTCCCTGTGAACCAGCAACTGCCTGCACAGTTGGACTCTCCCACCTATGTGTTATTACAGCACCCGTCATGTCGCTTGAAATGAGCAGGTTACAGGTTTGCCTCCATGCACCTGTGAGTCCCTCTTGGGTGAGGACTTTGTGCTTGGGGGACTGTGTTCCCAGTACACAGCAGAGAGCAGGTACCAAGCAACGTGTGCCTAGTGAAAGGAGTAAGCATGTGCATCTGTTTAAAACATACACGACGTTGCAGTGGGTAGTCATCCAACTCTGAGTTTAGCTCACAGTCAGCCCTCACAGGAGCCTCCCTGGAGCTCCTCGCTGGGCTCTCCCAGCTCCACCTCCCCTCAGCAAATCCATGGGTTGCTGTTGCGGATCCGGGGCCCCTGATTGATCCTTCAATACATGTGCCTCCCTGGAGTCGGCAGCATTGCTGTTTAGCCTTTGTACTTTAATTAAACACTACATAATCCCATGAAATATGAGTGGGAAAAGAGAGTGGTTGTTTCTACAAAAAACAAGTTAAAAGCTTTGGAGAGACTCAATAATGGTAAATCATGGAAAAAAAAGATGATGTTCCATTATGTGTGCATGGGGAAACTCTTTACAGATGGGCAGGGGAGTAAAAATCCATAAGAATCTGCATTTAGAGTCTTGTGCAAATGTCTTAGTTTCTCACATCACTTTAAATAAGTTGAAACTGGTGTATATATACTGGTGTATATATAGAAAATGCATTATGGCTGTGTGTGCTTTGGAGAGGGAATGTGGATTGGAAATCACCAAATCAGATGATCAGCACATACATCTACGTATTTAGGCTTCAAGTTAAAATAAAATGTTATAGATAGACATACATATATATACATACACGTACGTGTATACACACTCATATACATACGTGTATACATATATTTGTGTGGGCATGCATGTACACACACACACATGATTTTCTACTTTAAGTGATTTTGGCTATTCACTTACCACCTACTGATCTCATAGGCGTTAGATAAGAGAGCTCCTACTAAATACATAATTAAGTATGTGTGTATATGTGTATAGATTTTAAACATTTGTTTTCTATACATTAAACATCTGTGTAAATATATTTTATATATTGAATACTTTTTTGCATATAGATACATAGTATATAAACTGAACATTTGTTTTTGGTTTTTATTTAATTTTTATTTTATATTGGAGTATAGTTGATAAACAATGTTGTATTAGTTTCAGGTGTACAGCAAAGTGATTCAGTTATACATATACATGTATCTATTCTTTTTCAACATTTGGTTTTGTGATTTGAATTTCCTCTATCTTTGGCCTTTAAGCATTTCTAGGACAGATGGTTGTCATGACTGGCTTCCCAGGAAGCCAACTCTGAGGTAGAGTTGGATGTTTATTAGGGAAAACCTTTGGGATCATCACCTGTGGAAGGCAGGACAGGAAGCAGGATCAGGGAGAAAAGGAGTTAGATAAGAAGGAGCGCAGCTGACTTGGCTGGCCCTAGGGGCTCTGGGGTTATAATGGTCAGAGTTGTCCTACCTGGATGGAAATGGTAAGACCTGGATCTGCCACAGGATGTGGGCCGCCCCAGGGAAGGAGGTCACCCCGGGTGGGAGGCGCTCCTGCCAAGGGGCTGAATGCTGAAGGCTGACTGCCCACTTCTCCCTCGAGGCCAGGCAGCGAGCCCTCCAAGGAAGGGACTCTGGGCAGCGCGGCCCAGTATCCACAGCAGGGGTGGTTGGCTTTGCTCTAGAACGAGTTTCCTCCATCACATGGAAGAGATTCTAAAGTACCTACAGGAGCATCTGGTTAGAAAACCTAGACTTTTACTTATTTTCATGGCATTTCTCCTTTCCTTCACCTCAAAATGCCACATAGGACAGATCCAGCCCCCCACAGGTGAGCACACTATAGGGTGCTGTGAATAACTTCCTTCTTACAAAGGGGTTGAGGAATATTTGGACCAAAGGCTCAGCAGTCCCTGTTCACCAGAAACTAGAGCACACACAATGACCCACACATAAGCACATACGTTTGGCATCGCAAAGTGGCTGTGCCCTGCTAATGACACACAGGTTCTTAAAGGGGCTAGGAGGAGGTAAATTCTAGTCTTCTAGCTCCCCATCTTACTCAAGGATTCCATGAGTCCACAGTCTTAGAGATGGGTGGCTGCTCTGCTGTTAGGTGGGAGACAAAAACACAACGGCAGTGACAACAGGTTACCAACAATGTCGAAAGCCTGGGTGGGAATCCTGGTTGCGTGGGACAAGTTTCTTTACCTCTCTGAGCCTTTCTTTCTATTTCCCAGCTCTACACAGTGAACAGTGAAATCATATGTATTAAAGTGCTTGTTGCTCAAGGCCTGGTGAGACCCAACTTTAGAAAAGTAGTAGCTGCATTACCAGCTATCACTCTGTGCTCAAATATGCTCAAATACATAAATACGTGTGCACAGAAAACTAAAGTAAACATTGGTATTACTGGATTGGGAGATATAGGTGAATTTTTTTCTATAAGTTGTTTTCCATGAATTTTTTAAAGTAAAGAGATACTACATTTGTATTCAGAAAGAAAAATAATTTTAAAAATAAAATTAATTGGGCTTCCCTGGTGGCACAGTGGTTGAAATCCACCTGCCGATGCAGGGGACGCAGGTTCATGCCCCGGTCTGGGAAGATCCCACATGCCGTGGAGCAGCTGGGTCTGTGAGCCATGGCCGCTGGGCCTGCACGTCCGGAGCCTGTGCTCCGCAGTGGGAGAGGCCACAGCAGTGAGAGGCCCGCGTACTGCAAAAAAAAAAAAAAAAAAAAAAAAAAATTAGTTAATGTTAAAAATCATACTATTTTCTACAGTGGGTGAAGTCAACAGAATAGTCAATTTTGTGGCCTGATTGCCCCACCTCAGGAGGGAGAGAGTATCAAGAAGGCAAACTTTTACCAGGAGATCCCAGAGAGGCTGGATTACTTAACTTAGCTCTGGAACAGTGGTTGACATGTTGTAGAAGACAAGTTAACAACGTTTTTGGCCCCAAGTCATCAGGTAAACACACACTTTTCCCCCAACTCATATATAAACTCCAGCACCCAATTACTTCTCCCTTAATAAAGATCAAATAAAAATTATTCAAAGAATGGTACCACTTACCCATCATGGAGGAGGTCTGTCTGCTGCTGCCACTGGGATAGTCTGGCCCCAGGAGAGCTCTCCTGGTCATCTTGTGACCTCAGCTGCACTCCCGGCTACTTCCTAAGAGGAATGATGGGTGTTCAGATGGGGCTGCCCAGTTGTGTTGGGAACTCCTGGTGACCCTGCGGTAATGAGGATCATGAGGTCTCATACCCCCAAATTTGGACAAACTTGCCTTGAAGACCACCTCTGTGCTGTGCACATGCAACTTTGCAAACTGCATTCTGTAGCTTGGATTGGAAGCAGTAGACTCTGACCCAGGGTGAGGTTGCCCTCAGCAACCTTCTTCATAAGGCAATCCATAATGTCCCCACCTTCTTCATAAGGCAATCCATAACCACATCACCTCGCCTTTCCTTCTTTTTCTCTTTTAAAAATTTGTGTTCATTTTTCTCCTTTCCAATTTTCCTTATTTTTCTTTTTATTTAACAAAACATACTTCTTGTAAAAAGTGATCCAGCAAAAAAAAAAAACATAAAGCAAAAGTTAATGGGTCACCACCATCCACATGCCCTCCCCATTTCATCCTGAATTTGAAGGTTTGCTCATAGTTGTCGTGTCATCCCCAGGAATCAGAATACAACCACCTAGGCCAACACATTTTTGTTTAATTAATTAACATTTTGTTCCTAGTTATGATGATGAAGCTCTGTTAATTTCCAGTCATTCAGACAGAGAGGGAATCATCATCATGGCAGCATCCCCCCATGGGTTAAGGTCTAGTCACCTTAACCCTCTGTGTTTCAGATTTGTGCCACTGTGTTTCAGATTTGTGCCACTCGGGACATCTTGAATGACACTCATTCTGAAGTGGAATAGAAACTCTGTACCGAGCCATGGAGGGCAGTCTGGGGAGGGCCGGGCACACCCCTTTGCTCAGTAACTGTTCACAGATGCAGGTCCTGAGTCTGTGGGGATGGCAAGGCCCTTGCCCCGGTGTCCTCATTCATATTTATGAATGTCTCCTCTGGAAATAGTTTTCTCTGGAACTTCAGCATTGTAAGTTAGAAGAGTTTTCTTAAAGTCATATCACCTTCAGGAGGGAAAGAAGGAAATAAAGAGAACTAAAGTGTGCCCAGACTGTGCTTATCTCAAACCATCATAACCTTTAGAATCTCATGTCTCCCCCTGCCCTGCCCTACCCTGGAGACCTCATCTCACTGCTTAGTAAATTAAACAGGCATGAAAGATGGCTGATGTTGTAAGCCTGCAACTCGCCCCTCAGTCACTGCTGGGCATGGCTGTGGTGGCTCAGATCCACCATCCTGCTGTGCAGGCAATTTCTAGAGTCATCGTCTCCTTGGGCTGGAAGATAGCAGGCCTTCATGGCATCAGCCATGAGCCTGAGGCCACAGAGGTGACCTAATGATCCAGAGTGCCTGACAGGTAGTGGGGATCTGGCACAAGACCACAGGCAACACAGAGCGACATGACACTTACACTCACTCATCCCTACCCTGCACGATCCCTCAGCTGTGGGTCCATACCCGGAGCTCCACTTCCTTCTCCCCATGCTGCTGCTCCAGGTTTCCCTTGCCAGCCTCCCATCCATGTCCTCTTTAGAGTGAGGCCCTCCTTCTTCTTGTTTGTCCTCTTCCCAGAGATCGGAGCCCCTCTTTACCATTCAAGGCAGCAACAAGGACAACAGCATTCAACACAATATTCACGTCAAGAAGAACACTTCTCTGTTTGTGAAACCACATCAACCTAGAGCTTCATAGCTCAGGGCTGAGCTGGTGGTAATGAGATGGAAGAGCTGAGGGCCTTAGCCATCCCTCCTCATACCACCTGGAAAGCAGGGACCGGCACTTACTTGCCTTGAGGTGCAGAGCCTGGTGCCTTATCCAGGATCCATGAGCAGCAGAAATAAATGCAGTTGGCACCCTGTTATTCAATCTTTGTTCTTATCCCCCTCCTGGATTGTTTCCAATCATTGCCGAGTTTCTGTTGGCCTGAAAATCTGCCCCACGTGTCCAGGTACTGAGGTGGTCTTGCCTACGATGACACGTGATCCAAGTTTCTACCAGCCTGCTCCCCATCAGTCACCAAAAACAATAAATCTGTGATTGTGCCAAGAGCTGTTCTGGTTGAAGTCTCTGTAACGGCATAGTCTCTGTCTTTCAGGACTTGTTGGTCTAGCAACTGGAGAAACCAGAGATAGCCATGGAGTCCCCAAGCTCTAGCTAAGCATGCTCTTGCTGAGGACAAGTGGATGGTGTAGAGAACTTGTGAGTGAGGGGTGCGGCAGAGGGGCCAGTGATGAAGGGTGTCAGGAAAGAGGATGGCCAGGTTGCAAGGAGCAGAAGGCAGGCAGCAGAAGTCAGGATGAAAGAAGGGAGGGCATGTCCTGGGACACAGCAAATGACTTCCCCCAGGCCTGTCCAGGGTCACCCATGTGCCCTGAAGCCATGGTTTTGTGCTTCCTTGATTAAGTCCCTGACAAATAGTTGGCTCTCAAAAACATTTGTTGGATTCAATTCTAACCAAAGTAAAAGTGAGAGAAGCTTTTTTGCAAGATAATCACCGCAAAGCAGATGACAAATGGTGAGCATATGGAAATGAGGGTCCTGCTGAATCGTGCATTTCCCCTGTGAGCGCAAATGTAAACCCATGGAAGCAACCCAAGTGTCCATGGACAGATGAATGGATAAAGAAGATGTGGTACATATATACAATGGAATATTACTCAGCCATAGAAAAGAATGAAATATTGCCATTTGCAGCAACATGGATAGACCTAGAGATTATCATACTAAGTGAAGTAAGTCAGACAAAGACAAATATGATACTTAAAAGTGGAATCTAAAAAATAACACAAACTTATTTACAAAACAGAAACAGACTCACAGATATAGAAAACAAACTATGGTTACCAAAGGGGAAAGTGGGGAGGGGAGGGATAAATTAGGAGTTTGGAATTAACAAAGACATTAATAGATACACACTACTATATAAAAAATAAACAACAAGGTCCTACTGTATAACACAGGGAACTATATTCAATATCTTGTAATAATCAATAATAGAAAAGAATCTGAAGAATATATATATATGTATAACTGAATCACTTTTCTGTACACCTGACACTAACACAACATAGTAAATCAACTGTAGTTTAATTTTTAAAAAGTTTAAAAAAAGATGTAAACCCAGACTCCAGAGGCCTTCTGCTATGCCTTTCACAGCAAAACCCTCAGCGAGCCCCCACCCAGCACCTTCAGTCTGAAAGACCATCTTGCCCCCTCCTCAGGCCTTGACATTGTCCGTTTTTTCACTTTGCCTGCTGTGAGTTAGCAGACTCTTGTTTCCCAATGTATATACCTGTGCCTGCTTGCCCAAGGTGGTTCACATAGAACCTGTAATTGTCAGGATCCTGCAAGACTGTTTCCCTGGAAACAGCTTCAAGAAGCATCCAGGTGTGAAAGGAAACATTTCCACTTGCAGCAGCACCTTCCAAGGAGACATTCAAACTCCACACCGTCTTCCATCACAGCCGGTCCCAGCTGTGAACCGTGAACTTCCCCTCAGCACAAAGGACTCGCCCCAACACTGTGCTAAGAGTCCTAACCAAACTTGCGCCTGGCTCCAACCCTCACTGGGCCAGTCCCTGAAGGTGACCTCAGCCTCTGTGTTGAGTCTTTGCTCAAGAAAACACAATGCTGCCAAACTGCAAAATGACCATCATCCCAACCCACATTGCCAAACCACTTTCAGTAATTCTTCACTTATCCTTTCTGCAATTTTCCATCTCCTCAGAGCTCCCAGTCTCCTTTTTGGTTCCCCAACTTTCCACTTCCCACAACCCCTTTTTGTTCCTTCTTGGTCCTCCCATTAGGTCTTGGCTGGTGTTGAGCTCAGTTTATACTGAAGTCTCTCTCCACTATAGCAAGAGTCTGAAAAAATCCCTCTTGCTGCCTTTATCAAGTTTCCAGAGCTGTTTCTCTTTGACACAACCAGCCAAATCTGGGCAGACAGACCCTCCTGGGTACTAAATGAATATGCTTCCTGACCAATGAACCATGACACTTGGTGCAATCAATCAGTTAATCCACCGTGCCAGCCTCAGTCCTCATTAACATAACCACAATAAAACTGCTTTCCTGAAACATAAACACTACTATTTCCTCTTAGAACCACAGGTGAGCTGACTCCCTCCCTGGTGTGGGCGCCCTTGCCTGCCAAGTAAACGACCCCAGTTCTCACCACCTGTGCCGATAGGAGGAGGTCAGGCCCCCCAAGTTCATGATCAAAAACCAGAGATCTACACCAAACTTCAAAGCACACCACTCAGAACTGCCATTGACCGAATTCCTATGTGTGTACCACACTGCAGGCTATTCACACATCAACTATTTTTGTTTGATCCTGCAAGACCCCCACTTTACCAACGAGGAAACCAAAGGGTCAGATCATGGGCAGGCCAAGCTCAAAGTTATGTGTTCCTGATTCCAAACGCATGACCAGGAATACTGTCCAGTGGGCCATGAATTCAAGGGAGTGGACATTTGAATAAGAGAGCTTTACCAGATGCACCACAAGGCTTGAAGCAGAAGGTAGGAGCAACTTGAAGAATGAGGCCACTCCGGCCAGGGCTGGCTCCCAGAGACGAGAGGCTCCTGGGTCAGCAGAATGGAACAGGAAGCTTGTCTGCCCCAATAGCTGGTGAAAGGGTCTGCTGCCGACATACAAGCCAGGATGGAGAGAAACCAGCTACAGAGAGGGTGGGACCTCTAGGATCTGGACAGCATCCTCAGGGTGGTCCCAGCGCAGCCCAAAGCCAGAGAAAGACTCTCAGGTCCTAGATACGGAAGTATCTCTTTCACACCTGAGCACAGGGCAGAACTCATGGGGGCTGGCAGTGCCTTCGAGGGGGAACTGGCTCACATGGCTAATGGGCACTAGTCTGCGCTTTCAGGGATGATTTTCAATTCAAAGCTAAATAGGTTCAGGAAAATGCCAAGAATAGAGTGTCAGCTCAGATTGTGACTTGTTTCCACTTGAGATGGACCTTACAGCCTGGATTTCCAAATCCTCGAATTTCTGCAAGGAAGAGGCTGGTGCTGCCTGAGCAGGGCCCTGGTCTTGAGACTGGAGTGCAGAGAAGCAGTCAGAGTATCTGGGGCTGGATTGGGGGTCCCCACCTGATACAAAGGAAAGAGCAAATTTGGAGGAGGAGAATTGTAAAACCATGTAGGAAGGCCAAGTTCTCAAATCTCAGAAAAGTGTACGAGCTAAATGTCCATTGACAGATGAATGGATAAAGAAGATGTGGTGTATATATATATATATGGAATGAAATATCACTCAGCCATAAAAAAGAATGATATAATGACATTTGCAGCAGTGTGGATGGACCTAGAGATTATCATACTAAGTGAAATAAGTCAGACAAAGGAAGACAAATATCATATGACATCACTTATAGGTGGACTCTTAAAAAAATGATACAAATGAACTTATATACAAAACAGAAACAGACAAAACTCACAGAGAGTTATATACAAAACTCACAGATAAAGAAAACAAACTTATGGTTACCAAAGGAGAAGGGTGGGTGGGAGGAATAAATTAGGAATTTGGGAATAACATATACACGCTACTTTATATAAAATAGATAAACAACAAGGACCTACTGTGTAGCACAGGGAACTCTACTTAATATTCTGTAATAACCTAAATGGGAAAAGAATTCGAACAAGAATAGGTATATGTATATGTATAACTCAATCACTTTGTTGTACACCTGAAACTCACACAACATTGTAAATCAACTATACTCTGATAAAAAAAATTAATTTATTTAAAAATATCAGAAGAGTGTAGGTTGGTGGGCGTATATAAGCCCAAGGCATGTATCTAACGCAGGGGTGAAGCCCAGAGCCTGGAGTATGAAGTGAGGCAAAGTAAGTGAACCATCAGGAAAGAGGTGTGTGTTGTGGTGTGTGTAGAGGGCTGCGGAAGCACAGTGGAAAGAGGTGAGGCTACTGAGCAGATGACTGGAACATCTACTGATGTTCTAAGTACAGTGGGTTGGCTGGTGCGCAGGTGGGTTGTGCGTGTGAATGAGCACATGAGTGTGCATATGAGTTTGTATGAATGTGTATGTACATGTGGGTGTGAGTGAGTGTGAGCATGTGTGATTTGTGTATGGGTCACAAGGAGAGGTATGGAGTCTGGCCTGAATTAAAGAGCTAGGATTTGAAGATCTGTGCCACTTTGGGCAATTTAAGACCCTTCACATTAGGACAGCTCACAAATCCTTACAGCTGGATTACCTTCATCTTTACATGCCTCCTTCTCAGAATTAGAAAGTCGTATGCACAAACACAACATCTAATTTGTGGTCGTCACTTTCCAAGATGCTCCCCCACCCCACAAGTATCCTTGCCTCCCAGTGTTCACATCCTGTGTAGTCTCTGCTCATACTGAAGGGCTGACCTGTGTGACCCATCAAATACAGCAGAAGTGGCGATGTGTAACATCCATAAAAGACATTGTGGCTTCCACCTCAGCCTCAGGAATCACTTGCTCTGGGGAAGCTGGCACCATGCCAGGAGGACACTCAAGGCCTGTGGAGTGACCTTGAAGAGGGGCAATAAGGTTTCCTGCCAATGGTTAGCACCAACCTCCAGTCATGTGAGTGGTCAGCTTGGAAGCAGCCCTCTGGCCCCAGTAAAGCCTTCAGATGACTCCAGCCCTGGCCCACACCTGACTGCAACTTCATGAGAGACCCTGAGCCAGAACCACTCAGCCAAACCAACCCCAGATTCCTGAACCACAGACATTGTGAGATAATAAATGTATATTGCTGTGTTAAGCCACTAAACTTGGGCTGATTTTTTATGAAGCAATAGATAACTAATACAGTAGTATACAAACATGGATAAAAGAAGGATCTTTGGGAAATTTGTGTTTTGCAGGATAGACTATTCAACACACAATAAAATAGTGCCATTTATCTTGTATATGGGTGACTACCTTTTGATGGTGCCTCTCTAAGGATTGTCAAAGGATAAGAGATAGAAGGGGGATATTAATGGGAATTCTGTATTCAAGGGTCATCTCATTTAGTTCATATTTTTTCTTTCAGGTCAGCAAAATTTTATAAATCACTTGAAAATATTAACATCACTGCAATTGCATTTTAAAATCACTTATCTGAAACTATGCATGTTTATATGTATGCATAGTTTTTGAACAATGCTGGCACCCAGTGGAAGTCCAGTGGTGTGGCAAGGTTCTTGTGCCCTGGAAGCCCTCCTGGAAACTTCCGGGAAGACCTTGAGAGAGGGTGGGTGAGGGTAGAGCCAGAAAAACATGACTCCATGCTTGTGAATACCACATAGAGCATCCCTGGCATGCTGCATGCTGCCCACCTCAAAGCATGTGTGGAGTGTTTGTTCTGTAAGGGAGACTCAAAAGAATCGAAATTGTTAGAAGTAGACTGGGCTTCGCATGTCAGTAGTGAGAGCCTGGAGTAAAATCTGTTCTGATTAAAATGTGTCCCCTTTGCTCTCATGGGGAGAGCAAGAACAGCACTTGTTATCTGGTGTCCCTTATGTGACAGTCAGCAACCCCCTTCAATAAGAATTAGAATGTGAAGGCTCAGTGCCATCTTGGTGCTCGATGGGTTCTCTGGTTCCAGACATGAGGGGCGTGCCTTGCACCTTTGTCCTGGGAATGACTTGTACCTTGGCTGCTCAGTGACTCAGTGCTGGTAGGAGGGCTGCCTTGAGCTAAGGACAAAGGTGCCAACTCCTCTCATCTCACTTGATAAGGCCAACCCCTTCATGCCCTGGGACTGTGTTGGGAATGTCCTGACATTCAGAAAAGAGTTATGACAAGAGATAGATCTCTATGGCCTACGTCCATCATGGCACAACAGGTCCATCCACATTCGATACAGGCTGCTGCTTCACTTTGGCTACACCCCTTGAAGTTCAAGGGTCTCACAAGGCTAACAGAATTCCCCCAGGTGTCTACAATACAAATTCCAAAAGGTGATGAAATGATGAAAGGGTATTTATTTTGGGATATCCTGATATTAGCAAAAAAATTTTGATTGTTGACTTCAGTACTTCTAAAACTAGTAACTTAACATTTTCCTTAAAAATGTCAACAAACTTTCAAAAATCACTGCAGTTTCCTGGCCTTCTGAGCTACAGCAAGCTCCAAGGTGGGCCAAGGAGATGCACATCAAAGCTGTCTATTGGCTTGTCAAGATTTATCTGATCTAAACAAAGTCACAGAGAAGACATCCCTGCCAGGAGTCTCAGTGTAGAGAGGCGTGTCTTTGATGGATTCTGTGAGAGAGGCCCTGATTCAAGCTTTTGAGTGCAAGTATTGTTTTGGGGAAGTGATGCAGGAAAGACTGCTGGGGGGTGGGGAAGTCAAAAGGGAGGGAAGACAGCCAGCAGGATTGGGGGTGGGGGAGAAGTGGGGTATCATCAAGCAAATAACCATCCCACTGGAGCTCATCCCACTGGGGGTCTCTACCCACAATAGAGAAGACATCTCAAAGTTATTCCAACCAAGGGACAAGGAAGAATTGTAAATTATTACCATAAATTTTAATGTTCATCTTTATACTATGCAGTGTCAGGTTTAAATGCAAATATCAGCATTTAACTCATGCAGAATCATCAAAATTATACAAGGTGTATTTGGTAGTTCACAATACATTTATATCTCTTACCAGAATGGTGGCCGCACAAAACTAACTCATCTGGTTTTATTTCTCTATAGGTGTCCTTTCCCCCCCACCCCCCGCCCCTCCCACCGGCTACCTTTGGCTCACTGGAGAGTAAAGACAGCCTGAAGGGAAAGGTGGGTTGGTCTATCTTTCCCTTTCCTTCTGTCTCTTCACTGTTGGCATAATTGATTGGCTAATATGGGGAAGTAGCAAGAGTAAGAAAGGATGTGATAGGGTTTGTTCCCTAGTTGTTTCCGAATCTTCTCTCTGCATGTGAAACAAGTTCTGGTGTGATCAGAAAGTGTGGCCTCTTGGGGCTGTTTGCACCCCTTTACTCAGTCATGAATGTGACACACTTACCTTGTGCTTGCTTTCTCCTGGCATCCTGGGTCCCTAAATTCTGGCTTGTGGGACATTGGGAATGCTCTGTGGGAACTGGGGAGGCAAGGAACGATAGTGGGGGCCACATACATCGTGAGAATCTCCTCTGCTTACACACATGACCCAAGCCTCATTGCCTTCACTTACAAAATACTAGCCCAAGGATAGAACAACTAGAGTTTCATGACAAGGACAGCAGAGCATTAACTTGGCACAGGGCCCTTCTCAGTGTGGGGCCCCCTGGGAGGCTGGTCCTGGCTGGGATATTTATCCATCACAGCCCACATGTGGTATGTTCATGCCAAGCCAGGTAGGGAAACTGAGTGAAAGCCTTGGGCAGAGATGCAGGTGTTGACCACCTTCATTTAGTGTGTACAGGTGGGTGCCGGAGTAGATGGCGGGTGCTTATCAGTCTCCAAAGACATCTCTGAGATTTAAACAGAAAAGCATTGTACTTCAGGGTTTGCTGAGCACTCTGGACTCACCATTCCCTGTAATGTAAATGAAAGTCAGGAGATTTGTCACCAGGGATTTTTTTTCTATGTCAGTCCCATCAAAATGAAGGTCACACATGTTTCCCTCACCAACTGACCCCTTCCTACATTTTTAAAAAATTGAGGTATAGTTTATTTGCAATATAATATTAGTTTCAGGTATACAGCATAGTGATTCACAATTTTTAAAGATTATACCCCATTTATAGCTATTATAAAATATTGGCTATAATCGCTGTGCTGTACGTCACATCCTTGTACCTGGTTTATTTTATACATAGTAGTTTGCACCCATGTTTTCGTTTTGCAGCCTGTTGTGTATGTTTGAGATTGTCACTGGCTGACAGCCGCTTGTGAGGTGCCTGCAGCACTTGGCTGGGTAGAAGAGAGACAGGGGATAGCCTCTGTGTGAAGGAATACAGAAGCAGAGGAGCAGATGGAAGCTGGAGAGGACAGAGCCTGCTGGGTTCCCAGAATCTACCCATCTAAATTGGAAAGTAGAGCCTACATGGGGAGGAATGGAGGTGGCTGGAGAATGTTCTCTCTGTTCTAATTCCAAGGGCTGGAGAGGCGTTGGTGAATTGGGCTGACTGCAGAGAAAGTGTAAATGTTGATAGCTTCTGGGTAAGCAATTTGGCAACATGTATTTAGAATTTTAATAATGTTTATATCCTCTGCCCTGGAATTACACTCTTAGGAACTTATTCTAATACACATTTATTGAAATATCATTTACCTTAGAAAAAATGTGCACAGTTCAATAATGAAAAAATCTTCCAAATTTCCAGATGAAGGAATTCTGTGCAGCTAAAAGATTATTATGCTTTGGAATAATAATTATAAACCTGGCAAAAAGTTTAAAATTAGACTGACATACATCCCCATTTGTCCATTAGAGTCCAGGTCTATGCATGTGACACTGGGAGAATCACTATGGGTGTGCCTTTCACTGTCACTCCACCATAACATAGTGACTGCACAGAGCTGGCCATGGCACATTACATGCTGATTTAACTGGGACTCTCTGGGAAACTGGCTCTGATTGCAGCATCTGCCAATTTCCATGGTGTAAATACTCCCACTGTGGCCGATTTCAAGCTAAAACAGGAGGTCCCTGAAGGCAGATTTGGGCTGAAATGAGCAGAGTCGCTCTCCTGAGCCAACCAAGCAGACTCAGCCCACCTCTGGGGAAAAATGACACTGTGTGGTGGGAACTCCACAAGGACAAGGGTGGCTGGCTTTGTTTGCGTGGTTGGAAGTAGTTTTCTGCTCTTCTCTGTGTGTGGTGAGGGAGTCTGACACCCACTGGGCACCACCTCTAGAGAGGGCGACTCCTGCATTTGTGGCAGGTGGGGGTTGAAGGGTCCTGTTGCTCTTTGAGGAGGGGGAGACTCTGAGCTCTGGTCTCCCTGCCTGTCCATCAGGGGCTCCCCTCCCCACCATGAGCCCCACCTCAGGGCAAGAGGACTAGCTCTGATCTCTGGCCTTGCTTCTAGCCCTCTAGCCTTCCAAGGATAAGAACGGGAAATAGCAGGGACAGACTGACTTGTTAGGAGGCTTTAACAGTATACAGAAGAGGAAACGAGGGCCTAACGGAGAGGAAGGGCAAGAACTTCCAGAGGAGGGGGAAGCTGCAGTAAGCACTGGATGTTCCTGTGCCCTGTCCTGATGTATGGAAGTGAGGGTGGGGACGGCCAGGTCTGGGAGCCTAGTTTATTTTGACAAACTAGTTTATTTTGACAAACTTCACCATCCAACATTTTCAAGGGATGCAGCCACACCATGAATGTGGATTAAGAGGAACCCAATGCCAGCTGGTGGAAACTCCATGAAGAGAGTGGTCACGTGCCTTTCCTCATCTGTCATCACCACTGGCTCCAGCCTCAGAGCTACAGTCACAAAGCCCATCGCCAGCAGGGCCCCACAGCCTCAGCCATGAGCAGGGCGCACCTGGATGGGGATCCTTCTCAGTGCAACCAAAGTGTCTGAAGTTATTTCCAAACTCAGATTATAGTTTCATACTGTTATGGTCTGAATTTTATTGCTCCCCAAAATCATATGTGAAATCCTAACACTCAAAGATGATAGTATTAGGAGGTGAGGCCTTTGGGATGTGATTAAGCCAGGAGGATGGAGCCTTCAGGAATGGGACTGGACTTTTATAAAAGACCAGAGAGATGTCTCTTCCATCATGTGAGGACACAGCGAGAAGGTGCAAGCTATGAACCAGGACACAGACCCTCAGCAGAAGGAGATCCTACTCATACTTTGATCTTGGACTCTCAGCCTCCAGAACTGTGAGAAATAAATTTCTGTTGTTTATAAGTCATCCATTCTGTGGCATTTTTTATAAAGCTCAAACAGACTAAGACACATACATTCATTCCTTCATGAAATATTTATTAAGCACCTACTATGTGCTAGGCCCAGGTATAGGCACTCGGGGTATACCAGTGAACAGCAGCAACAAAAAATACATAAAAATCCCCACCTTTGAGGATCTATTTCTTACAAGGAGAAGACAGACGGTCAATGATGTGGTGTGTTGCACGTGCTCAGTGCTTGAGAAATAATAGAGCAAGGCAAGGGGGATGGGAGTACAGTCTGCCCTCGGTATCCACAGGTTCCTGTTTGCAGATTCAACCAAACTTGGGTCAAAAATATTCTAAAAAAGAAAAATTCCAGAGAGTTCCAAAAAGCAAAACTTGAATATGCCACATGCGTCAACTATTTACATGTCATTTACATTATATCTGCAACTATTTACATGGCATTTACATTGTATCAGGTATTATAAGTAATCTAGAGATGATTTATGGTATACGGTAGGATGTGCACAGATTATAAGAAATACCACACCATTTTATAAAAGGAGCTTGAGCATCCATGGATTTTACTATCTTTGGGGGTGGCAGCATGGCGGAGAGGGTTCTGGAACCAGTTTCCTGTGGATACTAAGGAACAACTGTACTTGATGGGCACCAGGGAGGAGAGCTGAAACTCTCCCTTAATTCTGGTGCATTTCCCATCAGTCAACCACATAATTTAGTGAACTGATGTGTTGGTCTAATCAACCTCCAGCACAGAGTCCACTGGGTCCTGTCTAATCCCATGTTCACCCTCCTTTGTCTGCATCCGAGTCTCACTGCTTTGGAAATCAAGTCCTCTCTAAGGGATTTACCGGAATGTCCCAATGACACAGGTCACTAAGTCACTGTGAGATATACTCCCTTCATTTGTGAAGGAGACAGAAATCCTGATCCCCAAGGAGCTATGCTTGTGGGGGAAAGACGCAAACTGTCCCAAACAAGGGAGTAAGGGGCTAAGGACAGCAGAAGGTTCTGGAGTGGGTAGGAGGGTGTGGGCAGGGGAGGAAAGTCAAGAGAAGTGCTAGAGGGGAAGATGAGTGGTCTTCAGGTGGACAAGGGAGAGAAGGACCTTCCAGCAGAGGAAACACTTGAACCCTTTCTCCGTTTTTGTCTGACCATCCCCAGACGGCCAGGTCTCCATTTACCTTACCCACCCCCTCCTTAGTCCCTACAGGATGAGGACACAGCCAGTTCTAGGTAAATACTTACTGTGAGGAAGAAGAGAAGAAAAAAACACAAGGAAAGACCCTTCAGCTGGGACAGTGGCTCGTCTAATAGACCTGAGGTGGAGAAACCAAGGGAAGAGGTGAAATTAGAAGTTATGGGAGGCAGATGCAAAGAGCCTGATGTGACATAATAAAGAGTCTGGGCTTCCTCCTGAAGGGGTGATGGGGAATCTTAGAGTATTTTAAGAAAGAGAGAACACATGATTGGCATTACATATTAGAAAGATTGTTCTGGAAGTGGTAAGCCAGATGGACGTGGGGCAGGGAAAGGGGTTGGAGGGTTGGACAAGGGATGAGGCTGTAGACCAGTTTAGAAAACTGGGGAGAGCTGGAACAGGGTGGGAACATTGAGTAGGGTGGCCAGGCGAAGCAGGCAGTGGTGGGAGGAGGGCAGGGCAGAAAGAATGCACGTCAGACTGCTTAAAGATGCACCGTGTTTCTTCAAGAATCAAGATTGCACTTTGAAAATATTTTTCATCCATTCTAATTGGCACTCCCCCAGTTACATTTTTTTCAGTTTAGAAATTTGTGGTAAAGGAAAACACCAGCTTAGCATGTGCAAAAAGACCCCAACAACAGTGATAGGACTGCGTTACTTCAATCCCCGCAAAATTGCAGAGACCCTCAGTCCTGCACCCTCCCTCCCAGGCACTGCCCACAGGAGGGTCTCCGCCCTGTTCTGATAATGCTGTAAGCTCAGTCCCCTATAGATTTTAAAGACAGGGCTCTGGGTTAGCGTCTCCTCCCATTCACACTTGGAGTGAAAGGACAGTGAGAGTAACCCCACGTTTCCACACTCCAAATTCTTTTTGTTGTTGTTCTGAGTTTCAGGTCTTAACTTGCTTGTGAGCTTCACTTCTGTTGCTCAGATTGAAGCAAGAGAACTTCATCTTTATGTCAGCAAACAGATTCTTCAGGAGGCCAGAAAACAAACCTGGACTTGACTACCTAGCAAGGGGTCTGTGGCTTATGCCAACTACATGATTGTAACTTGGTGATCAATTTTCCTTCCAAATTTTTATTATGAAAAATTTAAACATAAAGAAGATTTGAAAGAATACTACAGTGAATATTCATATATCCACCAACAATATTCAATATTCCATATTTTGTCATGTGTACTTCTCTACCTAACCTATCTGCACTTTTTTTTGAGCCATTAGAAAGTATGTTACCTTTACCTTTACCTCTTCAGCATGCATCTCCTAGAAAAAAGAAATTCTCCTCTGTGACTATAATAGCATCATCACATTTAACCTCAATTCTCTAATATCCTTTAATATCCTCTCTATATTAGCATTTCCCAGTTGTCTCCAAAATGGTTTTTATAGCTCAATTTTTAAAAAATGTAGATACAACCAAGATTCACATGTTGCATTTTGCATTTAGTGGTTGCATCTTCTTAGTCCTTTTTTTTTTTTTTTGGCGGTACGCGGGGCCTCTCACTGTTGTGGCCTCTCTCGTTGCGGAGCACAGGCTCCGGACGCGCAGGCTCAGCGGCCATGGCTCACGGGCCTAGCCGCTCCGCGGCATGTGGGATCTTCCCGGACCGGGACACGAACCCGTGTCCCCTGCATTGGCGGGTGGATTCTCAACCACTGCGCCACCTGGGAAGCCCTCTTAGTCCTTTTTGATCATGACGTTTTGAAGAGACCAGGACAATTGCCTCGTGAAATGTCCACATTCTGGATTTGAGGGTGATATCATTTGTGGCAACATTTGATGCTCCTCTCTAAACTAGAAGTCAAAACAAAAGCTTCCTTTAGATTTAGTGTAAACATTTTCATCAAGAATACTTTAACTTGACTAAAATATTTCCCAAGTTTTCAAACCATACCAAATTGGGTTTGATAGCTCCAAGAATACAACGAGGTCATGTTGTAGCCATGTGGAAGTGTCTTCCTCACTCCTCTGACTGTGTCTGGGTGTCAGAGCTATGATAAGTTACTGCACTGAACAATCCATGAACATCACCACTGTTAATCAGGCTGCAGATATGGATTCAAAGATGCTTTTGAATCAAAATAACCCTGGAGCTTCAGTTTAGCACTTTGGTTCATTGAGTTTTCTTTAACAAGAAACCCTAAATGGAAGACTTTTTCAGACCTCTCCTTTTCACTTTCTTTCTACATTGATACCTTCTAAGGTTAGTTGAAGAAGTAAAATCAAAGTCAATACAAAACTCACTCTTTTCTTCTGATGTTGCAATAAATACTATAGGCAAATGAAAATTAATTTCCTCCAAACTATAAAAAATAAACCAATTAGGAGAAGAGAGTTTCAGCAGTGGCATATTAAACTGGTTGGTAACTGTGGCAAAATGATATAGTAGTTCTTTCAAGATGATGCAAATAAGCCTCATGCTGTGTACATGGGCAATTCTACAGATGAGTGTAACCCAGGGTGACTGCAGGCAGCCTAAAAACCTCACATCTAGGTCTTTCCCTTCCAGAGCAAACTCTAGCACTGTAGGTAGAGCATGGTTGAATGTGTATAAATCCAAATTAATTATAACTTTTTATTGTGGTAAAATATACATAACATAAAATTTAGCATTTTAACCATTTTTAAGTATACAGTTTAGTGGCATTAAGTACACTCACATTGTTGTGTACCTGTCACCAACATGCATCTGTCTTCCAACTCTTCAGCTTCCCAAACTGAAACTCTGTACCCATTAAACTACAACTCCCATTCTCCCCTCACTCCCTGGCCTGTGGCAACCACCATTCTGCTTTCTGTCTCTACGATTTTGATTCATTTAGATACTTCATAAAAGTAAAATTATACAATATTTGTCCTTTTGTGACTGCCTAATTTCACTTAGCATAAAGTTCTCAGGGTTCATCTATGTTGTAGCATGTGTCATTCTATTTTAAGGCTGAATACTATTCCACAGTAGGTATAGACCATATTTTGTTTATCCATTTATCTTTCAATGAACTTTTGAATTATTTCCTTTTGGTTATTGTGAATAATGCTGCTATGAACTTAAATGTATAAATGTCTGAGTCCATGCTTTTAACTCTTTTGGGTATATACCCAGGAGTGGAATTGATGGATTATATGGGTAATTCTATGTTTTGTTTTAATTTATTGAGAATAACCATAACTTTTAAGTGTGGCAAATAAAAATATGGTGAAAGTTCCTTATATAATACTAAAGAAATCACAAGGACAATTTACACATTTCAGTTAAGGTCACCTTTTCCTCAGGTAAATAGAACCTATGAAGCAGCTTCTTGCTCTCAGTTTCCAAGACCATCATCTCAGTGAACAGTGCATAATCCTCATTAAGACCCATGTAAACACTTTCAAAGTGGGCCAACCTGCAGGCAATAGTCCAGGCAGATGGACAGTGAATTATAAGAACCAATAGAATAGATGACAAAAACATTCATCAAAGCTTCCAGATCCAGCAAGGTACAAATTCCAGAGATGTTATTAATAGGAAGAAAGGAGGTAAATTTTAGACACTGGTCCAGATATGCTAACTCAGGAAGAAATCATTCTGGATTTGAGGCTGTAGAACGCAGCTCTCTTTGTTGTACTAGCCATCCTTTTTTTAATCAAGGCAACAGAGAACACAGCATGTCAGAAACTGGGCCAGTCTCCTTTTTTTCAATTCTTTTTTTGGTTTTCATTCCTTTCCAAAGTCAGACTAGAAGTCTGAGGAGAATTTACTCTTTGATGTTGGTAATAAAATGGTTTCTGAAGAAGAAGAGACTGAAATCTGAAAAAGGGAAAAAGCAACAAAGAAAACAAAAGAAATGGAGGTGAACAAGCAGCTAATGAACAGATGGATAGCTTTACATGCATGTATATATATCTTCTTATCTGGAATCAGTGGGTTCCATTGCCAGTAGACACTTTGAAAGCTGTCATTGAACTCTGGAGCAGGAAGGTAGGGAACCATCATTCAGTCCTCCGAATGATGTGGGGGAGGTCCTGGAGCCCAGGGACAGGACAGGGAAGGCCAGCAGCCTGTCTCTGCAAATAGGAGATGAATTATTCACTCTGGAAACTAGAGCCATCCAGACACTCGGCTCCCCCAGCTCAGGACCCAATCTGAGAATCTGAGGTTGTGATGTTCTCCAGACAGAGTGCTTGGGGAGCTGTTGGTCCACATACCATCCCGATAGAACACTGATTCTCCATGGACAGCAGAAATCACCAAGCTGGCCCTGGGTGACTGAGAAGAAGGACTACAAACAGAAGTCACTTCAGCATGAGAGGGTTTTCCTCGTGAGGTGAGATTAGATCACAAACACTAGCATGGCTTTCCTCTGCTGTTTTAATTTCCATTCCATTGTCCACCACATGGACAACAGCTAGAGTCGTACAGAGGAGCTGCTGTTCACACAGATGCTGCACCACCCACAGACCCCTTCACATGCCACCCTTTCTGTCATATGGAATCAGCAACAGAGACCAGATGGGACCCTGTGTCTCTTTACAACAAAATTAGACACACTTCTGCCTAACTGTTCCTAGTCTTCTGGACTACTGGCCTACAATGTTCCCATTCAGCCTTGGGGACCATTATAGCATGGAAATTCAGATATAGAGAATCAGGCTAAGTGTCTGAAGTGTCTGCTCCTGGGGTCCACGGTGCCCAGGATGCTGGTGGGGACGGATGTGGCTCGAGTCAGTTCTGTTCTCATCGTGCTTTCTCCCCGCTCAATGACTACTGATGACACTCCCTTCAGCTCTCCTGGGAGACAACTGTCTACACTGTGGGGCTCATGCCTCTCACCTCTTTCTTGTCCCTGCCACAAATGAACTGGACAAAGGGCCCTTCTGCAGCAGTAATTCATCTGATTTTTTTTTTTTTTTTTTTTTTTTTGCGGTACGCGGGCCTCTCACTGTTGTGGCCTCTCCCGTTGTGGAGCACAGACTCCGGATGCGCAGGCCCAGCAGCCATGGCTCATGGGCCCAGCCACTCCGTGGCATGTGGGATCTTCCCAGACTGGGGCATGAACCCGTGTCCCCTGCATCGGCAGGCAGACTCTCAACCACTGCACCACCAGGGAAGCCCCATCTGACTTTTTAAATCAAGTGTTACAGCATCTCCTGAAAAGGGCCTTAGTGTAGAAAATGGGGTGCATAATTGGGCTCATGATAATTGCATTCATAGTCCATGTAAATTGTTCTTGATGTTGTCTCAGTGACCATTCAGATCACAGTGTAACACTGGGCTCCTTACCAAGCTCAGGCTTAGAAATAGGTGATCTCTGGTTTGTACATTCTTTCATTTATCTGTTCATTCCCTCACATCTCTATTTGAGAGATGATGGGTAGGCTCTGGGACTATACCTTACTTCTGCAGTCTCCCTCTCAGCTTGGGATAATGATATTTGGGTTTATTGGAAGTTTTTCTTTAAAAAGATCTACAGTATCTCCCTACAAATCATGGTCCATTAAACTGTAACTGCTTTTGGAACATCCCAAGGCACACATAGAAGCTTTATCTTCCAAGATGTTTAAGCTTATGTTATTGGAAAGAATATTATATACACAAAGGGGGGAAATGTTAATGCTAATATGATTTTTTTGGTTCAGTATCCATAAGTCAAAACTGACACCGATAGCCCAAATTATCATGAATGTTTCTTTTTAATTTTTTTCCCCAACTATGAAAGTAACAAATGGTTCCAGTAATGGCAGACTGAGCAATTCAGACCAGCTCTTGCTCTAGGAAAAACTAAACTACCTGGATGATGCTAAAATATATCATCTTAAGACCATCCAAGCATTGACATATATACACTAACTAATATGTATAAAATAGATAACAAATGAGAACCTGCTGCATAGACAGGGAACTTCACTTCACTGTACAGTAGAAACTAATACAACATTGTAAAACAACTATACCCCAATAAAAATATAAAAATGAAAAATAAAATAAAATTGCATAACTGTATACCAATGGGAAGGTCTTATAAATATAGATATAATATTCATCTAATATAAATATAAGCCACTACATCTTATGAAATATTTAAAAGTCTGCAAGTTTAAAATCTCTATGTGTGTGTGTGTGTGTGTGTATATATATATATATATATATATATATATATATATATATATACATGCATACGTATATTAACATAGCTGGAGACAAAAAAAAAATGTTGCCTGCCACTCCAGTAAACAACGAATGTTGCCCAGCCACCAAGCCATTAGCCACTGTAGCCATCCCCAACGGTAGGCCCTGAGGGAAATTCAGGATGAAGAAAAACAGGACACAGTGAGAAGGCACCAGCAATGAATCAAGAAGAGAACCTTCAGGTGACTATTCTGGCGACTTGATCTTGGACTTCCTGCCTCCAGAATTATGAGAAATAAATTTCTGCTTTTTATAAGCTAAAAATAAATAAATAAATAAATAAATAAAAGCATCCAAGAGCTAACAAGAGAGTAAAAAACCATTAGACCACACTTTAAAAGAAGACAAAAACCAGAAAAAGTAAGCCAAAGGCTCAGAGCTATTTTGCCCTGGGGATTTTCTCTATAAACAAAGAAACAGCAGGAAAACTGATTTTAGGTCAGAAGGAATTAAAGGCAAACCTCCTGGCCTCCTAAAATAAGGCTGCAAATAGACTGTGCTGTTGGGGAGTTAGGACTCCAAAGGCCAACACTCTCTGGGTGAGAGTGAAGTGGACATAAATGAGCCTGTGCCTAGAATTGCAGCCTGGCTTTGAGTTGTTTGTGTGACCCAAGGAGCCTCAGACTTTGAACTTGGATTTAAGGAGTCCTAGCTGAGTGGTGCACCCATATTCTTATGCATAAATACTTTGCCACTATTAAAAGGGATTCTGCTGGAGAGTGAACTCCAGGAAATATTGTTAAGGGAAAAAGAAACATGGAAAAAATTTGTAACATTGTAGCATGCCTTCATTTATCTGGTCAGGGTAGGGGTAATATATATATATGTATGTGTGTATGTATATGTGAGCTTATATCTTTAAACACAAAATAAACAATAGATTGGTTCAAAATGGTGGAGTAGAAGGACATGCACTCACTCCCTCTTGTGAGAGCACAAGAATCAAAACTAACTGCTGAACAGTCATCTACAGGAAGACACTGGAACTCACCAAAAAAGATATCTCACATCCAAAGACAAGGAGAAGCCACAGTGAGATGGTAGGAGGGGCACAATCGCAATAAAATCAAATCCCATAACTGCTGGGTGGGTGATTCACACACTGGAGAACACTTAGACCACAGAAGTCCACCCACTGGAGTGAAGGTTCTGAGCCCCATGTCAGGCTTCCCAACCTGGGGGCCTGGCAATGGGAGAAGGAATTCCTAGAGAATCAGACTTTGAAGGCTAGCGGGATTTGATTGCAGGACTTTGGCAGGACTGGGGGAAACAGAGACTCCACTCTTGGAGGGCACACACAAAATAGTGTGCAAATTGGAACTCAGGGGAAGGAGCAGTGACCCCATAGGAGACTGAACCAGACCTACCAGCTAGTGTTGGAAGGTCTCCCCCAGAGGCGGGGGGTGGCTGTGGTTCACGGTGAGGACAAGGACACTGGCAGCAGAAGTTCTGGGAAGTACTCCTTGGTGTGAGCCCTCCCAGAGTCAACCATTAGCCCCACCAAAGAGCCTGGGTAGGCTCCAGTGTTGGGTTGCCTCAAGCCAAACAACTTGAGGGAAGGGAACTCAACCCCACCCATTAACAGACAGGATTAAAGTTTTATTGAGCTCTTCCCACCAGAGCAACAGCCAGCTCCACCCACCACCAGTCCCCCCCATCAGGAAGCTTGCACAAGCCTGTTAGATAGCCTCATCCACCAGAGGGCAGACAGCAGAAGCAAGAAGAACTACAATCCTGCAGCCTGTGGAACAAAACCACATTCACAGAAAGATAGACAAGTTGAAAAGGCAGAGGGCTATGTACCAGATGAAGGAACAAGATAAAACCACAGAAAAACAACTAAATGAAATGAAGATAGGCAACCTTCCAGAAAAAGAATTCAAAATAATGATAGTGAAGATGATCCAGGACCTCAGAAAAAGAATGGAGGCAAAGATTGAGAAGATGCAAGGAATGTTTAACAAAGACCTAGAAGGATTAAAGAACAAACAAACAGAGATGAACAATACAATAACTGAAATGAAAAATACACTAGAAGGAATCAATAGCAGAATAACTGAGGCAGAAGAATAGATAAGTGACCTGGAAGACAGAATGGTGGAATTCACTGCTGCGGAACAGAATAAAGAAAAAAAAAATGAAAAGAAATGAAGACAGCCTAAGAGACCTCTGGGAAAACATTAAACATGACAACATTCACATTATGGGGTCCCAGAAGGAAAAGAGAGAGAGAAAGGGCCTGAGAAAATATTTGAAGAGAGTATAGTCAAAAACTTCCCTAACATGGGAAAGGAAATAGCCACCCAAGTCCAGGAAGTGCAGAGAGTCCCATACAGGATAAACCTAAGGAGAAACATGCCAAGACACATAGTAATCAAAGTGGCAAAAATTAAAGACAAAGAAAAATTATTAAAAGCAGCAAGGGAAAAATGATAAATACAAGGGAACTCCCATAAGGTTAACAGCTGATTTCTCAGCAGAAACTCTACAAACCAGAAGAGAGTGGCATGACATATTTAAAGTGATGAAAGGGAAGAAGCTACAACCAAGATTACTCTACCTGGCAAGGATCTCATTCAGATTCAATGGAGAAATCAAAAGGTTTACAGACAAGCAAAAGCTAAGAGAATTCAGCTCAACCAAACCAGCTTTACAACAAATGCTAAAGGAACTTCTCTAAGTGGGAAACAAAGGAGAAGAAAAGGACCTACAAAACAATTAAGAAAATAGTAATAGGAACATACACATTGATAATTACCTTAAATATGAATGGATTAAATACTCCAACCAAAAGACACAGGCTCACTGAATGGATACAAAATAAGACCCATATATATGCTGTCTACAAGAGAGCCACTTCAGACCTAAGGACACATTCAGACTGAAAGTGAGGGGATGAAAAAAGATATTCCATGCAAATGGAAATCAAAAGAAAGCTGGAGTAGCAATACTCATATCAGATAAAATAGACTTTAAAATAAAGAATAATACAAGAGACATGGAAGAATACTACATAATGATCAAGGGATCAATCCAAGAAGAAAATATAACAATTATAAATATATATGCACCCAACATAGGAGCACCTCAATACATAAAGCAACTGCTAACAGCTCTAAAACAGGAAATATACAGTAACACAATAGTAGTGGGGCACTTTAGCACCTCTCTGACACCAATGGACAGATCATCCAAACAGAAAATTAATAAGGAAACAAGCTTTAAATGACACAATACACCAGATAGATTTGATTGATATTTATAGGACATTCCATCCAAAAAAAACAAATTACACTTTCTTCTCAAGTGTGCATGGAACATTCTCCAGGATAGATCACATCTTGGGTCACAAATCAAGACTCAGTAAATTTAAGAAAATTGAAATCATATCAAGCATCTTTTCTGACTACAGCGTGATGAGATTAGAAATCAATTACAGGGAAAAAAAAACGTAAAAAAACACAAACACATGGAGGCTAAACAATATACTACTAAATAACCAAGAGATCACTGAAGAAATCAAAGAGGAAATCAAAAAATATCTAGAGACAAATAGCAATGAAAACACAATGATCCAAAACCTATGGGATACAGCAAAAGCTGTTCTAATAGGGAAGTTTATAGCAATACAAGCTTACTGCAAGAAACAAGAAAAATCTCAAATAAACAATCTAACCTTACACCTAAAGGAGCTACAGAAAGAAGAACAAACAAAACCCAAAGTTAGCAGAAGGAAAAAAAAAATTCAACATTCATTCATGATTAAAATTCCCCAGCAAATAAGAGGCAGAAATGAATTTACTTAACCCGATAAAAAGTCTATTAAATATTATATCTTATTAAATACATATTAAATATAAATATATTAAATATTGTATTTGTTGATGATACATTGAAAGCTTTATCTTTGAAATTAAGAATAAAATAAGGGTGCTTTCTATCACCACTTTTTTTTTTTTTGGTCACGCTGCAGGGCTTGTGAGATCTTTGTTCCCCCACCAGGGATTGAACCTGGGCTATGGCAGTGAAAGCACCAAGTCCTAACGACTGGACCACCAGGGAATTCCCCTATATCACCACTCTTATTCTGCATTTTATTGAAGATGCTAGACAACAAGACAAATATATCAAAGATATAAAAACTAAATAGATAAAACTTTATTATTCACAGAGTATATGATTGTGTATGGGAAAATCTGTAAACAAAATATTACAGTTTGTAAAAGAGTTTGTCAGGATTGTCGTATTTTAAGTAAAGATATAACAATCAATTGTTTTCTATATATCAGCAACAAATATTTATAAAATGTTTTTCAAAATATATAATTAGCAACACATCTAAAATAGCAGGAACCTAGTAATAAATTTAGTGAATTACATTGTAAAATACTATGAGAAATTACAAAATTTTATTGAGAGACATCAAAGACTATTAAGATAATAGAGAAATACCATCTTTATGAATTGGAAGACAGACTGTTATAAAGGTCTCAGTTCTCCCCAAACTAACTTATAGATTAAATGCAAACCCAGTCAAAGTCCCCAAGGGGATTTTGTGGAATTTAACAAGTTGATTCTAAAATATGTATTCATCTGCAAAATGCCAAAACCTTTAAAGACCCTCTGGAAAAATAAATGCAAGTTGGGTTTATTATAAACTTACTCTAAAGCCATAATAATTAAGATGGTGTCGTATCAGTACAGAGATAGAAAAAAGGCCAAAGGGCCCCCCAAACTGATCAGAGTTGTGCAGATGACCAAACAGTTTGACAACCTTCTGGCCCCTCTCTAGTCTAGATTATTTCTTCTTTTACCCCCAGTGCAAGTTCTTGAAATTGACCATTACCAGGGACAGAGGCAAGACTGCCTCCTTCCTCCTTCCTGGTCCTTATGTGAACCTGAATGACTCTTGGATTCCCTCTTTGTCACACAAAGCTCTCTGTGAACTGGCTCTACTCTTTCCACTCTCTCCTTCAACCTCATGCAGAGTACAGCCAACTGAGAGTCCCCTCAGTGGGGAAGACATCTTCAATTGCCCACCATCAGTCAATTTTCCCATTCATTTCTTCCTTGCTGCCTTAGCCCACATTCTACCAGAGATGATAAAAGTACCAAGTCTTTACTTCCCCACCCCCTGCAGCCAGAACATGGGCATGAGATCCAACCCTAGTCCACAGAATCTGAACAGAAATGTGATGGAAGGATTTTCCATCCCCGCCCCACACACACATGCTCACACACCACTCCAGTATCTCTCTGGACAGGATATGGCAGTGTCTACCTTTGAATTTGTAGCTGAACCAACCCTAGAACAATCTACTTGCAGAATTCTTATTGTGAGTTAATGTACAATTCAGATCTTTGCAGAACATAGATCACCCTCAAAGGGTTCATTGAAGAATTTCATAAAGGGGCTGGTGACAGATGTGTGGGTAGAATGAAAGGAACTGGAAAAGGTTGTTGAAACATCCGGAAACTGACAACAGTAGGTAGCCATTATGACTCTAAGTCTGCAAGGACAGGGAGTGGGTGGTTACTGGACCTTGATGAGAGGATGAGGCTGGGAATAGAGTAACTGAGATACTTTCAAAACCACAGCCCAGTGTGAAAAGGGTGGAACTAATACTGCAACCTCTCTCTCCTGGTGCCATCTGATCTCCTGCCAATGCCTCCCACTAGCTGAAACCCAAAGGGGGCCCAGGTGATGGAGCTCAGCTTTCCAGGGCACAAAGAAGTGCAGTGAATGGACCTGGAAGGGTAATCAGAGAATAGCCAACACTTAAAGCAAACCCCTCTCCATCAGGCCACTTTTAGTGAGTCTTGTATTACTTTTGATTAAAGCATCCTGAATGATGAATTACCCTTTTCCACCTCTGTACTTCTGGAAAGGTTGTTTTGATCTCTCCCTAAAAGGTTCCTGCCACCCCTGAAAGCCCCCCATCAACCTTTGGGACTAGGCTCATATGTTGCTTCCACAACTAAATCTTTCCCACCCCTGCAGGGCTGTTACTCCATTCTCTGTGTTTTTCAAACTTTTAATTTTGAAATAATGGTAAACTCACAGAACCTTGCAAAGAAGGCAGAGTAGTCCTATGTATGCTTCACTCAATTTCCCTTCCGGGTTATATCTTACATAATTATAGTACACTATCAAAACCAGTAATTTGACACTGGACAATGTGAGTGTACAGTTCTGTCATTTTACACAGATAGATTTGTGTGATCCTCATCACAAGAACTTTCTTTACCACAAACGTTTCTCTGAGCTACCCTTGAGCAGTCACACATTCTCACCCATTCCCCAATCATCCCTCACCTCTGGAAACCACTAACCTATTTTCTCCATCTTAATACTTTTGTCATTTCAATGAGGTTATACAAATGGAGTCATAAAATGTAATGTTTTGAGGGTTTTTTTTTTATCACTTAGCAAAATGCCCTTGATATCCATCAAAGTTTGTGTATTCACTCCATGGTATAGATGACTCATAAACCACAGTTTGTTTAACCATTCACCTATTGAGGGATATTTTTGTTGTTTCCAGGTTTACGAATAAAGCTGCTCTTAGCAATCACCTACAGGTTTTTGTGCTGACATAAGTTTTCATTATGAGCATAATTGCTGAATTGTATGGTGAGTTTATGCTTAGTTTTTTAAGAAACTGACAACCTATTTTCTAGAGTAACTGTACCATCTTACATTCTCAACTAGTAATATATGAGAGATTCAGTTTCTCCACACCCCCTGCAGCATTTGGTATTGTCGCTGTTTTTTATTTTACTTGTTTTAATAAATGTATGATGATATCTCATCATCATCTTAATTTGCATTTCTCCAACGATTAGTGGTATCATGGTATTGAACATCTTTTCATGTGCTTATCTGCCATATATAAATTCTCTTGAGTGAAATGTCTGTTCATGTCTTTTGCCCATTTTCACATTCTAATTGTATTGTTTGCTTTTTAAAAAATTCTCACCTTTGAGAATTACTTATATATGCTAGAGATGATTACTTTGTCAGATATTCAGTTTGCAAATATTTTCTCTCTGTCTATAGTTTTCATTCTCTTATCAGAGTCTTTTGAAGAACAAAAGATTTAAAATTTGATAAAGTCCAATTTATCAATTACTCCCTTTTATGGATTGTGCTTTCAAGTCATCTCTAAGAACTCCTCACTTAGACCCAGGTTTCAAAGATTTTCTACTATGTTATCTTCTTAAAGTTATATAGTTTTGCAATTTACACTACATCAATTATCCTTTTTTTAATTAATTTTTGTCTAATGTGTAGGGTTTAGGTCAAAGTTTATTGTTTTGACTATAAATATCCACTTGTTTCAGGACCATTTGAAAAGACTATTCTTCCTTTGAATTTTGTTTTTTAACCTTGTCAAAAGTGAGTAGCCAACTTTTGGGGGACTCTTTCTGGGTTTTCTATTCTGTTCCAATAATCCATGTGTCCATCACTTTGCCAATACCACACTGTCTTGATTAGTGTAGCTAATATTGGGTTAAGTGATTTCTCTCACTTTACTCTTGTTTTTCAAACTTGTGTGTATATATATATATATATATATATATATATATATATATATATATATATACTATCGTGTTGAGATTTTGATAGGAGTTGCACTAAACCTGTTTATCAATTTGGAAAGAAGACATCTCTACTATATTGAATCTTCTAATCCATGAACACAAAATATTTCTCCAATTATTTAGACGGTCCACTTACAAAAATGCACAACGTGAGAGTTTCGAGTTAAGTTTTGTTTGGGACAAAATGAGGACTGCAGCATGGGAGACAGCATTCCAGATAGCTCTGAGAAACTGCTCCAAAGAGGTAGTGGGTCAATATGTATGTGATTTTGGTGAAGGGGGAATACATGCAATCAAGCACATATTTTTGCAGAAGGTGTTGTGAGGGTTAATGCTAGTCACAAGGAGCAGACTTCACCATGAAGGAATTTAGTGCTTTTCTAGCAGGGATGCAAGAAATGGGCTCATAAATTCAGCTCCTGAAAATATCTAACTATCTGAAGACCTGTTCTGCTAGTTTTTCTCAGAGCACCTAGTGCCTCATTCCTGATCTCCACCCTGAATTCCTTTCTGGGAATGTTGAAGGCACTTGGTTTAATCCTAGTAGAGGTAGATGGCAAGTGCCCATGGCAAACGTGAATTTGTAGTTGGCAAGATCTTCTTTGATTTCTTTCATCGGTATTTCATGGTTTTCAACATACTAATCCTGTACATGGTTTGTTAGATTTATACCTAAGTATTTCAGATTTCCTCCTGTCTTCTGTGGACAAAGAATGTCAGTAAACAAAGGATATTGTGGCCATCAAGCCATCAGCCACTGCAGCCACCCCCAACTGTGCACCCTGAGGGGACTCAGGATGGGAAAGCCCAGGATACTGGCCCTATATAGCTAAGGTGCATATCAAAGGAATGATTTCAATGAGCCCAGACTCTTGCATCTTCCCCTACATAGAAAAGTGCTAAATTCATTAACTTGAGATGTCTGGTTTTCTTTAACAGTAATCTTTTGATATTCTGACTACCTGGTTTTTGTTGCAAAACTCCTGTATATCCTGGCTCCTCCCTTACCTCTTTGGAGCCAGACCCTCAGAGCAATCTAAGAGGCTGCCTCCTGGGCTTGAAGTCCTCAGAAAGTCTGCCAAATAAAACATAATTCTCAACTTCTGGTTGTGCTTTTTCTTTTCAGTTGCCGCTTCTTTCAAGATTTTGTCTTTGGTTTTCTGATGTCTGAATATGACATGCTCTGTCTGGTGTAGTTGTTTTAATATTTGTACTGCTTGATACTCCCTGAGCTTCTTGAATCTATGGTTTGGTGTCTATCATTAATTTTAGAAAAATCTCAGACATTATTACTTCAAATATTTTCCTGCTTTTCTCTCCTTCTGCCTCTGGTATTACAATTATGCCTATGTTATACCTTTAGGAATTGTCCTGTAGTTCTTGAATATTGTGGGTTTTTTTCTTTGCACTTTAGTTTGGAAGTTTCTATTGGCATATCATAAGTTTACCGATTCTTTCTTCAGCCATGGCCAGTCTACTGACGAGTCCAAAGACATTCATCATTTCTATTACAGTGTTTTTGATTCCTGACATTTCCTTTTGAGCTTTTCTTAGAATTTCCATCATTCTGCCTATATTACTCATCTGTTCTTGCATATTTCTACTTCCCCCTTTTTATTAATCATAGTTATTTTAAACTCTTCATCTGATAGTTCCAATATCTATGTCATAGTCTTGTTTTGATGCTTGCTTCGTCTCTTCAGACTATTTTTTCTTGCTGTTATCATGCTCTGTAATTTGTTGACTTTATTGGGAAATGGTACCTGAGGTAAATAGGCCTTAAGTGTGAAGTTTGATGTTAATCTGGCCAGGAAGTTGGTGTTGTTTTATGTTTGCTGTAGCTGTAGGAGCATCAAATTCCTTGTTTTGTTTCCCTTGTCTTTGGGCTTCTCCTTAGATGGAGGCTATGTCTTGTGGCTCCTTCAGTTGTAATCCACTGATATTATGCTACAGCCCTGTTGATGTGGTGATCAGGTGTGGGAAAGGAAAAGCATTCTATAGTCTTATGATTAAATCTCAGTCTTTTAGTGGGTCTGTGTCCCCAGGTTATGACCTTCACAATTGTTTCTTACCTTTTCTCCTCCCTTGGGTGAAACAAGAAGGCTCTGGTAAAGACTTTCCCCATAAAGAGTAGGTATTTGTTATGAAGAATGCTCTGGGCATATTTCATAATTTTTTTTTTTTTTTGCACAACCTGCCAAAGACATGAGGGATTTGCCTTGGCTTTTCACAGTGAGAAGCTGGTGGGGTTCCTAAAGATTAAAACCCATAAATGTTTGGGGTCCACCAAGCCTATAACCCCAGGAATCTCTTTAACTCTCACACTAGTCCATATTCTGCCTTCAGCAATTCATCAAAATTACCGTTTAAGTGTTCCTTTCGGTAGCTTCTGCTACAGGTAAGCTGATCTCCATGTGATTCCTTGTAGTCATCTACCTCTCCAGATATCAGGGTTGTTGTTTACCCTGTGACCCTAGTTCTCTAATGAGTCCAAGATAACTCATTGATTTTCAGTTTCTTCAGGTTTTTTCTTGTTTAAGAAGGGAGTGAGGACATTCAAATCAATTTTTTAATTCCCCTTGAAGCATTCTTTTTGATCCATGGTGCATTATTTAGCTTCTGAGTATATGGAGATTTTCCTGTTATCTTTCTGCCACTGATTTCTACTTTGTTTCCATTATGGTCAGAAAACATACACTGTGTGATCAATTCTTATAAATTTATTAAGTTGTTTTATCACACAGACTAAGACAACCTACTTGCTTATCTTTGTACAAGTTCTGATCTATCTTGGTATATGTTCTGGAAGCTCTTGGAAAGAATGTATTTTCTGCTATTGTTTAATTCAATGTTCTATAAATGTTAACTAGATTGTAATTGTTTGTTCAGTTCTTATATATCTTTTCTGATTATTTTTCTGGCTGTTTTGTCAGCTGTTGAGAAAGTAATGTTGAAATCTCCAATGTAAATGTGGATTTGTCAACCTCTCAGTTGTATCACTTGTTGCTTCATATATTTTGCAGCTCTGTTGTTTGATATATATATATATTTAGAATTGCTATGTATTCTTGGTGGATTAATCCTTTTATGTAATGTCCATCTCTGTCCTTAATTTTCTTTGCTCTGAAGTCTAATTTATTTGATATTAATATAGCCTTTCCTGATTTAAAAAAAATGTATTAGCAAGGTATGTTTTTCCACCTTTTTCCTTTCACTTTGCCTATATCATTATATTTGAAGTGAGCATAAGGGAGTGGATAAAGTTACTGGGTAAGAAGTCTGGATGCAGGCAGTCCCAAGATTCTGTCTGAAGAATCATTCTAACCACAGACTTAGTTCTGTAGGTCCATAAAGTCACCAATTGTATGGGACCCTTTAATCTGTCACACGTTGGGCACACCTTTCTCTTCATCATCTTAGTTGACTGCTGTTTCAAGCACCTACATCTTTACAGAAAGCATCCAAAGCAGAAAGCAAGGGGCAGTGGGAAAATCTTTCTTTCTCTCCATATTCATAACTATTATCAAGTAGGAAAAAATTCCCAATGTGCTCATCACATTCCCCTTCATGTCTCATTGACCAAAATAGGGTCACATGCACACCTCAGGCCACTCACTAGTGGAGGGGATGCCAGTCCTCCAAGACTTCCAAGACTGCTATTCTGGCAAACACCAGTCGTTACCCACCCAGTGAAGTGAGGCAGATGCTGTCAGAACAACAGTGAACTTCTTCAGAACACAAGGAAAAGAGGAAGAAACATTAAAAGGGAGATTTCATCGGGCAGCTGAGATGTTCAATTCTTCTGTAGAGGCGGGAAGGCTAGCACCCAAGAAAAATTACCTGAGGAAATTCATGAGAGTTCTAGATTAAAATCCATCTTAGGGATGCATATTTGGCAGGACAAGGTAAATTTAATGAGGAAAAATGAATGTTCTAAAGGGGAAAAAAATAAAAAAGGAAAAAACAGAGCCAAAGACTGAAACTTGGGATGATTTCCACTGTAAAGAGATGAAAAAGAAATGGTGGTATCAGCAAAGAATGCAAAGAGGAAGGCAGACCACCAATATGGAATCTTGACAGGGAGGTCTTGAAAGAAGGATTTCAGGTGCAGGCAGTACATGGTGTCAAGTGCTGCAAGAAAGGTGTGAGTGTTCATATCAGGAAGTCTCCTTCAAGAGTAAAACTCAGCTACATAGTGAGAAGAAATCTCAATGCAGAGGGCTGAGGAGGGCATGAGTATTTATGACAGAGTGCAGTAAGTATAACCCAGATGCCAGAATTTTGAACAATGAATAAATGTGAAGAAAGAAGAGGTTAACTTGGGAAATGACAAGGTCAAATAACGACTTTTAGGGAAAAGGAAGATGACACACAGTTGAAGGCAAATGCAGAAAAGTTAGTGGAGAGAATAAAATTCTGCCCTGGAGAAGGAGAGACTTGGTTATTCAGAATAACCTTTCTGCTAAGCCAGATGAGAAAGCTGAAAGAAGTAAACCAGCAATACCTGGAAGTACAGACAGAAATGAAGCAACAGCATTCTGAAACAACAACCTTTGTTTTCTCAGAATTGTAATGGAGAAGATTACATGTCCTCAGTGGAATAGGTGAGATCTGGAACTCAAGGAAGATGAAGAAGGAGCAAGTGCTAAGGGAAGTGGGGTCGAGAACCAATAAGACATGCTTGCAGGGTAGACAGGAAACACGGTGTAATTTATATTCCATGAGTTGAAGGGCTTTGTGGATTCCTATAATCACGCTAGTTTTGGGCTGGTAATAGATGCATATAAGTCAAAAAATCAAGGAAATAGTGGTAGACAGAAATTTTTGTGGGTGTTATCTAAATTGTATTTATTCCTGAAAATATTTTCAACATGACTTTTCAGAAGCCACAAGTTTGAATGTAAAAAATAGTAATGCATTCTTAACCCCACCCCAAAACTCCAAATGATTTCCCCAAATATGACTAAAACACATTTTAACACATACATAACAATTCATCATGCATTTCTGCAAAATGCATGGCATTTAAAAGACCAAGTAGTAAATAAACTAACACTTAGAGACTCACTAATGGGTATGCTTGTGAGTACTGTGTATTAATCCTGTCTGTATAAAATATAGATTACATTTACTTCTTACACAAGCGTGTAAAGTAAATAAATAGTGAAGTAGCATATTAAAGATATACAATGAATGCAATAACACCTGGCAGAAAAACATAACAAAGAAAACAATTTTTTTTTAATGGGCTACTTCCTGATTTCCTAATCCATTTCTAAAGTAGCTGGTATGAGATATCCTCCTGTTTTAAATAACTATAAAATCTAGACAAAATATATAAACAAAATATATAAAACAACTGGACACTGGATAGTAGTCTTGGACATCAGTCAGTGCAAAACTTTCAAAAGTCTTTGAAAGAAGGAGAGCACAAGAAATGAGCCTACATTCACCTGTAGTACCCTGAATTCATCTTCTAAATGGAGGCACAGAGAAATGGAACTGAGGCAGAGAGCAACAGTCTCAGTGGGTGACAGAATCTTTGAGCTTTGAAGGCAGTGGGATGGTGGGAGAGGGTACTGAAAAAGAGGGCACTTCTGAGAAAGTACACCCAAAAATCTCAGCCAATGCATCTTTGGCTTCTTGTCCTAATTTGAAGCTGCACAGGTACAGGGTGAGACTCCAGGATACCTGTCAGAGAACAGTTGTTGCAAAAGAGCATGTGAAGCAGAGATTTCAGAGATCCTACAGTGCTGGAGAGACATGGGAATTCCATCTCAGCCAGTGTTGAGATACTTTGGTGAAAACACTGGACATTCAGTACAGACTCCAGAAATGCCATGCTTAAAAGTAAGAACTATGTCTGAGGAATAAGAACTATGCTCCAGGACTAAAACAAAACTGAAATACATCAACTTAACAAAGCCTAAAACTAAGCCTTAATAGGAGCCACACATCAAGAAATAAATAGTCAATGAAGAGACACATTCATATTGGGTCTTCACAGACAGAACTCATTCATGTTGGAATAAATAGAAAGGATGTCAAGATAACTGTGATTAATATGTTAAATAAAATAGAATTAAAGATTGGAAACTGATGAAAAGACATATTTCAAAAGAGAATTCAAATCTACATAAAAGAACTAAATGAACATTCTAGGACTTCAAAATATAATATCTGATGTTAAGAACTTATTAAATAGCTTTAATAGCATAGTGGACATGACAGAATACAGCATTAGTATATACAAAGATATGTTAGTAAAAATATCCAAACTGAAATAGAAAGAAAAAAGATTAAAAAATAAAACAGTATGAAAGATGTAGGATGCATTCAAAAGGTCTGAAATAGGCATAATCAGGGTACCAGAAAGAGAAAAGAGAGAGAATGAGACAGAAGCAAAATTGGAAGAAACAATGGCTGAGAACTTTCCAAATTTGATTATACACATCAACTCACAAATTTAAGAATCACAGAGGACCCCAAACAGGTTTAATACAACACACACACATGTGCAAATATCCATAAGCATGCTATAGTCAGAAATACTGAAAAAGAGAAAGAGAAAATCTTAAAACACCATGAAAAAAAGACATTATCATTGGAAAAAAAGTAACAATAGAAGCAAGAGACATCAGAATATAATCTTTAAAACATTGTAAGAAAAAAAACCTATCAACCTAGAATTCCATAACCAGTGTAAATATTCTTCAAAAATAAAGATGAAATAATGATGTTACTAACAAATGAAAGCTATGAGAATATATCTCCAGCAGACCTACACTTCAAGAAATACTAAAGAAAGTTCTTCATGCTGAAGGAAATTGATCTCAGATGGAAAAATAGAAGTTTAAGAAGTGAACAGCATTGGAAAGGGTAAATATATGTATAAATATAAAAGACTATTATGTTTAAAGAACAATAAAAAGCATATTTTGTAAAGTTTGTAATCTATGTAAAAATAAATCACACAACAACAATAGAAAACAATAGAAAGGAGGAGATGGTAAATAGAGTTAAATTGTTGCATGGTTGTTTTATTGTTGAGAAGTGTTAAAATGCTAATTTAAGGTAGACCATAATAAGGATGAATTTTGTAATTTCTAGTAACCAAAAAGAGACTGATACTAAAATGTATTACAAAATGCTAGTAGATAAAACAGAATATTAAAAAAAAACAAAACACTTGCTTAATGTATACAATGGAAGGCAGGAAAGGAGGAAAAAGGAAATAAATGTCAGAACAAATAAAAGATAAATAGTAAAGTGATAAGCCTAACATATAATATTATATTAAATATGAATTGAATAAATACACCAATTAAAATACAAAGACAGATTTTTTTAGAAGCCCAAACTATATGTTATTTACAATAAAAGTATTATAAACTTACAGAAATAAAATTACAGGATGAAAATAAAAGACCAAAAAGATATACTAATTAAGTGAAATCTAGCATGGCGAAATTAATATTAATTAAACTAAACTCTAAGGTAAGAGACATTGTGAGAGATAAATGGTGACATTTCATAATGGTAAGGGGTCAAATCAAAAGAAAGTCATAACAATCTAATATCATAGTTTCAAATATGTGAAGCAAAAATTGACAAAACTAAAGAGAGAGAGATGAACCCACATCAGAGTTGATATGTTAACTTTCTTCTCTCAGTAACTGATGAAACATACAGATAAAATAAAAGTAATCTGCCTTTTTCCCCAGCCACCCCTGTCATTGCCCAGTGGGCTCATGAGCAAAGTAGGCAGAATAACAGACCTGGAGGTTGTACGTGAGCTCAGCAACATGGACTTCCCCTCAACAAGGTTGGCCTGGCTATGGCCACTGCTGAGAGCCCAATCTGCCAGCAGTAGAGAGCAACACTAAATCACCAGTATGGCACCATTTCCCATGGTGACCAGCCAGCTACCTGAAAGAGGTAGTATTTTGTTCTCACTGGAATAGACACTTATTCTGGATACAGATTTCCTCCCCTATGTGCAATGCTTCTGTCAAAACTACCATCCATGGAGTTACAAAATGCCTTATTCACCATTATGGTATCCCACACAGCATTGCTTCTGATTCTGGAACCCACTTCATAGCAAAATAGTGCAGCAATGGCCCATGCTCATGGAATTCACTAGTCCTGCCATGTTCCCCATCCTCCTGAAGCGGCTAGCTTGATAGAACTGTGGAATGGTCTTTTGAAGATTACAGCGTCAGCTAGGTGACAACATCTTGCAGGGCTGGGGCAAGGTTCTCTAGGAGGCTATATATGCTCTGAATCCGTATATAGTGTTACTTCCCACATAGTCAGAATTCATAGGTCCAGGAATCAAGGGGTAGAAATGAGATTGACACCACCCAATATTACCTCTAGTGACCCACTAGCAAAATTTTTGTTGCCTGTTCCCATGACTTTATATGCTCTGTTTGCCTAAAATCTTAGTTCCAAAAAGAGAAATGCTTCCACCCGGATACACAGCAATTATTTCATTGAACTTGGAGTTAAGATGGCCACTGAACCACTCCAGGTTCCTCATGCTTCTGAATCAACAAGAAGGAAGTTACGGTGCTGGCTGGGGTGATTGATCTTGACTACCAAGAGGAAATTAGACTACTAATCTACAATGGAGGTAGAGAAGAGAATGTTCCTTGGGGCATCTCATGCCCTGTGGTTAAGGTCAATGTAAAACTACAGCCACCCAATTCAGGCAGGCCTATTAATGGCCCAGACACTTCAGGAATTGAGGTTTGGGTCATCTCTCCAGCTGAAAAAAACATTATCATGTGAGGTAGTCGCTGAGGGCAAAGAATGAGTAGTGGAAGAAATACCAGCTACAACCACCTGACCAGTTACCAAAATGAGGTCTTTAATTGTCATGAGTTTTTCTTCCTTATTTTGTTCTGAATATGTTTGTCTGGGTGTGTATGTGTGTATAGCAAATATCTTTGACTTCTTCCCTCTCTTATTTCCTTGTCATGTAACATAAGATATGTTGACTTTATATCAGAATATTTAAGTATTGTTGACTTTACATGATAGTATTTAAATTATAAGATATCAAGAAGAGTAGTAAGCATCACCCAAGGACTTTGTGTCCTCTTCTGGGGAAAAGGCATTTTTGGTTGTATGTAGGATAGCTTTATAGTATTAGGCAGAGTATGACCTTGTTATTTTCTTTATCTGGAGATTAAGTATTGTTTAAGGAGATGCATATGGGTGCCAAATTGACAGGGTGGACTTGTGATTTTATGTGTCAACTTAGATGCACCACAGTACTCAGATATTTGATCAAATATCTGGATGTTTCTGTGAAGGTGTTTTCTGGATGATATTGACAATTAAATTGGTGGCCTTTGAGTAAAACAGATTATACTCTGTAACATGAGTGGGCTTCATCCGATCAGTTGAAAGCCTTAATAGAACAAAGACTAACTTCTTCTGAGCAGGAAGAATTTCTGCCAGATGATTGTCTTTGGACTTAAATTGCAACCACTCCCCTCCCTGGGTCTGTAGCCTGCTGGCTAACCCTGCAGATTTTGGACTTACCAAGCTTCACAATTTCATGAGTCAATTCCTTAAAATAAATATCTTTCTCTATATGTGTATACATACATATATATCTATATATATATACATCCTGTTGGTTCTGTTTCTCTGGAGAATCCTGACTAATACACTAGAAAATCTCACCGAAAGAAATGAAAAAAGACTGAAATAAATGGAGAGATATTCTATGTTCGTAAGATTGAAAAGCTCACATTGTTAGTATGTCAATTCTTCCCATATTGCCTGATGAATTCAAATAAATCTACCAGTTTTTTTTAAATGAAGAAAATTGACAAGCTAATTCAAAAATATATGTGGAAATGCAAAGGACCTAGAAGGAACAGAACACTTAAAGAAGAAAAGCAAAGTTCAAGAATTTCAAGACTTACTTTAAAGCTACAGTAATTTAGACAGAGTGGTATTGGAGGGAGGATGGACAAAGAGAAAAGTATAACAGATACACAGTCCAAAAATAGACACCCACATGATTTATGTCAAAGGCGCTGCTGCTAGTCAGTCAGAAACAGATGGTCTTTCTAATAAATAAAGCAATTGGCTATCTGTCTGAGAAAAAAATAAACCTTAACTCCTATCTCACAGTCTAAACAAAAATTAATTTAAGATGGATCATATATCTCAGAGTGCAAGCTAAAAAAAAAATCAAGATTTTAGGAGAAAACATAGAATGTCTTCATGATGTTATGATAGGATAAGACTCTTTAAAAACAGGATATAGAAAGCACTAACCACAAAAGAAAAATATGGTAATTTGGACTCCTAAAATGAAGACCTTTGTTCAACAAAGTACATCATTAAGAAAATGAAAAGTCAATACACAAACTGGAACAATATATTTGCAATAAATAAATATGACAAAAGACTCCTCTAGAATATATAAATAATGCCTACAAATAAATAATAAAAATATAAACAACTCAAATAAAAATGAACAAAAGACTTGAACCTGCAATTTACAAAGGATATCCAAATGCCCAATAATCATATAAATTAATGTTCATCATCATTACTCATCAATGAAATGCAAAGTCTGGCAATACCAATATTGGTGAGGACTTGAGAAAAGTTACACTTTCATACTTTGGTGGAGAGTAAACTGTCTCTCAATAACTTTTGAAAATTTTGCAAATACCTATTAAAACTTGACATTGCTTACTTCAAAACTCAGAAATTGCCCCTCTATGTATATACCCAAGATATATAAATGCCCTTCTATACATATATCCAAGAGAAAAGACATGTACAAGAATGCCTATAGTACTTTTATTATAATAACAAAAGGCTAAGAGTAACCCAAATATACATTAAAGAATAAATAGAGATACTTATAATGGAAAATTGCACCACAGTAAAGAACACATTGTTGATACATGTAACTAGGTGGATAAATCTCAAAAAGAAATATGCTGAGTAAAAGAAGCCAAACACAAAAACAAGTATATCTGAATAATTCCATTTATGTGAAGCTCAGGAACAGGCAAAACTAATCTCTGGTAATAGAAGTCAGAATAGTGGTTGCCTGGGAGGTAGATGGTATTGACTGGGAAAGGTCAGGAAGGAAGCTTCCAAGTGATGGAAGATTCTTATCTCCTGATCCATATAGTAGTTACATGTATACATATGTAAAAAATTCACCCAGCTGTCAACATTTGTGCAATTTACTACATATAATTTATACTTTAATAGAAAGTAAAAACTGAATTGCTTTCTGTATTAGTTTTCTGTTGCTGCTATAATAAATTACCACACAATTGCTGGCTTGAAACAATAGAACATTTTTATCTTTTAGTTCTGTAGTCTAGAAGTCTGACAGGGGTCTCATTGGACTAAAATCAGCAGACTGTATTCCTCTGGAGGTTCTAAGGAAAAGTCCATGTCCTTGCCTTCGCCAGTTTCCTGAAGCCACCTGCATTCCTTGGCTCGTGGCCTCTTCCTTCATCTTCAAAGCCAGCCACATTACCTCTCTCTGACCCTGCCTTCCAAAGGCATACCTCTCTCTAACTACAGCCAGGAAAATGTCTCCACTTTTAAGGACACATGTGATAGAGTGGGCCCACCTGGACAGCAGGATAATCTCCCCATCTCAAGGCCCACAACCTTAATCACATCTGCAAAATCCCTTTTGACATTGAGGGTACCATATACACAGTTTCCAGGAATTAGGGCATGGCATCTTTAAGGGACCATTACTCATCAACCACACTTTATTCCTTAATTGAAAAGTTGCTTGAGTAACGTTTGACGGCAAGAGGAAGGAGACGGATCTGTGGTCTCTGATAAGCTGGAAGGTGAAGGTGGTCAAGAGAGTGGGTTGTAAAGGAGAGTATACAGTAGTAAAGGCCTGAGGGTATGCATGTTTGAATTCAGGGAATTGGTGGGCTGTCTGCTTTTCTTGGCACTTAAGACTCCAAGAGATGGCCTTGAACCCTAGTCTGAAGCCATAAGCAAAGCATCGGATTAAAAAAGAACAGCCCTCAAATAGGTCCTGTTGTATTCCTTTTTCTTTCATTGTACAGCTGCTGGTAACACAAGGCTGTAATTTAACTTCATTTGTGAATGTGATGTTTTTATCATGATCACACTGATGTGCCACAACAATCATTTTGTCTGTACCATTTAATATTTCTTTTAAATATTTGGCATCCAGTATTTGTGACTTCTTCTCCTCTTTTTGCCCTTCCTTACCATTTCCTACTTTTATTCTAATGCTTCTTAGGCTCACTTACTTTCTTCATAAACTTTGCCACTAAGGTAGAAGACATTTTAAGCTCATAAAGTGGGGAAGGTGATAGCAGTAATGCATAGTAGCATATTTAAACAAGCTTGAGACACCATCCTGATGGAAGAACAGCTGAGATATCCAACAGATCACTCCATTTCTTCACACCTGTTCTCAAACTAAACTCAGTTTTGTTGACAGATTCATTTTATAGGAATTTCAAAATGGATAGTAAGTTTTGGGGAAAAGAAAATTTGCAATCCATTATATAAAATATACAGACAGGAAGGGTACAATTAAAAAGAGATAACCTAAGGAAGGACTAAAACTGAAATAGTACAATTGGTATCTAGGTATTCATGGTAATATTCTAAAAACAAGTATCTTCCAATTTATGCCATCAGTTAAGTGGGTTTAATATTTTTACATGAATCTTTCATGTTTGCTACCTTCACACTACTCCTTATTCCTCTCATACTTACATCACCAGTCCCATAAAAATAAGTATCATTAATAAGACTTTATGATACTGCACTTGATTTATATGCTACTCCTTGAAAAACTGCACAACTTAACTTTTTTTTCTTCTTTTCTTAATGGACTCAAAATAGCTTTTGTTTTTCAAAGGTCCATTCTTTACTGTGAATTCAGTTCTCTGTTTCATTGATATTGAGAAAAATGAAACCTCTACTATGTTGCAGGGGAGTCAGGGAGACACATAGGTTAAATACTAACTGGACAATTAGTGACCCTGCAAGTGACTCAGCCTCCACCCTAATCCTTACCTTCTTCCACTCTCTCCCACATCCCCATCCCTAGACCCAGGGGCTGACTTTGATTAATCTAACACAGTTAGTGTAATTCCATGCTCTAGTCTTGCCCCATGGTTAACGCTTTACCTAAGTCTATGGCATTCCCTGAATAATAAGCTCTGTTCAGGAACTGGGCCAACGTGATGGGAGGAGAGTTGTTGGGGACCTTCTTGATGGTGGGATTAAAGGTCTGGTACTGTAGTAGGCATGATGACACTGTTGAGTCCTGAATTAAACCCATTCTCAAAACTGTACCAGCCAGGATGGGCAAGAATACATGGTCATCCTAAACCACTATTTCAGTGCTGATTTGCAAAAGTTTGTTTCTCATGTGCACATTCAGCTGTGGGCCTCCAGGACACCATCCTTTAGTGCTGGTTCGGTATTCCCAGCTGCTTTGATCTTGTGGAACCCTCATATCAACACAAGAGAACATAGTGACTCACACACTTCTGTTCCCCCAGAGGAAAGCACACATCATGTTTGCTGTCCGTAATGTGACATGCCCAACGTCAAGAGGTCACATGCCTGAAAAGGAGATTTTGAAAAGTTCTAGTAGTGTCAATCATTCTACTTTATCTACAGATTGTCACTCAAGACAATACTTCCATTTATGGTTTAGGTAGCTAGAATTTGAATTTATGTTTTTAATTTCAACCAAAAGTATCTAACATCCTAACTGAAGCAATTGCTACCATTTTCATTCAAAGAGTGAGGAAATTTCTCAATATGCCGAGGGTTCAGCTGCGCATCCATTTCTGGCTTCTCAGCAGGGAGAAAAATACAACTACATGGGATTGGCAACAGCCACAAGCCAGCTTGGTCTTCAGGTGACAGTGACAAGTTTCAAACAGAAGGCTGGCATCCAGAAATGTACAGCGTTGGCCATGAAATCATGAAGATATTCCAAAGTATTCTGAGACAGGTCTTGCTGGCACCCATATTCTGAGGCCTGTTTTAAATAAGAGTCCTGGCAGCAGGCCCCTGAGCCTCAGGAATATATCCTGGTTCCTCCAACCAGTCACTCACCCATCTCCCTGAATGCTGTCACATCTGGGTGTTCTCTGCAGTTCAGTTATTCTTCAAACTATCCTTTGTGCGAGCAGCCAAGTAATCTAACTTTCTAAATAAGGATTTAAAGGTGCCCCTCCTGATGAAGGTAAAATGTCTGTAGGCTTGAGTGTCTCTGCTGTCCTCAAAGGCACCTGGACATGTCGTCAGCCTTCTACATGTGCATGCAGGTGTTCAGTTCTTTCCAAGGGCCCAAGGGCAATGACTTTCTGTCCAAGTGGCACACTATCTTCACAATGCTGCCAAGAAAATATGCAACAGGGAGCTTGCAAAAGCACCTTTTGGACTTCTCCCATATGTCTTTTTTCCCACCTAACTTCAGAAATACAGGTATGCACGTGCAAACGTGGCTTAAAAGGAGCAAGATTCTGTGATGTGTTCTCCAGATGATATATCAAGTAATGGATATGTAGTAGAATTTAGGACCATGGAAATGACTCCTATGTCTCCAACACTGCTCATTTAATTCCCTGCAAGCTCAGCTGTCCGCATACTGGCACTGTCTCATGCGTGTTGCCCTTATGTTCCCCTTAGTCTGGACAGCCCTCCAGGACACTGATTGGGGATGAGCTTGCAAACTTCAGCTTCCTCTGTAGAGCTGACAGCTCACTTAGGAACACACAGGGCACTGCCTTAGGAGCTTTCATGGGTCCTTCTGGAATTCCTCCCTGCATCTTAATTCCTTTACATCGTTACAAGTTGAAATCACCATTAGATCAAAGGGAGCCATTTCCATGTCAAAAAGCATCAGTCTGCCTTTTGTCTCTTTAGGTTAAAGTTCAAGTCTCTGCCAAGATGCTCAGTCTTTCTTGACACCCACAGGGGAAGTGATGACCCAATTTCAGATCTACGGATTTTTCACTCCCAATGCCTCCCACCCCACAATATTATCTCAGAAACTTCCTGTAAATTGTAACTGACTCTAAAATTTTTAAATTCAGTTTTTAAAAATTCCATGGGTTGCAAGTTGGCAAAAGAACAAAACCATAAAATTTGGGACAGTCTTTGCTGTCCTGAATGTGTGAATTTTTGGCAGGTAGTAGAGTACCTTCCTTGATTTGGGATTCATCACATGCACAGTCTATTTGTCCACTTTTCAAGTGATTTCAAGGAGAAAATGCAGCCACTTCAAGAAAAAGAAGGAGGTCACAAACCTAAAATGATGATGTGGAAAGCACAAATTGATGAAGCACCGTCAGAGTTTCTTGCCGTAATTATACTAGTGTGGAAAGGGAAGATCCTTTAACTGCAAACAATTCCTAACTCTTTTTAAAAAATAAAGTAAAATGAGGCCCAGAAAAGTAGAGATTTAAAAAAAATAAGCTTGCATTTTCTCACACAAACACACACACACACACGCACACACACACGAGTGATTAATTCCTATCAGGAGCATCATACCAGGGATGGTGCCAGCATATCACCCCATTGCACAGTCTGGGGAAACTCCTTTCCCAGTGAGAATCTGGGCTAGGAAGAGATTGACGAAGACTATGACAAGCAGGGGTAAGAATCGCCCCCTCCAAGCTCCTGGAGCCAAAAGATTGCTCATCACAAACAGCTGGGCTGGAGTATGGGAGTTGAAAGTGTAGCCCGACCGGTGTTGCCACCCTCAGGACAATTGATACCTTTGTGTGTTCTTAGACACCCAAGCTATGCCGGGCACTGCTGAGTCTTACCCCTTATGGGCCAGCAGTTTAGCTGGGATAGTCAGACCATAAACCACTTAACAAGTGATTATGTAAAATGTCAGGAAATGACAGCTCGCTCTGCCCAGCACACACACCCTCTAATTGCATGGCTTTTGCTGCCATTCATCCTCTCTGCTCAGACCTTGGCCTGCTCCTCAGAGGTCTTCCCTGGATGCCTGACTTCAGTGAAATGTCATGACTATTACAACACAGGGACAATATGCAATAAAGCTAGTCACCAGAGGACTTCACCTGCTCCCAGCGCTCACAGCCAGTCTAGGATGGGAGAAGCAGAGCCCTGGGGGTGGCTCCTGGTACTGAGGAATAGGCAAGCTTCCTCCTTCTTTCTCCGTTTCACAAAGACCAGTTTTTGCTCCATGGACTGCCACAGAAAGAGCTCAGCAAGAACTCTTGCACGCACTGCGAGGAGCTCATGGCTCTTAGGGCAACGGAGAGGCCAGCAGCCATGCACTCGGCTGGCAAACACTGGATGAAAAGTGTAAGAAGAAAGTCCAGGCCTCCACAGTTTCCTTGCTCAATCCACTTGGGTCAATTTGCTTATATTTTAGCATTATGCACATGCAGTTTCTGATGTCTCCTACTTATCTGCCTTTATATTAACCGTTTTAGAAGAAATTAAAAGAAGGTCTTTTAAAACTTAAATTGGTTCTGTGATTAATAAACATTTAATTTATTGTGGTTAAACTACAAACAGGAGACATGAAGCTGAGTCAGCTGGTGTCACCTAGAAAACATGCTGTCCTTTGGGCTTCTCTTCATGGCTAAAGTTCCAGTTGATTGTCAGCTCCATCTGTGCCAAATTAGTGGGGCTCTGACAGGTTAGTGGGGAGAGTCCTGAAAGAAACCACAGTGCCAGCCTAAGAGTGACCAGTGAAAGAAACCTGACTAGCCACTTCCTGCCAGGAGGTTGCTGACCCCAGGGGAGGAGGAGTGTGAAAGAGGGTTTGCCTCATCTCTGGTGTGGACACAGCTACAGTCCCAGAAATGTGAATGATCCATTCAAGGAGTGCAGTTGTCCTTTCTCGGCTGGCGTCTGTGTCCCTGAGTTCATTCCCTCATCGCAGAGATGAAACAGTGATAAGTAACTAACAGTGTATATTGGCAATTTCTAAGTTAATAGATGTTATTCTTCAGATCAGTTTTAAGTTCACAGTATAATTGAGGGGAAGATACAAAGATTTCTCATATGCCCCCTACTCACACACATGAATTGTGTCTCCCATTAACGACATCCCTCACCAGATGGGACATTTGTTGCAATCCATGAGCAAACATTAACACATCATTATCACCCAAAGTCCATAGTTTGCATTAGGGTTTACTCATGGTGGTGTACATTCTATGGGTTTGACAAATATATGATTCCATGTATCCATCATTATAGAATCATATAAAGTAGTTTCATTGCCCTAAAAATTCTGTGCTCCACCTATTCATCTCTCCTTCCCCCCAACACCTGTCAACCACTGATCTTTTTACTGTCTCCATAGTTTACCTTTAACAAAATGTCATGGAGTTGGAATCATATAAAGGTTTTTCAAATTGGCTTCTTTCACTTACTAAAATGCATTCAAGTTTCCTCCATGCTTTTCACAGCTTGATAGCTCATTTCTTTTCAGCACTGAATAATATTCCATTTTCTGGATGTATCACAGTTTCCTTATCTCTTCACCTACTGAAGGACATCTTGGTTGCTTCCGAGTTTTGGAAAATTATGAATAAAGCTGCTGTAAACATCCATGTGTGGGTTTTTGTGTGGACATAGTTTTCATCTCCTTTGGGTAAATACCAAGGAGTACAATTGCTGGATCGTATGGTAAGAGTATGTCTAATTTTGTAAGAAATCACCGAACTGTCTTCCAAAGTGGTTGTACCAGCTTGTATTCCCATTTATGAACATTTTTAATATATAAAGAATTCTCAGATATACTGTTTCATCCAATCATCAAGATAAAGTCATCAGGTGGTAAAATTAACCCAGCCGTGTAGCTGGAAATGGTGGCTCTGAGAGGCAGGAGATTCCCCCAGGGCTGCACAGATAGGGTGGGCAGGCCCTCTGAGAAGTGAGTCAGATGGCTTAATGAAGATTATGAGGCAAGAGTCCTTACAGAAATGGAGGATTCATATCCCAACTTGACTAGAATTTAAGGAAAACACTGCAACAGGATCCACAATGCAAGAAAAGTCACTATCAACTAAAATGGTAGTGTTTTGTGTGTGTGTGTGCGTGTGTGTGTATGTGTGTGTGTTTAATTAATATCATGTCAAGGTTCACCAGATGAAATTCTTCTCTTCCTCACTGTGATTGCTTTGGCAAACTGAAGATATTCTGTTTCCTCCTCAACCATTTCATGAGCTGCTCTTGATATGGAGTACCCCAATTGGTCCCCACACCAAAGGCTACCCAGGAGGAGCTGGAAGCTACTGATTCCAGGCTGCATGCTTACACTTTAGCCTCTGCTCAGGCTAAACACCCCTCTCTTCTCAAGATGTGTGCTTCTGAAGGACAACAAATATAGTTTCCAATTCTTCTCTGGGCCTGCTTATCAGGATCACTGCAGTTTTCTGAGTTCTGCACATAATGGGTTGCCAGCCTGCAGCTCTGACTTCCCTGAGTTCCTGTGGTACCTGGAAGGCCTGGTCTCAGAAACCCAAATCTCAACAACTTTTGCAGGACAAAGGGTGATTCCCCAGGACCAGAGGCAGACATCTCTGCCCTCTTCCTACTTGGTTTAAGAACTTTAATTTCATGAATGGATAAAGAAGATGTGGTATATATATATATATAATTGAATAGTATTCAGCCATCAAAAAGAATGAAATAATGCCATTTGCAGCAACATGAATGGACCTAGAGATTATCATGCTAAGTGAAGTAAGTCAGATAGAGAAAGACAAATATCATATATCACTTATACATGGAATCTAAAATATGGCACAAATCAACATATCTATGAAACAAAAACAGACTCACAGATATAGAGAGCACACCTGTGGTTGCCAAGGGGAAAGGGTGGTACGGGAGGGAAGGAATGGGAGTTTGGGATTAGCAGAGGCAAACTATTATATATAGGATGGATAAAAAATAAGGTCATACTGTATAACACAAGAACGATATTCAATATCCTGTAATAAACCATAATGGAAAGGAATGTGAAAAGAATAGGTATAGGTATAACTGAGTCACTTTGCTGTACAGAAGAAATTAACACAGCTTTATAAATCAACTATACTTCAATATAATTAAAAATAAAAAAGAACTTTGATTTCCTTGGGCAGCCCTGTTCAGTGGGGATGGGACCTCCTTGAGACCCTGAGACTCACCAAAGAACCAGAGCCCATGTCCCTGGCCTGCTTCCTGGCCACACCCTGCAGCTTCTCTCTTAAAGACCCCACCCCAGGACTTTCTCTGGCAGCAGGAGGGTGAGAACCTTCTCCCGTCCCTGGCCTTGCTCTTGGGAAAGCATACTTGCCTCAGCTATTACGTTTCTATCTCCTCAGCCACTGGAAATGTGCATAGTTTAAGATATGTGTGTATCTGAGGGGGAGGAGGTGGCAGGCTGATGTAGAAAAAAATTACATACATACATGAAATTAGACAATATCTTGCCAACAATAACAAAAGGACTACAGGTTGAGGAAGAAAGATTAGTGACCACATAGATGGCTTTCTAGGACAAGATTACCTTTCCATGCTGATAAAACACTATCAAGACTTCCCTAGCTCAATAACTACACAATGTATAACCCAAACACATTACCCCAAATAGAATTTTACCCATCACATTAGTAGTTTCCACACTTTCACAAAGCAGCATATTAAAAGGTGGTAGATGGTGTCTTTTAATTTTGCCAATAAGAATTTAATTTTTTAAAAAATACCATTTATTGTCACTATCATTTGATTAGAGAAAGAATATTCTAACACCAAAAAGTAAGAAGGACATAATCTCAACTTGATTATATTTTGTCTTCTGCAAATTCGTTGTCTTGCTTTATCTGTTTCGACAGAGGCCCTGGAAAACCTCACCAATGCTAGGCACCACGCAGGTACTGGCACCTGGGGAATATTACTTTGGACATTTGTTTTTTTTTAATATACAAATTTATTTATTTTATTTAGTTTTCTTTTTGGCTACATTGGGTCCTCATTGCTGTGTGCGGCCTTTCTCTAGTTGTGGCGAGCGGGAGCTACTCCTCATTGCAGTGTGTGGGCTTCTCATTGTGGTGGCTTCTCTTGTTGCGGAGCACGGGCTCTAGGTGCGCAGGCTCCAGTAGCTGTGGCCCGCGGGCTCTAGAGAGCAGGCTCAGTAGTTGTGGCGCACAGGCTTAATTGCTCCGTGGGATCTTTCCGGATCAGGGCTCGAAACCGTGTCCCCTGCATTGGCAGGCGGATTCTTAACCACTGCGCCACCAGGGAAGCCCTGGACATTCATTTTTAATTAAAAAATATAAACAGTTTAAAAAAATTATATATATATATATATATATATATATATATATATA